>NW_027362771.1:397528676-398128676 GCF_046119375.1 Phyllobates terribilis
TCTCTCTCTCACACACTCTCTTACACACTCTCTCGGTCTCTCTCTTACACACTCTCTCGGTCTCTCTCTTACACACTCTCTCGGTCTCTCTCTTACACACTCTCTCGGTCTCTCTCTTACACACTCTCTCGGTCTCTCTCTTACACACTCTCTCGGTCTCTCTCTTACACACTCTCTCGGTCTCTCTCTTACACACTCTCTCGGTCTCTCTCTTACACACTCTCTCGGTCTCTCTCTTACACACTCTCTCGGTCTCTCTCTTACACACTCTCTCGGTCTCTCTCTTACACACTCTCTCGGTCTCTCTCTTACACACTCTCTCGGTCTCTCTCTTACACACTCTCTCGGTCTCTCTCTTACACTCTCGGTCTCTCTTACTCTCACTTACTCACTCTCACACAGGAAAATAAGTATTTGATACAATTCTGATTTTGCAAGTTTTCCCACCTACAAAGAATGGAGAGGTCTGTAATTTTACAATTGTGAGAGACCGAATCTAAAAATAAAAAACAGAAAATCACGTTATGATTTTTACATAATTAATTTGCCTTTTATTGCATGAAATAAGTATTTGATACAATAGAAAAACAGAACTTAATATTTGGTACAGAAACCTATGTTTTCAATTACAGAGGACAGACGTTTCCTGTAGTTCTTGACCAAGTTGCACACACTGCAGCAAGGATTTTGGCCCACTCCTCCAGATCTTTCAGATTTTGGGGCTGTCGCTGGGCAACATTGAGTTTCAGCTCCTTCCAAAGATTTTCTATTGGGTTCAGGTCTGGAGACTGGCTAGGCCACTCCAGGACCTTAAAATGTGTGTTTCAGGTCATTGTCATTTGGAAGACCCAGCCATGACCCATCTTCAATGTTCTTACTGAGGGAAGGAGGTTGTTGGCCAAAATCTCAGGATACATGACCCCACCTCTTAATGAATCAGGAGTGTCTGACAACTGTCATGCATCTCCATGTGCCCTCGAAACAAATCTTGCTATGTTCATGGACTGAAGTAAGATTTCTCACATGATTTTACAGCTCATCATGAATTAGATGAGTTGTGGTGTTACGCCCCTGTCCTGCTAAAGCTCCGTCCATTTTTAGCAGAGCCGGGCAATGAAATTTTGCAACTTAACAAAGTGATGCCAGACTTCTGGCTAAGCACTTTGATTTTTCAGGGCCTAAATCCATTATATGTAATGTACTAACGGGTTCTAATTGTAGCTCATATTTCATTACATCATCATACAGTATAAGGACTATCAAGAGCATGTCATAAATAGCCCTTTAATTTACCCTTGTGAATGTGTTGAGGAATATAATTGCTCTTTGACTAGTATTTTGTCACTACCTGTTGTTGATATAAGCCAGTTTAGTAATGGCACTATATTTTGTGGGATTAGATGATAGAGATCTGAAGTGGCATGTTTCTTTAGGTGGAAGGCATTGTGCCAAGTTAAATTTGGTGTGACTTAATTAGATTGTCTCTGGAATAATTCAGTAACGTAGCTTTACTAGGAATAAAGAAATTGTATTTTTTTATTGTTTATTATAAAGTTTCTCTTTTCTCAGTCTTAAACCTAGAACCCTATGGACTCTGCTTTTCCCCCAGTCTACCTTCTATAAGTCTGGTTGATGGACATTCACCTTCTGCAGTTTCTGTTTTATCTGAAGTCTCTGGAAACAGTGGCGAGACTGGACTAAAAGAGTAAGTTCTTTTTAAGGTTGTTCAGTCAGTAAGATTTTGGTGTGGGAAATTCTGAAAGATTAAAGGGAATCTGTCAGCAGGTTTTTGTTACCTCATCTGATGTAGGCAAAGAGACCCTGAATTCTGCAATGTGTCACTTAGTTTACTGGGTGCAGCAGTTCTGACACAGAGAGTTTTTAGATTTGTCAATTGAGATCTCTGGAGACGAGATCTCTGGGCCAAGATGTCAAGCTGCGCATGCGCAGCCTCTGTCGGCCATTTTTCTGAAGTCCACCATATAGAAAACCATGGATAGTGCGGGGGCTCCAGGCTTTCACAAATTGTCGGTGAAGCCCCCACACTGCCGAACACACCCTTCTACCGGCCTGGGGCCCACAGCTTCACCCCACTCCTGCCGCCGCCAGCTTCCTTGAGCCGCGACCCTGAGACCTCGCTCCATTGCAGCCGGTAAGCTACATTCGGATTATAAGACGCACCCCCATATTCCCCCCCCAAATTTTGGGGAAAAAAGTGAGTCTTATAATCCGAAAAATACAGTGTATGATTTGTCTGTATGTAAGTAATGCAAATATAATTGTGGTGCTCCACAAGATCAACGGTTATGCAATAACGGTTTGTGCAAACCAGACGAAAAAAGAGTATTTTTGGACTTACCATAAAATCCCTTTATTTTAGCCTTCACTGGGGGACACAGGAACCATGGGTGTACGCTGCCGCCACAGCAGACTACAACTGCTTACTGGTAACCAATCTATTCAGCTAGTGAGAAAAGCAGTAGGAAAAGCAGAATATTTCATTTTTTTTTTTGTAATTATTATACACGCCCATCAAGGCTAACATGAACAAAAGAGTGGGGTGCTATGTCCACCAATGATGGCTTTGCGATGAGGATTTTACAGTAGGTCCAAAAATCCTCTTTTCCCAGGCACTTCATTGGAGGACACAGTAACCATGGGAGGAAGTCCCAAAGCAGTCCCCAGTGCAGAAAAATGTTTAAATGTGTAAGATAAATCCCTCGGGGTAACCTGAGCGACTGCTGCTTGCCGCACCTTTCTGCCCTGACTCCCATCCGCAGAGGCTAAAGTGTGAACCTTGTAGAAACTTGAGAAAGTGTAAAAGGAGGACCAAGTAGCCGCCTTACAAAAGCTGCAGGGTTGATGCCTGATGGCAGTCAGTGAAGGAAGCATGAGCGGAATGAGCCTGGACCTGCAGTGTGGAGATTTATTTTTAGCTTCATAAGCTTCCAGAATGGCAGAACGAATCCAGTGGACATTGGTCGCCTTAGAGGCAGAGAGACATCGGCGAGGTCCTTCTGGAATGACGAACAGAGAATCTGAAGGAAGCTGACACCTTCAGGTAGTGACACACCGCTCTGATCAGATCCAAACAGTGTAGGCATTTCACCACAGGATTAGAAGATGGAAGAATGATATCTTCGTTAAGGTGGAAGGAAGAAACCACCTTGAGAAGGAACAAATGCACCAATGCAACAACACCTTGTTCCAGGTGAAGGACAAGAAAAAGAGAGCGACAGGACAGAGTTGCCAGTTCTTAAACTCACCTGATAGAAGTGTTAACAATCAGGAACGCCACCTTCCAGGAAAGCCAGAGCAGCAAAATGCTGTGGATTGGGTTGAAAGGAGGACACAGTAGGGCACTAAGCACCAGGTTAAGATCCCAGGGATCCACGAGGGGCCGGTAAGGAGGAACAGAGTGGGCCACACCCTGAAGAACTGCCTTGAATTGAGGTTTTCAAGTCAGATCCTTCTGGAAGAGAATGGACACGGCTGAGACCTCGCCCTTGAGAGAGCTGAGGGCTAAGCCAGACTCAAGACCCAGCTGCAGGAAGGCAAGAAGGTAAGATAGCAAAAAACCATAGGTGAGACCTCCTGTTCTGACCAGTGGTAACAGGTCCTCCAGGTACGATAATAGACACAAGACAAGGATGGCTTCAGAGCACTAACCTGATCAAAATGCCGATACCCGGAAGGAGGAGGGGATGGGGACGCTGCAGAGTGGGAGAATCGCCTGTGTGAGCATCTGATTGACCAGTAAGGGAGGGGGCGTTGCTTGACTAGGCTGCAACTGAAGCCGGGGACTAAATTTGGGTCCCAGCCCCAGCTGAGGCTCTAGAAGGCCTCAAAGGTTGTAAGAGGAACTGGAAGAGCGGTGGAGCCTAAAGGAACACTTAGGAGGAAGAAAGAAGACTAAAGAAGAAAAAGGAGACGACATAGGACAACCGTCGCGGGAATGGGCTACATAGCTGGATGCAGGGAGAAGATCCACTTGCCTTCCTGGAAGATTGGTCCATCTATGATTCGTATCCAAGGAGATGATCTTTGGCTTGGACTTGGCTCCATGCACACACCGCACTCTAGGGGGCAAGGTGGGCAGGAGAAAAAAAGGTAAGCAACGTCTGCACGAGTGCTATAACGCTGAATGCGTTAGGATAAGAAAAGGTCCTGCTGTCCAGACAAGAGTAACTACAGACTGAACCCTGTCAGAGCTTTGCTCTCTGTCCTTTGGGTTGGGAAAACAGAGCGTCCCATCCCCCACGGTTACCCTATCTGAAGAGACAAGAGCAGAAGATTAGAAAAAATGAATACCATTTGGCAGAAACTGGTCTGGAGCTCCCCATGTCTGCCCCAAAGTGACACTAAGCTAAACTGAATAGCTTGACTGCCAGTAGGCGGGTATAATTTGCTGAGGAGCCAACTTTCTTTGGTTGTAATTCCTAATGTCAGCCTCCTGGTGCCAGCAGCGTACACCCATGGTTCCTGTGTCTCCCAGTGAAGCAAGAAAAGCTGATTATACTGTGGGGGTAATATTTTAAGCTGGAGAAAGGTTGATACTGCCAGTTGGAGGGGGTTGCTTGAAGCTGGATGTGATGGTATTCTTGCATCAAGTACTCCCTCCATTCTGATTGGGGGTAAGATGGGAACCCCTAACTGTAAGAATAATGCCTATAAGGGAAGAGGGCAATTGGTCTCAATAATTTCAGTTTATTGCAAGAAATGAGTCTTACTCGTAATCTAAATGTAGCATTAACTGCAATTATTATTTTTTTTTTTCCTACTTTTATATAGAAACACAAGGGTTATGGCTGAAGGCAAGCAATGCAATCGCTCTAAGGGCGCAGTCAGACGGTCGTATAAATCGGACTGAGATCGGAAAAGACTGCATGGATTGACAGGCGCCTCTGCCAACCCAAGAATGCAGTTACACTCGGGTCGGGAGAGCCACCAGTCATTTCGAGCATTGTGATCCGATCTCGGTCCAATTTATGTAGCCTTCTGACTGCGCCGTAATTTCAATTGGTATATTCTGTCTAACGAGGTAGATAATGCTTTAATGAAACAAGGTCCATTCATACCTTTGTATGGGTTCCTCTATAGGCGTTGTCCCAGGTTATTCCTTCTTTTTACCATATTTTAGTTTTGTTTTTGATTTTACAATGTCTGTCTTTTTCTCAATTAGGGAAAATCGTTTGAGGATGGAAGGTATAAGGAAAGTTTGGGGGAAAGAAGGCTACTTATTGAAAAAGGAAAGTAAAATGAGCAAACCAGAGCTGGTCTCCTCTCCATTGGAGAGTGGTATATCAATGGGTGAAGATGAAGAACCAGCTGTTCCTCCTGCAGAACCATCAGTGGAACTTATCTCCACAGAAGAGCGAGAGAAGCAACAGTTAGCTTCCACCTTATTTGTGGGCCTTGGATCGAATGCTGTCTCATTGGTATGCTCAGTTGTGTATCGGTAAAATGCAAGTAGTAACATCTAATGCTAGAGATTGTACCCTCTTAGTTCTGTTATTGATTTTGCCATGACAGACTTAATTTTGCAGAGAGAAGAAATTCTGTGTATTGTCTTTTTACATTTGTTTCTAGAGAGGAAAATATTACTAATTGGAGGCTCTGTATACATAATTTGGTAGTATTGACTGTGTGTTAAAGGGGTTCTCCACTACTAGGACAACCCCTTATCGATTTGAACGTTTACCCCCCTTAAAATAAAAAACACCTATACTCTCCTGGCATACACAGGGCTCACTGGAGATTACATCACGTGAGCCCTGGGCCAATCAGCATTGGCATCACTGTTCCCGCCTTCAGATGGATAAGTAATCAAGAGGGGGAGCGGCCAGCCACAGCTCTCACTTCCTGTCGATTACTTATATATCCAAAGGTGGGAACAGTGATGCCAGCGCTGATGGGCCCAGGGCCCACATGACAGAACAACCTCACGGGAGTCCAGGGAACGCGAATGCTGGAACAGCCCTGGTATGGGAGGGGCGTGTAGGTGTTTTTAACTTTTAAAGGGGGAAAACCTTCAAATCAATAAGCAGTTGTCCTAGTAGTAGACAACCCCTTTAAAATAGCTAAAGAGTTTCTAGTACTACAACATTGGATTTAGGATAAGTCATCAATATCTAATCGCTAAGGGTCCATGCATCATTGTGTTCATTGGTGTGGATCGTGGAGGTCAACCCTTCTAGATCATATTGGCTTGCTTATGATGAGGATGATGGCTGAAGGTCTCTACATGAAGCTTCTCCCACCTGCACTTGTACACTGAGACATTTGCTGACTTTTTGCAATGTATTGGTGTCTGATATATTACATCTAGAGGGGGTGAAGAGGGTCCATGAAAGGACTTTATACCAGTGGCATTCAGTTCAATTGGCATAGTAATAAAGGAGATTTTTTTAACATCCTATTGCAAATCCTCCAAAAATTATAAATTGCGACCAACTCCTTTAATTGTAGTTCAGAAAGCTGAGCCGCCCCTTCTTCCTACTAATTAATGGAGTTAAATATTGATAGGCTATCAATATTTCTGCCGGTAATGAAATCCCTTTAAATTTGTCCCGATTTACAGTGTCGCTAAACATGACACATTATAGATGAGAACAAAAGAATGAGTTTTATGTATATTGAGTTCCACTAATGGCATCTAACAGATATAAACTCTTATTACCTTTTAGTATTAAATAAGTGTTTTTAACCTGATAAAGGGAAATGGAATCTGTTCTATGAAGATGTGGCCTATATGATGATAATGGGGAAAATTAGTGCATTCACGGGAGAATATTTATATAGACAACAGCAGTGTTTCTAATTCGTTACAAAAATCAAGTTCCCACTAATGACAATAAGTTCCAGCTGTGTACCGCCAGTCGGATCCAGTTCTATAAGGTTAGGTCATCAATATCAGATCGCTGGGGGTGCGTTACCCAGCACCTCTGCTGATCAGCGGGGTTGCCGGCTGTCACACCCCAATCGACCTGATGTTGATGACCTATCCTAAGGATAGGTCATCAGTATGAAAGTACTGGACAACCCCTTTTAAGGCTAGAACTTCTCTGTATTCAAAGCCCCATTCATCCCAAATCAGACCGGAATATCATCCCGTATACCACCGCTGCACCTGCTCACATAGAGAAACACTGCAGCACTGAGGTTTTCAGGCATAGATCTAAGTCATTGAGGGTTGAAATAATCTGATGTGGCTCTATGTCTTAAGAACCCAATGTAGTTGTTGGTACGCCTATCTGTAGTGACCCCAGACACCCATTACATAAATATCAAACTTCCAATTGGGGGCATCATAACATGCAGGGGACTGCAGTATTTAGCAGGGCTGTGGAGTCTGTAAGCCAAACCACTGACTCCCAACTCCTCAATTTCCCTGAACTTCGACTTCGACTCTACGACTCCACGACTCCACAGCCCTGCCTCACTACTGAGCATGTACACAAAAACTATTGAGTGATTTATAGAATTCCTATAGCACTGGGATAATAAGGGCGTAACCACCAGTGTTCACAGCTCAGTTCTAATTTTTTATTCAGTTAAAAAAAGAGAATGGATTATTCCCAACAGTTCCAACTTTTCTCTTTTTCTCTGGTTTGGGGCTGTTATTGTTTTTTTTTTTTTTTTGGGGTGGTGGGGATGTGTGAAGAGTTTGCAGCCGCTAGAAGGAGCACTGGCTTTGCAAGACACAAATAGGTCATTTTAATGGGGTAGTGAATAATGGGTTAATGTGTATAATTAATGTGACCTTTTTGTATTCACAGATGGGTAAACCAGACCAGACCACACAAAAGTTTAAAAGAAAATCTAAATTTGGCAAAAAAGAGAGTGCACAGCTCTTGTACCCCCCGGGGGAGCAGAATCACCTAGTGCAGACCTTACCAAGTGATGTCTCATCAGGGGCTTCTAGGTTGTTACCGTCACAAGGAGTTGAAGAAAAGTCAGTACATGGGAAAGTTCCTTCTTTGTTTGCAAACTCTAACCTGGAAACTTTTCCATCCAGCCAGGGTGCCAGCACAATTGTCTGTGTGCCATCCTTACCTCTTGAGCTTGCCCAGCATTCACACTCTGCAGTCACTGAGCTGGCACATTGTGGGACTCTGACTGTGTGCTCTAGTAAAGTGTGGAAAGATGACTGCTTGGTCCTTGCATTGTTAATTGTTAATCCCACAAGTTCTGCAATTAGGAATATTCATCTACAAGTGGAAGGCTCTGAGATTCTTACAGTAAGTTCTCCTTAATCACCAACCATTGCTGCCGCCAGCGAGGCAGATCAGTGAAAACAAATAACGTAAAGGTATATAGAAAAAATTAATGTACAAGAACATGAGAAGCCTCACCATGCCTTGTCGCTGCATCAGTAGTAAGTACCTCTATCCATGCTGCCAACCAGCAGTGTGCAATGAGCAAAAACATGAAAAAGGATCGGTACTTGGATAAAACTTCCGTTGAAAACGGGGATATCCATGATTAAAAAATACAGTGATACTTGCGCGTTTCTGGTATAGCTGGCCTTAGTAATAGAACAAATTCTATTCTATGACTAAGGGCAGTTTTGCCAAAAACGTGTAAGAATCACTCTGCTTTTTTAAATCATGGCTATCCCTGTTTTCAACGGATGAAATAAACTGAAGTTTTACCAAGTACTGATCCTTTTTTTCTGTTTTTGCTCATAACGTAAAGGTAGTTACGAATCAACAGATGATGATGATCTAGACCACATATGTCAAACTCTGGCCCATGGGCCAAATCTGGCCCAAAGGGTGATTATATTTGGCCCGTGACACCAGAACCACCACCCCTATATGGGCCCATTATTCTGTATGGAGGACTTTGTGGGGCCCATTATTCTGTATGGAGGGCTAAGTGGGGCCAATTATACTGTATGGAGGGCTAAATGGGGCCAATCATACTGTATGGAGGACTAAGTGGGGCCAATCCTACTGTATGGAGGACTAAGTGGGGCCAATCCTACTGTATGGAGGACTAAGTGGGGCCAATCCTACTGTATGGAGGACTAAGTGGGGCCAATCCTACTGTATGGAGGACTAAGTGGGGCCAATCCTACTGTATGGAGGACTAAGTGGGGCCAATCCTACTGTATGGAGGACTAAGTGGGGCCAATCCTACTGTATGGAGGACTAAGTGGGGCCAATCCTACTGTATGGAGGACTAAGTGGGGCCAATCCTACTGTATGGAGGACTAAGTGGGGCCAATCCTACTGTATGGAGGACTAAGTGGGGCCAATCCTACTGTATGGAGGACTAAGTGGGGCCAATCCTACTGTATGGAGGACTAAGTGGGGCCAATCCTACTGTATGGAGGACTAAGTGGGGCCAATCCTACTGTATGGAGGACTAAGTGGGGCCAATCCTACTGTATGGAGGACTAAGTGGGGCCAATCCTACTGTATGGAGGACTAAGTGGGGCCAATCCTACTGTATGGAGGACTAAGTGGGGCCAATCCTACTGTATGGAGGACTAAGTGGGGCCAATCCTACTGTATGGAGGACTAAGTGGGGCCAATCCTACTGTATGGAGGACTAAGTGGGGCCAATCCTACTGTATGGAGGACTATGTGGGGCCCATTATACTATATGGAAAGCTATGTGGTGCCATAATACTCTTTGGAGGACTATGTGGAGCTCATTGTTTTGTATGTAGGACTGTGTGGGGCCCATTATCTTGTGTACTGGTTGGCCCACGTCTTTGTCCAAGTTTTTCATTTTGGCCCTCTGTGTGTTCTCACACGGTCTCAAACTCGGCTGGGTATATTGGCCGCGCACAGAAAAAAAAATTAATTTGGGGGGGCCGCATTCTTTGTAGGACAAAGTGACATTTTTAGTGATACCATTTTTTTTCTATACACCTTTTGAACATTTTTGCTGTTTTATTTTATTTTTTATAGCTTGGGTCGTTACGGATGTGGCGATAATAAACATGCACTTTTTTTGTTTACTTTAGTTTAGATATAAAGCAGCATTTTTAGTGGCAAAATATTTTTTCATGCTTAATTTTGAAGTTTTTCTGGCAAAAATCTTGTAGTAATGTGCCCCACCCTGGTCTGCATCGTGTAATATCCCCCATCTTGTCGTAATATTCCATACTGGTCCCCATCTTGTTGAAATGTCTCCCATCCTGGGCCCCATATTGTTGTAATGTCACATACCGATCCCCATATTGTAGATATGTCCTCATCTTGTAGTAATGCCCCATCCAGGTCCCCATCTTGTTGTAATGCCCAGTCCAGGTTGCCATCTTGTAGTAATGTGCCCATCCAGTGCCCATCCAGGTCCCCATCTTGTAGTAATGTCCCCATCCTGGTCCCCATGTTTTAGGAATGTCCCCATCCTGGTCCCCATGTTTTAGGAATGTCCCCATCCTGGGCCCCATGTTGGAGGAAGGTCCCCATGTTGGAGGAAGGTCCCCATCCTGGTCCCCATGTTGGAGGAAGGTCCCCATGTTGGAGGAAGGTCCCCATCCTGGGCCCCATGTTGGAGGAAGGTCCCCATGTTGGAGGAAGGTCCCCATCCTGGTCCCCATGTTGGAGGAAGGTCCCCATCCTGGTCCCCATGTTGGAGGAAGGTCCCCATCCTGGTCCCCATGTTGGAGGAAGGTCCCCATCCTGGTCCCCATGTTGGAGGAAGGTCCCCATCCTGGTCCCCATGTTGGAGGAAGGTCCCCATCCTGGTCCCCATGTTGGAGGAAGGTCCCCATCCTGGTCCCCATGTTGGAGGAAGGTCCCCGTCCTGGTGCCCACGTTAGAGGAATGTCCCTTGTGCCGTTCTTCATATACACAAGAAAAAAAAAAAAAAGATTCTTCTCACCTGTCCTCCGTTCCCTCGGCGTCCTTTCTGCACCTGTGGCCCGCAGGCACCTTAGCCCCCTTGAGGATCGCGGCCCGGTCCAGGAGCCGCCGACAGCTGCGCTTCAGTTCAGTGTATTGCCGTGCAGAGACCGTTACCAATGCCAGTCGCCGGCCTATCAGAGGTCAGCTGCTGACATCTGCGCATGTCAGTGACGTCATACGCCGCTGCGCTGGGACGCAGAGGTCAGCTGCTGGCCTCTGATAGGCCGGCGACTGGCATTGGTAACGGTCTCTGCACGGCAATACACTGAACTGAAGCGCAGCTGTCGGTGGCTCCTGGACCGGGCCACCATCGGGGTCTATGGTGCCTGAGGGCCGCATGAAGCAGCCTGAAGGGCCGCATGCGGCCCGCGGGCCGGGTGTTTGAGACCCCTGATTTAGACAGTACCATAAACACAAAGATCCCAACATGTTGGAATTCCCACTTGCATTGCTATTCTTTATTTGCATTTTAGGTTTCCGGGAGTCTTTGTTGTCAGCTTTCTCATCTGGAGGCAAATGGAGTGCATCAATGCTGGGGCAGTGTACACCCTACACACCCGTGCAAGAAAGAGTTAATCCGTGGCTGTGTCACGTACCTAGCAGAGTCAGAGGTGCCTTCTCAGCTTGAATTTTCATTAGACTTTGTACTTTCTGATTTTATCAGGTAAAATAACTACATCAACTTTGCTGTTTTTTGTATTTAGCTTTTTTTTTTAATATATATCACTGATGTTGGGGATCCAGAGTAAAACGTTAATTAGAAAAAATACCTGGTTGTCTTTGGTAAGTCCAATCAAAAAGCTCTTCTGATGGATACTTGTAAGAAGACCACACTGGTGAAGTCTGCCCCCTGATTACTGACCGGGCCCTATATAGTTTAATCAATAGCAGTGGGCTTAAAGTCTTATCAGATGTCCGTAGCAGAAATGGCTGAGCAGTGCTGGAGGGTTTTATCTGGTGGTGTACGGAGATTGCAAACGTTGTGCTCCTCACATATGTATCTATGGCATATCCTCTTTACTGCATTCTCTGTATTACTGACATCAAATAGACTTTGTGTGCACAGATGAGATTTACAGTCATCTTTTGGAGAATTGGGACGAAAAAACTGGCAGTGCCAACAAAGCATATAGACCACTGTGCTGTTAAAAATAAGAAATGGCATATAGCGACTGTGCCCCGCAATTTTTTTTTCCTTGTCTTCTGGCTTAATTGGCTCTTGGCAGCTGCAGCCATTCACCACAGCTACTGTTTGGCTGCAGCGGTCACATGCTGACCACAGCAGAAGAGAAGGTTAGGAGTCACGCGTGGTCATGGCCATCAGGAATCGGAAGGAAAATTTATACTGTTTTTTATTTATTTTTTATTTTTTTTACCAACCTGGGCTGGGGACATAGGGTAACATTAAAGAAAAGAGGTGGACGATCCCTTTAATCAGCATTGACTGCTGCCTAAATAAGAATTTTTGGAAAGAAAATGAAACTTGTATTATCTGTCTGTAAACCACAGTTATATCTATTGTGCATGTGGGTGTAATTAGTTTTGCCTCTTCTTTTCTCTAGACCTCTTGTGATTTCAACAGAAGAGTTTGGTAAAATGTGGCTGGCATTACCTAATGATGTTAAGGGGAGAATCCAGATCTCCAGTCCGCAGCAGCCCCTTTCTGAAATATTGCTCCTTGTTCAGCAAGCACTGAACTTTCATGTTGTGGAGGTTATAGGTAAGTGATGAGGAGCAGCCGATGCCTTGTATTTCTGCTTAATGATTTGCTTCTTGTAGACATTAGATCAGAGCTATAAGATGATTATTTTAGATACTTTCTGCTCTGCCAGAAAACCTTGCTCAGCAGCCCCCGGTGAAATTGAGGGGGTTTGAGAAAAGAAATCCATGCCTGACATACTGTATGAAAAGGGTGAGGAGAAATCCCCCCTCCACTTTTAAATGAAGGGACTTTCTGTATGATTCACTTATCTTCTCGCACGTCTCTGACACAGCACCATATAAATAAATCATTCTTATTGGATTGTCCGGCCTTGGTGTGCAAGTCTGCAGTCACTCGATGTGACTGCATATTTGTGAATCCTCACATTGCCTGCACTGCAAGGATGCGCCGCGAGCTGGCAGTCATATGATCAAAGTATGCAATTTTCTTACTTCCAGACAAATTCCAACTAGACGTGTACAACCTCGCTCAAAAGACTTGTATTGAGTGAGGCTGCACACATCTAGTTGGCATGTGATCACGTGTATGCATATCACATACTTGTGGTCATGCGCCTGCCACTCACGGTGCCAGCACGGAGAATCCTCACCACACACAGTGCACACGATGTGAGGATTCACAAGTCTGCAGTCACATAGTGACTACAGACTTGTACCCCACGGTTACTGCTAAAATGTCCAACAGTTTGGGCCTTTTACAGTGTATCATGACTTTTTTTTATTCTAAGAAGTTGTGAAAGCTCCCAACATCTGTAAATAATCCAGAATATAGACAAATAATATCTGATATGTTCATTAAAATCACAGTCTTTGGTGTCGATATCTGCAGAACACTGCATTAAGGGTTAACATGTCATCAGAGTCCTACAAACATTATGCTGGACTTCTAGCAGTCCTGTTTTTGAGCCTTTGTCCCTGGGAAGAGCCTGTGCTTAGTCCACTGGTCCTTCAGAAAAGTGCCGCAATATACTGTCAGTTGTTCTGCATTTCTGTATTGTTGCTATGGTAGCCATAGGTGGTCCGGCTGTGAATATCAGCAGCTGGGATTCTTCTTCTATTCTGTGCATTTCACAAATTTAAGGGAATAGCAGTTGTTACTACCATAAGAAGAACAGTTAAGATGAGATATTTCTATCATTGTGACGAGAACCATCTTTAATCACTGACCCAAAAATGGGGAATGGTTGCGTAAGAAGAGTGAACCTGATAGTGTGGGGGTATAGAATCGCAAACTGGGCAAGGAATAATAAAAACATGACCACTATACACAGTGTACTAGATAGCATTAGAATATAACTAACTCTTCCTTTTAAGCTATACAAAAAAAATTGTTTAAGTATTTGGACTATTTTTTTTTTCTATTCAGTATGTTGTATGGATGGTGTCAATCAAAATTACAACTTGTCATGCAAAAGCAAGTCTTTACACGGTTATGTCTACTGAAAAGTAAAATACAAAACGTAAGATAGAAACAAAATGAGCAAATACCCTGCTGTAATTAAGGAAAAGTAATGGTACATATAAATAACATAGGGTACTTAGTAAGCATTCACCCCCTCCCATGGCATTTTTTGTTTTGCTACCTCACAACCTGGAATTTCACGTTTTGTTTTTATAGGGTTTGCATCAGTTCATGTATAGACTATGCCTACAACTGTGAACATTTGTTTTTCTTTTTATTGTGAAGCAAACAACAAGTAGGACAAAATAACTGAAAACTTGAGTGTGCATAACTATTCACCCCCCTAAAAGTACGTTGTAGAGCCTCCTTTTGTTGCAATTGCAGCTGCAAGTAACTTTGGTTAAGGCTCTGAGCTTTCCACATCTGGCAGCTGGGATTTTTGCCCATTCCTCAAGCAAAATTGCCACAGTTCATTCAAGTTTTCTGTTCACCAGAGGAAACCATCTATCTTCAAGTCTAACCACAGATTCTCAATTGGATTAAGGTCTGGGCTTTGACTAGGCCAATCCAAAACATTTACACTCGAGTGTTGCTTTAGCAGTATACTTTGGGTCATTGTCTCTTTGGCAGACAGGTTTTGCTCAAGAATATATCTGTATTTCGCACCATCCATCTCCCCCTTGACTGGAACCATTTTCCCTGTCACTGCTGCTGAAAAACATCCCCACAGCATGATGTTGCCACCACCATCTTTCACTGTAGGGATGGTGTTCTTGGGGTAATGAGCTGTGTTGGTTTGACACCACACATAGTGTTACCTTTGTGGCCAAAAAGTTCAGTTTTGGTGTCATGTGACCACAGCACCTTCCTCCATACAATTGGGGAGTCTTTCATAAGTCTTTTGGCAAACTCAAAACAAGCCTTACAATTTTTCTGTGTAAGTAAAGGCTTTTTTCTGTCCACTCTTCCATAAAGAGCTTATTGTAGCCATATGGACAGATACTCCAGTCTCTGCTTGGGAACTCTGCAGCTCCTTCAGGGTGTGCTGCTTCTCTGATTAATACCCTCATTACCCGGGCTGAGCTTTTTGGTGGACGTCCCTCTCTTGGCAGGTTTGTTGTGGGACCATGTTTTTTCATTTCATGATAATGGATTTGATGGTGCTCTGGGGATCATCAGAGATTGGGATATTTCTTATAACCCAACCCTGACTTGTTCTTCTCAACAACTTTCTCTCTGACTTGTTTGGAGATCTCCTTGGTCTTCATGGTATTGTTTGGTTAGTCGTGCCTCTTGCTTAGTGGTGTTGCAGCCTCTGTGGCCTTTCAGAAAAGGTGCGTATATACTGACAGACCATGATACATTATATTGCACACAGGTGGACGTCCTCTCACTGAGCATGTGATTTAGGAAAGTAATTGCTTGCATCAGAAATTTTTAGTGGCTTCATAGCAAAAGGGGTGAATACATATATACACATGCCAATTTGTAGTTATTTGATCTCATAAATGTAATTTCTTCCTAGATTTTTCTCACTTTACTTCACCAACTTAGACTATTTAGTGCTGATGCATCACACACAAAACAGATTACAAAAATATTTAAATACAGGTTGTAATGTAACAAAATAGATAAAAAGCCAAGGGAGTGAATACTTTTGCAAGCCACTGTACATATAATAAAGGAATACCCTGGTAAGCTGAAAAATAAGTTATAGGATATTTAAAACCCCTCTAAGAGATTAATAATCCAGGGTTTACCTGCCCCTTTCTATTGTTGCATCTCTCTTTCATCATAAGAGAAGGAGAGCAGAACGGATTCATATTGTGCTGTATGTTGCTTCTTTTAATCTTGAGGGTCTCCTTGTGTCTTTCAGGTGGTGAAGGGATAGTTGCGTGCCAGCTATTGCCTGCTTTACCATCACTGCTGCACTGCCACCTGCAGGAGGGTACGCTGGTGGTATGGATAAGATCGTCGTCTTCTACTCTATCAGATTGTTTACTTCACCTCTGCCAAAATGTATTAAAAGAACACTAAGTGTTACCTCCTCTTCTGGATCTCGTGTACCAAAGTAACAGAGAGGAACGACAAGAAGCGAAGGATGGTGGAGAGAGATTTCTATTGCTTTATTTTATTAGACACATGTTTTTTATCTACAGGTTGTTGCTAATACTTGATCATTTGTCTGGCACTTTGATGGATAGGAGTTTGATTGATTTTTATTTTTGTTAGTCTCTTCACAAGAGAAGTCTGTTATTTCTGTGCTGCACTGCGCCATCATTATACACCATAGGAGTGTGAGGATACCTCAAAGTATTTCTCTCCTGCTGTGTTACCGGGATCCAGTCTAGTGGACTCTCCTCTTACTGACTGCAACCGTTGCTGGGTGGAATATTAATGTAGGACTCATCCTTTACAGCAGTGGTCGTCCTGCAACAAACGTCTGCAAACCTGTAGAACGTCGATGGGTTGTTTTCAGAGGCTCAGGATTCATTGTATTACATTCCCAGCCACCAGTAGGATGAATCTCGTCATATATTGTACATATCATAATACATGGAAGTGAGGATTGTAAGGCTTTGTTCATATTTGCATTTAGCTTCTCCATAAGGGTCTGCCTTAACCTTTACTGTATATACTTTTTCTTTTGGCTGCAAACAGCACAGTCTGCAACACTATCCTTGCCATTAAAAAAAAGAATACCAGGAGCCTAGTCGGTACCATTAAACTCATTGGGTTCTGCTGGTGTATACTTGCAGTTAAATCTAGCATGGCTTTCTGGTGCAAAAAAATACTGCTAATGTGAACAGAGCCTGATGCATGTAACACATTGAAGATGTTAAAAAAAAAAAAAGCAGGTGAAGTTGTCTGCTGTCACCTGTTGATTTGCGTTGCTTTGCAGGATTCTTTATACTGCCTTGGTACAAATAATCATACATAAATCCCATATTTTTCTGGCTACAAGATGCACCTCTCTCTAGAATGCACCCCAATTTGTGACAGCAGAAAATGAGAAGCACATTTCCAAGTAATTAAAAGTTCCTTGAAGGTGTAAAGAAGTGGCAGAGACAATGCAACGAATTCTAGTGCACCAGGATAGAGTAGAGAGATAACATCACGTGTATTATACTCATATAGATTTCCAATATGCGCACAATGTACACTTTCTGCAGCGCACAGTACATGTACACACACAGCTTTTCTACATTATCAAAAAACCCACACCCCATCCCCAACACATTTTGAAGTTCTTTCCAGGATGTGCTTCAGCTCCTCAGGAAGTGCAGACTCCAGGCAGGTCCTGGTAGCATTCTCTCCTGCCCTGCACCGATGAGGTAGATCAGTCTCTGGCAGGAGATCGCAGTTCTCTTAGTGACTGGGAAGTAGCTGTGTCAGCATTTTCCTCGATCCCATAAATCATACACAAGGTCCTTGCCCCTCCCTGCTGGGTCCAGTGCTTTTGGCCTATAAGGGTGCATCCACTTGCTGATACTGGCTGCTTGGCCAAAACTTTGTCTACCAGTGGCCACTTGGTTGAAACAAAATTGTGAGGCCATTTGCTCACTGCAGGTGTGTGGAGTTTCAGCCAAGTGTCAGCAGTAGTGTGTGCATGCACCATAAAAGAGTACATCACTGGTTTCAAACGTTCAGTATTGATTAGAGCACTTCTATTTGTGTCTAGAAATGCTGTCTAGGCCATTGAGGTTATTTGCCTCAGCTGCAATACCAGGCATAACCTTTAATCAAGACCATTTTTCTGCTGTCATAATACCAATATCAATCAGTATATGTTCTTTTCACAACCAACATCTCTATAGGCTAAAGGCCCCCATACACATTAGACTAATGTCGGCCAAACTTGCCAATATCAGTCTAAGAACTCGCTCACTCAAGCGTATAATATGGCTGAGTGCTATGTGATGTTTTATCAGATAGCCCAATGTTATACTATGGGGCAGTGCAGATTGGATCGCACTCACCCGTACAAGTCTATGGGTGCTTTTGAAACATTGAACTGCACTCCGATGTCATCCGAGTGCAGTTCAATTTATCACAGACACTGTGATAGAGTTGTCTCGTGCGAGAGAATCGGATCACACTGACATGACACTCGGATCAAACTCTGACACCTTGATCCGAGTGTCATTAGCATAATTGGCCCGATTCTCACATGAGAAAATCTATGTCAGTGTGACCCCTGGCCTAATGTTTATGAAAGCACCGACCAACTGATGGGTGGGAGAGATGTCAATCGCATTTTTCCAATTTTGGACTGACAATCGCTTTGTTCTTACAGAGATAAGCCTCTGGCCTATGTGTCAGTCAGCGGCTTTCTCACAGAGAACATAGGAGCGCTCTTGTATATATGGGAGAGTCGGCTGAACAATCGGCTGACAGCTATCCAATGTGTATGGCCAGCCTTTGATAGAAAGAATACTGGCGCCCTGGTTGGATCAGGGAAGGTGTTTGTTTGTGAATAGGATACAATGATTTCGATGCAGCTCCTTCCAAGGATTGATGACGGCTGATTCAAGCTTTGTGAATTCCTTGCTTGTCTTACAATTTTGTTTGGTGTCTTTTCCGTGGAGGAAGAGAATTGCGTATGCGGAATATAAGCTCTGATGGCTGGCACTGAACTGACCTACGGCCATGGCTTTAGTTTATTGATAGGAGCAAAGCAACTAATCTGGGAGAACTTTGTTATATTGTATGTAGAGAATCATCAAGTAGCCATATGAAGCAAATGATGTAATGCAGATTTATTATATGGACTCCTCTAAAAATGGATATGAAGCCTGTGACTCCGGAGGAAATAGACCTTCAGTCTGCAGCAGGCACAATCACATTCTGATTGATTTTCTTTTTAACGTTAATTCTTTTTACTTCAGTGAATGGAAAATTAGGCAGCAGACAGTACGGGACAAATTGTGAGTCCTTGCAGAAAATATTTTCTTTGATTGAGCACCCCAAATTTCCAGATATACATGCTCATATATTAGGGGATTGTATAATTGTTTTTCTACTTCGGCTCCAGACAATCATTCATTGAACTCTCCAACTTGTGCTTGCGCTGTCCCATGTGAAAAGGTTGCATTAGATTACCACATTGTCGATGTTTTGGTCCCACAAACTTTAGTTCCTGACCGTATTCTATTTGTACATTTTTAGTCTATCTATGATATATTTAAAGAAATATTTACTTTTATGATAAATATTAGTGTCATAGTGTAATAAAGAGCACAAATGTACCAATTTAATGATTATACAAGCAGAGGAACTCCAGCCTGGATCCTGTTCTACCACCATCAGGTATTGGGAAAGTAATGGACACAGCAAGCGACTGTGGCAGATTTGTTACAGAAATGTCCAGCTGGATGGGGATATTTCTGCAGCATGTGCATGGATTTCTGTAAACCTCATTTAGATGCATGAGACAGTTGAAGAACATCTGCAATAAATCTGCCATGGGAACGTCCTCCTCAATAATTTTACAGATATACACTGTACATGTGGATCCTTACCACAAGTGTTTAGACCTATAGAATAAGCCAAAGCTGTCCTCTCCACCTTCTGCACATGGACATCTTCATTGGACACCAACAGTAGAGTGTAGAAATAATGATGACCGGTAAGGTTTTTGTCTCAGATTGCCGTTTATTACACTTTAAATACTAAAAGCAACAAATATTTAAATGGTTATCTCACCAGAACCAGATCCTGAGAATGGGTGAGTGGATCGGTAGGTACACGCTACCACTGCGCCTTTTATGGTCTATGGGCTTGTTCACATGTTTCCTTTTTCACTGCTTTTGTACTGCGTATTTACTATACCAGCATAAATGAAAGAGATTTCTGAAATCTCATGCACATGCTGCTTATTTTTTCCCTGCAGATTAGAAGCAGTTTTACAGCTGCAGCATGTCAATTTTTTAGGCTATGTGCCCATGATCAGGAAACAGCAGCGTCTTTGATGTAGCGTATTTTTGCTGCATCCAAAATGTAATCACGCCGGTAAATCCGTATGTGTTCATTGAATAATTCAGATTTACCGCATCTAATGACTGGCTACAGGTGAAGATGCAGATAATTGACATGCTGCGGCTCGTAAAGCCGGACCACGGGTGAGTTTATGCAGCGTCAGATAGAAGCACAGTGGGCATGGGATTCCTATAAATCCCATCCACAGTGCTTCTGATGTAGGACGCAGCGTTTTGAATGTAGCGCAGGTGAGCTGCATCCAAAACGCTGCTATTCCTGATCGTGGGCACATACCCTTAAGCGTTTTTATCCAGTCAAATAAATGGAGAAAAAAAAATGCATGCAAAAACATACGTGCAGCATTTGTTCTGCCAAGAGACTCTTTTGGTGCAGAAACTCCTTCAAATACTTAGCGTGTGCACATACCCTTAGGAAGAAAATGTCACGCATGCGCAATATCATACCACTTATCTTGGACTTTGGGATCTTTGTTTTCTGCAGACAGACCCCCACACTCCCCATGGAAAAACCCATTAAAGGGAATCTGTCAGCAGATTTTTGCTACCTCATCTGAGAGCAGCATAATGTAGGAAAAGAGACCCTGATTCCAATAATGTATCTAAGTTTACTGGGTACAACAGCTGTGACACAGAGTTCTTTGATGTAAAATGCAGCAGAGCTCAGAAAGCTAACCCTGCGCACACCACATTCACTTTCTGTGTACATGGTCTATTGACAGCTGCTTATCACAGGAAGGGGCATGTTTGGACTAGGTCTCGTGTGCTGCTCTAGTCCATGCAGTGATAGGGCCCTGGTGATAAAACCTTCAGTAAAGTAAAAAGCATCACACAGCTGGATAAGTGACACATCCCTGAATTTAGTGTTTTATCCCCTACATCATGCTGTCCATAGATTACATAGCAAAAAGCTGCTGACAGATTCCCTTTAAAGACGATAAAGGTTCAAGCGGCAAATCAATCTGTAACTTTACCGTACGTGGTACAGAGCAAGCAAAAGTTCTGCGTGTGACTCCCTCTGCCCTGTTCATTGTGAACTACTAGACACATGTGAGTGCCTACTTCTGACAGATTAGACTAATGTTCTGTAGCCTGCTATCCAATAGAATGCTACAGTGGTTTTATGGCTCTGGGGCCAACTAAAGATGGCAGTAGTGAAAGCAATATAACCAATAGGAGTATACCGAGAAATAGACAGAACTCCGTTTCTTAGTATACAATTCTGTGCACCTGCAGACTAGTTTCGCCAGCGTGCCCGTCCTGATGGGGGTTCATGTGTATGGCATCCTCCGCACCTAGCCCTTGCCAGCTCATATGCTATTCCCTTTTGCATGGTGTTTTCTACATCAATTTACCTTTCAGAGAAATGTTTCAATAAAACATGTATGTAGATTGTATTAGCACAACCCATCTTATCTGCATGATGCCGTCTGCTTCATCAAAGACAGCAGGACAATACTTTTATACAAGAGGCTAGTATCTTTTCCGTGAAGTAACTTGTGGGTGCCTTTATTAGTTCTCTCCAGAACAGCAATCGGTTGCCTTGGGCTGCATACCCATTATGTTCTATTCATTAAATTGTCCGAGACTTGTTTACTACTGTCCGTGCCTTTAAAAGGGATTGTAAGTAAAATTCTAAAACAATGTTGTTGGCAGAACTGTTAATTCTTTCCTCATGCCTCCAAGATCCTGGATATTAATATATTGCACATAATTGTTTTTTATAAAAACATTCATGATCAAGAAATCAGTACTAAAAGGGAACCAGTCTACTGTAAAGATCTGGCCCGGACAAGCCTAGTCCAGCCCCACTCCTAGAGAGCAGCTAGTAGTGATTGCCATAGTCAGAGACCTGTCAGTCACATACAGCGGCACTCAGAGAAGCCACCCGGGGAAGAGCTGGTTCAGCCTTTCCTCTGGCTATTGTCCCCAACCAGTGCTTTAACCCCTTCATGACCGCCGATACGCCTTTTAACGGCAGTTGTTAAAGGTGCTTATTCCTCGGCGACGCTTTTTAGCGGCTTTGAGGAATAACAGTGTAGCGCCGCCCCGCAGCCGAATTTCCGTCAGGTGTCAGCTGTATATGACAGCTCACACCTGCAGTATTGGCCCTGGCTGGTTTTGAAACCGATCAAGGCTGATTAACACCTTTAAATACTGCTGCAATCACGACAGAGGTATTTAAGTTGTTACAAGGAAGTCACAAGACCTCCTTAGTAACTATCGGAGCCCCGAGATGAGAATGTGATGACCTGGGTACTGTGGCCTGTGAGATCAAGCTATAAGCTGGGTCTCACAGGCACGGTCAGTGAGACACTGAGTCTCATGCACTGCAGTACATGATTACTGCAGTGTATGAGACTTGGTGATCAAAATAAAAATTATACATGTCTCACAGTGGGACTAAGTGGGAAAAAAAGTAAAAAAAAAAAAAAAGTGCACGCATCACTAAAATCTGTTTTGCTACACAAAATGCAGCGTTTGTGGTAAAACAAAAAAAAGTACACATAATTGGTATCGCCGCATCCATAACGACCCGCTCTATAAAATTGTCACGTTATTTATTCCATATGGCGAACACACAAAACAAAAAGCCAAAAATGACTCTTTCATCATACTGACTCACAAAGAAGTGAATAAAAAGCGATTAAAAAGTTGTATTTAAAAATAAAAAAATGAAAAAAAAAATTGTATAAATGAAAATGCCAAACAGTCCTGCAAAAAACAAGGCCATTGCTCATTCGGCCAAAAAATAAAAAAAAGTGATAGCTCTCAGAATATGATGATGCAAAAACAAATTAATTTTTGTAAAATATTGTTTAGTCTGTAAAAATAGCATAAAAAATATAGGTCTGGTATCACTGTAATCGTACCGACTCGACAAACAAATCGGCCTTATCACTTTTACCGCACGGTGAACGGCGCAAACATTAAAAAATAAAAATAATTGAATTTCTGTTTTTCGTTCATTCTGTGTCTGAAAAATCTGAATCAAAATTACTATGTCCCCTAAACTGGTACTAAATCTGCAACTCGTCCCGCAAACAATAAGCCCTCATACAGCGCTGTTTTCCAAAAAATAAAGTTACAGCTCTCAGAATATTCAGCATTTTTACTGTGTGAACAGCAAAACCTAAAAAAATGACTATATAAATCTGGTATCCCTGTAATCGCACCGACCTAAAGAATAAATCCGCCTTATCACTCATACCGCATGGTGAACCACGCAAAATTAAAAATAAGAACTATTCTTGTACCGCTGTCTATATGTTCATTCTACCTCTCAAAAATCGGAATAAGGCTCATCTCACATTTATCCTGCGCTTTCCGCTGAGCGGTTTCAATGTTTCCGCGGTTTCTGCTGAGTCTGGTTTCAATGTAAATACTCCAGAACCGCTATTCAGACAAAATCCTCGACGAAGCCTCTCACTTGTCAGGCAGATGGAGTCCCTTTAGACTGGTCTCTGTTCCGGCGGGTCCCATCATTTTAGGCGTCTTTTTAGCACACAAATTTGGGCGACCACAGATCTATGCATGCCTAAAAAGATGGAGACCACCGGAGCAGACTCCAAACGGAGCCCAAAATGTCTTCATCTGCCTCATTATGGGGGGTGGTTCCATTGGGGGTTTAGTCTGAATTGCATTTTTGTGGGAAACCCCGACGTAAGTTAAGTGCTCAGCATAGAACACAAGAATGTGATCCCAGCCTAATTCTGGAAGCAATAGAAAAATATTATGTACCCCAAAATGTTACCAATAAAAACCCTAATTTATCCCGTTCAAAACCAGCCCCCACTCGGGTCCGTCATCTGTCACTGGAACAATAGGGGGTCAAATATTACTGGTAGAACAAAGACTCTGGAAAAACGACATGGGTCCTGCCCCCTCAAATAAAATCCGGTGAATTCTTCGCTCCCAAATGTCCCCCTCCTTTTGAGCCCCACTGTGCCTAAACCGCAGTAAGCAGCTACATGTTTGGCATTATTGTAGTGGGGAGTGCGCACTTAACAATTAGCGGGGTGCGTGTCTCCAGAAGTACAAGCTGGGCACAATGTATGAGGGCAATACAATATATGGGGGCACAATGAATGGGCACTGAACTGGCAAATATGCAATTCACCAGAAAAAAGCTTGGCGTGGATGATACAAAATAGTCACTGCAGCCATAGATTAATTTATTGGGAGGTGCAATTTCTACAATGGAGTCACTTGGGTTTTTCTGCTGTTCTGGCATCTTCAGGGCTCCACAAATGTCACCCGCAAAATCGGTGCTCCAAAAGCTAAATAGCTCTCCTTCCTTCTCAGCCTTGACATGTGACCTAACAGTAGTTTCTGATGACATATGGGACATCACCGTGTTCGGGAGAAATTGCGCAGTAAATTATGGGGTCCAGTATCACCTAATAACCCTTGTGTACCTGACAAGTTTGCAGCAAATGCAAAAATTATATTGTAGTTTCCAAAATGGGGTAACTTGTGGAGGGTTTCCACTGTTTAGGCACATCAGGGGCTCTCCAAATGCGACATGACGCCCGCAGGCCATTCCATCAGTCTGTGTTCCAAAACGTCACGCCTTCCTTTCTGAGCCCTTATTTTTTCCCTACATATGAGGTATCTGCGTACTCAGGAGAAAATGGACCCCAAAATTTGTTGTGCAATTTCTCCTGTTACCCTTGTGAAAATAAAAAAAAACTTGGAGCTAAAAGTACATTTTTTGGGAAAAAAAACAAGGTTACTTACCAGTAGCTGTTTTTTCCAGAACCCATGACCGCACATCAGAGAGAGGGATCCTTAGGGAGGGACCACAGCTTGCAGCACCCTTCTAGCAAAGGTTAAGTCCGCAGAGGAGGATAGATCAAGTTTGTAGTGCTTAAGGAAAGTAGATGGTAAGGACCATGTAGCGGCCTTATAAATTTGATCAATCGAAACCTTCACTTTCTCTGCCCAGTAGGTCACTACAGTTCTAGTGGAGTGAGCCTTGATGCTCTCAGGAACCGGAGCACCACTAGCCGAGTAGGATAAACTAATGGCCTCCCTGATCCACCTAGCAATGGAACTTTTGGATACCCCGTATCCCCTCCTACTACCCTGAAAGGCTACAAACAGGGACTAGGCTTTCCTACACTGACTGGATATAGACATATACTCTAATAGTGTTCTTCTAACATTCTAAACTATGAAATTTTTCCTCCCCTGGATTCCCAGGGTTATTACAAAAGGAGGGCAGTACAATTTCTTGACTCCTATGAAACTTTAAGGCTACCGACTGCCCTTTAAAATTCCGTGCTGCTAGATGGAAGCCATTCACTTGAGTGTGAAATACTGGACCCTGAGTAAGAAGGTCTGGGATCTCCGGCAGGATCCATGAATCTGACACAGACATTGCCCTCAATAGGGAAAACCATGGTCTTTTAGGCCAGCATGGAGCAATCAGAATCACTCTCACTTGATCCTCCCTGATCTTTTTCACGACTGCTGGAATCATCGCTATCTGAGGGAAGGCATAAGCAATCCTGAAGTTCCAGGGGACCTTAAGGGCATCTACCGCATACGGGTTTACCCTTTGGTTTAGCGAACAGAACTTTTTTACTTTTCTGTTCTTTTTGTCGGCAAACAGGTTTATTTCTAGCAACCCCCATGAGAGAACTATCCGCTGAAACACCTCAGGGTTTAGAGTCCATTCCCCTTTTTTCAGCCTGTTGCGGCTCAGAAAGTCTGCCTTGATATTTTCTGCCTGTTTTATGTGCAGTGCTGTTAGGGACAACAGGTGTTAAGCCCCCGTCTCACATAGCGAGATCGCTGCGGTGTCACGGTTTTGGTGACGCAACAGCGACCTCACCAGCGATGTTGCTATGTGTGACACTGCAGCGATCAGGCCCCTGCTGTGAGGTCGCTGATCGCTGCAGAATGTCCTGGACCTTTTTTTGGTCGTTGCCCTCCCGCTGGTCAGCACACATCGCTGTGTGTGACTAGCGGGAGCAGCGATCAGGCTGGTAACCATGGTAAACATCGGGTTACTAGGGGCACGCGCGCACCTAGTAACCCGCTGTTTATCATGGTTACGAGCCTGCTAAAGTGAGCGGTAACCTCCCACTCACTGTAGCAGAGTGGTAACCATGATAAACAACGGGTTACTAGGTGCGCGTGTGCCCCTAGTAACCCGATGTTTACCATGGTTACCAGCCTGCTCCTGCTTCAGCAGGCTGGTACCCAGGAGCAGGACATCGTGGAAAGATTCTTTCCATGATGTCGCTGCTCCCCTGATCGTTGGTGAGCCTGCCTGTTTGACAGCTCACCAGCGACCACATAGCGACGCAGCAACGATCCCTGACAGGTCGTATCGTTGTCGGAATCACTGCAGCGTCGCTAAGTGTGACGGGGCCTTTACTCTGCCAGCTGGAAGAGTTCGATTGCTGCTATCATTAGGGAGTGGGATTTTGTTCCCCCCTGGTGTTTGATATACGCCACTGTAGTCCAGTTTCCGACATGACACGGATGTGGCGACCAAGAAGGAAGGAAGAAAGCCTTTTAGAGATTTTTCTACAGCCCACAGTTCTTTCAGTTTTGATGGCTGATTTCTCTTGAGGACTGACCAAGTCCCCTGAATTGTATGATCCCTCAGGTTTGCCCCCCAACCTGATTTGCTTGCATCGGTTGTGAGTATGTAGTTTACTGGCCTTACCCATTAGACTCCGGATCTTGAAGTTTTCCCTGTCTGCCCACCACGAGAGGGAGTTTCTGACTTCTAAAGAAAGTTCCATATTTCCTTCTAAATTTCCTTTTAGCAACTTCGGTGCAGACAGAAGTTCACACTGAAGTGGCCTCGTGTGGAGCTGGGCCTATCTCACCCCTGGGATGCAGGATGTTAGGGTTCCTAACAAGGATATTGCCTTTCTTGGGGTCTTTCTTGGAAGATCTATCGCGGCCGAGACAAAGTTTACTACTTTGTCCACTTTGTCCTCGGGTAATAGACAAGTGTGGTGTTTGGAATTTAGAACCAGGCCCAGGAAGATTCTTACTGGTTCTAGACTTGACTTCAGAGTATTCATCATCCAACCAAGCTCTTCTAAGACGACTCACACATCCTTCAGCTGTGATGCGCAGTGGTCTTCTGATCTCCCCATTATGAGGAAGTCATCTAAGTAAGGAACTATAAGTGTTCCAGATGCGAAGGTAGACCGTCATTTTGGCTATTATCTTGGTGAAGATCCTTGGAGCCACCGACAACCCAAATAGAAGGGCTCTGAACTGGTAGTGATTGATTTCCCCCTGTACGTACAGGGCAACTCTCCGGTACCTCTGATGGTCTGGATGAAACGGGATGTGGTAATAAGCATCCTTTAAATCGATGACAACCATGAAACAGTTGTGATAAGGCAGTTTTATGGCTGTGTTCACTGATTCCATGAAGGTGCACTTTTTTTATTCACCGGTTGAGGTTCTTCAGATTGATGATGGTTCTAAAGAACCATCCGTTTTTTTTATCAAAAAGAGAGGGAAATAAAATCCCCTTCCCTTCTTCTTCCAGTATCTCGCACAGAACCTGGTTCTTTATTAGGCTCAAGATCTGTCTCTAGGGCTAGCTGTTCTTCCGATGACTTCCTGTGGGGTGTCACTATAAAGGTTTGACGCAGCAGATGGTAAAATTCTATTTTCAGACATTCACTTATTATGTCCAGAACCGAGCGGCTGGGGGAGATGTTCTACCAGGCCTGGATAAGGACTGAAAGCCTTCCCTCTACTGCTAGCATGGCGTCATTGTGAGAATTTTTTGAAAGGTGAAGCGGGCCCTCTGAACACATATCCGGGTTCTTTCCTACTTTTAAATTCTCACTTCCTTCTCTCCCCCAGAGTACGTCACCAACTAATTTTTTTCCTTCGAAAGGAAGTCTTTCTCGTGTCACTTGTGAACCCGGGAAAGCCCTTCTTCTTGTCACCGGCCTTTTCTAAAGATGTCATCCAATTTTTTTCCGAACTAAAATTGGCCATCACACAGTATAGAGCATAACTTATTTTTCGACTGAAGATCTCCCAGACAGCCCTTGAGCCACAATTCTCACCGTGCCTCATTCCACAATCCCGCAGACCTAGCCACTAGCCTCACCGAGTCTGCGGATGTGTCTGCTAGGATTGTTGGCCAAGATTTTATCCCTAGGGTTTTTATCCTTGAGCTGTTCCTCCACTTGCTGCAGCCAAATCATAAGGCAATGGGCAGTACAGGTTCCGGCAATCGCCGGCTTCATACCCCCTGCCGCTGATTCCCACGTGTTCTTTAGATATCCATCCGCTTTTTTATCCAGCGGATCTCTAAGACCTCCAGAATCTTCAAAGGGCAGGGCCGACCTCTTTGAGGATTTTGTTACAGCCCCATCTATCCTGGGGACCTTGTCCAATGTCTCGGGGTCCTTCTCCTCAATAGAAGATCTCCTTTTTGAGGATGAGGACCAGGCACCAGTCTTTTCCATTTTTTTCCACTCTTTATTAATGAGCGCTTGGATTTTACTATTAACCGTAAAGGTGCGCTTTTTTCTCTGCTTCAACCCTCCGAACATCACGTCTTCTAGGGACTTAGTTGTTTTCATTTCCTTTAAGCCCATTGTAGATCTTACAGCTTTAACAAGCCTATCTGTATCCTCTGCCCGAAAACATGGTCTGCACCGCCCCCCCGCCATGTCATGTTCTTTGAGGATGAGGACTCACTATGGTATTCTCCCTCTAATAAAGGAGAATCAGTAGAAAGTCCCCTAGTTTTTTTCCCCTTTAATAGTGTCTTTAGGGAGTAGAGATGAGCGTTGTTCGACTCGAACTGTTCGCCAATCTCAAATTCGAGCTGTTTTGGGCGGTGTTCGAGCCGTTCGGCGAACACGAACGATTTGAGAAAAATTCGGCTGTTCGAGGTTATGTTCGATAACTGTTCGTGCACCAAAATCATAACTGGATTTTTTCTCAGTAATGATGAAAATTAATGTTAATACGCAGTTTGAGTGTACAGCGGGGTGGGGGGAAGGGCAGGGGATGGATCTCTGCAGGAATAATGAAGATCTCCATTTTTTTTTCTCTTTCCCGCATTTACAGTGGGGAGGTGCAATCTGTCAGCCTATCAGCAGCGCACACACGGAGCGAAGTGCTTTTTTTCACACAAGCAAGGGCATGTGTCATTGGCAGTGTATGTCACATGTCCTTGCCCTATAAGACCAAGCCATTTTCCCCGTCGCCACCATTTTCTCACTGCTGCAGCTGCGTGTTAGACGGCACCGCTGTTGCTGTGTGCGCTATACCTTGTTAATTTCAAGCCAATTTTCGCACAAATCTACAGATAGCTTGGGAGTAGGGAATAGTTGTGATTGCAGTCCTTTTAAGGACTAGGTTACAGCATTTCCTACGACTTTTATCAGGCAGGTCTGTGCTCTTAAATAGATAGATTGTGGGAGTAAAGACTAATTGTAATTGGAGTCCTTTTCAGGACTAGGTTACATCAGTTCCTATCAGTTTTTGCCAGGCAGGTCTGTGCCAGTGCTGTGCAAGTTTTTTTCACAGCATTTGGCTGAATCTAGCAAAGCTAATCCTTTTTGGCCTATTGCAGAGTGTGTTAGTCAGTGGAGTAGCCTATCTGTGTTGCAAGATATACCACCTGTGTATAGAATACCAATTTTTTTACTGCACCCAGTGAAGTAAAATCTTTTGGGCATAGCATCATTCTATTAGTCCATCTATACTCACCTCCATCAGGTTGCAAACTGAATATAATTTTTTTCTGCATCTAGCTCTGAAAAAATATTTGGCCTTCTAGCAGTGTGTGGGACTTTCTCTATTAGTCCATCTATACTGACCTCCATCAGGCTGCAAATTCAAAATAATTTTTATCTGCATCTACCTCTGAAAAAATATTTGGCCTTCTAGCAGTGTGTGGGACTTTCTCTATTAGTCCATCTATACTGACCTCCATCAGGTTGCAAACTGAATATATTTTTTTTATGCATCTACCTCTGAAAAAATATTGGGCTTCTAGCTGTGTGTGGGACTTGTTCTATTAATCCATCTATACAGACCTCCATCAGGTTGCAAACTGAATATAATTTTTTTCTGCATCTACCTCTGAAAAAATATTTGGGCTTCTAGCTGTGTGTGGGACTTGTTCTATTAGTCCATCTATACTGACCTCCATCAGGTTGCAAACTGAATATAATTTTTTTCTGCATCTAGCTCTGAAAAAATATTTGGGCTTCTAGCAGTGTGTGGGACTTTCTCTATTAGTCCATCTATACTGACCTCCATCAGGTTGCAAACTGAATATATTTTTTTTATGCATCTACCTCTGAAAAAATATTGGGCTTCTAGCTGTGTGTGGGACTTGTTCTATTAATCCATCTATACAGACCTCCATCAGGTTGCAAACTGAATATAATTTTTTTCTGCATCTACCTCTGAAAAAATATTTGGGCTTCTAGCTGTGTGTGGGACTTGTTCTATTAGTCCATCTATACTGACCTCCATCAGGTTGCAAACTGAATATAATTTTTTTCTGCATCTAGCTCTGAAAAAATATTTGGCCTTCTAGCAGTGTGTGGGACTTTCTCTATTAGTCCATCTATACTGACCTCCATCAGGTTGCAAATTAAAAATAATTTTTTGTCTGCATCTAGCTCTGAAAAAATATTTGGCCTTCTAGCAGTGTGTGGGACTTTCTCTATTAGTCCATCTATACTGACCTCCATCAGGTTGCAAACTGAATACAATTTTTTTCTGCATCTACCTCTGAAAAAATATTTGGGCTTCTAGCTGTGTGTAGGACTTGTTCTATTAGTCCATCTATACTGACCTCCATCAGGTTGCAAATTGAATATAATTTTTTTCTGCATCTAACCCAGCCAATAGTTTTGGCCTAATACCACAGTTTGGCCACTCAGCTCTGCTCGGTTCCCATCCATTGTTTTTTTGTGCAAACAACTCCAGAGTTGTGAATTAGTTAACCACCAATATGAGTGGAAAAAGGCCTGCTGCTGTTGGAAAGGGGAATAGGCGTGTTGGGAAGGGGAAAAAAGGTTGTGTCCGTGGGGTAGGTGTTAAAGCAAAAGTAACATCTGCAGAAGAAAGACCATCTTCCTGCCAAACTAAAATGTCTACTTCTTTTAGCGGACAATGTGATAAGATCCCTTTCTTACGGCCACGCCAATCGCTACAAATTCCAGATGAGGCACGAAAACAGCAGGTGCTTCAACGGATATCAAGTGCTCCTTTAAGTGGGCTCTCCTCCACATCAACTTCAACATCACAAATACTCCAGTCCTCAAAGGTGTCACCCCAATCGCACTTGCTTCCTCACAGCTCCCAAATCTCCAGCTGCCCGTCTGAGTATGAGGTAGAACAGATGGTTGAGTCTGCAGAGCTGTTTACTCATACTATAGCCTGGGAATCAGAGGTCGACTCCAGCGCTTCTGTGAATCCAGACGAGGAAATGATCTGCACTGATGCCCAGAATCTTTATGAGTCGGATCCAGGACCAGACGCAGAAGGTTCTGACCATAATGTAGACCCTCATTCCCAAACTGTAACTCCTGTTGGTGAAGACAATGAGGAAGACGATGATGAGACTCAAATACCTGATTGGAGCGACAACTTTAGTTTTTTGTCAGGGCAGGAACAGGTTGGCTCTGAGGACGACGGGTGTGATAACGCACAGGGTGATGATGATGAGGTTGGAGATCCCACTTACTGTCAACCCACAGTCAGCCAAGAGATGAGGTCAGCAGAGGAGGTGGAGGAAGATGCTAGTGACGACGAGGTCAGGTTGCGCCTTCCTGGACAGAGACGTAGTACTGGAAGCACGTCAACAACTGCATCCTCAAACACAACTCTGCCTCTCACCACAAGTCGTGGTGGCTCTTCAGGTCGCATGGGTGCTAAGCCTTGCATAGCCTGGGCATTTTTTCAGATCGATAAAGATGACCCAACTCGTGTTATCTGTAACATTTGTCAGCAAAAGCTAAGTAGAGGCCAAAAAATACATAGTTTGAGTACTTCATGCATGAACCGGCACATGGACATGAAGCATAAGTTGCAGTGGGAAGCTCAGTGTGCTACAATGCGGCCTAGCCGGCCGGGCCAACCACTGTCTGCCATATCTTGTGCATCCGCGGCCTCTTCATCCTCTGTGACTGGGGGGACAGCAGTCACACCTGTTTTGGGGCGCAGACCTGCCACCTCTTTACTCGCAACAGCCAGCGTGATTGGCAGGTCATCATTTTCTTTGGAGGTGGTAACACCAGCTGGTGTTGAGCGCTGTCCGACATCGATAGCACCACCTTTGGATCAAGGCAACCTAACATATCCGCCTGCATCTTCCTCACAGACCGGCAGTTTGCCGGGGACACCCTTATCAACCCCGTCTAAGCACAATAGCCAGCCCTCGGTCCCTCAGATGTGGACAAGTAAAAGACCATTTCCTCCTAGCCATGAGAAAGCTAAGAGGTTGAATTTCACCATCTGCAAGCTCTTGGCTACAGAAATGCTGCCTTTCCGCCTGGTGGACACAGAGGATTTTCGAGACCTTATGTCCATCGCAGTGCCCCAGTACCAGATGCCCAGTCGGCACTACTTCTCAAAGAAAGGTGTGCCTGCGCTCCACCAGCATGTCGCACACAACATCACCGCTTCTTTGAGAAACTCTGTGAGTGACAGGGTGCATTTCACCACAGACACTTGGACGAGTAGGCATGGACAGGGGCGTTACATGTCGCTGACTGGGCACTGGGTAACTATGGTGACAGCAGGACAAGGGGCTGCTGTCCAAGTCTTGCCGTCCCCACGAGTTGTGCGTCAATCCTCTTTATGTCAAAGTTCCTCCACTGCTTCTGCCTCCTCAACCTCCTCTCGGTCTTCCACCTGCACCCAAAGCCTGTCTGGTCATGCCACAAGCTTTCTAACTGCGCAGAAGGGATCCTGCACACCTCCTTACTATGCTGGCAGTAGGGCTCAACGTCTTCAGGCGGTTTTTACTTTGAAATGTCTGGGAAATGTGAGTCACACAGCTGAGGAGTTGTGGTCAGCTCTGGAGAACCAATTTCATGAATGGTTGTCTCCACTGGACCTGAAACCAGGGAGGGCCGTGTGCGACAATGCTGCAAACCTGGGTGCGGCCCTTCGCCGGGGCAATGTCACACACGTGCCTTGTATGGCTCACGTGTTGAACCTGGTTGTCCAGCAATTTTTAGCCCACTATCCCAGACTAGATGGCCTTCTGCAGAGGGCACGGTCGCTGTGTGCTCACTTCCGCCGTTTGCATCCCGCAGCTCAGTGACTTACATCTCTACAGAAGTCGTTGGGCCTGCCACTTCACCGGCTAAAATGCGATGTGCCTACCCGGTGGAATTCAACTCTGCACATGTTGCAGCGACTGTGGCAGCACCGACAAGCCCTGGTGCAATACGTTCTGACGTATAGCCTGGGCCAACGAGATCCAGAGGTGGGGCAAATCACGCTGGAGGAGTGGTCTCAGATCAGGGACCTATGCACCCTTCTGCACAGTTTTGAAATGGCGACGAAGATGTTTAGTGCTGACGATGCCATTATCAGCATGACTATTCCGGTGATTTACATGCTGGAGCACATGTTAAACAGAATTCGGAGTCAGGTGGTGGCACAAGAGGAGGTGGAGGAAGTAGAGGAGGAGGAGTTGTATGCGGAAGGGCTAACATCTGCAAGGTCCAGACGGTCGGCAGCACCAAGGCGGCAGGCATGTGAGGGTGGGGGAGATGGTTTTACCAGGGCGCATGGTAGCAGCCAAACTAGTGAGGAAGGTGCAGGAGCCCAGGAAGAAGTGGAGGATGAACTGATGGAAGACTCATCAGATGAGGGAGACCTTGATCACATTTCTGTTGTGCAAGGTTGGGGGGAGAGGACAGAGGAAGGAAGCATGATTGTTACCTCGCCACCAACACAACAGGGACTTGGTGCTCCTGGATGCGCAACACACATGAGTGCCTTCTTGCTGCACTACCTGCAACATGACCCTCGAATTGTGAGAATTAGAAATAATCCTGACTACTGGGTTGCCACACTGTTAGATCCCCGGTACAAAAGTAAATTTGCAGAAATTATTCCTGCCATAGAAAGGGATGCACGCATGCAGGAGTATCAGCAGAGACTGTTGCAGAATCTTACATGTGCTTTTCCACAAAACACCAGTGGTGCACGTAGTGAATCTCACAGTTCCAACTTGCCAACCGTGGGACCGTCAAGTGTTCAGCACTCAAACCGTAACAGAACCACAGTATCTGCTGGTAACATCAATTTTGCGGAATCATTTCACCACTTTTTTAGCCCATCCTTTGCAAGGCCACAGGCGACAAGAAGTCTGACACATAGTCAACGCCTAGAGACGATGGTACAGGAGTATCTCCAAGTAAACATTGAAGCCATGACTGTGTCACTGGACCCTTGCTCTTTTTGGGCTTCCAATCTGGATAAATGGCCGGAGCTAGCCACTTACGCCTTGGAGATCTTGTCATGCCCCGCAGCCAGCGTTCTGTCTGAACGTGTGTTCAGCGCTGCTGGTGGTGTGCTGACAGATAAGCGCACGCGGCTCTCCACTGATAATGTAGACAGACTCACGTTCATAAAGATGAACAAATCATGGATCCGAAACGACTTTTCTACCCCTGTGTCATCCTGGGGAGAGTAAAAGCTTGATGATTGGTTAAAATCACCCTACCAACCGTTTTAAGCTTTCAAATTACTAATCATGTTTATCTGTATCTTGGCTGGAAAATAATTTGGGCTTTGTAGCAGTGTGCAGCACTGATTCTATTAGGCCATCTATAATAAGCTTCACCACATTTAAAATTACTAATCATGTTTATCTGTATCTTGACTGGAAAATAATTTGGGCTTTGTAGCAGTGTGCAGCACTGATCCTATTAGGCCATCTATACTAAGCTCCACCAGATTTAAAATTAATAATAATTTTTAGCTGCATCTAGCCCGGAAAATAATTTTGGGGCTCCGAGATGCGCAAGACACATAAGTGCCTTCTTGCTGCACTACCTGCAACATGACCCTCATATTGTCAGAATTCGAAGTAATCATGACTACTGGGTTGCCACACTCTTAGATCCCCCAAACTTTTCGATCAACCTTTTCATTTTAATAAAGACCAAAAAAATGGTCATTTTTGAAATTATAAGCATTAGCAGGTTATTAGAAACTGAAATCAAACAGTTTTCTACTCAAAACTTTATTCTAGGTGATGTTACATTTTCACATAGGACCCCTTGTTCGAAAGGAGCTTCTGAACTCTCTCGCCCATTGAATTTGTCAGGTTTTGGATGGTTTCTGCTTCAATTGTTTTGCATGAGGACAGAATACCCTCCCAGAGCTGTTGCTTAGATGTGAACTGCCTCCCATCATCATAGACACTCCTTTTGATGATGCTCCAGGGGTTCTGAATGGGGTAGAGGTCAGGGGAGCATGGGGGTCACACCATAAGTTTGTCCCCTTTTATGCCCATATCAGCCAGAGATGCAGATGTTTTATGTGCAGCATGAGATGGTGCATTATCATGCAAAAAAATGATCTTGCTGTGAAATACACGGTTCTTCTTCTTGAACCATGGCAGGAAGTGCTGTTTGAGAAAATCCACATACATTATGGAGTTCATCTTTAGCGCCTTCAGGGATCCTAAAGGGGCCGACAATCTCTCTCCCCATGATTCCAGCCCAAAACATTACTCCACCTCCTCCTTGTTGGCGCTGTAGCCGTGTTTGCGTGGGGTGTCCATCAACCAGCCATCCTCCACTCCATCCATCTGGACCATCGAGCGCTGCACGGCACTCATCCGTGAACAAAACAGTTTTGAAATCAATCTTCATGTAATGTTTGGCCCACTGGAGCCGTTTCTTCTTGTGTGAAGTGGATAGAGGAGGTCGACAGGATGGCGTATGCACAGCTGCAAACCTCTGAAGGACCCTGCATCTTGTTGTTCGGGGGACATTGGAGGCACCAGCAGCTTCAAAAACTTGTCTGCTGCTATGACAAGGCTTTTTTGCCGCTGCTCCTTTAACCTGACGTAATTGCCTGTAGGAAAGAGTCCTCAATTTGCCCTTATCAGCACGCACACGTGTGTACTGTGAATCAGCTGCATACTTCTTGATTGCCAAGACACTTCATCCTGATCATCGCACAATGTTGATTGTAGTCATGCCTTGACCTAAACACTCCACAATTTGTTGCTTCTCAGCAGCCGACACATCCTTTTTCTTTCCCATTTTGGCAGAAAATGTAGGCTGCTTAATAATGTGAGACAGCCTTCTTAAGTAGTCTTGCCTTTCATTGGACACACCTGCCAAACTAATTAGCACAGGTGTCTGCAATTGCTTACAGTGATATAAAGAGCCCTGACACACATCACCATCAATGAGTTTAACTGACAAACAAACAAATTCTTCCCTTATCACTCCTAAACACTTTTTGCATAATAATTTGGAACACAGTGTACATGTGCTTTTCCACAAAACACCAGTGGTTCACGTAGTGAATCTTACAGTTCTAACTTGCCAACCGTGGTCTGTATGGAGTTGTTCAATAAAGGGCCCAAAATTAAGATAACATAGATGGGAGAGGTCTCTATGAATAGGAATTCCTAAGTATTTGATACCCTGTGAGGGCCAGGCAAAGGGAAAGTTGGACTGGATGGAATCCTATATGGATTTGGGGAGGGAGACATCGAGGGCCTCAGACTTCGCTGCATTGATTTTAAAATTTGACCATGTAACAAAGTGATCTATTTCAGCCATAACAGCATGGGTGGATATATGTGATTGAGTGATATATACTAGGACATCATCAGCAAATAGAGAGCACTTGTACTCGGTGCCTCCCACCTCAATCCACCTAATATTGGGGTTATGGCGAATTGATGAGAGCAGGTGCTCCGTCACTAGGATGTATAAGAGAGGGGACAGAGGACATCCCTGCCTTGTCCCATTGGTGATTGTGAAAGGTGATGAAAATGTTCTGATGCACCCCCTGGGCCTTGGGACACCCGGAGCCGGACCCTTTTTGGTGGATGCTGGTGGTTGTAGTCTTCGTGGCGGCGACCCGGTTCCGTGGCTCAGGGTGGTCAAACCAGTGGCGGAACTATTTATGTGGTTTTGATGTTTAAATGTCCGACTACGCCACCCGTGGATTGCGGTCAGAGTGAACCGCCGCTGCAGGGCAGACCGCTGAGGCTGGTGTTGTGGGTGCAGCAGAGCGTAGCATAACTCCCCACGGGAGGAGTATAGCCTCAGGGCAGTGTATGCGGAGGATGGGGGTGATGGTGCAGGGCAGCAGCAGTAACGACACGGAGTCAGTGATGCAGTCCAGGGCCTTTACTCACAGTTCTTATTATCCAGACCACGTCTGCAGGTAACGGCTGCCCACGTCGTACTGTGCTCACCAGGTGAGGGGCTCAGACAACTCCCAGATAACTTTGGAGCGCTTCACAGGACCCCCTTTGTGTGTCCTTTGTCTGGCCTTTCTTACCAACCCTTCTGTCCGGCTGCCTCGGGCCTCCTCTTGGTAAACTTGGCGCCAGTTTCCCTGACCCTATGTGGTGCCTTCCTAGCGGGTGTAGCGAGGGGCTGCGCCACATAAAATGTCACAGCCTCCGGTTTCTAGCTGAGGGTCGTTTCCTGCCTCCACTAGTTTCGGGGACCGGTCTCCCCCTTTGGCCTGACCCCTCCACGCAGGTGGATTCGGGCGTGCGGTGGCGACTCGCCCGTCTGCACCCCTGGGATCCCTTCATTCCTCATTCCTGGAGCCTTCTCCGCTCCTCTTCCTTCCTTCTCCCTCTTCCAGGCCTGGGCCTCTGTTACTAGGCCCGCCTCCAGAGCAGAGCTCATGCAGAGCCCCTGCTCCCTGCCACTTCTGCTCAGACTTCTCTGCACTGAACTAAGATGGTGCCCACCTTTTATACTCCCTTCTCAATGCACCCAGGAACTGCTTCCTCCCTGCTCCTGCACTACAGGGTTCCCCTTCCTCAGTGTTCCCTCCCCCCACTCCAGCCAGGGACAGGGACTGTCGTGCCCATCTCAGAGGCATATTGGTCGCCCTGCCCCACGGCAATGTGGTGTAATGCATGCAGGTGTCGGGTCCTGATCCACACTCCATCCTTACCTGAGAGTGAGATATCACACCTCTGGGTGAGGTGCAATACCTCTGTAGCAACCGAGCCCTCAGGGTGCTACAGTTCTATTTATCTTCAGCCTAGGTGACGTATTGTGATACAGGGCCGTGATTTTGGCTATAAAAGGGTCCCCTAGACCCCTACCCCAAGCTTTTTAAGAGAATCATATATGGCGTGCCAGGAGACTCTATGGAATGCTTTCTCAGCATCCAACGAGAGTATCTAATTACAAATTTTTAACTGCATCTAGCCCAGGAAATACTTTGTGCCTAGTAGCAGTGTCTGCTAGTCAGCGGATTATCCCGGCTGTTAAGCAAGCTACACCACCTGTAGTTTGGACACTTAATTTTTTCAAAGGAAATGCTTCGGGACCACGGGATACTCAGTGAAGAGCATCAGGAGGCACCCCAAGGCATAGGGGCTGGGACTGGCAGTAGGATGCCTTGCGGTGGACAGCCGAGCTCGATCCTTATAAAAGCTTTTTAACTGCAGCAGCTTTAGTGGACGCTACTGGAGCTGGAATTACGCGGCTGCTGGCATGAGACTTGCCCTCCAATAGATCCTTGTAAATGGATTTAAAGTGTATTCATTCAAATTAGAGAGACAATTTAAATTAAAAAGCTTAGAGCTGCCTCCACCACAGGGGGGCTCGCTCGACCCACCAGCGGACAGGCACCAGTATTGGGAGAGGGGGGCTGGCCGTCAGGGTTCACCGCGGCTCTGGCACAAACCCGGCGACACGGAGGTGGCACGGGCAGGAGCGGACTGAACGTGTCGGCTTCTCACTTTTTGGATTTTAGAAGGGCATGACATGCCTATATCTGTGTCTCCCCCTCCTTTTACTCCTCCACCTCTTTTCTTTTCGCATGACTATATGTACTTGTCACTTTTCCATGTGTTAGTTGTGTCTTCTGAGCATTTTGTCAGCTTTTGGACACCTTTGAAGGTGTTTTCTATGTGTTTCTATGTGTTTTTGTTTGCCTGCCATTGGTTTTAACGGTGTTCGAAGGTGTTCGACGAACAGTTCGGCGAACACACGGGTGTTCGACGAACCGAACCGAACTCGAACACTACGGGGGTGGCTCAACACTATTAGGGAGCCTTCCACCTCAGCCCTGATAATGGATCTAAGGCCTGCAACAAAGTCTGGGGTCTCTTCACAGATTGTTTTGTGGATGCAGTCTACACAGAGATTTTTGTGCCAGTCCACTGCTAGTCGGGTTTTACGCACACTCTCTATTTCTCTTTCTAGCACTAGCTTTTTTAGGTCTGTCCTAGTGATTTAAACAAAAAACAAGGGGCGTATTAATATGGTGAAATTCGCGAAGATCACTAACCACTCGCTGTTACTCTAAGGGTACCGAATTCGGAGGCTGTTCAGGGATACACAAGGCATCCTCTCTGGACACCGAGGAGTCCTGAGACACTCTGCTCATTGGCTGGGACTGCTGCCGCTCCTGCCACTTGAACGGCTGCCCCCTTTGCTGTGTCCACGTTGCTGGTGAGCTGGTGGTTGCTGCGGTCTCTGATCCTCCATCGTACCCAGGGAGGAGAGATTTGAGCTGGAGCAGAAGCGCTGTTATAATAGCTGTTTCCCTTTTTAAATGGAATCTACAGCTCTGCCTTCCGGATTTGCCTCCTCCGGTCCCTCCAGGTAATTGTCCTTCCTCCTTTTTCCCCCTGTGGGCACCGACCAGGGCGCGGTATATCCTCGCATGCCCTGGCCGGCGTTCACACACATGACGCCGCCATTTTCCCCCTGGCGCGCCCCCTCTGATGTCACTTGGGCAAGCCCGCTCCCAGCGTGCCTTGCGTCCGTGACATCAGCGTAGAATGACGACACCAGAAGTGCTCATCGGCCGGCCCAGCTGGCTGCTCAGAGCAGAAGCTTACAGCGAGGAGTGCAGAGGGCGGTGCGGCAGACCAAGACATGCAACGCATCTTTGTCTCAGCCGCCTGCACCCACATTTGCATCCGGGCCCCCACTGGACCCGTGAACGGCACTTCCAGGACCCTGAAGGCCAGTGCCACAGGCATGTAGCCTGATCTTACGGATACCAGGACAGGGCTGGGTAAGGAATTTCTCATCTTCTGTTCAACACAAGTGTCACGGGTGTATCAGATGTAGCAGACAATCGTTCTGCAGCTGGTTGCAGAAGGTCACTTCATTTGGCATTACAGACGCCGCCTTAAATCTGTCTTGCTTTAGGACCCAGCGGCTACCTCCCTCCTGTTCTGATTGACACCCTGGCCTGAGTGTTTAAATACTTTGTTTGCTGCAGGGAGAGTCCAGTGATATTCACATGTTCCCTTGTGAAGGCGTGGAGCTATTGCACTTACTTCCTCTCTGGTGCTTGGAGGTCTATGGGGGAATCTCTCAGAAGTCGGCTCAAGCTAAGTTTCTCTTCCCTGTGTTTATCTCCCTTGTTGTCTTTAGTTTACAGTGGGGACTGACCAGTGCTCACCCACCCCCCTTCCCTATCCAGGGCATAGCTCTATGAATTTACAGGGCTTAGGTTTCCTGTTCTGCGATTGGTGAGGAACCAATATAGGGATGGTAGAGGAGACAGGGAGATATTAGATCAGCTTAGAAGGTCTCCACTACTCCTTACCCTAGTGTCTGGGCTCCCTTCCTCTCATCTCTTCGTGTTGCACTTTGTCTTTCCTACACTTTGCATGACAACAAGGTTCCCATCAAGGACAGAAAACCAACTGATGTGGGGGAGAGGTGCTGCCCTTTTATTTCAGTAGGGTTCCGGTCCTTGGTGGGCGAATCCCTCTCTGAGGTGTGCTGTCATGGGTGAAGGGAAACTTTTCATTTTTTATTTTCACATCTCTAAGTTATAAACTTCTGTGAAGCACCTGGGGTTCAAACTGCTCACCACAAATCTAGATACATTCCTTGAAGGTCTAGTTTCCAAAATGGGGTCACTTGTGGGGGTTTCCACTGTTTAGGCACATCAGGGCTCTCCAAATGCAACATGGTGTCCGCTCTCGATTCCAGCCATTTTTGCATTCAAAAAGTCAAACTGTGCTCCTTCCCTTCCAAACCCTGCCATGTGCCCAAACAGTAGTTTTACCCCACGTATGGGGTATCGGCGTACTCAGGAAAAATTGGAAAACTAATTTTAAGGTTTATTTTCTCCTGTTACCCTTGTGAAAATATAAAAAAATTGGGGCTAAAGTAAAATTTTCATTTTTTTCCTCCCACATTGCTTTAGTTCCTGTGAAGCTCGTGAAGGGTTAATAAACTTCTTGAATGTGGTTTTGAGGACTTTCAGGGGTGTAGTTTTTAGAATGCTGTCACTTTTGGGTATTTTCTGTCATATAGGCTCCCCAAAGTCAATTAAAAAGTGATGTGGTCCCTAAAAAACAAAAAATGGTTCTGTAAACTTGTTTGAAAAATCATTGTTCAACTTTTAACCCTTCTAACTTCCTAACAAAAAAAGAGTAAAAAATGATGAAGATGTAAAGTAGACATGTGGGAAATGTTGTTATTAACTATTTTGTGTGACATAACTCTGGTTTAAGGACATCAGAATTAAAAGTTTGAAAAATGTTACATTTTTGCCAAGTTTCCAATATTTTCACAAACAAACGCAAGTCATATTGAGCAAATTTTACCACTATTATGAAGTACAATATGTCACGAAAAAAGTCTCAGAATCACTGTGATACACTGAAGCGTTCCAGTGTTATTACCACATAAAGTGACTGGTCAAATTTCAAAAATTTGGCCTGGTCATTCAGGTCAAAATTGTCTCGGTCACTAAGGGGTTAAAGTATTTTCTCTCTGAAATATCCTAGTGTTTCAGATAAAGATATACCTGGTTGGGTGCAGTCATGCAGCCAGGCACTGATTCATGATGCCTGCGGTTTGGGAAGCAAGAATCAGGTGACAGGTTCCCTTTAAACTAATAAGAGTCATTCTTTAAGAAATTATCTACTTAAATGTATTTCTTCTTTTCTGGTTCTCTGCTTATTGAATGTTTACAGCAAATAAAACAAGTTAGGGGGCTAAATCCCCCCCCCCAAAAAAAAAACAACTGGAAGCAGGTAGGAAAGAAATGGGAAAGGAAACAGAAACACTGCCAGAGGTAGGAGGCAACCAAATACTTACCCTGCACTCTAAGACTATGTTCACACAATGGGGAGGGTGCAGCTGTGCTGGGGGAAAAAATGGCTAGAAGGTTGAAGGAGTGTTTAAACTAGGGATTGGGGGGGAGGGTATTAGTGCAGAGAGTGAGCTGGGCACAAATAAAGAAATTGGGGGTGGGGTTAGAACAGTCAATATAGTAAGAAGTAATAGAGGTAAAGAAATATACATAAAATGCATGTACACTAATGCCAGAAGCCTCACCAACAAAATGGAGGAATTAAAATTAATTTTGTTGGAAAATAATTATGACACGGTGGGGATATCTGAGACGTGGCTGGACGAGAGCCATGACTGGGCAGTTAATTTACAGGGCTATAGTCTGTTCAGAAATGACCGTACAAACAAGCGAGGGGGGTGTTTATATGTAAAATCATCCTTAAAACCCATCTTGCGTGAGAATATATGTGAATCTAATGAAAATGTAGAGTCCCTGTGGGTGGAGATAAGGGGAGGGGAAATAAATAATAAATTACTGATAGGGGTTTGTTAGAAGTCTCCAAAAATAATGGAAGCAGCAGAGAATATCCTCATAAAGCAAATAGATGAAGCAGCGACTCAAGGAGAAGTGATTATTATGGGGGACTTCAACTACCCTGAAATACATTGGGGAAAAGAAACCTGTAGTTCAAGCAAAGGTAATAGGTTTTTGACAACTTTGAGAGACAATTACCTTTCAGAACTGGTTCAAGACCCAGCAAGAAGGGGGGCACTGCTAGACCTAATATTAAGCAACAGTCCAGACCGCATATCAAATATACGAGTTGGGGGGTCACTTGGGTAATAGTGATCACAAAATAATACGTTTTCATGTAACCTTTAATAAGATGTGTAGTAGTGGGGTTACAAGGACATTAAACTTCAGGAAGGCAAATTTCCAACGGTTGAGAGATGATCTTAGTGCAATAAACTGGGACGATATCCTGAGACATAAAGCTGCACAAAGCAAATGAATAGGACCTGTGCACAATATATACCCTATGGGAATAAACATGCTAGAAATAGGAGGAAACCACTATGGCTAAATAGAGCTGTAAGGGGTGCAATAAGTGATAAAGAAAGCATTTAGAGAACTAAAGCAAGTAGGTAGTGATGAGGCATTAAATAAATACAGAAAATTAAATAAATTGTGTAAAAAAAACAAATCTTGGCAGCAAAGATTGAGACAGAGAGACTCCTTGCCAGAGAAAGTAAAACTAATCCCAAAATATTCTTTAACTACATAAATAGTAAAAAACTAAAAAATGATAGTGTTGGCCCCCTTAAAAATAGTCTGGGTGAAATGGTGGATGAGGATGAGGAAAAAGCCAATATGCTAAATGATTTTTTTTTCAACAGTATTTACACAAGAAAATCGCATGACAGAAAACATGATCAGTGATGACAAAAATTCTCCATTAAATGTCACTTTCTTAACCCAGCAGGAAGTACGGCGGCGTCTAAAAATCACTAAAGTTGACAAATCCACGGGCCCGGATGGGATACACCCGCGAGTACTGCAGGAATTAAGTAACGTCATAGATAGACCATTATTTTTAATCTTTAAAGATTCCATAATAACAGTTTCTGTACCACTGGACTGGCGTATAGCAAATGTGGTGCCAATATTCAAAAAGGGGACAAAACCGAACTTGGAAATTATAGGCCAGTAAGCTTAACCTCTACTGTGGATAAAATCCTGGAGGGTTTCCTAAGAGATGCTATACTAGAGTATCTGAAGAAAAATAACCTCATGACCCAATATCAACATGGGTTTACGAGGGACCGTTCCTGTTAGACTAATCTGATCAGTTTTTATGAAGAGGTAAGTTCCAGACTGGACCAAGGAAAAGCAGTGGATGTTGTATATATGGACTTTTCAAAAGCTTTTCATACGGTTCCACATAAAAGGTTGATACATAAAATGAGAACAATGGGGATAGGTGAAAATATATGTAAGTGGGTTAAAAATTAGCTCAGTGATAGGAAACAAATGGTGGTTATTAATGGAACACACTCAGACTGGGTCGCAGTTAACAGTGGGATACCACAGGGGTTAGTATTGGGCCCGCTTCTTTTTAACATATTTATTAATGGCCTTGTAGGGGGCATACAGGGTAATATTTCAATATTTGCAGATGACACTAAACTCTGCAGAGTAATCAATACAGAGGAGGACAATTTTATTTTACAGGAGGATCTATGTAAACTAGAAGCTTGGGCTGATAAATGGCAAAATGAGCTTCAATGGGGATAAATGTAAGGTAATGCACTTGGGCAGAGGAAAAAAAATGTATAATTATATGCTTAATTGTAAATCACTGGGCAAAACTGTAACTGAGAAAGACCTGGGTGTATTGGTGGACGACAAGGTCACGGTTGGTGGCCAGTGTCAGGCAGCTGCTGCAAAGGCAAATAAAATAATGGGATGCATTAAAAGAGGCATAGATGCTCATGCGGAGAACATAATTTTACCTCTATACAAGGCACTAGTGCGACCACTTAGAATACTGTGTACAGTTCTGGTCTCCGGTGTATAAGAAAAACATAGAGCAGGTGCAGAGAAGAGCGACCAAGGTTATTAGAGGACTGGGGGGTCTGCAATTGTGGCACAGGTACTTTAGATGCAGTGACACAGAAACACAGAGCAGCCAGTTCAGGGTTAATAAACAGGGAGGATTTATTGTAACAGGGTTAATCTCCACGCAGGGAGTAACGAGAAATATGGGAACAACAAAGGGAGTAGCAGGTAACAGACTATAGCCGACAGTCCACAGTTTGGCTAGATGTAGCAGAGTCGACACGGTTGTAATCGGCAGTTTTACACTTAGCTGACTCTTGTTCCCCACAATGCATTTGCCAGCTGATGCAAGGTGTTGATTTCTTCTGGCTTCCCCGCCTAAACAATGCTCCGCCTTCTGGCGGCAGCGGGCAGTCTCCGGTTTGACCCACTGAGCCCCTAGTCCATAACACTGCACCTCACTTGCTTGGCTCCACTGACCCTGCGTCTATTCTCCCTCTAGTCGGGCTTGACCCCAACTGTCAACTCCCTGCTTTCCCGCGCAAACCTCCTTTTTCTCCCTCTTCCTAGACATGCCCCCAGCTCCCCGGTCACCTGACTGCTGTGCTCGCAGTCTGTCTTCCCCCTGCAACCAGAGGCACGGCCCCGGCTGTTCCGGATCCCTTGTTCTGAAAGTACTTTCACCCCGGTCTTCCCACTTACACTCCCGCTCTCCTTTAACTCGCCATTCCACAGGCGAGAGTTCCTTCACCAAACGTTCGCATTCTTGGACTTCCTGGACGATACGTTGCCATATAAACTGATCTTGTTCGTAACGGTGAGGAGGCACTCCTGCTGTTATCCGCTCTGACCGGCGTAACTCAGTTTGACCGATGAGTGGTGCAGGGACACTTAGATTCCCAATCTCTGCCTGCCCGGTGGCTTCAACCGATGGTGTTCCCTTACCGCCTGCACTGGGGACTGCAGGTAATCGAGTGCTGGGGATCGGAGGTAGAATCAACAATTCTTCTTCATCCACATCGTGGCTTGGGGCAACTGTGACAGGACTCACTCTAGAAGCAGGTGATCCTTCTTCATCTTCATCATCTTTAGACAAACAGGACCGCAGCATACTACGATGAACCACTCTGGTAGGGGCTCCTTCAGCCCCCTCCGGTTGAACTTCACACTCAGGTCCTTCAGCGTCAACCCTGAACTTCACTCGGTGCGGGGTCCGTTCCCACTGTCTACTCAATTTGTCTCGGGGCCTCCTGTCTCCAACCAACACCCGCTCCCCAGGCCTCAGAGCTGTCCCTCCCGAAACTTTTGTTGTACCAACCGTCGGAGGATCTGCAGTCGATGTCAGTGTTCCCGGACCCAGGAAGACTTCCCAGTCCATGGGTAGTCCTCCTCGGGGTCAAGCTCTAACTCGGTAATCTCTCGCCCCTTTCGCCCGAACAGTAAGGTATAAGGAGTGAACCCTGTCATACTATTCACTCGGTTGTTGTAGACACACACCAGCTCGGCCACAAACTCAGGCCATCGTACCTTCCGATCTTCCTCCAACGTGCGGAGCATTTGGATCAGTGGCCGATTAAAGCGTTTACAGGCCCCATTTCCTTGAGGGTGGTAAGGAGTAGTCCGTGACTTCTCAATCCTGTACAACCGGTGCAGCTCTTCCATCACCCGGCCCTGGAAGCAGGTGCCTTGATCGGAATAGATCCTCTTTGGGCAGCCGTACACCTGAATGAAGTCTCAGCAGATGGCCCGCGCAGCTTATTCGGCAGTCTGGTCTCTGGTCGGGGTCACCACCGCAAACTTTGTGAAGTGGTCTGTCATCACCAGCCAATGTTCATACCCGAGATGCGCCGGTCCAACAGTCAAATAGTCGATCATCAGCACCTCCAAGGGGGCAGAAGTCACAATGGTTTGTATGGGGACCCGCTGCTCCGGGGGCTTAACCAGCTCACAGCTCCGACATCTTCGACAAGTGTCTTCTATTGTTGCTCGCAGTCGGGGGTGATACACCAGCCTCTGCAACCACTGAAATGTCTTCTCTGGTCCGAAGTGAGCCCCTCGTTCATGAGCCTCCTTAGCCACTACTCTGTCCAACTTCTCTGGGATCACCACTTGCCAAGTGATCCCGAACTCTCGCAGTAGCTGTACCTGTCGGTACAGCAGCCTATCTCGCAAACGAAGTCTCTCCCATTGTCTCAGCATTTTCAGCGTCCCCGGGGACAGGGTACTCCTCTCCTTTCGACCGGGGACCTGTCTCAAAGCCACCCATTGACGTAATTGGGCAACTTCTTTGTCAGGCTGTTGAAATCGGACCCAGTTATCTCTTCGCTGCCCTAGCACTAGTTCTTCCAACGTCTCTCCGATCTGTCCCTGCGCTGCGACCAGAGGTCCCACGAAACTTCGGAAGCTAGGGACCTCATCCACCTCCAAATCTTCATCGCGGTCATCATCAGGCTGTTCATATGTCACTCTGGAGAGGGCGTCGGCGTGAGTATTCTCTGCCTTAGACCGGTAGGCGATCTTATACCGGTACCTGGCCATGCGGGCCACCCATCGCTGCTCCAGGGCCCCCAATTTTGCATTCTCCAGGTGAGCCAGTGGGTTATTATCTGTTCTCACCAGTACTTCGAACCTGGACAAATACTCTGCGAACTTTTCAGTCATTGCCCAAACCAGAGCTAGCAACTCTAATTTGAAAGAGCTATAATTATCTGGGTTCCTCTCAGAGCCCGAACGTCCTTCACTGTCTTCGGGGTAGGCCACTCCTGTACAGCGGCCACCTTTTCCCAGGTGGTCCCGACTCCTTCACCGGACACAGTATGACCAAGATATTCGATCTGTTTGCGGAACAGGTGGCACTTCTGGGGCTTCACCTTTAGGCCATGACTCTGTAGGCGACTCAGTACTTGCTCCAGTTGCTGGAGGTGCTCCTCGAAAATAAATCAGTGTTGCCTCGAAGTTCAAATCGCCCAGGCACCTCTTTATCAGACGCTGGAACGTCCCGGGGGCATTAGTCAGGCCGAAGGGCATCCGATTGAACTCGAACAGTCCCATGGGTAATATGAACGCCGTCTTCGCACGGTCATGTTCAGTCACGGGCACTTGACAATACCCGCTGGCCAGATCCAAGGAGAAGTATCTTGCCTTCCCTAAGGCCAACAGGGACTCTTCGATTCAGGGTAGTAGGTAAGAGTCTCGTACTGTACAGACATTCAGTCGTCTATAGTCCACACAGAACCGCAGGGTCCTATCTTTCTTCCTGACCAGGACAATCGGGGCTGCCCACGGACTCTGACTCTCCCATATCATACCATTCTGTAACATATGGGCTAGCATCTCCTTAACCTCTATATACATTTGGGGAAGTATCTGCCGGTATCTCTCTCGCACTGGGGCAGCGCTCCCTGTGGGAATCTCGTGGGTAATGGCTTTGGTGCAACCAAAATCATCCTCATGGCGAGCAAAGACTTCCTGGTACCGCTCCAGTACATCCTCAACCTGCTGCACCTGTCAAGGTGAAAGTCCCGTCAATTCAGCCCGCATTTGTTCTAGGATCCTTCGTCCCCCCTTCGCACTAGCACGGTGGATTTCTGGCGGCACGGTGACCGCCAGAGTCCAGGGGTCTCCTCGTACAGCGGACAGCTGTACCACATCAGGTCGCACCAACTTCTCTGGCATTCCCAGAATCTGGGCTATTTCCGCCCTGGGAGGGAGTGTGAGATCACCTTCGCCCAGATTAACGCACTGCACTATAACATTGCCACCCTGGACGGTGGCCAGTGTCCGAGCCACCAGGAGTCCGGGGGGTACTTTGTCCATCGATGTTGGTTCTATCTGAACTTCGACCCCCTCAAGAGGTGTGCAGGCCCGTGCGGGTAACGTGAGTACAGTTTGTCCTGGCGGTAAGGTGAGCACCATAGCTGCTGGTACTATTATTTTCCCCAGGACCTTCCCTTCACTCGACGTCTCCTGAGCCTGGGCGGCTAGGATTAATTGTTGAAAAACCCTCCTTTGGGGGGTTCATGGGTCCCACCGGTCTAGAGAAATCTCCTTCGGCTCACTAATCAGGATTTGCCCGATCTCTTTCAGCACATTCATTACAAAGGTCACCGGGGGTCCACTTCCGGTTCCCCCTGCGACCAAGACGACCCCTTTTTTCCCACTTCTTTTCCACACACTCGGATCTTCATCCATACCACCCCTGCGACCGGGATAGGTAATTGATTAGCTGCCGTGAGTCTAATTACTGGTCCCCATTCAGGCCGCGCTATCTCTGGAAATCGCTGTTGAAAGTAAGCTTCTGTCATCGTAGTCACTTGGGATCCCATGTCAATCAGGCAGTGAACAGCCCGACCGCTTATTTTGGCCCATACAGTCGGGCTGGTGGAAACTAGGTCCTTGGGACTTCCTCTTTTTCTTTACCCTTCCTTAGGCTCCGGGCTGTGTCCCCCAAACACGGTGCCCATTAGTTTAACGGCTGCCGTGACAGGTGCCGCCCTCGAATAGAACAGCCCCTGGAGTAATGTCCTGCACCTCCACACTTCCAGCAGGTCGTGTCTCTGTCTGTGTAGGGTTGCCTCACTTCTCTACGGAACTCTCCTGCAGGGCAGGGCCTGAATTCAATTCTTTCCCTAACTGGGGCAATCGATCCGGGTATCTCTGTTGTCTGTGCAGGGGTCTTCTTGAGACTGGACCATTCACCCCGCATCTCCTGTATCTCCTTTCGCATCTCTCAAGCCCATTCCGGTTCAGTTGCAGGTGGGGTGGGTACCTTGTTACTCTGGACCATCCCTGCCAGGGCCGTCACCCCCATCTCCTGCTCTCTCACACGTGCCTCCACCCCCACTTCTAGAAAAGTCATACGTGGGTTAGCTCCCGCAAGGCCTGCTTCAACTGCACATCCCTGAGGCCTGCCACAAATTGGTCCCTTAAGATCATGTCAGGGGGCCCCATTCCCAAATTCGCCATGTCGTCTTTTCTAGCGATATAGGCATGCACCCTCTGTAATGCATTAACATACTGCGTCACAGTCTCCCCCTCCTGCTGCACTTGGTGAAACAGCCGTATCCTCAGCTCACCTACATTGGTGGGATCCCGATGCATCTCCTCCAATATTCGCACCAATTTTTCTACAGTATCCCGGTCATGAGGAGGGCGGTACATCAGAGAGTGCCGGGCCTCGCCGTCCAGGGCCAGTAGGGCTATTTTGGCATGCATAGCTGTGGTCAGCTGTCAACTCCCTGCCTTCCTCTGCAAACCTCCTTTTTCTCCCTCTTCTCAGACACGCCCCCAGCTCCCTGGTCACCTGTCCCCTGAGCACTGGCTCTGGACACGCCCCCAGCTTCCCGGTCACCTGATTCCTGTGCTCACAGTCTGTCTTCCCCCTGCAACCAGAGGCATGGCTCAGGCAGTTCCCCGGCAGTTCCGGATCCCTTGTTCTGAAAGTACTTACACCCCGGTCTTCCCCGTTACACAATACCAATACAAATTATTACACTTAAATTATTTAGTTTGGAAAAACGAAGGCTTAGGGGTGATCTCATTACTATATAAGGGGACAGTAGACTATGGAACTCTTTGCCGCATGATGTTCTAATAAGTGATTCACTACTAAAATTTAAGAAGGGCATGGATGCCTTTCTTGAAAAGTATAATATTACAGGTTATATATACTAGATTCCTTGATAGGGCGTTGATCCAGGGAACTAGTCTGATTGCCTTATGTGGAGTCAGGAAGGAATTTTTTTCCCCAATGTGGAGCTTAGTGTTTGCCACATGTTTTTTTTTTGCCTTCCTCTGTATTAACATGTTAGGCTATGGGTTGAACTAGATGGACTTAGTCTTCCTTCAGCCTTAAAAACTATGTTACTACCAGAGGTAGGAGGCAACCAAATACTTACCCTGCACTTTAAGGCTATGTTCACACAGTTTTTGTTATTTTCAAAACTCACAAGTTTTCAAGCAAAAACTATTTCAGGATATGCTCCATTTTTGGAAAGTTCTTGTAGCCTTTTGATTTTACAGTTCAGTTTGGAGAGCATTTTTTAAGGATTCATTTCAAAGAAGTGACACACATCACCTCCCCCCCTTTTTCGTTATGCATTTTTTTAAAAGCTCTTTAGGGAAAAAAATACTCATAACTTTTAAAAGTGGATTTCCGAGAGCAATTAATTAGGAAAAGTTTTCAAAGTGGATTTTGGACTGGATCTCCTCCAAAACAAAACTTCCATATTAACATAACCTAAACAGGAGTGTTAAAGGCCCTGGAGCCCAGGCCAGATACAGACTTTAAGGGTATGTGCCCACAATCAGGAGATATTGTGGCCCCGACGCTGCAGAATAGCCGCACCACTTCTGCAAATTATGCAAATGAGTGACCTCAATTTTTTTTTTTTCACATGCTCCAGTCCTGAAAGACTTGCCGCATGTCAGTTCCAGCGGGTGATTCACAACCTCAGATGCACGCATAGTGGACATGGGATTTCTAGAAATCTCATCAACTATGCTGTAACATCTGGATGCTGCAGGTTTGACGCTGCTTAAACCCGCAGCATTTCCTGATCGTGGGCACATACACTAAGATGTGGGGTATGGTGTCCTTGTTTCTGAGTAAATTTCAGCCCACCAGGTATTGGGATAGTGAATCATCACCTCTGGTCTTGATACAATTTCTCCATCTCAAATAATAGGTATATCAGCTGTAGGGTTTAACACTCAGTAGTAGATGTTAGGCAGCATTCACATAAGTATGCAGTTTCTTTGTCCAAGGAGGCAGATTTATTAACCCCTTTCTGACGTGATCAGCAATAGTACGTCGCTCTGACCTGGGCCTATTGGACCAGGTGCGTACTATTACACATCGCGGGATCGCGCCCGCACACAAGCAGTGCGGGGAGATTGTCGCCGGGTGTCAGCTGATTGTGATCAAAGTCAATCGCAGCATTTCGGGAGCTAGAAGAGGTAAGCGTGGCTTATTTACCTTGTCTCCAGCGTCCCGCGTTGTCTGTGCCGTGTCCCGATAGTTGCCATGGTGACCTGATGTCGTCATGATGACATCCGGGTCACCAGGCATCAGCAAGTTAGCTAGATCGTGCTCAGTGCGCGGTCTAACTAACTTGTGTATTCAGGGGCTGCAGCATGCATAGCATAGAAATGCTGCAGCAACATCTCTATGCTATGCAAGTGATCTGCCTTCAAAAAGTGAAAGTCCAATAGTGGGACAAAGTGTAAAAAAAAAAAAGAAAAAATTGTAAAAACATTACATTATTGTGGAAGGATATCCCAAACATTTGACCCAAGTCATTCAGTTTAAGGGCATTGGTACCAAATACTAATGAAATGTATGTAAACTTTTGACTTTGCAGTAAGTAATAAAAATACCTTAAAACATTCTCTCTCTCTCATTATTCTGGCATTTGGCAAATATTAAAAATTATGGTAATCCTAATTGACCTAAAACAGGAAAGGTTTATTCTGATTTCCTGTCAGATATTGAGAAAAACATGGATATGTGTCTTTTTATATAGTGCATGTAAACTTCTGCTTTCAACTGTACATCTTTTTAGCACATTTTTTTATGCAGGGTGCAGGCCGGGTCCCTCCAGTAGTGGCTGGGTAATGTGGGGTGTCTGTCCTGTGGGTGTACACAGAGTATTGGCAGCCCACCTAATGTAATAGGGGAGTTGGTAATAGGCTGTTATTTACTGTCCATATAAGTAAAAGCAAGGCTGCGTGCCAACGATGCGTTTTTCATGTGTTTCCGCTGCGGAATTTCCGCAGTGGAAACGCATCAAAAACGCATGGTAATCCGCACCCCATGGTCCCCAATGGCATTCCGCAAGGTCAATGCACATGCTGCTGATTTTTCCGCAGCGTTTCTGCAGCGCTCATAAATCCGCAGCATGTTCATTAATTTTGCGGAAGCGCAGCGGAATTGCCGCCATTGACTTACATTGAGACACATAATATCCGTGTCTGTACATTTGTACACGCGGATTCTATGCGTCTCTATGTGCGGATGGTACCCAGTTCTGGAGGAGAGAAGACTCTCATCCAGACCTGGGTACCATTGCACCTGTAAAAAAAAGAATAAAATAATAAATAAAGTATATATTCACCTGTCCGGCGGCTTCTCTCTGCTTGCCGGCAGCGCTTCTCCTTCCAGGACCTGAGATGACGTCGCGGTCATGTGACCGCAGGCTGTCTCGCGAGATACCGGCAACCAGGAAGAAGCCAGGACGAGCGCGACAGCACACGCGGCGGGGGATCGGGGGTAAGTATAGCTTTATTTTTTTATTTTTACGATCACACTATATAAATCCATGCCGGTTGCATGGATTTATACAGTGTGACCTAGTTGTCAAGCACTTTCCAAGTGATGCTATCGCCTGGAAAGTGCTTGTCAGTCCGCATGTGAATCCGCATGTATTCTGCAGGAAAAACGCATGCACAATCTACATGCGTTTTTTCTGGCAAGGGAGATGCAGAAACGCTGCAGAAATTTTCTGCTTCATTTCTGCATCGTGGGCACATAGCCTAATAGAGCATATAAATAACATAGGGTACTTATTAAACACCGTTTTTGATAAAAATAAATAAATAAATAGTAAAAAAGTGTAAAAGCCATCCCACAAACGTCAAGGTTTACCATAATCGGGATGGTCGTAACCTCTAGTATTAAAACCTTGCCATGTGTCAAAGTGACATCAATGTGAATAAGGGAAGAGCAGAACCGAGTCCCAAATAAATACCCAGAAAATGGGAAGCTATATAAACGTTATTTCCAACTCAAAGAAAGGGAGGCTACACCCTTAACTGCACTGAATGCAGAAACCTGAAACTTAGCCTAAAAGAAATTAACTGAAGTATAAGAGGGTATGGCATACAAAATAGGAGCATGTTAACATTGGCCATTAAACAGACAAAACCCAAGACCGAAACAAAATGAACACATACCCTGCTGTAAGTAAATAAGTAAAAGCAATAGTGCATATAAATAACATAGGGTACTTCGTAAACACCATTTTTGCAGGTGGTAAAACTAGCAAAATCGGCAGTGTATCAAATAATTATTTTTTCCACTGTATATATAGATGAAGAATTGAGTGAGCGCAATCTTGAGAGATTAGAAGGTATATGGGTGTCTAAATAATTTATAAAAATATTTAGATTTGAGAGTCCTCAGTGCTTGATACCTTTTAATGGCTAACTGAAAAGATGGTAAAAAACTGCAAGCTTTCGAGACTACTCAGGTCTCTTGATCAGGCATGGTATAACACAAAATCTGAAGAGTCACATATTTATACACAAGACACAAAAATAATGCAATAGATGAGACAATAATAATAATAGACAAATGACGTAAAGCAGAACTATTAGTATGGGAGTGGAATAAACAGTTGTGGCCATAAATATTAATGTCCCATCAAGCCTCTGGCCTACTATCGTTACATTGACGATATTTTAATCATCTGGACGGAGTCTGAGCAACAGCTAAAGATGTTCCATGAACAGATTAATCAATTTCATCCCACCATCAACCTAACATTCAACTACACCTGCACTGAAATTAACTTTTTGGACACCATAATTAAGCTACATACCAATGAAATAGAGACATCCCTGTATTGGAAGCCAATAGACCGTCCAACATACCTTAAATGGGACAGTTTCCATCCAAAACACAAACTCTATTGTCAACAGCCAAGCCATCATATACAATCGGATATGTTCCAACCCTATGAATAGAGACAAACACCTTGGTGGCCTCATAAAGACCTTTTTGAATCAAGGTTACCATCCAAGAACAATTGAGAACCAGATTTCAAGAGCCACCAGATTAACAAGAAATCACCTCCTACATTACAAAACTAAACAAGAAAGCAACCGGGTGCCTCTAGTAGTCACCTACAATCCAAATCTGGAGGCGCTAAGGGGAGCTGCATGGAAACTACAACTTTTACTACAAAAAGATGCCTGATTACAATCCATATTTCCAGAACCCCCACTTCTGTGTCTTAAGCAGCCCTCAAATCTAAGAAGCATCATTGTCAGAAGCTCCCTATCCTCTCCACCAGCTACAGGAACATTTCCCTGCAACCAGAAAAAATGTAAAACCTGTCCTTTTATAATGACCATGGACAAAATAAAGATCCCCAACTCTCATGAGAACTACAAGATCCCAGATACTTTCAGCTGCATCACATCTAATGTGGTGTACTAATGTGGTGTATATGTACCAAATGTCCAGCTGGGGGTCTGTATGTAGGGGAAATTGGACAAAAAATTAGAACAAGGATACATTCTCATTGCCACACAATAAAAGAAAAAAAGAATAGATGTACCTGTGGCCAAACATTTCAGTATCCCTGGTCACATCATCATGGACATGAAATTACTGGTATTAAAAGGTAATTTCAAATCTCAGAGAGACCGAAAAGTCTGGGAATACAAACTAATAACAACCTTTGACACACGCAGTGCAGGAGTAAATGTGTCATTCTGCATCAACTAAGGAAGGTGCTCCTCAGATCTGTGGGGGCATCTCAGCCAATCCCCCCCCCCCCCCCAGACCAGACTTCAATCACAGGACAATAAAACGTCCACCCTCCTTATCTATGAACTATTCCAATATTTACGCCAACAACTGTTTATCCCTCTCCCATACTAATAGAAATAATGCAATACATGAGACAAGTGACATAAAGCAGAACAGTGTCTTGTTGTGTATAAATATGTGACTCTTCAGATTTGGTGTTATACTATGCCTGATGAAGAGACCTAAGTAGTCTAGAAAGCTTGCAATTTGTTACCATCTTTTCATTTAGCCATTAAAAGGTATCAACCACTAAGGACTCTCAAATCAAAATATTTTTCTATCTACTGGCTAACACAGTACAAAGATATAAATAATTTATAGCATTGTAAAAGGGCCAGTTAAACGGGTAGTTGGGTTTTAGAGTATTAAGTTTTGGGGGAGCGAGATATTAAGTGCTTCAGACTTTTTCATATTAATCTTGAAATTAGACCATTTCCCGAAACGTATCAACTCGGTCATCAGGGTTGGTAGGGAGATGTGACGACATAGCATTTAATCTTAATTATCCAGATGTCTATTTTAAATAGGTCAGGAGACATTGTCATATTGTCTGAATGTTGACACTTCATTTGATGTTTGTTGTAATTTTTTGTCTGATCTCTGGAGGACAGGGTCATTGAACAATGATGTTTGCTAATATGCTGATTACACATTGTACCAGGCCAGCTAGTTTGTTGACCTGCAAAACAGAGCAGGAAAAACTATAGTCAGATTGATTAAATACTCAAATAATGTGAGTTAAACTCATCCCTGATCCTTGAACTGTGGATGTTCGCTTGAAAGGACAATTATGAACTATTTAAGCAGGATATGCCTCTGTACGTGACAGCTCTTCAGGACACCATGGCTCCATCAAGAGGGACTCAGATCTGGATTCTACAGGATGCCAGCTTAAGGGACCAAGGCCCTGGCTGGAGGAATACAGATCTGCTCCATTGACTATCACAGAACCCATGGATACATTTGGGGAAACCAGGATGGGACCCTCCAGTCACTTGGTCCCATGAAGATTTTTGGGGTAGCCAGGTTGGAACCCTCTGGTCACCTGGTTCCATGGATATGTTCAGAGAAGCCAGGTTGAGACCCTTGGGGCTCCTGGCCACGTACCTCAATGGACTGTCTGCTTCCTAAGCTTGTCATTACCTCCTCTCTGTGGGTGCTCACCATAAGCGGGTTGCCACTGATGGGGGTAGTCGGCCCTTGAAGCCCTGATTTACCAGCAGCTTTAATACCGGCGAGTCAGCGAAGGGGTGAGACTCTGTAATTTTGCATCATCTTGTGTATATTGCATGGATTGTCCTATATGTTTTATTGTCTTTTTGGTGATTCAATAAAGTATTGCCACACAGTTTTACCCTCACCCTGTGTTGTCTGAATAGTATTATGCCCACGGGAGACCCCCGTGTCTCCACATTTGGTGGTAGCGGTGGGATACTACTCAGCCCGGTGGATCAGGGGCAGCGGCAGAGTACTGGTGTTTGCAGACACCGTCCAAGGGGTGCACAACCAGGGAGGCATATAGACAGACCTAGCAGACCATAGGTGAGGCATACACTGCAGGTTTCAGACGCCACTATGGTTCTTTTACCAAGGCAGATTTGGTGAGGTTGGACAGAGTGGACATATAACTGCAACAAGAAACGGAAACTACAGGAGCTGTGCCAGCTTTGACGGATTAAATACCAGGCTACCGACATTTGATCGGATTTAATCCAGTAACCGGAGGACGGCATGTATGGGCTCAGTCGATTTGTTAGGTCCTTGTGTTTCCATACCCATCCTGAAATCCGGTACCTGAGTTCGTCCCATGCTTCTGAACTCATTCTGCTAACAAAAACCCGAACCTCTACTATCTGTACCTGACCCTTATCTTAAAACCGTCCTGTCTGAACTAGCACCTGTACCAGAACCCAATCCGTCTGAACAACGCCAGTGTCCATAGTACCGGTATTCCAGGCCCTGTCCTGCCTGACACCTCGAGTCTGTATCTGCATCCCTGACCCCTGGGGTCAGCTGCTGCGGTAGCGGGGACTGTCCTGGAGTGGTACCTGGCGGCTACCTGCAGCTCAAGCCTACCTTAACATCAGAGGCTCTAGTGAAGACCAGGTAGCTGCTTAGTTATGCCCCTCCAGGGTAGACCTGGCCCTTGGCGCAATGGGTCCACACCCACCAGCGTTGCAACCTTCATGCACAATATTCATGTCATGACAACCCATCGGATTTAACAGCTGCGGGTGAAGCACCAATCCACGCACAGCTATAAATGTACGTCAAAGTTCGTGAAGGAGTTAATGGGTGCAGAAAATTTGCAACATCAAAAGCTCATTGTGAGAACGTAGACTTATAGTCTGTGTCTGAATCAGCATGAGAAAAAAATCACAGATCTGTGCTGCCCCATAGAATAACACTAGTTCAAGTGCTATCTGATAAAATATTGCGTAGCCGTGTTATACGTTTGTGTGAGCGAGACCTAATTATTTTATGGGGGGTAAACATAGTGATTGAGAAGGGGGTGTCTGCGTTGTGCATATCCCCTTTATTATATAACTCATCCACTTTGCTTGCATAAAATCTGCACCAGATATGTAGCGTGTATGTGAGAGTGTGAAATGTGATAACAGCAGGAGAGCACTAGGACCCTGTGACTTTTGCCTGGCTGAGCTCAGAGGAGGGGCAGTGCAAGAAACTGTGTGTGTTCTAAGAGTGTCTGATGTGTGACAGTCTAGACAGGAAGTCTGTGAGAAGGAGCTGCAACAAGATGCTGTCTTTACACTCTTCCCTGTGGAGTTTGTTTACCCCTTTCTCTGTTTAAGAACAAGGGCTGAGCTGGGAAAGCTTTGTGGCTCTGTGGAGTTTTGTGGAAGTCCATGATAAGTGGATTAGAGACTTTGTACTGAAGGAGTCACGTGTCGAGTGATAAAAGAAGGGACTTAGGAATCCATTTCTGTGACGGAGCACATGGTTGGTGTACTGGATAAGAGTGAGAGACTTCAGGAGGAAAGAAAATTTCTGGTGCTATTTCTACTGAGAAGATATTGACAAGACTTTGTGAAGAGATCTTCCCAGACCTTAATCTGAGGCTACAGGACTAAAGTCCCCGGCGTGTGGGCTCAGCATCGGCCGACAAGACAAGTAATTTTTGCTGTTTTCGTGAACTTTGTTTTGGTTTTGGCGCCAAAGTTTTCCGAGACTAGCTGCAACCACCGCGATTCACAGGCCTGTGATAGACTGCATCTGAGGTTAACGGTACCATAACTTTAAGATACCAGGGTATCCTGATAATAAGGGTGTGATGAAAGCCGGCCGGTGGGTGCAGCTCTCTGGCGCCCCCTTACCTCTCAGGTCAGTCAAGGTACTGCACCTAGAGAAAGTAGTGCCAGGTAGCTGCAACCAGCGCAGGGAACACGGTAGTGTGTTATCCCTTCAACGTCACTAAACCGTAACGTCACTACACAGCACAACTCGCTAGCGCCCTCTTAGCCTCAGGTCAGTCAAGGAACTGCACCTAGGATAAGCGGTCGCCAGGGAGACTGTCCTGTAACCTACTGGGTATCGGGGCCCTCTGTAGTGAGGGCGGTATATATATCTTCCTTGGCCGCGCCAGGAATATATATATCTGAACCTCCGACCGTCACTACCAGCCTTCCCCAATCCCCAGTTGGTATGCTGCCACCAGTCCCTATTTTAGATATACGCCCAGTCCGTGAATGGGCCTATATCGGGTCAGGAACCAACCCTGGGTAGCGTTTTTGGCTTGAGCCGAGCTCACACGGACGTGCGTTCGTTATGCAGAATAGAAGGCAGGCCCACAATTACTTGAGGTAATTGATTATAATAATACACTAGATACACGATATACAACTAAATATACACAGGTATAAGGTGTGATGAACCTGTAGCCGCCATCTTGGTAATGATAAATCATATCCAGGGATGGCCACACTTCAGCAGCCCCCACCCTTGGGACCTTCTGTTAAAACGTCAACTAGATAATTTCCCCCCATCCAGGCTCCTGTAAGATAAGAAGCCTACTTAACACTTGAATGCTAGGAGCTTCAAAGACTTCGAGAGGTAAGGGGGCGCCAGAGAGCTGCACCCACCGGCCGGCTTTCATCACATTGGTGGCAGAGCGGTGGGATTGCAGAATAATAGTGTTGTGGGACCCCTACTCCCAGGCACTAAAGACTGCCAGTGGTAACTTCCACTGCTGGAGTCTTAAGGTCAGCCCAACGTTAGACGGTCAGGCTAAAAGTATAACAAGGTGTGTGCAAACTCAGGGTTGCAGCGGTGTCGGTTACCAAGATGGCAGACGGCACCAGGAGCAAGACCCTGCAGGAGGCTAATGCTACGGTCCGTGTGGCAGGAGGGGAGGACATTGTTACTCATGGCGAGGAGGAGTCCAGCCCGGGCACCTCAGGGAGCCAGTCCCCAGTATACGGTCCCGCAGTGGGCTGCCCACCACCTACCCAGCCCAGCCTGTCCAGATCACAAGCCCTTTTACAAGCGGCTATGGCAAGTCTCCAGTCTCATGGCGATGCCGTCTACAAAACCCTCCTGGCAGCATCAGAGAAGGCAGCGGAGGAGGAGCGCGAAGCTGCAGAGCGCCGGGAGGCTGCGGAGCGTGAAGCTGCAGAGCGCCGGGAGGCTGCGGAGCGTGCAGAGCGAGCTGCGGAGCGCCAGCACCAACTGGACCTGGCCCAGCGGGGGCTTCCGCTAGAGCAACCAACCATGTTGTATGTAGTGTGTGTCCTGCTGAGGAGGAGGGAGTGAAACCTGAGGGTAACACCTGCACAGACACAACACAAACAGGGTTAGTGAAAGCAGGTGGGGAGTGTGGGGATGCCCGCAGAGGTGCTCAGCCGGCGTGCCGTGACCTCTTGTCCTCCGGTGAGGGAGGGGGCGGGCAGGATTCTGTAGAGGGAAGCTCAGGGATGGAGAGGGGGGCAGCTACCGGCAGTGTAGGGCTCCCAGGGGTATCCAGGCTGCTGAGTATAGGCCCACTGCAGGGGGAGGAACAGGCCATGGGAGGTGGGGGTGTCCCAAGAGAGGAGCCGCCAGGTAAGACCCCAGGGCAGGAGTTCCCCACATCCGAGATGTCCAAAGGCCTAGGAAGCCTGCCTGATCGGGCGGCTTGGTCAGAAACAGAGGGGAAGCAGGCACTACCCACGGTCACAGCGGTCATAGCCGCTGTCACCAGGAGTGGGAGCGCCGGAGCCCAAGGAGCCTTGCAGAGGTCCGACGGCTTCCCCACTTCTGACCAAGTGTCTGCCGGGTCAGACAGCGGCCAGGTGACATGCCCGGAGGGGCTGACAGAGGATGTGGCAGTTTCGTCGATTCTGGCCACATCAAGTCAGGAATTTCAGGCTGCGTTGGAAGCAGACGACAGCCTGAAAGCTCTCAAGGAACAGGCGGCACAGCCTCCCATGGAGTCAGACTGCGAGCGGGTGGTCTGGGACCAGGGACGGCTGTACCGGGTAACGGTCCAGCAGGGTTCACCGGAGGCGTGGCCCAGGGACCGACAGTTAGTGGTACCCTATCCGTTCAGGGCGGAATTGTTGCGGATCGCACACGAGATTCCGATGGCCGGACACCTAGGGATCGCTAAAACCAAGGCCAGGATAGCTCAGCATTTCTACTGGCCTGGGATGGGAGCCGCGGTGGGTGCCTACTGCCGTTCGTGTGACACCTGTCAGAGGGTGGGGAAGGCGGGGCCGCGCCCCAAAGCCCCACTGGTAACTCTGCCAATCATCGAAGAGCCTTTCTCGAGGGTCGCTGTGGATCTTATTGGACCTCTGTCCACTCCCAGCCACTCCGGGAAATGCTTCATACTCACGGTAGTGGACTATGCCACCCGGTACCCGGAAGCGGTAGCTTTGTCGTCCATTCGGGCCGACAAGGTGGCTACCGCCTTACTGGAGATCTTCTCCAGAGTGGGTTTCCCCCAAGAAATGCTCACCGACCGAGGGACCCAGTTCATGTCGCGGCTGATGGAGTCCCTCTGTAAGCAAATGCAGGTGCAACATCTGGTGGCCAGCCCGTATCACCCACAGACTAATGGCCTGTGTGAGCGGTTCAATGGCACCTTAAAGCAGATGCTTAAGATGTTGGTCGACTCCCACGGGAGAGACTGGGAGCGTTACCTCCCACACCTCCTATTTGCTTACCGGGAGGTTCCGCAGGCCTCAACGGGGTTCTCCCCCTTTGAGCTCCTGTACGGGCGACGGGTACGGGGCCCCCTGGCTCTGGTGAAGGAAGCATGGGAAGGGGATTTGGCCACCCCCGAGGTGTCGGTCATCGAGTATGTCGTGCGCCACCGGGACAGGATGATGGCCTTGGCAAAGCTGGTGCAGGACAATATGGCCCAGGCCCAGGCCGACCAGAAGCGGTGGTACGACCAGAATGCTTGTGAGAGGACCTACCAGGTGGGTCAAAAGGTGTGGGTACTGGTCCCCGTACCACAGAACAAGCTTCAGGCAGCCTGGGAAGGTCCCTACTTCGTGCACCAGAAACTCAATGCCGTCACCTATCTGGTCACCCTGGATCACGCCCGTGGAAGGAGGAAGGCCTTCCACGTGAACATGATGAAGGCTCATCATGAGCGGGAAGCGACTGCCCACCCAGTGTGCAACCTTCCCGGGGAAGGAGAGGTAGAAACCCTCCTGGATCTGCTCACCCAAGCCAAGGCGGGTGGGTCCATCGAGGATGTGGGGGTTGGCCACCAGCTCACGGAGGACCAACGGTCCCAGCTGGGGACCACCCTGCACCCCTTCCGGGGGCTGTTCAGCAGCCTGCCCGGAAGGACTGAGATGGCTGTCCACGACGTGGACACTGGCGATCACCCGCCGATCCGGCGTTCAGCATATCGGGTCTCTTTCGAGGTGCAGGGAAACATGCGCCAAGAGATAGACGAGATGCTGAAGCTGGGGGTGATCCAGGCATCCAGCAGCGCGTGGGCCTCGCCTGTAGTCCTCGTACCAAAGAAGGACCGAACTACACGGTTCTGCGTGGACTACCGGGGGCTCAACGCTGTAACGGCCACCGATGCGTTCCCCATACCACGCATCGATGACCTGCTCGATCGGATGGCCGGGGCTAAGTACCTGACCATCATGGATCTGAGCCGGGGGTACTGGCAGATTCCTCTGACCCCCGCGGCAAGGGAACGCTCTGCCTTTATCACCCCTTTTGGACTGTACGAGTCCACAGTGATGCCATTCGGCATGAAGAATGCCCCTGCCACTTTTCAGCGGATGGTCAATACGCTGCTTGAGGGACTTGAAGGGTACGCGGCTGCGTACTTGGACGATATTGCAGTCTTCAGTCCCACTTGGGAGGATCACCTAGAGCACCTGCGGCAGGTGCTCGGTCGGATCCACCGGGCAGGCTTGACCATCAAGCCGGAAAAGTGCCAGCTGGGCATGAGTGAGGTCCTCTACCTGGGTCACCGGGTAGGCGGGGGGGTTCTGAAGCCAGAACCGGGGAAAGTGGATGCCATCGCATCCTGGCCCACTCCTAGGACCAAAAAGCAGGTGATGTCCTTCTTGGGGACCGCCGGGTACTATAGGAGGTTCGTCCCACACTATAGCACCCTGGCCAAGCCCCTGACGGACCTCACCAAGAAGAAGCTGCCCGTCGCAGTCGACTGGACAGTCGCCTGCGAGACAGCTTTCGGGGCACTCAAGGCCGCCCTAAGTAGCTCCCCTGTACTGCAAGCTGCCGACTTCGACCGGCCGTTTGTGGTACAGACCGACGCCAGTGACTTTGGCCTCGGTGCTGTGCTAAGTCAGGTCAACACGACAGGCCAGGAACATCCTGTCTTGTACCTGAGCAGGAAGCTACTGCCCCGGGAGGTGGCTTACTCCACGGTGGAAAAAGAATGCCTGGCAATTGTATGGGCCCTGCAGCGTCTGCAGCCCTACTTGTACGGGAGCCATTTCACCGTGGAGACGGACCACAACCCCCTCAGCTGGTTACACACGGTCTCTGGGTCGAATGGCAGGTTGCTACGCTGGAGCCTCGCTCTCCAGCAGTACCACTTCTCCATTCGCCACAGAAGAGGCCGCGACCACGGTAACGCTGACGGGTTATCCCGGCAAGGGGAGGGTGCAGAAGGACGCACGGGGGAACACAGGAATGTGCTACCCCCTCGCGCCCTCGTATAGGGGGAGGTGTGATGAACCTGTAGCCGCCATCTTGGTAATGATAAATCATATCCAGGGATGGCCACACTTCAGCAGCCCCCACCCTTGGGACCTTCTGTTAAAACGTCAACTAGATAATTTCCCCCCATCCAGGCTCCTGTAAGATAAGAAGCCTACTTAACACTTGAATGCTAGGAGCTTCAAAGACTTCGAGAGGTAAGGGGGCGCCAGAGAGCTGCACCCACCGGCCGGCTTTCATCACAAAGGGTATAAGAGCAATTGGTATAGTTTCATGCATTACTATTGTTATAGTGGTAGGATTGTATTCAGTGTGCCATCTCAGGGGGTCCCCATATATCGCCCTCACTAGACTGACACTGTGTTTAGGTAAAATTGTTCCAGATCACTAGAATAATTCACATAAGCTGGAAACCTTGAGATTGGCACATTGATTTCAGCTTTTGTTGATTGTGTGTATTTAGTAGAGACAGTGTCCCAGGCAGAACCTGAGACTGATTCATTCAATACTGAATTTTAGTCTAATCCCTGTTTTAGTAAAGAAAGTGTTGGTTATTTCTGTCTCTGTCTCAGTTTGTGACTCACTGGATCTCTCTTGGACCTCCGGTCATTACATGTGAACCTTGCCTATGATAGTGATCATCTTCTACATTATTGGTGTTCACAATGGTCATGAAACATGCATTTATCATTTACCAATCCGTAAAAAAAATATCTTATAGAATAATCAATTTGATTTTAAACACTTTTTAAGGGACTAAGACATAATCTTACGTAATCTACTCTAATGGTAAAATTCTTCCCTTCCTGATATTCCCTAGGTGTCTCGAATGAACAGAGAACAAAGTAATTATTCACAAAGATTATATAGCTGTAGGGATTATTTTAAGAACATTATACTCAGGGATACATTACTGGGATTCATTGTTCTGCTAAAGTATGTTGATAATACAGCTCATCTCAGACATCAGAGACCAAAGTCAAGGATATTCCCAGTCTCCATCTGTATTCATTTGGTGCATGGACTGATAAAATGTGTTTTAAAATATTAGCAATAGTGTTGAGCGAGCATGGTCGACACTGCTCGGTAGTCGCCCGAGCATCACGCTACTCGGGATGTTCGGCGAGCACCGAGCATTTCCGGGTTACTCGGGCGGGAGCTCTGGTCTCCGCCCTGCATGTTTGGCGCTCTTTACAGAGCCAATGAACATGCAGGGATTGCCAGCCAGTCACTGTAATGCCACAGCCATGTTGTTTGTGGGCATTACAGTGATTGGCTGGCCGCACAGCGTCACCTCGAGTATTTAAAACCGGGCGCCGCCATCTTGGACACAGTCGCTCCAGATCAGACAGTGTAGGGAGAGATATATCCTGCGAAATAGTTAGTGTAGGGTCTGTAAAGGCTGCCAGATCAAACAAACAGTCCTTCTCAGGACTAATATCCATCCCAGATATCAGGCAGGCAGGCTGTATAGGAGACGCAGTGGTTATACCAGCAAACGCTGCATTACAGTCCTGTGTGCTCCTGTTGCTGAAATTGCTGGACTTAGCTCCAGGTCTCGGGGGCCAGGAAAAATCCTTTTTTTTTCATCTAAATCCTCTTTTTTTTCCCTCCTTCACACTGTACAAATACCCATCTTATTAACCTTTTGCCCCCCCCCCCAAAAAAAAATTGTGTCTCTGATTTTTCAGACACAAATATATCTGTTGAAAATAGTCTGGTGTAGGCTAGAGAAATAGAAGTGTGGTTTTGCAGTTCCACGGTTCAAACCTCTGTATTATCCACTTTTGGGTCATCTGTATCTTAAAAAAACAGTTTGAGTGTGTCGCTCTCTGTTCAGCCGCAAATATATATATTTAAAAAAGTCTGGTATACACCAGTATATTATAACTGTGGTTTTGCTGTTCCACAGTAAAAAATCTCTATTATCCTGCTTTTGGCATTTTTTGCCGTAAAAAAACTAATAGTGTCTCCCTGATTTTTCAGACACCAATATATCTGTTGAAAATAGTCTGGTGTAGGCCCGAGAAATACAAGTGTGGTTTTGCAGTTCCACGGGTCAAATCTCTGTATTATCCTGCTTTTGCCAGTTTTTGCCGTAAAGAAAAATAGTAGTAGTGTCTCCTGATTGTTCAGACACAAATATATCTGTTGAAAATAGTCTGGTATACACCAGTAAATTATAACTGTGGTTTTGCTGTTCCACGGTAAAAAATCTCTATTATCCTGCTTTTGGCATTTTTTGCCGTAAAAAAAAACTAATAGTGTCTCCCTGATTTTTCAAACACAAATATATCTGTTGAAAATAGTCTGGTGTAGGCCAGAGAAACAGAAGTGTGGTTTTGCAGTTCCACGGTTCAAACCTCTGCATTATCCACTTTTGGGCCGTTTGTATCTAAAAAAAACAGTTTGAGTGTGTCGCTCACTGTTCAGCCACAAATATATAAATGTGACACCCCAGGGGTCTGGTTGCCACAGTGATAGAGATATTACGTCTGAGAGCAGGTGGGAGGTCCTTTGGTCAGGGATCCTGTGCATGCCACACCTCCTGCCCAGTCTTGGGAGGGGAAGGACTTCCCCTATATAAACCCGGGGCTGAGGCAGAGTGAGTGAGAAAGAAGACAGAACAAGAGTAGAGAAGAGAAGCAGCATAGCAAGAAACATCAGGAGCTCTGTGGGGAGCAGTGTTACAACGAGTCAGGGGCTGGCAGCTGCAGAGCTCGCCCTGACTGAGAAGATTTCTAACCGGACCCGGAGTCCGAGGCTGTGGGGACTAACTCCTACCCAGCAGCAGAAACCGTCCGGCAGAGGATTTCAGGTCCTCTGGCCCAGAAGCCCGAAGGCACGGTCACACGCGTGGGACCAGCACCGCCATCGTGGAGCGGAAGCCATTAGAAGGCCCCGAGTCACCGGCCATACGGGTGAGCACCACACGGTACACTCAGGGACGTGGGCTACTTATTCCCGCCTCTAGCAAGGTAGCCAGAAGAGTACAGTTAGTTGGGAAGGCCTACAACTCCGCCTGGCCAGGGGAAATCCCATCTGCTCAAGGACTGACCAGGCCCCTATCACTAGCAAGTACTCCGGGAGGGTCTATCTTTGTCACCAGTAAAGACCCTGAACTACACCGCACCGTCTCTGAGTGGTTCCTGCTACCCCCATCATCCACGTCGGCTGCCCTGAGGCCATACCCCTCCCGTTGGGGGTTATACCATCCACGCTGCACCATCCTTCCACCGGCCTCAGCGGTCTGCCCTGCAGCGGCAGCTCCATAGCTGCATTCAACGGGTGGCGTAGTCACCAACCATCTACTGCTAGTACATCGCCGCTCAGTTTGACTCCCTGGGCACGGACCAGGTCGCCGCCACGAGACTACAACCCTCAAGAGATCCGGCTCCGGGTAAGCTCCCGCGTGCGCAACGCAGCGCGACACAGGCCCAGGGGCGCGTCAACTTTGGCGTAGTCGGCAGGATTTCGTGCCCGCAACCACCGGGTACTGCGTGCCTGAAAAGCAAAGACTGTTCAAACTTACCAGTGGTGAAGATTCCCGCTATCCGTGGAGGTTTCCCGCCATCCGGCGCCATCTTCTACCTTCTTCCCGCCATCCGCGAAGTTTTCCCGCCATCCGGCGCCATCTTCGACCTTCTTCCCGCCATCCGTGGAGTTTTCCCGCCATTGGACGCCATCTTGAGGACGCCGCGCGGGAAGAAGAGGGGCGTGGACTCCGAAAGCGCGCGAGAACTGAAGCCCCGCCTCACGTCCGGACGTTGCGTAAGGTCCTGGAAGGAGCCCAGCAGACGCCGACGTCACCGGAGCGCGACGGAAGGTCCTCAACCCTGACGATCCACTGCGGAGCCGCGGCCTACGGAACAGGATCATCGCAAGGTAGGCCACGGTCCACTAGGGGGGAGGAAGATGTCGGATACGGAGGAGAGCTTCACTGCCTCAACCCCCGCCAGCGCCACCGCTGCTGCAGTTATGCCCTTCACCATGCCCTATATCCCGGGAGCAGCTTGGCTACCCCAGTACTCAGGAGAGTCACATACCCTGCATGACTTTAGAGAAAAGCTGGATAGCCTCTTCCAGGTGTACCCCCTCACAGAAGAGCAAAAAGTGAGCATCCTGGTGGCCCAACTAACCGGGGCAGCCAAAAGGGAAGTAAAATCCTGGCCACCTGGGAGGAAGACTGTCGCAGGGATACTAACCCGGCTGAAGGACACCTTTGATACCCGCACCTCAGCCGAGATTAAGCTTAGATTCTACGGGTGCAAGCAGCGAGCGCATGAGAGTATTAGGGACTATGCACTAAACCTACAAGAGGCCCTGAGGGCCATAAAGCAGACCGACCCTGATGGGGTGGGAAACGAGGACAGGCTGTTGACTGAACAATTTATAGAGGGTTTATATTGCAATGCCCACCGAACCCAGTTGCGGGCAATGGCCTTACAGGATCCCCATCTGGACTTTGCACAGTTCAAGGACAGAGCCATCCGGGTGCTCCGAGAACCGGCACCGGGTGGCGTTGTGACCCACAGGCGCCCAGCTATCACTTACCACCAGGAGGCGGCGCCCTTGTCGGCAGGGCCTGTGGGAGCTGATGCGCAGGCTTTGGACAATGACCCGGCTCCAGACCTACGCCATCAGGTCCAAGAGCTAGCTAAGAGCGTTGCTGCGCTAACCCGAACTGTGCAGTCTTTACAGGTTTCCACCCCAGGGAAGATCCAGCTGGCATCCGGACCGGAGGACATCCCGTGGCGTCGACCAAGGAGGACCCCACCGGCCAGAGGAAGACCCAGTGACCGATACAGCGAGGACGGACGACCCATCTGCCGCCGCTGCAATCAACCCGGACATATGGAAAGGTACTGTTCTTTAAACGGGCACAACCTGGGGTAGAGGGCCAACCCCCAGGAAAAAGATCACCAGGCCCATCGAACTGGCGCGACAGATATGTGGGAGGACGTCCAGTCTTGCCTGTGGTACTGGATGGCATTCCCATGAGTGCCCTACTGGACACCGGGTCACAGGTCACCACTATCCCGTACGTGCTCTTTAAGCAGTACTGGAATGACTCGGATATTACCCGCTACCCTGACGACGACTTGAGTATCATCGCCAGCAATGGCCAGCCCGTGCCACAGATCGGATTTAAAGAGGTGACCATCAAAATCGGTAGAGTCGAACTGGCAGCACAGGGACTGATCATTGTAGACATTGACAAACATGAGAGCCACCCAAAAATAACTCTAGGAACTAATGTAATTGAGAATTGTCTTGCAGAGGTGATTTTCCTTCTACAGCAGGTTGCCAAGAACGCCAGCTTCGGCGAGCAGCGAGTGCTCCAGAAAGAGATCCGGGCACTGATGCGACGGCAACAGGTGGAACTCTCCGGCGGTGAGATTGGTAGCGTAAGAATGTGTGACCCTTTCCCTATTGCCATGCCCCCAAAAAGCGAAATGATGATTTGGTGCCGGGCAGCTATTGGTCTGAGAGGTAGAGATTACCAGGCAATGGTAGAACCAGTTTACTCAGACAGTAGGCCCACCATTTTGACAGCACGGGGGGTGGTCAATGTACGCCATGGGAGGGTGCCCGTTCGCATAATCAATATCGGGGAGAGGGAAGTGTACCTGCCCCGGTATGCCACGCTAGCAAAATTATATACCATCAACCAAAACTCTATACAGTCTGTGGAACCCTTGCCTCCATCTCACCCGGAGGAAGGTAACTGCTCTAAGAAAGTAATGGAGGATTGGTGTCAGCAACTACACTTGGGAACTGACTCCACTCCCTCCCACCAGAAACAGGGAGTCTACCGGGTGGTTCAAGAGTATGAGAGAGTGTTTAGTAAACACCCGTTAGACTTCGGGCGAGTCAAGGGGGTAGAACACCGCATCCCCACGGGAGATCATCCTCCCATAAAAGAGAGGTATCGACCCGTACCCCCTGCACATTACCAACACGCCAAGGGGATGCTTAGAGACATGAAGGAGGCTGGGGTAATCCGGGATAGCTGTAGCCCCTGGGCAGCCCCGCTAGTTTTAGTCAAAAAGAAAGACAACACCATGAGGATGTGTGTAGATTACCGGAAAATCAACCGTATCACACACAAGGATGCGTACCCCTTACCAAGGATAGAGGAGTCATTGGCTGCTTTAAGATCTGCTAACTTCTTCTCTACCTTGGATCTCACTAGCGGGTACTGGCAGGTTCCTGTAGCAGAGGCGGACCGGGAGAAGACCGCATTCACCACCCCGATGGGACTTAGTGAGTTCACCTGCATGCCGTTCGGACTCTGCAACGCCCCAGGAACCTTCCAACGATTAATGGAGTGCTGTCTGGGCCACAGAAACTTCGAGACGGTCCTGTTGTACCTGGACGATGTCATCGTATACTCCAAAACTTATGAGGACCACCTGAAACACCTGGCGGAGGTGTTCGAAGCTCTGGCGAGTTACGGCCTAAAGGTGAAACCCTCCAAGTGTCACCTCCTGAAACCAAAGGTGCAGTACCTGGGACACGTGGTGAGCGCTGACGGAGTGGCTCCCGACCCCGATAAGATCACCGCAATTAAGGGATGGCCAAGCCCCTCCAGCGTAAAAGAAGTGCGGCAGTTCCTCGGGTTGGTAGGCTACTACCGAAGGTTTATTCCCGGTTTCCCCAAAAAGGCAGCGCCTATGCAGGACCTCCTGATAGGCCAGTCCCGGAAGGCCAAGAACCAGAAGCCGCCCTTCAAATGGGAAGAGCTAGAAGAAGAGTCCTTCCGCCAGCTGAAGATGGCCCTCACGGGGGATGAAATCTTGGCGTACCCGGATTATAGCCAGCCCTTCATCCTCTACACCGACGCCAGTAACATCGGGCTAGGAGCCGTACTGTCCCAGATCCAGCAGGGGAAAGAACGAGTAATCGCCTACGCCAGCCGAAAACTGCGACCCACCGAAAGGAACCCCGAGAATTATAGCTCATTTAAGCTAGAGTTCCTGACCGTGGTATGGGCAGTCACTGAGCGCTTTAAGCATTACCTTGCTTCTTCCCGGTTCACCGTGTACACGGATAACAACCCGTTGACACACCTGGACACGGCAAGACTCGGTGCCCTGGAGCAGAGGTGGATGGCCCGTCTGTCCAACTACGAGTTCATAATCAAATACCGGGCAGGGCGCTCCAATACTAACGCGGACGCCCTGTCCAGGATGCCCAACCTGCCGGACGAAGGAGAAGATCCGGAGGGACTGGAAGAAATTGAACTCCCTGCGTTCCACCGTCATGGGACTATCCAGTATTCCCACCGGGTAAGGAGTAAGCAGGCTGCTACGTTGAACCCCTTACCTCACTACAACTGGGCGGAAACGCAAGACAGCGACCCTGCCGTCCGACTGGTGAAGGAGATGCTGACTCGGCCGGAGGCTCGCCTTGAACCAGACGCTCCGGAGGAAGCCAAACAACTATGGGCAGAGAAGAGTCGACTGTTCCTTTACAAAGGGAAGTTGTGCCGCAGAATGGTTAACTCCCGGACGCATGAATTACTCTGGCAAGTAGTGGTGCCACGAAGAGACGCAGCCATGGTGATGGAGGCATACCACGACGGAGCTGGACACTTCGGGTGGAAGAAGCTGGAGTTCCTGCTGCGCGAGCGATTCCACTGGGTAGGCATGAGGGGAACCATTGAGAAGTGGTGCAGAGACTGTGGCCCGTGCAACCTGAGAAGGAAGGACCGCGCCAGCCAGAAGACTCCCCTGCAGTCCATCGTCACCGGGCAACCGTTGGAACTGGTAGCCTTGGATCATGTAAAACTGACCCCAAGCAGAAGTGGCTACGTCTACGCGTTAACCATCGTGGATCATTACTCCCGGTTTCTGGTTGTCGTCCCCGTCAAGGACTTAACGGCTCAAACAGCAGCTAGAGCCTTCCAGCAGCACTTTTGCCGTCCACACGGGTACCCGGACCAAGTGCTGACGGACCAGGGACCTGCCTTTGAAGCGGAGGTCTTCCAGGAATTCTGCAATCTGTATGGCTGCCGGAAGATAAGGACGACACCCTACCATCCGCAGACTAATGGACTTTGTGAAAAAATGAACCAGGTGGTAATGGATCTTCTAAAAACATTGCCCCTGGAAGAACGCAGTCTGTGGCCTGAAAAGTTGCCCGATCTGGTGGACCTATACAACCACATCCCGGTAGGTTCCACCAACTGTACCCCGGCTTACCTAATGAGGGCAAGACCTGGTAAGTTACCTGTTGACCTGGAAATGGGAGTCCTGACACCCGAGGACACTTCACCAGAAACAGACTGGGACACAGAGAGGCAGCAGCAGTACCGGAGAGTACAGGAGAGCGTGGAGCGAAGTCTCTGTCAGGCTAGGGAAAGACAAGAGAAAACTTACAACCAGTATGCTCCCGCTGTTCCCCTGGTACCCGGAGAGCAGGTCTTGAAGAGGAAGAGACGGCTCCACAAGTTGGACGACCAGTGGGAGAAGGACCCGTACACCGTACTGCCCTCAAGCCACGAAAACCCGAAGGTCTGTACCATCAGTAAAGACGGAGGGGAAACCACAGCCATTGTATCCCGGGACCACCTGAAGAAGTGTCCCGAACAACTGAGGAACCCTGAAGAGGAACAAGAAGACCATCGACCCGTAGAGGAAAGGGAAGATATGGTTAGTACCGTGCTCGGGGACTTCCCTCGGTCTTGGACTCAAGTCAATGGTGCAGTTGTGGTACCCGTACTCACCTTCCTCCAACCATCATCCCAAGAACCTACGGAGCAACCGGTAGAGCTGGAAGAACAGCTGGTCCAGGAGGCAGAAGACTCTACACAAGCAGACCGGAAAGTCAACCCTCTGCTTATAGTGAGCCTGCCATACCCCTAGTGAGCCAGAGGGCCCATAGACAGCTGCCCAGTTTACCCTTGACAGCTCCTACACCCTGTAGTTCAGGGCCAGACAGTCAGCTCCGTAGGTCCACTAGGGCCACTAGAGGCCAGCTACCCGCACGTTGGAGGATCTAAATGTTTAAGCTATCTTATAATGTTTACTTGTTTATAGTTGCTTGTGTATAATTTTGTGTTTCTAGTTCTTTTTAGGAGTCCTTGGTGGATTTACCGGGAATCCTTGTACATAGTTGGAGCGTAACCCAGGATGGACTAAAGACTGTTAAGGACTCGGGGCAGGACAGGCCCCTACCTGGTTACGTCTCCCTGTTTTGGTGAAATGGACACCTTGCTTTTCAAAACTGCACCCGGTTGCGGACACGCCGTAACCATCTTATGTGTTTTTCTTATTGTATTGTTATTGCTATACCTTGTTATGTTTTTCTAAAAAAAATGTTTAGTCCCGGAGTACTAAATTTCACTAGGGGGGAATGTGACACCCCAGGGGTCTGGTTGCCACAGTGATAGAGATATTACGTCTGAGAGCAGGTGGGAGGTCCTTTGGTCAGGGATCCTGTGCATGCCACACCTCCTGCCCAGTCTTGGGAGGGGAAGGACTTCCCCTATATAAACCCGGGGCTGAGGCAGAGTGAGTGAGAAAGAAGACAGAACAAGAGTAGAGAAGAGAAGCAGCATAGCAAGAAACATCAGGAGCTCTGTGGGGAGCAGTGTTACAACGAGTCAGGGGCTGGCAGCTGCAGAGCTCGCCCTGACTGAGAAGATTTCTAACCGGACCCGGAGTCCGAGGCTGTGGGGACTAACTCCTACCCAGCAGCAGAAACCGTCCGGCAGAGGATTTCAGGTCCTCTGGCCCAGAAGCCCGAAGGCACGGTCACACGCGTGGGACCAGCACCGCCATCGTGGAGCGGAAGCCATTAGAAGGCCCCGAGTCACCGGCCATACGGGTGAGCACCACACGGTACACTCAGGGACGTGGGCTACTTATTCCCGCCTCTAGCAAGGTAGCCAGAAGAGTACAGTTAGTTGGGAAGGCCTACAACTCCGCCTGGCCAGGGGAAATCCCATCTGCTCAAGGACTGACCAGGCCCCTATCACTAGCAAGTACTCCGGGAGGGTCTATCTTTGTCACCAGTAAAGACCCTGAACTACACCGCACCGTCTCTGAGTGGTTCCTGCTACCCCCATCATCCACGTCGGCTGCCCTGAGGCCATACCCCTCCCGTTGGGGGTTATACCATCCACGCTGCACCATCCTTCCACCGGCCTCAGCGGTCTGCCCTGCAGCGGCAGCTCCATAGCTGCATTCAACGGGTGGCGTAGTCACCAACCATCTACTGCTAGTACATCGCCGCTCAGTTTGACTCCCTGGGCACGGACCGGGTCGCCGCCACGAGACTACAACCCTCAAGAGATCCGGCTCCGGGTAAGCTCCCGCGTGCGCAACGCAGCGCGACACAGGCCCAGGGGCGCGTCATATATATTTAAAAAAGTCTGGTATACACCAGTAAATTATAACTGTGGTTTTGCTGTTCCACGGTAAAAAATCTCTATTATCCTGCTTTGGCATTTTTTGCCGTAAAAAAAAAATAATAGTGTCTACTGATTGTTCAGACACAAATATATCTGTTGAAAATAGTCTGGTGTAGGCCCGAGAAATACAAGTGTGGTTTTGCAGTTCCACTGGTCAAATCTCTGTATTATCCTGCTTTTTTGCATTTTTTGCCGTAAAGAAAAACAGTAGTGTTTCCTGATTGTTCAGACACAAATATATCTGTTGAAAATAGTCTGGTGTAGGCCCGAGAAATACAAGTGTGGTTTTGCAGTTCCACGGGTCAAATCTCTGTATTATCCTGCTTTTTTGCATTTTTTGCCGTAAAGAAAAACAGTTGTGTCTCCTGATTGTTCAGACACAAATATATCTGTTGAAAATAGTCTGGTGTAGGCCCAAGAAATACAAGTGTGGTTTTGCAGTTCCACGGGTCAAATCTCTGTATTATCCACTTTTGGGCCATTTTTACCTAAAAACAGTTTGAGTGTGTCGCTCCCTGTTCAGCTGCAAATATATCTATTTAAAATTTTCTGGTATACCCCAGTAAACAATAACTGTGGTTTTGCCATTCCACTGTAAAAAATCTCTATTATTCAGCTTTTGGTATTTTTTCCGTAAAAAAAAAACAGTAATAGTTTCTCCCTGATTGTTCAGATTGTTTAAAAGAGTCGGGTGTAGGCCAGAGAAATAGAACTGTGGTTTTCCTCTTCCATGGTTCTAATCTACTTTTTATTACCCTTTTTCCATTGATAGTGCGAGTGTAAGCTATTTTACTTCCTTTACAATGGGCAAGGCGCGTGACAAGGGACGTGGAACTGGACGTTCTGGTGATGGTGCGTGCAGAGGACGGGGCCGTGGCCAAGGTGAAAATGTGCCACAACCAACAGCCACATCTTCTCGCTCCCACTTCTTGACCGAATTACTATGGAAGCACAGAACAAAACCAGTATTGCGAACTGATCAGTGTGAACAGGTTATTAATTGGATAGCAGATAATACTTCCTGTTACCTGGGCACCACCACCTCTGGTCTGTCTTCCACACGGTCAATTCTTAGTAGCCATGAGTCTCGACCGCATACTCCTCCTCACCCTGATGCTCCTTCCTCCCACCATCCCGAGTGTCGTCAGACAGCAACTGATTCCACACTTGGACACTCTGAAGAGCTGTTCACTGGTCCATTTCCATATTTGGGCCACTCGCCTGCTACGCTAGAAGTGGTGGAAGAGGAGATCCCATGTAGCGATGCCCAAATATTTGAACAACCACGGCCACAGGAAGTCGACGCTGGCAATTTGTCACAAGAGGTGGACGAATGACGAGACACAATTGCCAGGAAGTGAGGAGGAGGATCATGGTGCGCAAGTGGAAGAGGAGGAGGTGGTGGATGATCTAGTAACTGACCCAACGTGGCAGGAGGACATGCAGAGCGAGGCCAGAAGCACACAGGGTGAGGGAGGCAGAGTACCCCAACAGGCAGGAAGAAGCAGTGTGGTGGCCGCACACAGAAGGTGGGCAACAGTTCCCCGTAACACCAACACGAGGGACGTTGCCAGTACACCTGTAGGTCTTCCAGAGTCTGGAATTTTTTTAAAGACTCTGCTGATAACCCCAAAAAGGCCATTTGTACCACCTGCCATACCAGCATCAGCAGGGGTGACAAAACTACCAGCCTGACCACCACCAGCATGATCAGGCACATGGCAGCAAAGCACCCGACTTTGTGGGGCGAACCCCAGGGTCCACGACCAGTGTCAGCGGGTGTCACCACTGCTTCTTCCGCTGTTGTGCGTGCAACAGAACCCCCTGTTGTGTGTGCAAGGCAATCCCCTGTCCATACTGCATGCAAAGATGCCCCCTCCTCTAAGTCTTCACTTGTTATGGCAGTTTCTCAAGAAACAGCATCAACATCCACATCCACGTCCCACCGCAGCGTTCAATTGTCCATATCCCAGACCTTTGAACGAAAGCGGAAATTCGCAGCTAACGCCCCACAGGCCACAGTCCTAAATTCGCACATTTCACGACTGCTTGCGTTGGAAATGCTGCCTTTTAGGCTGGTGGAGACGGAATCCTTCCACAACCTTATGGCGGTGGCCGTCCCTTGGTACTCGGTCCCTAGCCTACACTATTTTGCCCGGTGTGCCATCCCCGCACTACACAAGCACGTGTCCCAAAACATCTGCCGTGCCCTCAACAACGCAGTTACTGGGAGAGTCCACCTGACAACGGACACGTGGACAAGTGCTTGTGGCCAGGAACGGTACATCTCCCTGACGCACACTGGGTAAACATAGTGGAAGCCGGGACCCAGTCGGACCTTGGGACGGAACACAACCTCCCCACACCGAGGATTGCATACCCTATGTCAGTCAGAGTTGCCCCCACAGTGTACAGCTCCTACGCATCCTCCTCCTCCTCCTCCTCATGTTCAGCCTCCATCTCAGATATCACCACATCAGTTACAAGCTGGAAACACTGCAGTACTGCCTCCACCAAGCAGCAACAGGCTGTGCTGAAGCTCATAAGCTTAGGTGAGAAACCTCACACTGCTTGTGAGTTGTGGACAGCTGTGAAAGAGCAGGCAGATCTGTGGCTGAACCTACATCCAGGCATGGTCGTGTGTGACAATGGCCGTAACCTGGTGGCGGCTCTGAGGCGAGGCGAGATCACACACGTACCATGCCTAGCTCATGTGCTTAACCTCGTGGTTCAGCAGTTTCTTAAATCGTACCCCGAGTTGCCAGATCTGCTCGTCAAAGTACGCCGCCTGTCAGCTCATTTTCGCAAGTCGGCTACAGTTTCCGCCGCCCTTGCTGTGTTGCAGCAGCGTTTGCAGCTTCCGTCACACCGACTGGTGTGTGATGTCCCCACACGTTGGAACTCTACCCTCCACATGTTGCAAAGGATTTGTGAGCAGAAGAGAGCAGTTGTGGAGTACCAGCTGCAACAAGGCCTTCGATATTCAGGTCAGACTCCACACATAAGACCTCAGGAGTGGACCTGGATATCTGACATATGTACCATCTTGACAAACTTTGAGGAGTCCACCAAGATGGTGAGGGGCGATTACGCCATCATTAGCGTCAGCATTCCACTTGTCTGACTTTTGCAACGCTCTCTGCAGAGAATTAAAGAGGAGGCATTGCAGCCAGAGTATGATGAGATGGATGAAGAAGCCCGTTACCAGTCTGGCACGCATGGCTGACTTTATGTTACGCTGCCTTAACCGTGACTCTCGCGTTGTCAAAATGTTGGGTGACAGTCATTACTGGTTGGTGACACATTTTTAGACCCCCGCTACAAGGAGAACTTTCACTCTCTTATTCCTGAAGTGGAGAGGTCTACAAAAATGGGGCGGTACCAGAAGGCCCTTGCTGCAGAACTGTTAAAATAATTCCCGTCTGAACACGCTAGCGACAGAGGTCACAGTTCGTTGACCAACCAAGGCGTACAAGCGAGAAAGAGGCAACTCCAATCCAGCAGAGGCAGGGGAACGCTGTCAATGTTCTGGGACAGTTTTCTCAGACCCTCCATTCAGACAGACCCTGAGGCGCGGGGTACTCTCACAAGCAGTGGAAAGTTTCAAACGATGGTGAGGGAGTACCTTGCCGACCGTACCAGCGTCCTCCGTGATTCCTCTGTGCCTTTTAATTATTGGGTATCCAAGCTGGACACTTGGAATGAACTCGCTCTGTACTCCTTGGAGGTCCTGGCCTGCCCTGCTGCTAGCGTGTTATCAGAGCGTGTTTTTAGTGCCGCTGGGGGAATTATAACTGATAAGCGCACTCGCCTGTCAACTGACAATGCTGACAAGCTGACCCTTATCAAAATGAACAAGGGCTGGATTAGGCCAGACTTCTCATCACCACCAAATGACAGCAGAGTAACATAAAGTCAAATCCACTGTGTTATTTCGGGAGGTTTATTCACATGCACCGCTTCACACCTACACATGGGTATACGCTTCCTCATTTCGGCTGTTTTATGTTCTTCTCCTTATCCTCAGCCTCCACCACCATTATACCACCAGGGTGACCGTGGTCCGTGTTGCCATTATTGAAAGTTCCTCTGTCCTTATTTTTGTCAGCTTTTGCTTGGAAGGCATAAGCAAAGACTGTGGGAGACCCACTCCCCAATAGTGGGAATAATATTTTTAAGATGCTGTACTGTATGGCTCTTGTAAGGGGCATTAAAACCATCTTGTTAAGCTACTGCGACCTCCACCACTTTTCCGAGGGGCATTCAAACTGTCTTGTTAAGCTACTGCGACCTCCACCACTTTTCCAAGGGGCATTAAAAGCGTCTTGTTACAGCACTCTGAACTCCACAGCTCTTCCAAGGGGTATTGAAATGTTGTTTTTAATTAACTCTAACCTCCACGACTCTTCGAACGGGCATTGCATTTCCTCCTAATTTTTGGCAACTTTTGCTTGGAAGGCATAAGCAAAGACTATGGGAGACACACTCCCCAATAATGGGAATAATGTTTGTAATATGCTGTACTGCATGGCTCTTGAAAGGGGCATTGCAAGTTCCTCCGTCCTAATTTTTGGCAGCTTTTGCTTGGAAGGCATAGGCAAAAACTATGGGAGACCCACTCCCCAATAATGGGAATAATGTTTGTAATATGCTGTACTGCATGGCTCTTATAAGGGGCATTGCAAGTTCCTCCGTCCTAATTTTTGGCAGCTTTTGCTTGGAAGGCATAAGCAAAGACTATGGGAGACACACTCCCCAATAATGGGAATAATGTTTGTAATATGCTGTACTGCATGGCTCTTGTAAGGGGCATTGCAAGTTCCTCCGTTCTAATTTTTGGCAGCTTTTGCTTGGAAGGCATAAGCAAAGACTATGGGAGACACACTCCCCAATAATGGGAATAATGTTTGTAATATGCTGTACTGCGTGGCTCTTGTAAGGGGCATTGCAAGTTCCTCCATCCTAATTTTTGGCAGCTTTTGCTTGGAAGGCATAAGCGAAGACTATGGGAGACACACTCCCCAATAATGGGAATAATGTTTGTAATATGCTGTACTGCATGGCTCTTGTAAGGGGCATTGCAAGTTCCTCCATCCTAATTTTTGGCAGCTTTTGCTTGGAAGGCATAAGCAAAGACTATGGGAGACACACTCCCCAATAATGGGAATAATGTTTTTAAGATGCTGTACTGTATGGCTCTTGTAAGGGGCATTAAAACTGTCTTGTTAAGCTATTGCAACCTCCACCACTTTTCCGAGGGACACTAAAACCATTTTGTTAAGCTACTGGGACCTCCACGTCTTTTCCGAGGGGCATTAAAACCGTCTTGTTAAGCTACTGTGACCTCCACGTCTCTTCAAAGGGGCATTAAAAGCGTCTTCTTAAGCCACTCTGAACTCCACAGCTCTTCCAAGAGGCATTGAAATGTTGTTTTTAATTACCTCTAACCTCCCCGACTCTTCCAACGGGCATTGCATTTCCTCCTAATTTTAGTCAGGTTTTGCTTTTCAATGCAAAGGCGAAAACTAAGGGAGACCCACTCCCCAATAATGGGTAGAAGGTTTTTAGTACGCTGTAATCCACGTCTGTTTCAAGGGGCATTGCAGTTCCTCATAATTTTTGGAAAGCCTTCCATTCACTGCTTAGGCCAACAGTGTACAGGAGACCAAGTTGCTATAAATGGAAAAAACGGTTTAGTTAAGGCCCTCTGACCTCCATGTCATTTCCAAGGGGCATTGGAGTGCCTCAAAATTTTTGGTAGGCATTGCACTCACTGTATGCCCTATAACTGTGTAGCCGAACCGCTCCTTTTGTTACAGAAACATATCCTACAAGACATATGTGGTTGACTGGCCTGATATTGATGTGAATGGTCCCTGTTCCTCCTGCTCTTTCTCCTTTGCCACTACCTCATCCATCATTTATCACCTGAAGCTTTGTTTTAACGGGAGTCATAGAACTGGGATAGTAGCAGGGAAACATCCAGCAATAGTCAGAGGAGGTAGGATATGCGCCAAAACGCTGACCACCTCAGGCCTAGCCGCTACTACATACATGCGCTTGCATTCCAAGAAAACAAAGTCGATGCTAACTTCTTTGATCATCATCATGCTCCTCACCTTGGCACTCTCAACTCCCCTGATGGAGAAGCCAGGGCCCACTGTAGGAGTCTGGTTCTCTGGTGGGCTCGTCCAATGCTGCCCTAAAGCAGGCCGGGCTAAGAAAAGTGTGTGGGGCGAAGTTGACAGGAGAAATAGGGGCGTCTGGGGACCGTTTATGGACACCCGGCTGCCCCCAGGCGGCTGGGGGTCATCTGTAGACACCCGGCCGCGGGGCGGCTGGGGACCGAGTATGGACACCCGGCCGCCCCCTGGCAGCTTGGGACCGAGTGTGGACACCAGGCCGCCGGGCGGCTGACGACTGAGTATGGATTCCAGGCCGCCAACACAGCCATGACGTGGTGGCCAGATTCCGCCTCCACATGCCTAAAAGGCCCAATTTCCAGTGCAAGCAAGCAAACAGTATGGTATTGCAGCCTGGGGGTGGATGGGTGGCAGGCTGCACACTTACGCTTGTGACGCGCCCCTGGGCCTGTGTCGCGCTGCGTTGCGCACGCGGGAGCTTACCCGGAGCCGGATCTCTTGAGGGTTGTAGTCTCGTGGCGGTGATCCGGTCCGTGCCCAGGGAGTCAGACTAAGTGGCGCTGTATCAGCGGTAGATGATGGACGACTACGCCACCCGTTGAATGCAGCTATGGAGCTGCCGCTGCAGGGCAGACCGCTGAGGCCGGTGGAAGGATGGTGCAGCGTGGATGGTATAACCCCCAACGGGAGGGGTATGGCCTCAGGGCAGCCGACGTGGATGATGGGGGTAGCAGGAACCACTCAGAGACGATGCGGTGTAGTTCAGGGTCTTTACTGGTGACAAAGATAGACCCTCCCGGAGTACTGGCTAGCGGTTGGGGCCTGGTCAGTCCTTGAGCAGATGGGATCTCCCCTGGCCAGGCGGAGTTGTAGGCCTCCCAAACTAACGATACTCTTCTGGCTACCTTGCTAGAAGCGAGTATAAGTAGCCCACGTCCCTGAGTGTACCGTGTGGTGCTCACCCGTATGGCCGGTGACTCGGGGCCTTCTAGTAGCTTCCGCTCCACGACGGCGGTGCTGGTCCCATGCGTGTGACCGTGCCTTCGGGTTTCTTGGCCAGAGGACCTGAAATCCCCTGCCTGACGGATTCTGCTGCTGGGTAGGAGTTAGTCCCCACAGCCTCGGACTCCGGGTCCGGTAAGAAATCTTCTCAGTCAGGGCGAGCTCTGCAGCTGCCAGCCCCTGACTCTTTGTAACACTGCTCCCACAGAGCTCCTGTTGTTTCTTCCTATGCTGCTTCTCTTCTCTACTTCTGGCATGGCCCAGGAGCTGGGCCCAGTCGGAGCCACAGCTCCCTGTCAGCCCTCCTGGCTGAACTCTCCCTCTCAACTCCCTAACCCTGCCTCAGCCCCAGGTTTATATAGGGGAAGTTCTTCCCCTCCCAGGACTGGGCAGGAGGTGTGGCATGCATAGGATCCCTGACCAAGAGACCTCCCACCTGCTCTCAGACATAACATTGCTGTTACTGTGGAAACCAGACCCCTGGGGTGCCACATTCCCCCCTAGTGAAATTTAGTACTCCGGGACTAAACATATTTTTAGAAAAACATAACAAGGTATAAACAATAATAATACAATAAGAAAAACACATAAAGATGGTTACGGCGTGTCCGCAACCGGGTGCAGTCTTTGAAGAAAAGCAAGGTGTCCATTTCACCAAAACAGGGAGACGTAACCAGGTAGGGGTCTGTCCTGCCCCGAGTCCTTAACAGTCTTTAGTCCATTCCTGGGTTACGCTCCAACCATGTACAAAGGATTCCCGGTAAATCCACCAAAGACTCCCATAAATTACTAGAAACACATAATTATTTACAAGATATGGCCGCTCTCAGTCCTCGGCCAGTGGGGATAAGGAATGGCTGCTCACAGTCCTCAGCCTGGTTTAAGATAGGGGCACATGGGGAACAATTCACTAATCCCAACGGGGACCATATTTTAATTAGCAGCAGTCCTTGTACCCTTACGGGTAACTATTTACAGCTCTTTATTCACGCTACTTCCCTTCAGTAGCTATGTCCTCTTTGTGCTCCCTCCTGAGGGTAGTCCTCAGACCCGTCCGGGTCCTCTTGGCTTTCCTCGTATTGGTAGTACTGCAGCTCCTCCTCGGTTAGCTGGGTTAGTATCTCTGCGACAGTCCTCCTCCCAGGTGGCCAGGACTTTACCTCCCTTTGGGCTGCCCCGGTTAATTGGGCCACCAGGATGCTCACTTTTTGCTCCTCTGTGAGGGGGTACACCTGGAAGAGGCTATCCAGCTTTTCTCTAAAGTCATGCAGGGTATGTGACTCCCCTGAGTACTGGGGTAGCCAGGCTGCCCCCGGGATATAGGGCATGGTGAAAGGCATGACCGCAACAGCGGTGGCGCTGGCGGGGGTTGAAGCGGTGAAGCTCTCCTCCGTATCTGACATCCTTCTCCCCCCTAGTGGACCGTGGCCTACCTTGCGATGATCCTCTTCTGTAGGCCGCGGCTCCGCAGTGGATCGTCAGGGTTGAGGACCTTCCGTCGCGCTCCTGTGACGTCAGCGTCCGCTGGGCTCCTTCCAGGACCTTACGCGACGTCTGGACGTGAGGCGGGGCTTCAGTTCTCGCGCGCTTTTGGAGTCCACGCCCCTCTTCTTCCCGCGCGGCGTCTTCAAGATGGCGTCCAACGGCGGGAAAACTCCACGGAAGGCGGGAAGAAGGCTGAAGATGGCGCCGGATGGTGGGAATCTTCACCACAGGTAAGTTTGAACAGTCTTTTTCAGGCACGCAGTACCCGGTGGTTGCGGGCACGAAATCCTGCCGACTACGCCAAAAGTTGACGCGCCCCTGGGCCTGTGTCGCGCTGCGTTGCGCACGCGGGAGCTTACCCGGAGCCGGATCTCTTGAGGGTTGTAGTCTCGTGGCGGTGATCCGGTCCGTGCCCAGGGAGTCAGACTAAGTGGCGCTGTATCAGCGGTAGATGATGGACGACTACGCCACCCGTTGAATGCAGCTATGGAGCTGCCGCTGCAGGGCAGACCGCTGAGGCCGGTGGAAGGATGGTGCAGCGTGGATGGTATAACCCCCAATGGGAGGGGTATGGCCTCAGGGCAGCCGACGTGGATGATGGGGGTAGCAGGAACCACTCAGAGACGATGCGATGTAGTTCAGGGTCTTTACTGGTGACAAAGATAGACCCTCCCGGAGTACTGGCTAGCGGTTGGGGCCTGGTCAGTCCTTGAGCAGATGGGATCTCCCCTGGCCAGGCGGAGTTGTAGGCCTCCCAAACTAACGATACTCTTCTGGCTACCTTGCTAGAAGCGAGTATAAGTAGCCCACGTCCCTGAGTGTACCGTGTGGTGCTCACCCGTATGGCCGGTGACTCGGGGCCTTCTAGTAGCTTCCGCTCCACGACGGCGGTGCTGGTCCCATGCGTGTGACCGTGCCTTCGGGTTTCTTGGCCAGAGGACCTGAAATCCCCTGCCTGACGGATTCTGCTGCTGGGTAGGAGTTAGTCCCCACAGCCTCGGACTCCGGGTCCGGTAAGAAATCTTCTCAGTCAGGGCGAGCTCTGCAGCTGCCAGCCCCTGACTCTTTGTAACACTGCTCCCACAGAGCTCCTGTTGTTTCTTCCTATGCTGCTTCTCTTCTCTACTTCTGGCATGGCCCAGGAGCTGGGCCCAGCCGGAGCCACAGCTCCCTGTCAGCCCTCCTGGCTGAACTCTCCCTCTCAACTCCCTAACCCTGCCTCAGCCCCAGGTTTATATAGGGGAAGTTCTTCCCCTCCCAGGACTGGGCAGGAGGTGTGGCATGCATAGGATCCCTGACCAAGAGACCTCCCACCTGCTCTCAGACATAACATTGCTGTTACTGTGGAAACCAGACCCCTGGGGTGCCACATTCCCCCCTAGTGAAATTTAGTACTCCGGGACTAAACATATTTTTAGAAAAACATAACAAGGTATAAACAATAATAATACAATAAGAAAAACACATAAAGATGGTTACGGCGTGTCCGCAACCGGGTGCAGTCTTTGAAGAAAAGCAAGGTGTCCATTTCACCAAAACAGGGAGACGTAACCAGGTAGGGGTCTGTCCTGCCCCGAGTCCTTAACAGTCTTTAGTCCATTCCTGGGTTACGCTCCAACCATGTACAAAGGATTCCCGGTAAATCCACCAAAGACTCCCATAAATTACTAGAAACACATAATTATTTACAAGATATGGCCGCTCTCAGTCCTCGGCCAGTGGGGATAAGGAATGGCTGCTCACAGTCCTCAGCCTGGTTTAAGATAGGGGCACATGGGGAACAATTCACTAATCCCAACGGGGACCATATTTTAATTAGCAGCAGTCCTTGTACCCTTACGGGTAACTATTTACAGCTCTTTATTCACGCTACTTCCCTTCAGTAGCTATGTCCTCTTTGTGCTCCCTCCTGAGGGTAGTCCTCAGACCCGTCCGGGTCCTCTTGGCTTTCCTCGTATTGGTAGTACTGCAGCTCCTCCTCGGTTAGCTGGGTTAGTATCTCTGCGACAGTCCTCCTCCCAGGTGGCCAGGACTTTACCTCCCTTTGGGCTGCCCCGGTTAATTGGGTCACCAGGATGTTCACTTTTTGCTCCTCTGTGAGGGGGTATACCTGGAAGAGGCTATCCAGCTTTTCTCTAAAGTCATGCAGGGTATGTGACTCCCCTGAGTACTGGGGTAGCCAGGCTGCCCCCGGGATATAGGGCATGGTGAAAGGCATGACCGCAACAGCGGTGGCGCTGGCGGGGGTTGAAGCGGTGAAGCTCTCCTCCGTATCCGACATCCTTCTCCCCCCTAGTGGACCGTGGCCTACCTTGCGATGATCCTCTTCTGTAGGCCGCGGCTCCGCAGTGGATCGTCAGGGTTGAGGACCTTCCGTCGCGCTCCTGTGACGTCAGCGTCCGCTGGGCTCCTTCCAGGACCTTACGCGACGTCTGGACGTGAGGCGGGGCTTCAGTTCTCGCGCGCTTTTGGAGTCCACGCCCCTCTTCTTCCCGCGCGGCGTCTTCAAGATGGCGTCCAACGGCGGGAAAACTCCACGGAAGGCGGGAAGAAGGCTGAAGATGGCGCCGGATGGTGGGAAAACTCCACCGATGGCGGGAAGGAAGCGGAAGATGGCGCCGGATGGCGGGAATCTTCACCACAGGTAAGTTTGAACAGTCTTTTTCAGGCACGCAGTACCCGGTGGTTGCGGGCACGAAATCCTGCCGACTACGCCTAAAGTTGACGCGCCCCTGGGCCTGTGTCGCGCTGCGTTGCGCACGCGGGAGCTTACCCGGAGACGGATCTCTTGAGGGTTGTAGTCTCGTGGCGGTGATCCGGTCCGTGCCCAGGGAGTCAGACTAAGTGGCGCTGTATCAGCGGTAGATGATGGACGACTACGCCACCCGTTGAATGCAGCTATGGAGCTGCCGCTGCAGGGCAGACCGCTGAGGCCGGTGGAAGGATGGTGCAGCGTGGATGGTATAACCCCCAACGGGAGGGGTATGGCCTCAGGGCAGCCGACGTGGATGATGGGGGTAGCAGGAACCACTCAGAGACGATGCGATGTAGTTCAGGGTCTTTACTGGTGACAAAGATAGACCCTCCCGGAGTACTGGCTAGCGGTTGGGGCCTGGTCAGTCCTTGAGCAGATGGGATCTCCCCTGGCCAGGCGGAGTTGTAGGCCTCCCAAACTAACGATACTCTTCTGGCTACCTTGCTAGAAGCGAGTATAAGTAGCCCACGTCCCTGAGTGTACCGTGTGGTGCTCACCCGTATGGCCGGTGACTCGGGGCCTTCTAGTAGCTTCCGCTCCACGACGGTGGTGCTGGTCCCATGCGTGTGACCGTGCCTTCGGGTTTCTTGGCCAGAGGACCTGAAATCCCCTGCCTGACGGATTCTGCTGCTGGGTAGGAGTTAGTCCCCACAGCCTCGGACTCCGGGTCCGGTAAGAAATCTTCTCAGTCAGGGCGAGCTCTGCAGCTGCCAGCCCCTGACTCTTTGTAACACTGCTCCCACAGAGCTCCTGTTGTTTCTTCCTATGCTGCTTCTCTTCTCTACTTTTGGCATGGCCCAGGAGCTGGGCCCAGCCGGAGCCACAGCTCCCTGTCAGCCCTCCTGGCTGAACTCTCCCTCTCAACTCCCTAACCCTGCCTCAGCCCCAGGTTTATATAGGGGAAGTTCTTCCCCTCCCAGGACTGGGCAGGAGGTGTGGCATGCATAGGATCCCTGACCAAGAGACCTCCCACCTGCTCTCAGACATAACATTGCTGTTACTGTGGAAACCAGACCCCTGGGGTGCCACACTTGCATTCCAATAAAACAAAGTAGATGCTAACTTCTGTCATCATCATCATGGTCCTCACCTTGGCACTCTCAACTCCCCTGATGGAGAAGCCAGGGCCCACCGGAGGAGTCTGGTTCTCTGGTGGGCTCGTCCAATGCTGCCCTAAAACAGGCCGGGTTAAGAAAAGTGTGTGTGGGGGGGGTTGACAGGAAAAATAGGGGCGGCTGCGGACCATTTATGGACACCCGGCTGCCCCCAGGCGGCTGGGGAGCATGTGTGGACACCCAGCCGCGGGGAGGCTGGGGACCGAATATGGACACTCGGCCGCTCCCTGGCGGCTGGGGACCGAGTGTGGACACCCGGCCACCGGGTGGCTGGGGACTGAGTATGGATACCAGGCCGCCAACGCAGCCATGACGTGGTGGCCAGATTCCGCCTCCACATGCCTAAAAGGCCCAATTTCAAGTGCAAGCAAGAAGTATGGTATTGCAGCCTGGGGGTGGGTGGGTGGTTGGCTGCATATTTGCGCTTGCATTGCAAGGAATGGGGGAGGTACAATTGAACACTGCCCTGGGACAAGAACTTGCACGGGGATAGTTGCAAGCCTGGATCTTCTGATGCGGCAAGGATGACTTCTGATGGGCACACTTTTAGGCAGTGACCTGGGTGTCAGAGATGCTTCCAGGGGTCTTCCCCATGCTGTTCCCATGTCTTTTCAGCACTGTATGCACGTGTCAGACAGCACATGGCCAGATAAGGTTGTAAAATGTTAAAATGACATTTCCCGGTAAATGCATTTGTCTCGGTTGAAAGCAATACAAAAGTGCAAAAACACATAAAAAATGCTACTTGTGAACATAGCCCAAGGTGTGGAGGAGTATTTTTTTTGGGGGTTATTTATTTTACCTTATACACAAGTCTTTACCCTGGAAAGGAACTTCCTTAACATATTTCACAGGACAGCAGTTTCAGTTTCGTTTTTGAACGTTTTATTGTGAGCCCTTAAAAGTGGCTTAATACCTCTGACCACGTTGTTGACAGCAGTGACCTGGGGGTCAGAAATGCTTCCTGGGGCGATCCCCATGCTGTCCCCATGTCATTTGAGCACTGTTACTATCGTTTTGGGCACTTGTTAGGTTTTTAAAAGACTGCCGGGGGTTCCGCCGCAAAAATGCTCGGGTCTCCCATAGACTATTATTGGGCTCGTTGCTCGGGTCGAGCACCCGAGTAACAAGGTGAGCTCGGCCCGAGCTTCGAGCACCCGAGCATTTTAGTGCTCGCTCAACACTAATTAGCATCAAGGCCCCTCTTGTAACAATCTTAAATTATGTCCCCACCAAGTCGTAAACGCAGTGGGTTTTCCATCTAAATTTTCTAGACAAAAAAATTAGCATTGTAAATTCAATAACGCTATCAAATTATGCTACGTATTTCACTTATTCATCCAGCTCTGCTAGACTTCAGAATTTATCTAAAATAGATGTTTCACAAAGAAAAACCTGGAAAAAATATCACCATGTGTGTTATAGGCATGTTTTCCTATTCAAATCAGTAGACAGCATATTCACAGAATCTGCTCCAAACTCTTCATTCAAAACCTCAAATCTAACCAGGAAGAATCTTGCGTTTCTGGTGTTTACAAAAAGTTTTTTGGGATTGGCTGGAGAAGCACAGCTGGGGGCACTTTTTCTTTGCTATGTTTTAAGGCCTTGTATGTGAGAAAAATAGACTGATTATTATTGGGGATGAACGAGCACTAAAATGCTCGGATGGTAGTTATTCGAACCGAGCAATTCCTAATGCTCGGATGCTTGTTTTGAGTAATGAGTATAATGGGAGTCAATGGGAGATCCGCCAGACCCTACAAGAATGACTGGGCGCAGTAAAAATGTGGAAATGGATGGAAAAAGTGCTGACTGCTGAATAGAAGGAAAATAGCATTAGGAAGATCCCTTGAAGCCTCTCCCATGTCGATTGTGAGAACAATGGTGTCACACTTTTACTCCACTTTAAGGAATGACATTAAAACATTCAAAATCAACGAGAGATTGGAGTTTACAGGAACAAAAAATGTTAAGAAACATTCTTTCCTGTATAACGACTTGTGGTGAAGACCCTGGGTCTTCCGTGAGCGTAACATTACTCAGACAACACAGGGTGAAGGTAAAACAGTGGCAATACTTTATTGAACCACAAAGCGGACAATAAACATTGAACAGTCACAGTAAATACCCAAGATGGTACAACATTACACAGTCTTACCCTTCCTTCTCCGCCCGCCTGAGATAGAACAGCTGCGACTTTGGAGACTTCCAGGGCCGACTACCTCAACCACTGGCCCCTCGCTTCTAGGGGGGCCCCCACAGAGAGGAGGTAGTGCCAAGCTTAGGAAGCTAGCAGTCCATAGAGGTACAAGGCCAGGAGACCCGAGGGTCCAAATCTGGCCTCTCCGAGAGTTTCCATGGGGCCAGGCGACCAGTGGATCCCTCCTGGCAACTCCAAATGTCTTCATAGGTTCTAGGCGACCGGTGGGTTCCTCCTAGCAACCCCAAAACAACATATCCATGGGGCCAGGTGACTTCTTCGTCCTCTCCTGGACTCTCCAAAATGTATCCATGTCTCTATGATGGTTAATGGAGCAGATCCAAATCTTTCCAGTCAGGGCCGATACCCTTAGACTAGAATCATATAGAATTCAAATCTGTGTCTCTTTGTATGTGATGCAATCCATCTGATGTCCTGAAGGGTGACTGTCATTCTCCTTCTAAAGTCATTCTGATGTTACTTGATTCTCTGTCCCAAGTGTCATTCTGTCTCCAGCTCTACAGAAGCAGATCTCCATTTTAAGTAGACATCCACAAGTTAAGAATTAGGGATGATATTATTCCACAGGGTTTGAGTATCCACTGCTCATCCCCCAAGATTGACTGGCAAACACCCTACAATGGTATTTAACATATCTAGCAAACATTCATTGTTCTAGCTAATCTATTTACATAGTTGGTATCACAGGGGGCTCTAAATTTCAGTGTAATTTATAAATAACTGACAAAAAGTCGATGGAAGAGGGACTCAGATGCACCCTGTATTAGACATAAAGGAGGGCTTCACACACATTCTATTCAAATAGTCATGTAGTGGTACTTCTAGACTCACAAAGGTTAAGTGCAAAGCCTGACAAAAATTACAATTAGGGTCATTCATATACCCTTGAAGGCATGTACTGGAGTGCCTTATAAGAAACTTAAGAAAGTGTAGTTGAGGTATTTCTACACTCATAAAAGCTTTGCACAGGCACAGTGTAGAGCCAGAAAAAAATTAAAAGGAGGGTCATCCGACGCGCCCCCTGGGCCGTCGGGTACTCGGCAGCCGGGCCTCTGTGGATGCCGGTATGGGGGATATCACAGTGGCTGGCCCGGTCCGTGACCCAGGGCAGTCAGTAAAAAGGGGAATTAATTATAGGGGATTTGGAAAGTTCGTGACACCACTTGTGGAATGCAGCTAAGGTGTGACGCCGCTGCGGAGCAGTCCTCTGGAGCTGGTGTTACGGCAGCAGGGATGGTGTGGCTCTCCACAGGTAGAGCTAGCTCCAGGGCAGCGTGGGGTGTAATGAATGGTGGTGCAGGGGAGAGACGGCAGGATGGTCCCAGAGGAAAGACGGACACTCACACGGGGGTAAGCTTCAGTACCTTTACTGGTGATGGTGCAGGCATGGTCCAGGGTACTCCGGGCGAAGGGTGCACTTTTGGACTCTCCCTAGTGAGCGGGTATAGGGCCTCCTGATCCGTTTCTTTACTCGCTAAGCTTCTGGCCTGCCTGGAACTAGGCCTAGCTTTGTTACTGTCTCTCTTTGCACCTGATGACCTGGTGGTAGGGCTTTCTCTTGGTGATCACTCTCCCTGGATGCTGGGACCTCCATGACTCCTAGCCCTGGTACTGTAATCAGTGTTTGGTGAACCTGGGACCTGTAGTCCTCCAGGGTTTCCGGTGGTTCCTACTGGGTGTAAAGGGTCCCTGTAGGTGCCGACCGGTGTTCGGTATATATATCGGGGTGAGCCTCCTCTGCCCCCTCGTTACTTCTTCCTTCTCCTCTCGCCTTCGGCCACACTCAGGGCCCTCACACGTGCTGTAGGCCTTGGCTCGCCTAAGCACAGCAGCCAGCGTGCTGCCTCTTCGCTGCTCTCTGATTGTCAGCACGCTCTCTGCTCAACTCTGAGCTCTGTCCCTCTCTGACTGAGAGACTAACTTCTGACTGACCACTAAACTGAACTGAGCTGCCTGGCTCCACCCTCCCTATATATATCCCTAATGGGCTCCCTCTGGTGGTCTGAGGTGGTAGGGTGGAGGTGTGTGAATGTGTGAGGGCCTCTTGTGGAGAAGTCCATCCATGCACCCTTCTGGGTTCTGTGGCACCAATGCGCAGCAGGGCGCCACACATCCATACACCCTTGAAGGCAACAACTGGAAGGCCTCATTCAAATATTGAAGATTAAAAACACTTTATGTGCTGCTGTCATCTGGTGGTGTGGAAAAGTCTGGGTTAATCCAGGCTTTGTTCATTTTATCAGAGTGAGCTGGTCAGAATGAGCCTGTTTGTTATGACACCCCCTCGGCAACACTAAATACCCGCTCAGACAAGATGCTAGTGGCATGGCAGCACAACAACACCTCCAAGTCATAGAGGGACAGCTCGTGCCAGGTGTCCAGCTTTGAGACCCAATAGTTGAAAGTCGCAGAGGAATTAGGGAGTACATTGATTTTGTCAGCCAGGTATTGCTTGACCATCTTTAAAAACTTTTCCCTCCTTATCAAAAATACATCGGGAATGTCAACGGTCATCAGGAACTAGACACTGGGAGGGTGTCAGGAAATTGGCCCAGGCCCTTGACAGTGTACCAATGCTTCTGCTTCTGCTGTACCTGGTCTGTGTCCCCTAGCATATCCTCCTTGGTTGGGCAAGGAAGCTTGCCACCTACCGCTAGCGTTGTCTGATGGGAATTTTTTCAGCATACTTTCCACAGATGGCCTTCTGCTATAGCACCATTTTAGTAGACCTCTCCGCATCAGGAAGAAAAGATGCAAGGTTCTCCTTGTATCATGGGTGTAGCAGGCTGAACAACCAGTACACGGGAAAGGCAGCGGTACATAAAATTGGCCTTAAGTGCCAAGCTCCCTACAGCCAACACTTTCCTGTCTCCACTATAATGAATTCTCTTTCCTCCTCCTCCATCTTTTCCTCCTCATTCCCCTCAGCCCATCCACATAGGAGAGACCGGAAGAAGCTTGTGTGGGTACTAGCCTCTGTTCTGCTAGCAACCAGTTCCTGTTCCTCCTCCTCAGACTCCACTCCTCATTGTCACCCAATCTGCACTGAGCAGATGAGAATAGGATGGACTGAGTATAATCTCCCTGTCTCATGTCTTCCCCCATCTTCACCTGGTCAGCATGCAAAGCTTGAGTTCTAATTGTGAGCAGCAACTGTTTAAGTAGGCACAGAAGTGGGATCGTTGCGCTAATTATGGCATCATCACCGATCATCATATTTGTGGAGTCCTCAAAGTCTTGGTGAACTGCACAGATGTCAGACATCCATGCCCACTCTTCAGTTATGTGGGAAGGCTGCCCAGAATACCGATGAGCGTGGTGGAGCTGGTATTCGACAGCTTGCCTCTGCTGCTCACAAAGCCTTGCCAGCATGTGCAGTGTGGAGTTCCAGCGCATGGTAACATCGTACACCAGTCGGTGAGCTGGCACTTGCATGCACCAATGCAGCACTGCCAGAGCAGCTGCAGCTGTAGTCAACTTGTGGAAATGGGCGCTGATACAGTGTACTCCCACCAGAAGCTCTGGCAAATCTGGATAGGTTTTCAGAAACCGCTGAACCACCAAGTTTAGCACGTGGTCCAAGCATGGTATGTGTGTGAGTTTTCCAAGCTTCACAGCCGCCTATAGGTTACGGCCATTATTACACATGACCATGCCTGGTTGAAGGTTCAGCGATGAGAGCCACAGATCTGTCTGTTCTGTTATTCCTTTCAATAACTTTCTCTCCTAGACAAATTAGCTTCAGCAGAGCCTGTTGCCGCTTCGCTGAGTCAGTGCTGCAGTGCTTCCTGCTTCAGGCTGATGTGGATGACATGATCTGATATAACACAGGATAGAGGATGAGGAGGAGCAGGAGGGGGTGCAGGAACTGGTGTGGGAGGTGGAGGAAACCCTGTTAGAAGTACGGCCAGCAATTCTTGGCGTCAGTAACACATGTGCCGTGTCAGAGTGGGACCTGGCCCCAGCCTCCTCAATGTTCACCCAGTGTGCCATCAGGGAAATGTAGAGTCCCTGGCCACAAACGCTTGTGCTGTGTCAGTCGTTAAATGTGCAATCTCAGTAAGTGCGGTGGTAAGGGCATGGGTGACGTTCCAGAACACGTGCTGGTACAAGGCGGGGACGCCACAGCGGGAGAAATAGTGGTGGCTGGGGACCGAGTACCGAGGGATGGCTGTCACCATGAGTCTGCAGAAATCCTCCATGTCTACAAGCCTAAACTTCCTCAATCGTTTGAGGAGCGGAAACAGACGCTAGCCGAATGTGCCATGGCAGATCATCCAGCGGGGTTGCAGATCATTAATTTATCTGACTATGTATATATCCAACATTGAAAGGTCAGTTTTAGAAAAGGGGCTTACATTTCCCCCATGCAAACGCTTGATAAGTTTACATTTATTAAGGGTACGTATTTGTTTTGCAGAAATTTGACGTTTAAATATATGTATCAGCAACCTTCTTTGATGATCTGCTGTCAGATGATTGCCAAGTTTTCCGCAACCTTATGGACCTACTGAAAGAAAATGAAGAACCATTAGATAGGAGAAGGTTTAACTCACATCTGCCTTCTAAAATGATACCATTTCTTGGTACTTGACTGGCCATTCAGACTTTTTTTTTGGGCTGTTGTTCTTGATGTCGAAAATCTTAGTCTGAAAAGGAATAGAGATAATAATTTATCTTTGGAACAAAAAAAGGCCATTATTTCTCTTAAAAGAATCCCTTGTTCGTCATTAAAGAGGTGGACAAGGGTGGTAATATAGTGCTGTGGCCTGTTGAAATATACCTCACCGAAGCTAGGAGACAGTGGAATAATAGGGATTTTTATATGGTCCTCCCTTCAGATACAACATTGGCTTTTAAAAAGAAATTGGATTCTCTTTTGGAAGGAGCATTTAGACAGGGAGTCATAGGTAAGGGTGAACATGACTTCTTATTAACCCTTAAACCGGTTACTCCCACCTTTTACCTTCTGCTGAAGGTCCATAAATCCCTATCAGTTCCCCCCGGTAGACCTATTATGGTGGATATTGGAGGATTGAGTTAAAGACACTGTGAATATGTGGATTTTTATCTACAACCACATGTATTTAAACTTCAGTCTTATATCTGGGATACAATGCCTGACACCCTTCTGGTGTCCCAGGATGTGGAGTCCCTCTATACTAACATACCACATGAATTGGGACTACAAGCATTTGCTCATTTTCTCTAGGAGTCGGAATTGGCTGATTCTGTACATTGTTCTTTCCTCCTTGATTTGCTGTCTTTTATACTAAGACTACTTTGTATTTGACTGTACTTACCACAGGCAGGTCTCCGGCACTGCGATGGGTGCGTACTGCGCCCCCTCCTATGCCAATCTATTCCTCGGTTGGTGGGAGGGGGCACATGTGTATCCATCGGAGTTGTTTTGGAGACACTCTTTAAGTGGTATAGGTATATTGACAATATTATTTTATTCTGGACGGACCCCATGGATGGGCCCCATGGACCTTTGTCTGGAGTTCATTTCTATTCTGAATTGTAACATGTGCATATATATATACATCTTACCTACCAAATTTCGTCCAATTTGGTTAACTTCTGGATGTGCGACTTACTTTGGAGGATCAGAGCATTCGGTCTAATTTATACCGGAAGGCAACCTCGACTAACAGTTTATTAGATTATGTCATTTCCATCCTATGCACCTTACAAAAGGCTATTCCTTTTAGTCAGCTTTTAAGTACAAGACGTAACTGCAGTAACGTTGTTGATTTCACTTCACAGGTGGGCGACTTGACATCTCGCCTGAAGGCTAGAGGGTATACAAAAAAGGTCCTTACTAGTGTTGAGCGAACATGCTCGACACTGCTCGGTACTCGCCCGAGCATCACGCTACTCGGGATGTTCGGCGAGCACCGAGCATTTCCGGGTTAACTCGGGTGGGAGCTCAGGTCTCCGCCCTGCATGTTTGGCGCTCTTTACAGAGCCAATGAACATGCAGGGATTGCCAGCCAGTCACTGTAATGCTGCAGCCATGTTGGTTGTGGGCATTACAGTGATTGGCTGGCCGCACAACGTCACCTCGAGTATTTAAAACCGGGCGCCGCCATCTTGGACACAGTCGCTCCGGATTAGACAGTGTAGGGACAACGCTGCTGATTTAGGGAGAGATATAAACTGCGAAATAGTTAGTGTAGGGTCTGTAAAGGCCGCCAGAACAAACAAACAGTCCTTTTCAGGACTAATATCCATCCCAGATACCAGGCAGGCAGGCTGTATAGGAGACACAGTGGTTATACCAGCAAACGCTGCTTTACAGTCCTGTGTGCTACTGTTGCTGAAATTGCTAGACTTAGCACCAGGTGTTGGGGGCCAGGAAAAATCCTTTTTTTTTCATCTAAATCCTCCTTTTTTTTCCTCCTTCACACTGTACAAATACCCATCTTATTAACCTTTTGGTGTGTCCCCCCCCCCCCCCCAAAAAAAAAGGCGTGTCTCTGATTTTTCAGACACAAATATAACTGTTGAAAATAGTCTGGTGTAGGCTAGAGAAACAGAAGTGTTGTTTTGCACTTCCACGGTTCAAACCTCTGTATTATCCATTTTGGGCCATTTGTATCTAAAAAAAAAACAGTTTGAGTGTGTCGCTCACTGTTCAGCCGCAAATATCTCTATTTAAAAAAGTGTGGTATACCCCAGTAAACAATAACTGTGGTTTTGCCATCCCACGGTAAAAAATCTCTATTATTCAGCTTTTGGTAGTTTTTTCCGTAAAGAAAAACAGTAGTGTCTCCTGACTGTTGTGACACAAAAATATATCTGTTGAAAATAGTCTTGTGTAGGCCCGACATCCCAGTGTGGTTTCGCAGTTCCACGGGTCAAATCGCTGTACTATCCAGTTTTGGGCCTTTGGTATCTAAAAAAAAAGCAGTTTGAGTGTGTCGCTCACTGTTCAGCCACAAATATCTCTATTTAAAAAAGTGTGGTATACCCCAGTAAACAATAACTGTGGTTTTGCCATCCCACGGTAAAAAATCTCTATTATTCAGCTTTTGGTAGTTTTTTCCGTAAAGAAAAACAGTAGTGTCTCCTGACTGTTGTGACACAAAAATATATCTGTTGAAAATAGTCTTGTGTAGGCCCGACATCCCAGTGTGGTTTCGCAGTTCCACGGGTCAAATCGCTGTACTATCCAGTTTTGGGCCTTTGGTATCTAAAAAAAAAGCAGTTTGAGTGTGTCGCTCACTGTTCAGCCACAAATATCTCTATTTAAAAAAGTGTGGTATACCCCAGTAAACAATAACTGTGGTTTTGCCATCCCACGGTAAAAAATCTCTATTATTCAGCTTTTGGTAGTTTTTTCCGTAAAGAAAAACAGTAGTGTCTCCTGACTGTTGTGACACAAAAATATACCTGTTGAAAATAGTCTTGTGTAGGCCCGACATCCCAGTGTGGTTTCACAGTTCCACGGGTCAAATCGCTGTACTATCCAGTTTTGGGCCTTTGATATCTAAAAAAAAAGCAGTTTGAGTGTGTCGCTCACTGTTCAGCCGCAAATATCTCTATTTAAAAAAGTGTGGTATACCCCAGTAAACAATAACTGTGGTTTTCCTCTTCCACGGCTCTAATCTACTCTTTATTACCCTTTTTCCATTGATAGTGCAAGTGTAAGCTATTTTACTTAATTTACAATGGGCAAGGCGCGTGGCAAGGGACGTGGAAGTGGACGTTCTGGTGATGGTTCGTGCAGGGGACGGGGCCGTGCCAAGGTGAAAATGTGCCACAACCAACAGCCACATCTTCTCGCTCCCACTTCTTGACCGAATTACTAGGGAAGCACAGAACAACACCTGTATTGCGAACTGATCAGTGTGAACAGGTTATTAATTGGATAGCAGATAATACTTCCAGTTACCTGGGCACCACCACCTCCGGTCTGTCTTCCACACGGTCAACTCTTAGTAGCCGTGAGTCTCGACCGCATACTCCTCCTCACCCTGATGCTCCTTCCTCCCACCATGCCGAGTGTCGTCAGACAGCAAGTGATCCCACACTTGGACACTCTGAAGAGCTGTTCACTGGTCCATTTCCATATTTGGGCCCCTCGCCTGATACGCTTGAAGTGGTGGAAGAGAAGATCCCATGTTGCGATGCCCAAATATTTGAACAGCCACGGCCACAGGAAGTCGACGTTGGTAATCTGTCACAAGAGGTGGACGATGACGAGACACAATTGCCAGGAAGTGAGGAGGAGGATCGTGATGCGCAAGTGGAAGAGGAGGAGGTGGTGGATGATCTAGTAACTGACCCAACGTGGAAGGAGGACATGCAGAGTGAGGCCAGCAGCACACAGGGGGAGGGAGGCAGAGTACCCCAACAGGCAGGAAGAAGCAGTGTGGTGGCCGCAGACAGAAGGCAGGCAACCATTCCCCGTAACACCAACACGAGGGACGTTGCCAGTACAAGCGGTAGGTCTTCCAGAGTCTGGAATTTTTTTAAAGACTCTGCTGATAACCCCAAAAAGGCCATATGTTCCACCTGCCATACCAGCATCAGCAGGGGTGACAAAACTACCAGCCTGACCACCACCAGCATGATCAGGCACATGGCAGCAAAGCACCCGACTTTGTGGGGCGAAACCCAGGGTCCACGACCAGTGTCAGCGGGTGTCACCACAGCTTCTTCCACTGTTGTGTGTGCAATAGAACCCCCTGTTGTGTGTGCAAGGCAATCCCCTGTCAATACTGCATGTAAAGATGCCCCCTCCTCTCAGTCTTCACTTGTTATGGCAGTTTCTCAAGAAACAGCATCAATGTCCACGTCCACGTCCCACCGCAGCGTTCAATTGTCCATATCCCAGACCTTTGAACGAAAGCGGAAATTCGCAGCTAACGCCCCACAGGCCACAGTCCTAAATTCGCACATTTCACGACTGCTTGCGTTGGAAATGCTGCCTTTTAGGCTGGTGGAGACGGAATCCTTCCGCAATCTTATGGCGGTGGCCGTCCCTCGGTACTCGGTCCCCAGCAGACACTATTTTGCTCGGTGTGCCATCCCCGCACTACACAAGCACATGTCCCAAAGCATCTGCCGTGCCCTCAACAACGCAGTTACTGGGAGAGTCCACCTGACAACGGACACGTGCTTGTGGCCAGGGACGGTACATCTCTCTGACGGCACACTGGGTAAACATAGTGGAAGCCGGGACCCAGTCGGACCTTGGGACGGAACACATCCTCCCCACACCGAGGATTGCGGGCCCTATGTCAGTCAGAGTTGCCCCCACAGTGTACAGCTCCTGCGCATCCTCCACCTCCTTCTCCTCCTCATGTTCAGCCTCCATCTCAGATATCACCACATCAGTTACAAGCTGGAAGCATTGCATTACTGCCTCCGCCAAGCGGCAACAGGCTGTGCTGAAACTCATAAGCTTAGGTGATAAACCTCACACTGCTTGTGAGTTGTGGACAGCTGTGAAAGAGCAGGTAGATCTGTGGCTGAGACCGCTGAACCTACAACCCGGCATGGTCGTGTGTGACAATGGCCGTAACCTGGTGGCGGCTCTGAGGCGAGGTGAGATCACACACTTACCATGCCTGGCTCATGTGCTTAACCTCGTGGTTCAGCGGTTTCTTAAATCGTACCCAGAGTTGCCAGATCTGCTCGTCAAAGTACGCCGCCTGTCAGCTCATTTTCGCAAGTCGGCTACAGCTTCCGCCGCCCTTGCTGTGTTGCAGCAGCGTTTGCAGCTTCCGGCACACCGACTGGTGTGTAATGTCCCCACACGTTGGAACTCTACCCTCCACATGTTGCAAAGGATTTGTGAGCAGAAGAGAGCAGTTGTGGAGTACCAGCTGCAACAAGGCCGTCGATATTCAGGTCAGACTCCACACATAAGACCTCAGGAGTGGACCTGGATGTCTGACATATGTACCATCCTGACAAACTTTGAGGAGGCCACCAAGATGGTGAGTGGCGATGACGCCATCATTAGTGTCAGCATCCCACTTGTCTGTCTTTTGCAACGCTCTCTGCAGAGAATTAAAGAGGAGGCATTGCAGCCAGAGTATGATGAGATGGATCAAGAAGCCGTAGCGGGCGATTACACACAGCCCAGCCTCATCTCATCCCAACATGCATTGGGGGACAATGAGGGCGAGGAGGAGGAACAGGAGCTGCTATCATGCGTTGTAGACGGTAGTACCTGTACAAGTGTCATACCGTCGGTTCAGCGTGGGTGGCCTGAGGACAGGGGGGAGGAGGAAGAGGAGGAGGAGGAGAGCATGGTCAGTCGTCATCTTGTTGAGGACACGGAAATCTTGCCCGTATCTAGCACGCATGGCTGACTTTATGTTACGCTGCCTTAACCGTGACCCTCGCATTGTCAAAATGTTTGGTGACAGTCATTACTGGTTGGTGACACTTGTAGACCCCCGCTACAAGGAGAACTTTCACTCTCTTATTCCTGAGGTGGAGAGGTCTACAAAAATGGGGCAGTACCAGAAGGCCCTTGCTGCAGAACTCTTAAAAAAATTCCCATCTGAACACGCTAGCGGCAGAGGTCACAGTTCGTTGCCCAACCAAGGCGTACAGGCGAGAGAGATGCAACTCCAATCCAGCAGAGGCAGGGGAACACTGTCAACGTTCTGGGACAGTTTTCTGACACCCGCCCAGCTTACAGGCCCTGAGGCGCGGGGTACTCTCACAAGGAGTCGAAAGTTTCAAAAGATGGTGAGGGAGTACCTTGCCGACCGTACCAGCGTCCTCCGTGATTCCTCTGTGCCTTTTAATTATTGGGTATCCAAGCTGGACACTTGGAATGAACTCGCTCTGTACGCCTTGGAGGTCCTGGCCTGCCCTGCCGCTAGCGTGCTATCGGAGCGTGTTTTTAGTGCCGCTGGGGGAATTATAACTGATAAGCGCACTCGCCTGTCAACTGACAATGCTGACAAGCTGACCCTTATCAAAATGAACAAGGGCTGGATTGGGCCAGACTTCTTATCACCACCAAATGACAGCAGAGTAACATAAAGTCAAATCCACTGTGTTATTTCGGGAGGTGTATTCACATGCACCGCTTCACACCCACACATGGGTATACGCTTCCTCGTTTCGGCTGTTTTATCTACTTCTCCTTATCCTCAGCCTCCACCACCATTATACCACAGGGGGCCAGCATTGCAAGTTCCTCCATCCTTATTTTTGGCAGCTTTTGCTTGCAAGGCATAAGCAAATACTATGGGACACCCACTCCCCAATAATGGGACTTATGTTTGTAATATGCTGTACTGCATGGCTCTTGTAAGGGGCATTGCAAGTTACTCCGTCCTAATTTTTGGCAGCTTTTGCTTGGAAAGCATAAGCAAATACCATGGGACACCCACTCCCCAATAATGGGACTTATGTTTGTAATATGCTGTGCTGCATGGCTCTTGTAAGGGGCATTGCAAGTTGCTCCGTCCTAATTTTTGGCAGCTTTTGCTTGGAAAGCATAAGCAAATACTATGGGAGACCCACTCCCCAATAATGGGACTTATGTTTGTAATATGCTGTACTGCATGGCTCTTGTAAGGGGCATTGCAAGTTGCTCCGTCCTAATTTTTGGCAGCTTTTGCTTGCAAGGCATAAGCAAATACTATGGGACACCCACTCCCCAATAATGGGACTTATGTTTGTAATATGCTGTACTGCATGTGACGCGCCCCCTGGGCCATGTGTACACGTGTGTGGAATACCCGGTGCCGGGTCTCTGGGGTCTGTAGTCTCCGTGGCGGTGACCCGGTCCCGTGGCTCAGGCTGGTCAAACCAGTGGCAGTCTTTCTTAGGTTTTGAGGTTAATTGTCCGACTGCGCCACCCGTGGATTGCAGTCAGGGAGTACCACCGCTGCAAGGCAGACCGCTGAGGCTGGTGTTGTGTGCGCAGCAGAGAATGGGATAACTCCCCACGGGAGGAGTATAGCCTCAGGGCAGTGAGTGTGGATGATGGGGGTGATGGTGCACAAGCGCAGCAGGAACGACTCAGAGTCTTTGCAGTGCAGTTCAGGGTCTTTACTGATGAATATAAGGTAGACCCTCTCGGGAGTACTGGCTAGCATAAGAGGCCTGGTCAGTCTGTGAGCAAGCAGGAGTTCCCCTGGCCAGGTGGAGTTGTAGGCCTCCCCGTCTGTCTGCACTCTTCCTGGCTACCTTGCTGTAAGCGGGTAGAAGTAGCCCACGTCCCTGAGTGTACCGTGTAGTGCTCACCCGTATGGCTGGTGACTTGGGGCCTTCTGTTAGCCTCCGCTCCACGACGGCGGTGCTGGTCCCTTGCTTGTGACTGAGCCTCCGGGCTTCTGTGGCCAGAGGACCTGAAATCCCCTGCCGGCTGGTTTCTGCTGCTGGATATATAAGTCCTCACAGCCTCGGACTCCTGTGTCCGGTTCCTATTGTCTTCTGCCAGGGCGAGCTCTGCTCAGCTTCCAGCCCCTGGTCTTTAGCTCCTAGCTCCTACAGAGCTCCTTGCTGTTACTTTCCCTTGCTCTCACTCTGACTCTGACTGTTCTCTGTTCTCTGACTCACTCAACCCCGCCCAAGATCCAGTTTATAAGGGCAGAATTCTCCCCTCCCAGGACTGGGGCAGGAGGATGTTGCATGTTTAAGGGATCCTGACCAGGAAACCTCCCACTTGCTCTCCGACGTAATATCTCTATTACTGTGGTGACCAGACCCCTGGGGTGCCACACATGGCTCTTGTAAGGGGCATTGCAGTTCCTCATAATTTTTGGAAAGCCTTCCATTCACTGCTTAGGCCAACAGTGCACAGGAGACCAAGTTGCTATAAATGGAAAAAAAGGTTTAGTTAACGCCCTCTGACCTCCATGTCATTTCCAAGGGGCATTGGAGTGCCTCGAAATTTTTGGTAGGCATTGCACTCACTGTATGCCCTATAACTGTGTAGCCGAACCGCTCCTTTTGTTACAGAAACATATCCTACAAGACATATCTGGTTGACTGGCCTGATATTGATGTGAATGGTCCCTGTTCCTCCTGCTCTTTCTCCTTTGCCACTACCTCATCCATCATTTATCACCTGAAGCTTTGTTTTAACGGGAGTCATAGAACTTGGATAGTAGCAGGAAAACATCCAGCAATCATCGGAGGAGGTAGGATATGCGCCAAAACGCTGACCACCTCAGGCCTAGCCGCTACTACATACATGCGCTTGCATTACAACAAAACAAAGCAGATGCTAACTTCTATCATCCTCATCATGCTCCTCACCTTGGCACTCTCAACTCCCCTGATGGAGAAGCCAGGGCCCACCGGAGGTGTCTGATAGTCCGGTGGGCTCGGCCAATGCTGCCCTAAAGCAGGCCAGGCTAAGAAAAGTGTGGGAAAGGTTACCGGGACAAATAGGGGTGGCTGGGGACCGAGTATGGACACCCGGCCACCCCCTGGAGGCTGGGGAGCAAGCGGGGACACCCGGCCACCAGGCGGCTGGGGACTGAGTATGGATACCAGGCCGCCGACACAGCAATGGCGTGGTGGCCAGATTCCGCCTCCACATGCCTAAAAGGCCCAATTTAAAGTGCAAGCAAGCAAGCAGTATGGTATTGCAGCCTGGGGGTGGGTGGGTGGCAGGCTGCATACTTGCGCTTGCATTGCAAGGAATGGGAGAGGTACAATTGAACACTGCCCTGGGACAAGGACTTGAATGGGGATAGTTGCAAGTCTGCAACGACAGGTGCAAGGTGGGAGGCATCTTCGCATGTACCATGAACAGGTGTTTGGCATGCACACACTACAGCGGAATAGGCTCTCCTTCCCACTAAATACACTGGGGAGGGCACATGTAATGTTTTGGTATACGCGCTTAATCTTACGTATAAGGCACACCAGGACAAATAGGGGCGGCTGGGGACTGAGTATGGATACCTCGCTGCTGAAGCAGCCATGAGGTAGTGGCCAGCTTCTGCCTCCTCCAAACTAAAAGGCCCCATTTCAAGTGCAAGCTAGCAGCATGGAATTGCAGTCTGGGGTAGGTGGGTGGCAGGCTGCACACTTACACTTGCATTAAAAGAAAACATAGCAGATGCTAACTTCTGTCATCATAATCATGCTCCTCACCTTGGCACTCTCAACTCCACCGATGGAGAAGTCAGGCCCACCGGAGGAGTCTGGTTCTCTGGTGGGCTCGTCCAATGCTGCCTAAAGCAGGCCGGGCTAAGAAAAGTGTGTGGGGGGATGTTCCAAGGAGAAATAGGGGCGGCTGGGGACCGTTTATGGACACCCGGCTGCCCCCAGGCGGCTGGGGACCGTGTGTGGACACCCGGCCGCGGGGCGGCTGGGGACCGAGTATGGACACCCGGCCGCCGGGCAGCTGGGGACTGAGTATGGATTCCAGGCTGCCAACACAGCCATGACGTGGTGGCCAGATTCCGCCTCCACATGCCTAAAAGGCCCAATTTCAAGTTCAAGCAAGCAAGCAGTATGGTATTGCAGCCTGGGGGTGGGTGGGTGGCAGGCTGCATACTTGCGCTTGACCTCCACCGGAGTCCACCAGGCCTCTTGTGTGGCACTCCGAGGCTTACTGGCATCCCCCACACACTCACACAGGGGTCTAGGCTTCACCTCCACCGGAGTCCACCAGGCCACTCCAGGCCTCACACGAGCGGTGTTCCCACCACACACAGGGAACAGCCTCGTGCCTCTCACATGGTGCCCACACAGGAGCTCCCAACACACAGGAACGCCTACACACCGGAACACACCCACACAGGAACACACAGGGTTTATATATACTGCAGCACACACACACACCCACAGATAGGACCTTAACTGTGTGCATAAGGACCTGTGTGATGTCACGGTCATGTGACCAGTCAGTTAAAGGGGAAGGTACATGGTCATTCAAACTACACTGAACCATTAAAGGGATGTCTGCTACATCACATATTCCCGCCCTCTGTTCAAACTTGTGGGGTTGAACACATAATATACACAAACAGTCTATATCCCACAGTTCACACTGAGACCATGCACTTGACCCTTGCGTTGTCCAGCCCCTGGAACATTAGTCATTGACATTAGCCCACTCCTTAGGGACCTACCTTCTGTCAATGTCATTGACTCCGTCAAGTTACATTTCCGTTTCATAAACTTGTCAGATTTCCCCCGCTCCCAGCAGTCAGTCGTAACCTTGTCAGGTCTCCCCCGCTCCCAGCGGTCAGTCGAAACCCTGTCAGGTCTCCCCCGCTCCCAGCGATCAATACAACAGTGTGAATCCACATGGTTCCGTCCTCTATTGGGTCGATTGTATGGGCCACTCAACCCTGAGTCACTGGAGGTCTCACTACCTCCAAACCCACTCCCAGGACATCTTGAAAGGTCCCTAACCTCAGCTGTTCTGATATTTAGGGAGCCCTTTCTCTGTCTGGTCTCACACTTTCTAGACGGCTGCCATCTTCTGCTGCTCAGATGATGCTGTCTATCCACTTGTAGTCTAGCGAGATTCAACTTTTCCACCTCTCGCAGGTAGGTCACTCGGTACTCCACCAGCATGCTCATATCTGCAAGACTTTCTTCCGTTCCTACAGCGTAGAACGACACCATGTCGTCTTCATCCGGCATCCAGTCCCGACGATCACGTGGACTGCTTACTTTTACCACACCAGACTTTTTCACCATCATCTGCATGGCTCGGCCATTTCTCCCAATGAGCTCTCTCACCAGAACACGAGGCACCCGGATGACCTCTTCTCGCCGACTGTGAGCCTTTCTCATCAGCTCCAGTTGTCTAGCGGCTTGCTCCGTCTTCAACCGGAGAAGCCGCTTCGTGCGAATACATCGCCATTGTATGTCACTTAGGATAGCCACCCTCTTCACTGTGACTTCGGTTGTGGACAGGACCACCAGCTGTTTAGCTTCTGAGGTCGAGTACACCTTACAGGCTCCCACGGCCTTCTTAAACTCCTCATGCACGAACTCACGGGTGCATTCTTCCCTCAAGTCCTCGGGTACATCTACGAGGCACTTGTACCGAGACATTTCGGTCTCACCAGTGGTTCCCAGACGATCAACCAGCTCAGGTTTCAGGGACAACTGACTTCCAGTTTCTTCACCCTGGATGCTTCCCCTGAGCTGACTCACAGCTACAACTTCACAACTTTTCGTCTTGATCACCTCCACTTCACCTTTATCTTCCAACACCATACTCTTAGCTCTCCTCAGGTCCACCTTCTCATGGTCTAAGGGAGTAAATGCAACTTGTTTGCCTTTTCCCTTCTCCAAGGAGACCTCGTTCACCACGTGACACTTTGCTAGGCGACCTTTGAGCTCTAAAACTTCTCCTTCCAGCTCAGTTACTCGCCTCTCAGCAGTCCATCTCTGAAGCTCTTCCTGCTTCAACTGCTCTTCCAGCAGCAGAGCTCTCTCAGACCTCTCCATCTCCAATGCGCCCACTCGGCTCTCAATAGCCAGTCTCTCACGCTTCTTTTGTGTCCACTGGGCTTGTAGCAACTCCTTGAGCTGCTTGATCTCGGCTCCGACATCCACCGAACCCTCCGAGCCCACATCACTCGAGGAGGTATCTGCTTCATACCTCCCATCACCAGCGGTCAACTTCTGGCCCTGGTCTGTGGCTTTTCCGATGGACTCCTCCATCTTCTCTCGCTCAGCTTCCATCTTGCTGACTGTTTCCTTAAGGTACGTCTCCGCCTTCTGGAGAGTATCACAGGACATCTGTAGCTCCTTCACCTCAGCTTCCAGATCTAGGGTCTTTCCCCAGAGATCATCATTCTCCTCACGGATGTCTTGCAGAGTGGTCTCAACCACTTGGCGCTCTTGCTCTGCATCCGCCTTATCCTCCTCTAGTTTTTCCTTCACCTTGAGGAGATCCTCATAATCTCTCTTACTCTGTTGCAGTTCCTCACTGAACTTTCCATACCTCTTTTCTGCCTCATGGTCATGAGCAGACACTTCAACTTTTATTGCCTCTTTCAGGGTGGATAGCTCCTGGTCTCGCTGGTACAGAGAGTCCTCCAGCCGCTCCTTCTCCTGCATTAGAGGCTTTACTTGGTCCTGGAACTGCTACAGCTCCCTCATGAGTTCATCATACTCCTTTTTAGATTTACACAGCTCCTGGTTGAACTGTTCGCGCAGTCGTTCTAGTTCCTGATCACGTCCAGAAACTCCATCCTGCCACGTCTCCTTCTCAAGTTTCAACTGCAAAACCTCTTCCTTGATTTTGCGGCGGTCCTCCTTAATTGCATGAAACATCTCCTTCCACTGGACAACTTCCTCGTTGCTTTCCTTCAGATCTCGCTGTAAGTTCTTCACAACCTGGTATACCCTTTGCCGTTCAGACTCCAGGCTCCGCTGGTCTGAGGACACGTTCACCAGGTACGTCACCTCCTCTTCTGCCTCTGAAGGAGGATCCACACTTGAAACAATGGCACACACCATTACATTTTCTTTACTTTCACTTTCAGCAAAGAGTACAGGAGCAACCTTTTTGTGGCCCCTGCGCCGTCTACGATGAGAGGTGGACTCTCTCCCCTCGTCTAGCCCCTCCTGACTGACCTCTCCTTCTACTTCTGTAGTGTCACCGTCAGCTATGGGGTCTGTGTCACTCCCCATGATGTTGTGGACTACCAGGTCACCACCCCCTTTGACTTCACCCCCTTCCACTGGAGCTACCCCGTTATCAACGGTCACCTTGTCATTTTTAGGAGGTACCCACCCACAACCATCAACAATTTCCAGTTTTTTACACTCCACACTCTTGTGAAAATCCGCCCCCTTTTTAGACTCCGCCCCCTTTTAAACAACCACACCTGTAAGGGAATTTTTACAAAAAACATCAGCGACAGTCTTAGGACTCTGTTCACAAGATCTCTTACCACCTCCCCGGGCACTCTGGGACAACACGGGCGCCCCCGGAGAATTCATAGAATGGTCCACTGCCGCCATTCTATACGGTGCTCACAGCTCCTGCGGTTCCCGCACCATGTCCTGTAAGAGTTTCTAAAATACCTGCTCCGGTCCCAACCGGCCCTTCAAACGCTCAATAGCTCCAGACACCTCTGCTGCTTTGCTCACAGCCATCACGGTACACTGTTCACACTTGAACTTCACCGCTCTCCCCGAAAAAATTTTTGTGGCCCCGCCGAGCCACCGCAAAACAGGATTTGAGTGCGACGTCAATCTTCGCAACCCCGCCGAGTTGCAGCAAGATGCTTTGAACTTCGTGAGCCCCGCCGAGCCACAGCAAACCAGGTTTGAGTTCGACGACAACCTTCGCAACCCCGCCGAGTTGCAGCAAGATGCTTTGACTTTCGTGAGCCCCGCCGAGCCACAGCAAACCAGGTTTGAGTGCGACGACGACCTTCACAACCCCGCCGAGTTGCAGCCAGATGCTCCACCACACTCGTCGACCTGTACAGTTGCTCCCAGCAACCAGACTGCAATTGCCCGTAGCAACCAGACTGCAATTGCTCCCAGCAACCAGACTGCAGAGTGCCCCTAGCAACCAGACTGCAGTTGCCCCTAGCAACCAGACTGCAGCTGCCCGCATTCTCCACCACATGTAAGGCAGCGCTACTTATTATCCTGGAGGATACTCGCTTCGCTGCGTCAATCAATGCACACCAGCCATATTTTCCGGTATTTCTCAACTCAGCAGTTTATTAACTCCATAAACTGCTGATCACTCAGTCCATCTTAGTGGCTCACCGACACACTGATAAAGTCCACGAGCCGAAGTGGCAGACCGGCCCACTTGGCTCTAATTACAGCCTTCCGCAAGGTAATACTAAACAATGTCCATGTAAATGTCCATAACACAAAAGTATTACCTTTTGCCGGCTTCAGCTGTAATCGTCCATTTCATACGCCACCACTGTGACTTCACGGCTTACCACACGTGGTCTCCAGCCGTTACTCCCGTCCAAGGCTTACTGGCATATTGCACATTTCATATCCAGGCTTCACCCTCCAGGACGCTTGTGTGGCACTGCGAGGCTTACTGGCATCCCCCACACTTTCACACAGGGATCCAGGCTTCACCTCCATCGGAGTCCACCAGGCCTCTTGTGTGGCACTCCGAGGCTTACTGGCATCCCTCACACACTCACACAGGGGTCCAGGTTTCACCTCCACCGGAGTCCACCAGGCCACTCCAGGCCTCACACGAGCGGCGTTCCCACCACACACAGGGAACAGCCTCGTGCCTCTCACACGGTGCCCACACAGGAGCTTCCAACACACAGGAACCCCTACACACCGGAACACACCCACACAGGAACACACAGGGTTTATATATACTGCAGCACACACACACACAGATAGGACCTTAACTGTGAGCATAAGGACCTGTCTGATGTCACGGTCATGTGACTAGTCAGTTAAAGGGGAAGGTACATGGTCATTCAAGCTACACTGAACCATTAAAGGGATGTCTGCTATATCACAGCCCTTAAAAGTGGCTTAATACCTCTGACCACATTGTTGACAGCAGTGACCTGGGGGTCAGAAATGCTTCCTGGGGCGATCCCCATGCTGTCTCCATGTAATTTGAGCACTGTCACTATCGTTTTGGGCACTTGTTAGGCTTTTAAAAGACTGCCGGGGGTGCCACCGCAAAAATGCTCGAGTCTCCCATAGACTAACATTGGGCTCGTTGCTGGTGTCGAGCAACCGAGTATCACGGTGAGCTCGGCCCGAGCTTCGAGCACCCGAGCATTTTAGTGCTCGCTCAACACTAGTCCTTACCAATGCATTGAACAGGGATAGACATCTTGACAGAATAGATCTTTCATAGCCTAAACCCAAGAAGGAGGATACCCCCATTCGACTAGTCACCAACTACAGCAATCAGTGGAGGGATCTTCAGGCTATACTTCATAAGAATTAGTCCATCTTGCTGTCTGAACCAAAATTAAAGCATATAACATCTGCAAGACCATTACTTACAGCAACAAGAGCAAGAAATCTTAAAGACAATCTGGTTAGGAGCCACTTTGTGGAACCTACAATTAAATTGAACAGTGGAACTCCATTAAAAGGATCACATGCCTGTGGAAATTGCTCTGTTTGTCCATTTATGCCCTCAAACTATACTTTTGTGAATCCAACCGACCAACGGGAATATACAGTACAGACCAAAAGTTTGGACACACCTTCTCATTTAAAGATTTTTCTGTATTTTCATGACTATGAAAATTGTACATTCACACTGAAGGCATCAAAACTATGAATTAAAACATGTGGAATTATATGCTTAACAAAAAAGTGTGAAACAACTGAAAATATGTCTCATATTCTAGGTTCTTCAAAGTAGCCACCTTTTGCTTTGATGACTGCTTTGCACACTCTTGGCATTCTCTTGATGAGCTTCAAAAGGTAGTCACCGGAAATGGTCTTCCAACAATCTTGAAGGAGTTCCCAAAGATGCTTAGCACTTGTTGGCCCTTTTGCCTTCACTCTGCGGTCCAGCTCACCCCAAACCATCTCGATTAGGTTCAGGTCTGGTGACTGTGGAGGCCAGGTCATCTGGCGTAGCAACCCCATCACTCTTCTTCTTGGTCAAATAGCCCTTACACAGCCTGGAGGTGTGTTTGGGGTCATTGTCCTGTTGAAAAATAAATGATGGTCCAACTAAACGCAAACCGGATGGAATAGCATGCCGCTGCAAGATGCTGTGGTAGCCATGCTGGTTCAGTATGCCTTCAATTTTGAATAAATCACCAACAGTGTCACCAGCAAAGCACCCCCACACCATCACACCTCCTCCTCCATGCTTCACGGTGGGAACCAGGCATGTAGAGTCCATCCGTTCACCTTTTCTGCGTCGCACAAAGACATGGTGGTTGGAACCAAAAATCTCAAATTTGGACTCATCAGACCAAAGCACAGATTTCCACTGGTCTAATGTCCATTCCTTGTGTTCTTTAGCCCAAACAAGTCTCTTCTGCTTGTTGCCTGTCATAAGCAGTGGTTTCCTGGCAGCTATTTTACCATGAAGGCCTGCTGCACAAAGTCTCCTCTTAACAGTTGTTGAAGAGATGTGTTTGCTGCTAGAACTCTGTGTGGCATTGACCTGGTTTCTAATCTGAGCTGATGTTAACCTGTGATTTCTGAGGCTGGTGACTCTTGGTCTTACTTTCCTGCGGCAGTCCTCATGTGAGCCAGTTTCTTTGTAGCGCTTGATGGTTTTTGTAACTGCACTTGGGGACACTTTCAAAGTTTTCCCAATTTTTCGGACTGACTGACCTTCATTTCTTAAAGTAATGATGGCCACTTGTTTTTCTTTACTTAGCTGCTTTTTTCTTGCCGTAATACAAATTCTAACAGTCTATTCAGTAGGACTATCAGCTGTGTATCCACCAGACTTCTGCACAACACAACTGATGGTCCCAACCCCATTTATAAGGCAAGAAATCCCACTTATTAAACCTGAGAGGGCACACTTGTGAAGTGAAAACCATTTCTGGTGACTACCTCTTGAAGCTCATCAAGAGAATGCCAAGAGTGTGCAAAGCAGTCATCAAAACAAAAGGTGGCTACTTTGATGAACCTAGAATATAAGACATATTTTCAGTTGTTTCACACTTTTTTGTTAAGTATATAATTCCACATGTGTTAATTCATAGTTTTGATGCCTTCAGTCTGAATGTACAATTTTCATAGTCATGAAAATACAGAAAAATATTTAAATGAGAAGGTGTGTCCAAACTTTTGGTCTGTACTGTCTATATATATATATATATATATATATATATTGTGACAGAGTCACTGGTATGATTTATGAGGGGAGGTATGTGTCACACAAGTTGCTAACCTGTGTGATCTGAAACCCATAAACTTTCTGCTAGTATGTTATATGCTGGAGGGTTAACTCGCTTAAAGGGTGTGGTTTTATGGGAATGACATAGAGGTGGGAGGGACGTCATTTATGCTGTTATGCAAAGAAAACCCGGGTTCCTGAGTCTACTTCCGGAAGTGGCCGAGCGAGTCGTCCTACCACAATATATCAATATATGTAAAATATAAATAGATATTTTCTTTGCAGGCTTTATTAACAGCATAAAGCTCTGCACTCCAGCAAAATAAAAACAACCATACTTGGCAAAACAACAAAACAAAAGATAAACTGTAACACAGTCCATATATGTGTCTCTATGTCATTCCCCTAAAACCACACCCTTTAAGTGAGTTAACTCTCCAGCTTATAACATGCTGGCAGAAAGTTTATTGGTTTCAGATCACACAGGCTAGCAACCTGTGTGACACATACCTCCCCTCATAAATCATACCAGTGACTCTGTCACAATATATATATAAATATATATATATATATATATATATATATATATATATATATATATATATATATATATACAGTCATGGCCAAAAGTATTGAGAATGAAACAAATAGTAATTTTTCCAAAGTTTACTGCTTCATTTTTTGTAATGGCAATTTGCATATACTCCTGAATGTCAAAGAGTGATCAGCTTAACAGCAATTACTTTACATGCAAAGTCAATATTTGCCCAGAAAATGAACTTTAACCCCCAAAACACATTTCATCATCATTGCAGTCCTGCCTTAAAAGGAGCAGCTAACATCGTTTTAGTGATTGATCCATTAACACAGGTGTGGGTGTTGATGAGGACAGGGCGGGCGATCAATCAGTCATGATTAAGTAAGAATGACATCACTGGACACTTTAAAAGGAGGCTGGTTCTTGGTATCATTGTTTCTCTTCAGTTAACCATGGTTATCTCTAAAGAAACACGTGCAGCCATCATTGCACTGCACAAAAATGGCCTAACAGGGAAGAGTATCGCAGCTACAAAGATTGCACCTCAGTCAACAATCTATCGCATCATCAAGAACTTCAAGGAGAGAGCTTCCATTGTTGTCAAAAAGGCTCCAGGGCACCCAAGAAAGACCAGCAAGCGCCAGGACCGTATCTTAAAACTGTTTCAGCTGCGGGATCGGACTACCAGCAGTGCCGAGCTTGCTCAGGAATGGCAGCAGGCTGGCGTGAGTGCTTCTGCACGCACTGTGAGGCGGAGACTCTTTGAGCAAGGGCTGGTTTCAAGGAGGGCAGCAAAGAAGCCACTTCTCTCCAGAAAAAACATCAGGGACCGACTGATATTCTGCAAAAGGTACAGGGAGTGGACTGCTGAGGACTGGGGCAAAGTCATTTTCTCTGATGAATTCCCTTTTCGATTGTTTGGGACATCTGGAAAACAGCTTATTCGGAGAAGAAGAGGTGAGCGCTACCACCAGTCTTGTCTCATGCCAACTGTAAAGCATCCTGAAACCATTCATGTGTGGGGTTGCTTCTCAGCCAAGGGAATCGGCTCACTCACAGTCTTGCCTAAAAACACAGCCATGAATAAAGAATGGTACCAGAATGTCCTCCAAGAGCAACTTCTCCCAACTGTCCAAGAGCAGTTTGGCGCCCAACAATGCCTTTTCCAGCATGATGGAGCACCTTGCCATAAAGCAAAGGTGATAACTAAATGGCTCATGGAACAAAACATAGAGATTTTGGGTCCATGGCCTGGAAACTCCCCAGATCTTAATCCCATTGAGAACTTGTGGTCAATCATCAAGAGACGGGTGGACAAACAAAAACCAACAAATTCTGGCAAAATGCAAGCATTGATTATGCAAGAATGGACTGCTATCAGTCAGGATTTGGTCCAAAAGTTGATTGAGAGCATGCCAGGGAGAATTACAGAGGTCTTGAAGAAGAAGGGGCAACATTGCAAATATTGACTTGCTGCATTAACTCAATCTAACTGTCAATATAACCTATTGGTACTCATAATATGATTGCAATTATATTTCTGTATGTGATATAAACATCAGACAAACACTAATAAAAACCAGAGGCCAGCAGATCATGTGAAAATATAATTTTGGTGTCATTCTCAAAACTTTTGGCCATGACTGTATATACAGTGCCTACAAGTAGTATTCAACCCCCTGCAGATTTAGCTGGTTGACACATGCGGAATTAACTTGGCATTGTGACATTTGTACTGTAGATCAGCCTGGAAGTGGGAAATGCACTGCAGCAAATATTGTTTTTTTTTTTTGTTTTTTTAAAACGTTAAAAGTTAATTCAGAGTGTCATTTATTATTCAACCCCTCAAACCACAAGAATTCTGTTTGGTCCCCCTAAAGTATTAAGAAGTAGTTCAGGCACCAAGAATAATGAGCTTCACATGTGTGGATTAAAGATCTCTTTTGCCAGCCTTTTCTGACTATTTAAGACCCTCCCCAAACTTGTGAACAGCACTCAGACATGGTCAACATGGGAAGACAAAGGAGCATTCCAAGGCCATCAGAGACAAGATCGTGGAGGGTCACAAGGCTGGCAAGGGGTACAAAACCCTTTCCAAGGAGTTGGGCCTACCTGTCTCCACTGTTGGGAGCATCATCCGTAAGTGGAAGGCTTATGGAACTACTGTTAGCCTTCCACGGCCTGGACAGCCTTTGAAAGTGTCCTCCCGTGCCGAGGCCAGGCTTGTCCGAAGAGTCAAGGCTAACCCAAGGACAACAAGGAAGGAGCTCCAGGAAGATCTCATGGCAGTGGGGACATTGGTTTCAGTCAATACCATAACTAACGTACTCCACCGCAATGGTCTCCGTTCCAGACGAGCCCGTAAGGTACCTTTTCAAAGCGTCATGTCAAGGCTCGTCTACAGTTTGCTCATGATCACTTGGAGGACTCTGAGACAGACTGGTTCAAGGTTCTATGGTCTGATGAGTGCCAACCACACACGTGACGTTTGGAGACTGGATGGCACTGCATACGACCCCAAGAATACCATCCCTACAGTCAAGCATGGTGGTGGCAGCATCATGCTGTGGGGCTGTTTCTCAGCCAAGGGGCCTGGCCATCTGGTCCGCATCCATGGGAAGATGGATAGCACGGCCTACCTGGAGATTTTGGCCAAGAACCTCCGCTCCTCCATCAAGGATCTTAAGATGGGTCGTAATTTCATCTTCCAACAAGACAACGACCCAAAGCACACAGCCAAGAAAACCAAGGCCTGGTTCACGAGGGAAAAAGTCAAGGTGTTGGAGTGGCCTAGTCAGTCTCCTGACCTTAACCTAATTGAAAACTTGTGGAAGGAGCTCAAGAATAAAGTCCACATGAGACACCCAAAGAACCTAGATAACTTGGAGAAGATCTGCATGGAGGAGTGGGCCAAGATAACTCCACAGACCTGTGCCGGCCTGATCAGGTCTTATAAAAGACGATTATTAGCTGTAATTGCAAACAAGGGTTATTCTACAAAATATTAAACATAGGGGTTGTATAATAATTGACCCACACTTTTATGTTTAAAATGTAATAAAATTCAACTGAGCAACATAACTATTTGGTTTGTAAGATTTATGCTTCTGTTCATAAATCCTACTCTCGTTTGCAGTTTGAAGGCTCTAACTTATTTGCATCTTATCAAACCAGCTAAATCTGCAGGGGGTTGAATACTACTTGTAGGCACTGTATATATATATATATATATATATATATATATATATATATATATATATATATATACTGCTCAAAAAAATAAAAGGAACACTTAAACAACAGAATATAATTCCAAGTAAATCAAACTTTTGTGAAATCAAACTGTACATTTAGGAAGCAACACTGATTGACAATTAATTTCACATGCTGTTGTGTAAATGGAATAGACAATAGATGGAAATTATTGGCAATTATCAAGACACCCTCAATAAAGGAGTGGTTCTGCAGGTGGTGACCACAGACCACATCTCAGTACCAATGCTTTCTGGCTGATGTTTTGGCCACTTTTGAATGTTGGTTGTGCTTTCACACTCGTGGTGGCATGAGACAAACTCTAAAACCCACAGAAGTTGCTCAGGTAGTGCAGCTCATCCAGGATGGCACATCAATGCGAGCTGTGGCAAGAAGGTTTGCTGTGTCTGTCAGCGTAGTGTCCAGAGGCTGGAGGTGCTACCAGGAGACAGGCCAGTACACCAGGAGACGTGGAGGGGGCCGTAGGAGGGCAACAACCCAGCAGCAGGGCCCTTACCTCCGCCTTTGTGCAAGGAGGAACAAGAGGAGCACTGCCAGAGCCCTGCAAAATGACCTCCAGCAGGCCACAAAAGTGCATGTGTCTGCACAAACGGTTAGAAACCGACCCCATGAGGGTGGTATGAGGGCCTGACGTCCACAGATGAGGGTTATGCTCACAGCACAACATCGTGCAGGATGCTTGGCATTTGCCACAGAACATCAGGATTGGCAAAGTCGCCACTGGCGCCCTGTGCTCTTCACAGATGGAAGCAGGTTCACACTGAGCACATGTGACAGACGTGACAGAGTCTGGAGACGCCGTGGAGAGCGATCTGCTGCCTGCAACATCCTTCAGCATGACCGGTTTGGCAGTGGGTCAGTAATGGTGTGGGGTGGCATTTCTTTGGAGGGTCGCACAGCCCTCCATGTGCTCGCCAGATGTAGCCTGACTGCCATTAGGTACCGAGATGAGATCCTCAGACCCCTTGTGAGACCACATGCTGATGCGGTTGGCCCTGGGTTCCTCCTAACGCAGGACAATGCCAGACTTCATGTGGCTGGAGCGTGTCAGCAGTTCCTGCAAGATGAAGGCATTGAAGCTATGGACAGGCCCGCCCGTTCCCCAGACCTGAGTCCGATTGAGCACATCTGGGACATCCTGTCTCGCTCCATCCACCAACGTCACGTTACACCACAGACTGTCCAGGAGTTGGCGGATACTTTAGTCCAGGTCTAGGAGGAGATCCCACAGGAGACCATCCGCAACCTCATCAGGAGCATGCCCAGGCATTGTAGGGAGGTCATACAGGCATGTGGAGGCCACACACAATACTGAGCCTCATTTTGACTTGTTTTAAGGACATTACATCAAAGTTGGATCAGCCTGTAGTGTGTTTTTCCACTTTAATTTTGGGGGTGACTCCAAATCCAGGCCTCCATTGGTTAATAAATTTGATTTCCATTGATGATTTTTGTGTGATTTTGTTGTCAGCACATTCAACTTTGTACAGAACAAAGTATTCAATGAGAATATTTCATTCATTCAGATCTAGGATGTGTTATTTGAGTGTTCCCTTTATTTTTTTGAGCAGTGTATATCTGTTCTGGTTGTGGGTTGGTGCTTGACTGTGCAACACTGTATATATATTGTGTTTCGCATGTATGTTTGTCAGATTAAATCTATGGCATTTATCCTCCAATTTTGTGGTCCTTCTATATAATTCATGGTGGTATGCATTACGTGCCCTCCTTTCACCTTCTAGGTTATTCCTGCATTTACTCTGCCTTTATTAATTAAACATAGGGATGGATCCTTTGTTTCCACACTTGTTGGTGGAGTGTCTAGCAAGTGCGACGGCTATGAGGGTTCTTACCTGATTCTCAGCATACTGGTGCTATAATCCCAATGGTTGAGGCTCAGGTCATGTGACTCGCTTGGTGATGTCACGCCGGCTGCACGTGTGATCTGCCTATTGTCTTCTCTTCCGGCTGTGCGTTTCAGCGTGACACGCACGCCCATAACATAACCACATCTATACACTTTATCTTCGGCTGTCCGGTCCAGTTGGGACTCGCACACTGACTTTATAGTGTAACCATGGAACCCCCTGGGTGATGGTATGTCTGGTGTTGCGGTCTATTAGGACACACATGTTATTGAGACATTAATAGAGGTATGGAACCCCACAATAGAGGATTGGGATTGGTCTTTTAGATATTCATTAAGTTCTTTTTTAATCCTTATTCCTGGTCTGGTGCTGTTTTTCCACATTTCTGGTAGCTGATTAATCGACAGGTGTGATATGTGTGTTTGTATAAAAAATCTCTTTTGACTGATATCTTTTCAGGATTTCCTTCCCATTGATTTTATATCTGGATGTTACTGATATTATCTCACTCAATATTCTATTGCGAAGGAATTTATATTTCTCTCTAGGGATTCAACGTATTATTACCATTCGTTTTGTTATATACTTACATATATATATTTATATACAGTACAGACCAAAAGTTTGGACACACCTTCTCATTTAAAGATTTTTCTGTATTTTCCTGACTATGAAAATTGTACATTCACACTGCAGGCATCAAAACTATGAATTAACACATGTGGAATTATATACTTAACAAAAAAGTGTGAAACAACTGAAAATATGTCTTATATTCTAGGTTCTTCAAAGTAGCCACCTTTTGCTTTGATGGCTGCTTTGCACACTCCTGGCATTCTCTTGATGAGCTTCAAGAGGTAGTCACCGGAAATGGTTTTCACTTCACTGGTGTGCCTTGTCAGGTTTAATAAGTGGGATTTCTTGCCTTATAAATGGGGTTGGGACCATCAGTTGTGTTGTGCAGAAGTCAGGTGGATACACAGCTGATAGTCCTACTGAATAGACTGTTAGAATTTGTATTATGGCAAGAAAAAAGCAGCTAAGTAAAGAAAAACGAGTGGCCATCATTACTTTAAGAACACAAGGAATGGACATTAGACCAGTGGAAATCTGTGCTTTGGTCTGATGAGTCCAAATTTGAGATCTTTGGTTCCAAACACTTTGCCTTTGTGCGACGCAGAAAAGGTGAACGGATGGACTTTACATGCATGGTTCCCACCGTGAAGCATGGGTGGAGGAGGTGTGATGGTGTGGGGGTGCTTTGCTGGTGACACTGTTGGGGATTTATTCAAAATTGAAGGCATACTGAACCAGCATGGCTACCACAGCATCTTGCAGCGGCCTGCTATTCCATCCAGTTTGCGTTTAGTTGGACCATCATTTATTTTTCAACAGGACAATGACCCCAAACACACCTCCAGGCAGTGTAAGGGCTATTTGACCAAGAAGGAGAGTGATGGGGTGCTACGCCAGATGACCTGGCCTCCACAGTCACCAGACCTGAACCCAATTGAGATGGTTTGGGGTGAGCTGGACCGCAGAGTGAAGGCAAAAGGGCCAACAAGTGCTAAGCATCTCTGGGAACTCCTTCAAGATTGTTGGAAGACCATTTCCGGTGACTACCACTTGAAGCTCATCAAGAGAATGCCAAGAGTGTGCAAAGCAGTCATATATATATACAGTACAGACCAAAAGTTTGGACACACCTTCTCATTTAAAGATTTTTCTGTATTTTCATGACTATAAAATTGTACATTCACACTGAAGGCATCAAAACTATGAATTAACACATGTGGAATTATATACTTAACAAAAAAGCTGTGAAACAACTGAAAATATGTCTTATATTCTAGGTTCTTCAAAGTAGCCACCTTTTGCTTTGATGACTGCTTTGCACACTCTTGGCATTCTCTTGATGAGCTTCAAGAGGTAGTCACCGGAAATGGTCTTCCAACAATCTTGAAGGAGTTCCCAGAGATGCTTAGCACTTGTTGGCCCTTTTGCCTTCACTCTGCGGTCCAGCTCACCCCAAATCATCTCGATTGGGTTCAGGTCTGGTGACTGTGGAGGCCAGGACATCTGGCGTAGCACCCCATCACTCTCCTTCTTGGCCAAATAGCCCTTACACAGCCTGGAGGTGTGTTTGGGGTCATTGCCCTGTTGAAAAATAAATGATGGTCCAACTAAACGCAAACCGGATGGAATAGCATGCCGCTGCAAGATGCTGTGGTAGCCATGCTGGTTCAGTATGCCTTCAATTTTGAATAAATCCCCAACAATGTCACCAGCAAAGCACCCCCACACCATCACACCTCCTCCTCCATGCTTCACGGTGGGAACCAGGCATGTAGAGTCCATCCGTTCACCTTTTCTGCGTCGCACAAAGACACGGGGGTTTGAACCAAAGATCTCAAATTTGGACTCATCAGACCAAAGCACAGATTTCCACTGGTCTAATGTCCATTCCTTGTGTTCTTTAGCCCAAACACGTCTCTTCTGCTTGTTGCCTGTCCTTAGCAGTGGTTTCCTAGCAGCTAGTTTACGATGAAAGCCTGCTGCTCAAAGTCTCCTCTTAACAGTTGTTGTAGAGATGGGTCTGCTGCTAGAACTCTGTGTGGCATTGACCTGGTCTCTAATCTGAGCTGCTGCTAACCTGCGATTTCTGAGGCTGGTGACTCGGATAAACTTATCCTCAGAAGCAGAGGTGACTCTTGGTCTTCCTTTCCTTGGACGGTCCTCATGTGAGCCAGTTTCTTTGTAGCGCTTGATGGTTTTTGCAACTGCACTTGGGGACACTTTCAAAGTTTGCCCAATTTTTCGGAATGACTGACCTTCATTTCTTAAAGTAATGATGGCCACTCGTTTTTCTTTACTTAGCTGCTTTTTTCTTGCCATAATACAAATTCTAACAGTCTATTCAGTAGGACTATCAGCTGTGTATCCACCAGACTTCTGCACAACACAACTGATGGTCCCAACCCCATTTATAAGGCAAGAAATTCCACTTATTAAACCTGACAGGGCACACCTGTGAAGTGAAAACCATTTCCGGTGACTACCTCTTGAAGCTCATCAAGAAAATGCCAAGAGTGTGCAAAGCAGTCATCAAAGTAAAAGGTGGCTACTTTGAAGAACCTAGAATATAAGACATATTTTCAGTTGTTTCACACTTTTTTGTTAAGTATATAATTCCACATGTGTTAATTTATAGTTTTGATGCCTTCAGTGTGAATGTACAATTTTCAAAGTCATGAAAATACAGAAAAATCTTTAAATGAGAAGGTGTGTCCAAACTTTTGGTCTGTACTGTATATATATATATGCCTTATTATAAGGGGATTATATCTAATGCATTTTCTTGTTCTTAAAGGGTTTTTCTCATGAATGAAAGTTGATTTTAATCAATAGATCTTGGAATAATAATAACTTCCACCAGGGGCGGACACAGACTGTAGTGGGCCCCTGTGCAAGAAATTTTGGGGGGCCCCCCCTGCCCTTCATAAGGCAACAAAGTTATGTAAACATAACCCCCCATGTGCAGCTCTCATCCCACCCATGTGCAGCTCTCACCCCCCGTGCATCTCTTATCCCCCCCATGTGCATCTCTCATCCCCCCCATGTGCATCTCTCATCCCCCCCATGTGCATCTCTCATCCCCCTCCGTGCATCTCTCATCCCCCCCATGTGCATCTCTCATCCCCCCCATGTGCATCTCTCATCCCCCCCATGTGCATCTCTCATCCCCCCCATGTGCATCTCTCATCCCCCCCCATGTGCATCTCTCATCCCCCCCCCATGTGCATCTCTCACCCCCCCCCATGTGCATCTCTCATCCCCCCCCATGTGCATCTCTGATTCCCCCCACTCCTAGTTAATTAATTGTATTTAAAAAAAATAAAACTTGTTATACTTACCCCCATGCAATCCCTGCAGAATCCTGGCGCTCGTCCACGTCGCTGCCACCAGGTTCTCCTGACGTTCGGCCATGTGACGGCGCCACATACATAGCCATCAGCTTTTGTTTTGGCCAAAAGATTTTTAAAGCCGCCACCACGATAAGGTAGACTCTTCTGGGCGGGCCCTACTCTAACCTATTAAAATTTTCTTAAAATATCCAATACTCTTTTTAGATATATTTTTATTTAGTTTTCTTTAAGGGAATGTGTCATATACATTTTTTTTTTAAATGACCAATAATACCACATACAGGGAATACCGCCACACCATGACCAGACCACATATTACCACAACATAGTGACCGAATAATACCACACAGAAGGGAGAAAAACTGCCACACCATGACCAGACCACATATTACCACTACATTACTAATATTACCACCACATTACTAATATTACCATAAGTGTCATTATACACGGGAGCTCTATACATGGTATGTATAACGTAAGTGTCCAGGTAATCTAGTGATCACCAGTGAAATTATACACAGGAGCTCTGTATATAGTGTCAGTGTACAGGTAATACAGTGACATTATACACAGGAGCTCTGTATATAGTGTACAGGTAATACAGTGATCATCAGTGACATTATACACAGGAGCTCTGTATATAGTGTCAGTGTACAGGTAATACAGGGATCACCAGTGACATTATACACAGGAGCTCTGTATATAGTGTCAGTGTACAGGTAATACAGTGATCACCAGTGAAATTATACACAGGAGCTCTGTATATAGTGTCAGTGTACAGGTAATACAGTGATCACCAGTGACATTATACACAGGAGCTCTGTATATAGTGTCAGTGTACAGGTAATACAGTGATCACCAGTGACATTATACACAGTGTACATGTAATAGACTGACTCACCGGTGACGTCTCTAGGTGAAGTCCTTCATCTTCGCTTTTCTCCTTCATCCAGCACAGACCGCCATCACTCGTCTCTGCATAAAATAACACAGTTATCTAGAGCACATTCCCCAACTTCTACATTACGCAGCTGAATACAGACGTGCATCCACCATCAATATATGGTTAGTTATTAGGCAACCTACCATTCCAAATATAAATTGTAATCCACCACTGTGCCCCCATTAACTGTAAATAGGCACTTAATATATAATTTAATTAGAACCTCTACTCTTTCCGCCAATTTGTTACCAGTCACACTCCTGCATCCGCAACGCCCCCTACTCTATACTTCCTGCTCCCCGCATTCAATATTTACATGCACCCCCTGCCCCAATTCATTATATCATGTCCGTGCTCTCCCCACCCCATCATCATTTATCATTTACTCTCCCCCACCCCACATTCGTTATGTGCCCCTCTCTCATCCCCCTCCCCCACATGTGCCCCTCTCTCATCCCCCTCCCCCACATGTGCCCCTCTCTCATCCCCCTCCCCCACATGTGCCCCTCTCTCATCCCCCTCCCCCACATGTGCCCCTCTCTCATCCCCCTCCCCCACATGTGCCCCTCTCTCATCCCCCTCCCCCACATGTGCCCCTCTCTCATCCCCCTCCCCCACATGTGCCCCTCTCTCATCCCCCTCCCCCACATGTGCCCCTCTCTCATCCCCCTCCACCACATGTGCATCTCCCATCTCATCCCCCTCCACCACATGTGCATCTCCCATCTCCCCCCCCCACACACATGTGCATCTCCCATCTCCCCCCCACCACACACATGTGCATCTCCCATCTCCCCCCCACCACACACATGTGCATCTCCCATCTCCCCCCCACACACACATGTGCATCTCCCATCTCCCCCCCCCCCACACACACACATGTGCATCTCCCATCTCCCCCCCCACACACACACATGTGCATCTCCCATCTCCCCCCCACACACACACACACATGTGCATCTCCCATCTCCCCCCCCCCACACACACACACACACATGTGCATCTCCCATCTCCCCCCCCACACACATGTAGCACCCTGAGGATTCGGCTGCTACAGGAGTATTGCACCTCAACCCAGAGGTGTGATATTCCACTCCCGGGTAAGGAAGGAGTGTGGAACTGAGCTCAGATAGACTGCATGCACTACATACATCCCATTCCAGAGGAGCAGGCCGACGGCACTCCCACTTAGAAATGTGCAGGTGCGACCGAGCCTGTTCCTGGCTGGAGTGGGAGGGGGGAGGAACATCCCATGTAGTGTAGGGGCAGATAGGGGGAGCAGTCTGGGTAGTGGTAGGAGCTCATTGGGTGCTGGTCACCTGAGCTCACACATAGAGGGATATATAAGGTGGGCACCAACTAGGATCAGGGTCAGACGCAGAGAGGAAGTCAGATGCAGAGGACAAGCCTGCAGCAAGAGAGAGAGAAAGAAACAACAGCCCTGGAGAGAGAGTGGAGTGCAGAAAGACCCAGAGGGGGACAAAGAAGGGACCCAAGAACCCAAATAAGAACACCGGGTGAGGAGTCAGCAGAAGGGTACCGGAACCCAAGCTGGTGGGGGCAAAGACATTCCCCAGCCAGAGACCGGAGACCGTGGGCAGTGTCTGTCACGGTCACCCACTACATTCACCCTGAAGGCACACCACATGGAGGGTCAGGGAACCTGAGGCCAAAGGTTGCCCAACAGAAGGCCCGAGGGAGCTGGATTTAGGTGAATCACTGGTGGGGACGGCTGAAGGAAGGACAGAGGGAGAGCTCAGGGCCACGCTCCGGACTTGTTTGGGGGTTGGCCGGATCCAGGACCTGGTGGACGCAGCACGGCTCGGGAGGTCACTTGGAGCTAGAGTGACCAGGAACATCTGCAGTAAGTAAAGACCCTTAACTGCACAACCCGAGTCTGTCATCATTACCGGCTGCACCGCACCACCACAACCCCCATCCTCTGCGCCTGTCCCCTCTGAGGCTATACCCCTCCCGTTGGGGGTTATCCCACCAAGCTGCGCATCCACCATCAGCCTCAGCGGACCCTGCTGCAGCGGCGGCCACAGTGACCGCATCACAACGGGTGGCGTAGTCGACACAACGAACTTTAATAACATCAGTAAAGACTGCCACATAACCCTGAGCTTGACGCCCTGGGCACGGGACCGGGTCACAGCCGCTCGGAGACTACAACCCCCCCCATCTGATCCGGTGCCGGGTATTCCCCTCAAAAAGGAATATGTCCCAGGGGGCGCGTCAACTTTGGCGTAGTCGGCAGGATTACGTGCCCGCAACACCCGGGTACTGCGTGCCTGAAGAAAAGTGCAAGTTTACCTTAGAAAGAAGACTCCTGCCGGTTCCGGAGGGTCCACGCCATCGGACTCCATCACCAGTCGTTTCCCGCCGATTGTCCGCCATTTCCAGCTTGTTCCCGCCATCTGCAGAGTTTCCCGCCACTGGGCGACGCTTCCCGCCAAAACCGCAGATTTCCCGCCTTGGAAGAGCAGCGGACGCCATTATGGGCGTGCCAAAGGAGGGCGAGAGGCCACCTCCCATCGTGGGCCAGGACAGAAAATGGCGCCAAAAGTGGAAACCGCCCCCACCAACAGAGACTGTGATGCTGGAGGTGTCTGTCAGCGTGAAAGAACTCCCCCTGGAGCTGACAGTCACCGAGTTGCCCCGGGACCGCCCTCGAAGTGGGAGGAGACGAAAGAAAAGAGCAAAGATGGGTGTCGCTTGGAGCGGTGTAGAACGAGCGCACCCGGAGGCAAGAGGTCTAATGAGGAGTAGCGGAGAAGCTCACCCGGAGTCGAGGAGAGAAAGAGTAGACCCGGGAATGGAGCGGCAGCAGAGCAGCACCGGCCCGCTGGCCAGGAGCCTGCTGGAGGAAGAAGGAGGAGAGCAGAGCAGCACCGGCCCGCTGGCCAGGAGCCTGCCGGAAGCAGAGCAGAGCAGCACCGACCCGATGGTCAGGAGCCTGCTGGAGTCAACAACCCCGCTAGGCTTAGCGGAGATCCTGGCGCAGCTTCCCCGAGATCGGGAGTGCGCGCGGAGTGCCCTGGAGGGCCTCGCGGGAAGGATGGCCCGAGTGCAGAGGGAGATCCTGGCGGAGTGGGGCCGGGAGATGGCCCAGCAAGCTGGAACCCGTCCACTTAACCCGCTCCCTTGGAAGAAGACATCGACTGCCTCTGCGGATGACGCGGGAGGACCCAAGGCCGGAGACGGCGCAGAAGAGGGAGCGAGACGCATGGCAGCAGGTAAGGGGGATGCCTATACCCCATACCGGAAGACCGCCTACCTGCCCCAGCTCCCCGTCGCAGAGCCCGAAGGTCCCCCGGCCGCACCCGAGACCGCCATGACATCGCCACCGACTAGGCCCCGACCGGAAGCTGCCGTCGCGACCCCGATGACGTCACGCATCGTGACCCGGAGCGTGGCGCCGGAAGAGGAGCCTCCGGCCTGGTCACAGGGCCTAGCATTTCTGGGCGCCGCATCCAAAGCAGAGCCATCTACCTCCGCGGAGCCTCCGGCCTGGTCGCAAGGCCAGGTAACCCAGGGCGCCGCCGTCCTAACGGTGCCCTTCACCTTCCAGGTGCCCCAGGCCTGGCCGCAAGGCCTGGGCAACCCGGGCGCCATCACCACCGCGCCCGCGCCCGCAATACCAAGGGTGCCACACCTGGGGGAGGACCTCTTCGGCCAGCTCACATGGCCGGACGGGCGGCCCTTCATCTGGCCCGAAGGGTACCCTGAGCTAGAGCGGCAGCAAAGACTAGGGCCCTTGTGTGAGCCCCTGATCCCGGCTCCAAAGCCCGTGACTCGGGTCTCGCCTCCCCTAGAAGAGGCTCAATTTGCGTGGGACCCCAAGGGAGAAGATCTGATGGGGTTCACCGGAGAGACTCGGGCAGCTGCAGCAGCGCGTACAGAGTGTTGCCGTCAACAGCTGGCAGAGTTCAAGAGAGAGCGGGAGGAGAGGCAGGCCAAAGAGCAATGGGCCCAGACCCGCAGCGCGGAGCAAAAGAGTCGGACCAGAAGGGACCCCCGTGCAGCAGATCGTCCCCGTACCATCGGGACGGTAATAAAGTTTAATGCGCAGCATGGGTGGGGCTTCATAAGGGACCGGAACACCATGGGTGACGTCTTCGTTACCCGACGGGATGTCGAGTCCCACCTGCCAGAGGGTCACAAAGGCCGTGACCTCTACGTCGGTGATGAGGTAACGTTCACCCGGCACAAGTGTGCCAAGGGACCTTACGCCCTCCACGTGCATCGCTTGACGGAGGAGGAGTTGCGGTGCGAGGAGGAGGAGCAAGAGGACCCGGACGGGTCTGAAGAAACCACCAGCCATAAGATAAGAGCAGGAGGCAGACGCCGTTGAGTGCGGCAGAGCAGGAGACTGTATATAGTTGCCTGTCGGGGCACAGTGAATCGGAACTGAAACTGAAACTGGAACTGTTGTTGCTGCTAAAATAGTCCCCGTTGGGACCAGCGAACTGTTACCTGTAACCCTTTCCATACCAGGCTGAGGACTGTGAGCAGCCATCCCTTTCCCTTTACCTGGCCAGGGACTGAGAACGGCCAAAATTTCCCTGTACATAGTTGCGCTTGCTAAAGCGCCCCCTACCGGTTTTTATAGGAAAAACCATTTTTCCAAAAGACTGTCGCACTCTACCTGGTCACGAGTTGCACGGTGACCAGAGGAACAGAAGAGAGAAAGAGACGACGAGAATGTTGTTTACCTGAAAAAGTTTATATATATATTTATATAGTATTTCGTATAATATTTAATATGTTTTACATGTTTATAAAATGTTGTATGTTTTGGTGTTTTTTGTCTTTGCAGCCCGAGGACGTGCTGTGATTTACCAGGGGGGAATGTAGCACCCTGAGGATTCGGCTGCTACAGGAGTATTGCACCTCAACCCAGAGGTGTGATATTCCACTCCCGGGTAAGGAAGGAGTGTGGAACTGAGCTCAGATAGACTGCATGCACTACATACATCCCATTCCAGAGGAGCAGGCCGACGGCACTCCCACTTAGAAATGTGCAGGTGCGACCGAGCCTGTTCCTGGCTGGAGTGGGAGGGGGGAGGAACATCCCATGTAGTGTAGGGGCAGATAGGGGGAGCAGTCTGGGTAGTGGTAGGAGCTCATTGGGTGCTGGTCACCTGAGCTCACACATAGAGGGATATATAAGGTGGGCACCAACTAGGATCAGGGTCAGACGCAGAGAGGAAGTCAGATGCAGAGGACAAGCCTGCAGCAAGAGAGAGAGAAAGAAACAACAGCCCTGGAGAGAGAGTGGAGTGCAGAAAGACCCAGAGGGGGACAAAGAAGGGACCCAAGAACCCAAATAAGAACACCGGGTGAGGAGTCAGCAGAAGGGTACCGGAACCCAAGCTGGTGGGGGCAAAGACATTCCCCAGCCAGAGACCGGAGACCGTGGGCAGTGTCTGTCACGGTCACCCACTACATTCACCCTGAAGGCACACCACATGGAGGGTCAGGGAACCTGAGGCCAAAGGTTGCCCAACAGAAGGCCCGAGGGAGCTGGATTTAGGTGAATCACTGGTGGGGACGGCTGAAGGAAGGACAGAGGGAGAGCTCAGGGCCACGCTCCGGACTTGTTTGGGGGTTGGCCGGATCCAGGACCTGGTGGACGCAGCACGGCTCGGGAGGTCACTTGGAGCTAGAGTGACCAGGAACATCTGCAGTAAGTAAAGACCCTTAACTGCACAACCCGAGTCTGTCATCATTACCGGCTGCACCGCACCACCACAACCCCCATCCTCTGCGCCTGTCCCCTCTGAGGCTATACCCCTCCCGTTGGGGGTTATCCCACCAAGCTGCGCATCCACCATCAGCCTCAGCGGACCCTGCTGCAGCGGCGGCCACAGTGACCGCATCACAACGGGTGGCGTAGTCGACACAACGAACTTTAATAACATCAGTAAAGACTGCCACATAACCCTGAGCTTGACGCCCTGGGCACGGGACCGGGTCACAGCCGCTCGGAGACTACAACCCCCCCCATCTGATCCGGTGCCGGGTATTCCCCTCAAAAAGGAATATGTCCCAGGGGGCGCGTCACACACATACACACACACATGTGCTTCTCCCATCTCTCCACTCCTAGTTAATTGTATTTTAAAAAAAATAAAACTTGTTATACTTACCCCCATGCGATCCCTGCAGAATCCTGGCGCTCGTCCAAATCGCTGACAGCAGGTTCTCCTGACTTCCGGCCATGTGACGGCACCGTCACATGACCGGAAGTCAGGGGAATCATCAAGGCGCTGCTGCAACAGCGCAGCTCAGCGCTGAAATGTCCCGGACCCGGCGCATAGCATGGGGCCCCGGAGAGAGACGCACAAGAGGGGGGCCCCTACCGGCCGGGCCCCATACTGGAGTCAGGGCAGTCATGCCCTGATGGCGGCCCTGCTGGAGGCTGGAGGGGCCCCCTCTCCCTCGGGGCCCCCGTTCAATGAACCGGCTGCACGGGCGGTAGTTCCGCCCCTGACTTCCACAATTGGATGTGTTTAAATAAAATGTCCCTGTGCTGAGATAATCTTATAAATGTGCCCCTGCTGTGTACTGTGTAATGGCTGTGTCTGTCTGTGCAGGAACATGGTCTGATCATACCACATCTCCTGGACAGGGGTGGAAACAAAAGAGTATACAGACATTACAGCACAGGATCACAGCTGATTCTTTGTTAGGTAAAACATTTCCCTGCCTGTTTTTAAACAATGTTTTACTTCAAAGAATCATCTGTGATCCCCTGCTGTAATATCTCTATACTCTTTTGCTTCCTCCCCTGCCCAGGAGCTGTGGTATGATCAAACCATGTTCCTGCACAGCCAGACACAGCCATTGCACAGTACACAGCAGGGGCACATTTATAACATTATCTCAGCACAGGAACATTTTATTTAAACACATTCAATTGTAGAACTTATTATTATTCGAAGATCTATTGATTAAAATATACTTTTGTTCATGGGAAAACCCTTTAAGTATGTTTTAACAATTCATGTTTGTCTGTGGTATCAATAAAGTTTATTTTTTTAACAAAGAATTGTTTTTGATTGGTACTTACCTGGTTATTTAGAATGCCTGGTGCCTATTTCCACACCCCCTCCTTCCTTCTTTTTTTCCAATTTATTTCTCTGGGTGTTCTGGCACAGTGCTCTATTATAAATGTGTGGTGCCAGGTTCTCTTTTCTTTAATATAAGCCTAAACGGCAACATTTCCACGGCAAGCAGCCTGGAAATGTGCCCGTTTATCGTTTGGGACTGTGGGTGGGTGGCTGGGAAGTTTCTTTTTCATTCCAAGGCTTGGGGTAGGAACAGCTCAACGCTGTGCTGGGACAAGTTTTTGGAAATGCTTGATGATGGTGCCTCAGAATGTGCAAGGACAGGTGCAGGGTGGAAGTGTCATGGACAGGGGATTAGGAAGCACCTAGCACAGGAGAAAAGGCCGTGGTCACCCGCTGGCACCAATCGTGGACCCAGGTGTTTGGCCCACCGAGTCGGGTGCTTAAATCACATGTGCCTGAGCATGCTGGTGGTAGTTAGGCTCTTCGTGGTCAGGCCCCTGCTGATCTTGGCATGGCACAAGTTGCAAATGACTATTTTTTTTTTGTCTCAGAACTCTCTTTAAAAAAGTCCCAGACTGGGGAACACCTAACTTTGATGGAGAAATTCATTAGCGTCAGTGCTCTGTGGAATAGTTGCCTTCCTTCTCCCTCAGGTCACCTCACTGCCTCTTCCTGACAGTTTCAGTTCTGCTGATCCCTCCTCCTCAGTGCTACTGGCCTTGTTCTGCATGCCAGCTTTCCAGGTTGGATCGGTGACTTCATCATCCACCACCTCGTCTTCCACTGCTGCACCTTGGGCCTCCTGACTTGGTGACTTAGGAACAATCTGACTTATCGGCAACTATGTCTCATCATCATCTACCTCCTCAGACAAAATTTGCTGTTCCCCACTATTTTCTTCTTGTGACCGTGGCTGCTCTAAGTTTTGTGCATCATTAAACAGCATTTCCTCTTGTCCCTCTTGGAACATGCAGGGGGAGAGGCCACAATCAAGAAATTATGTTGTAAAGAGCTCCTCGAAGTGTCCTAATGTGGGATCACTGATCTCCTGGGACACAACATGATGGGAGGAAGGAGGATCACGGCGAGGATTAAGGGACCCAGACTCTTTGCTGGTGAGACTGGAACGTGTGGAAGACTGGGTGGTGCTGGCAAGCATTCTGGAGCATTATCTGCTATCCAACCGACTACCTCTTCGCACTGGTGTGGCTTCAGAAGTGGTGTCCCGTGCCCCCCTGCAAAGTGGGACAGGAAGCTATGTGTTGTGAATGGGAGTGTTTTTTGTGCTCCAGCAACAGTCGTAGTCACACTTGCCATATGTCCTCGGCATTTGCTTACACCATCCTCAGCACTTCCACTTCCTCATCTCTTACAGCACTACTTACATATTTTCTAATTGCTAGGTCTCTGGAAACAAAGTTTATTTCTAATAATAAAAAAATTGGTTACCTGCAGCAGGCAAAGTGTTTTTATTGGAGTTTAATACCACCCTAATGTAACACAAAGCACAATAAACTCAATGGATCACAAACTCAATCCAGAAAAAAAATGTGAACTTTTTTTGGAGTTTTATATACCACCTGTAATGCAGGGGCTTGCTTGACATTACGGTAATGGTCCAGGATGTGTTTTGCCTGACCATGTACCTCCCCCTCAGGTGACTGGTCACATGACTGTGACATCAGCACAGGTCCTGTGTGTGTGTATATTACAGGATATATAAACCCTGGTAGTCTTTAGATGGGGTGTGTGTAAGGCGTGAGGCCTGTTCCTGTGAGGGACACCACTAGAGTGTGAGGCCTAGTGAGGCCTATTGAAGCCTGAAAGGCGGAGGCTGGATCCTTAGCTGTGTAAGCGATCCCAGTAGCCTTGGAAGGCAAGAGGCTTGAAAGACAAGAGCCTGAAAGGCAGAGGCTGGATGTTGGCTGTGTAAGCATACCAGTAGCCTTGGATGGTACGTGGGCTGGAGAGCCCCATCTGGGAAGCCATAAAGCCACAGTGGTTGCAGAATAAACCTGAAGCAGCTAAAACCCGCCAAAGGTAAAAACACTGCATTATATGGACATTTATGTTGTTGCCTAGCTGAGGGCTGTAACTGGAGCAAAGTGGACGTGACTGTCGCTGGAAAGGCTCCCGAATGTTATGTGTGTAATATGCCGGTGAGCCACTAAGATGGACTGTGTGATAAGCAGTTATGAAGTGCAATAAACTGCTGAAGTGGGAAAACTTAAAAACGTGGCTGGTGTGCTTTAATTGACCCGGTGCAGCGAGTATCCCCCAGTATGATGACTAGCGCTGCCTTACACACCGTAATGTAACACTAACCATGTTAAACTCTGTGGATGACTATATAGTCAATCCCCCCACTCTCCCCCAAAAAAAGAATGTGGTCTCATGCAGCAGCTATATATTTAGCAACAGATTGCAAAGCCCTAAGCCCTACCTAGAGGCTATTTTCAGCCACTCTTCCTGCTCCTGCAGCTGTCCCTAGGCTAAATGCAGAATGTATCTAATACAAACAACAAAGCACAGGATTAGCCCTTAGTAGGACTGTTATCATGATGGTTCAGCATCAGCACCAGAATCACCACTAGAGAACTCTAATTCGTGAAACTGTGCACACACAGGCCTGGACAACTACTCTCTCCCTCCAATTACAACTGTCCCTGAGCTGTGCAATGGCGTTAATGTACTGAGTGTGGCGGCGCCGGTCCTTTTATAACCTCTGATGAGGTAATGCGGCCAGCCAGGCACTGTAATGCCACTACCAAGATGGCTACGGCATTACAGTGACTGGCAGGCAATCCCCGCATGTTTATTGGCTGTGTAGCAGGCACCAAACATGTGGGGCAGGAATTCGAGCTTCAAATCCGAGCACCAGCCAATTCTCATCTAGCACCGAGCACCCAGACACTCGACTGATATCTTAGTATCACCGAGCACATTTGTTCATCCCTAATTATTATGATCGGACTTTGATTAGTGTTGGGTCCAATCATATGTGGAGGAAAAAAAGTTTCTCCACCTTCTCTTTTCTGACAGTTCGTGCGTTTTTTTTACGGACCCATTAACTCTCAGATCAAAATCAGAAATGTCTTGAAAAAAACATGGATAGCACTCATATGTGAAAATCGGACATCTGAATGAGGCCTAATTCTGATTTTATATAGCCACAAAGTGCTAACTACACTAATAAACTGGGCAGGTATTTTACATGCAACTTGCAAATGCGATGGACCACAAGTCCCAGTTCTATTTTTTGTATTGTTATGTAAGTCCCAACATCATTGTATGTTATAATAAACCATAATATATAATCACAATAGGATGCTTGGTGTGGAAACCTTTACAGCTTGAAAACCCAGCACTGTCGTAAAAAATGTCTAATGTACACTATATGGACAAAAGTATTAGGCCACACGTCTTAATAGTTTATAAAATCCAGCCCCGTACCATGCAGTTTGTCTTTATAGACATTTGTGAATGTTTGGGTTGTTTTGAAAAGCTCACTGAATTCAAGCTTAGTCCTCTAATAGTATGCCATCATTGTAGCAAGACAGTTCATTACATTTCTTTCCTCCTAAATATTCCACAATCATCTGTAAGAGGTATTATTGAAAAGTGAAAGCGTTTAGGAGCCACAGCAATTCATGGCAGACTTTGTAAAGTTACAAAGCGGTGTCACTGAGTGCTGAAACGCATGGTGCATATGTGACACCCCAGGGGTCTGGTTGTCACAGTGATAGAGATATTACGTCTGAGAGCAGGTGGGAGGTCCTTTGGTCAGGGATCCTGTGCATGCCACACCTCCTGCCCAGTCTTGGGAGGGGAAGGACTTCCCCTATATAAACCTGGGGCTGAGGCAGAGTAGAGAGTTCTGAGAGGAGAAGACAGGGAGCAGAGCTGCTCTATGGGCTCTGCTCCACAGGCAGGCCCTGTCCAGGGGCCTGAGCCTGGAGTCCAGGAAGAGTAGAGACAAGAGCAGCATAGGAAGCAGCAGAGTCACAAGGAGTCAGGGGCTGGCAGCTAAAGAGCTCGCCCTGACTAAGAAGATTCTTTACCGGACCCGGAGTCCGAGGCTGTGGGGACTAACTTCTACCCAGCAGCAGAATCCGTCAGGCAGGGGATTTCAGGTCCCCTGGCCCAGAAGCCCGAAGGCCCGGTCACACGCGTGGGACCAGCACCGCCATCGTGGAGCGGAAGCCATTAGAAGGCCCCGAGTCACCGGCCATACGGGTGAGCACCACACGGTACACTCAGGGACGTGGGCTACTTACATCAGCTTCTAGCAAGGTAGCCAGAAGAGTACAGTCAGCTTGGGAGGCCTACAACTACGCCTGGCCAGGGGAGATCCCATCTGCTCAAGGACTGACCAGGCCCCGTTCGCTAGCAAGTACTCCGGGAGGGTCTATCGTTGTTACCAGTAAAGACCCTGAACGCTACCATACCGTCTCTGAGTGGTTCCTGCTACCCCCATCATCCACGTCGGCTGCCCTGAGGCCATACCCCTCCCGTTGGGGGTTATACTATCACGCTGCACCATCCTTCCACCGGCCTCAGCGGTCTGCCCTGCAGCAGCAGCCCCCTGGCTGCATTCAACGGGTGGCGTAGTCATCAACCATTTTCTACCGCTAACAGACTGCCGTCCAGTTTGACTCCCTGGGCACGGACCGGGTCACCGCCACGAGACTACAACCCTAAACAGATCCGGCTCCGGGTAAGCTCCCGCGTGCGCAACGCAGCGCGACACAGGCCCAGGGGCGCGTCAACTTTGGCGTAGTCGGCAGGATCACGTGCCCGCAACCACCGGGTACTGCGTGCCTGAAAAGCAAAGACTGTTCAAACTTACCAGCGGTGAAGATTCCCGCCATCCGGCGCCATCTTCAGCCTTCTTCCCGCCATCGGTGAAGTTTCCCGCCATCCGGCGCCATCTTCAGCCTTCTTCCCGCCATCCGTGGAGTTTTCCCGCCATTGGACGCCATCTTGAGGACGCCGCGCGGGAAGAAGAGGGGCGTGGACTCCGAAAGCGCGCGAGAACGGAAGCCCCGCCTCACGTCCGGACGTTGCGTAAGGTCCTGGAAGGAGCCCAGCAGACGCCGACGTCACAGGAGCGCGACGCCAGGTCCTCTACCCCGACGATTGACTGCGGAGCCGCGGCCTACGGAAGAGGATCTCCGGAAGGTAGGCCACGGTCCACTAGGGGGGAGGAGGACACCAGGAACGGACAGCAAGATGGCGGACCGGCAGCAGACTAAGCTGCCCAGCATCGGCAGTGCCCCAGTCGTCGCCGGCCCCGACCAGCGCCGGGAGAAGACGCGTGACGCAGGAGCGGTCGCGGGAGCAGGTAAGAGGAGTCTCCCTGTCCCGGACGCTGCCAGCGTCAGCCTGCTCCCGGGCCCCCTGGTGGAGCCGCCGATTCCGGGCGCTGCAGACACCGACCTGCTCCAGCCCCCGCAACAAGCCCTGCGGCCAAGCCCTCCAGCCCTGGGCACTACCACCACCAGCCCGCGCCCAGGCCCAAAGTTGCACCCTCTGACCCCGGGCGTCATCAACGGCGACCGTCTCCACGCCTGGTCGCAAGGCCTGAACTCCCCAGGTGCAAAAGGACTGTACGCCCTCCACGTTAACCAAGGAGGAGCTGCAGTACTACCAATACGAGGAAATCCAAGAGGACCCGGACGGGTCTGAAGCCTACACACAAGAAGGAGCAGGAGGATGCCGTTACTGAAGTACGGTAAAGTGGAACTGTACATAGTTACCCATAGGGGTACTTGTGTTGCTAATTAAAATATGGTCCCCGTTGGGACAAGTGTGAACTGTTCCCGTGTGTCCCCTATCCTTAACCAGGCTGAGGACTGTGAGCAGCCATCCCATCTCCCCACAGGCTGAGGACTGTGAGCAGCCAATCCTTATCCCCACTGGCCGAGGACTGAGAGCGGCCATATCTTGTAAATATTATGTGTTTCCAGTTATTTATAGGAGTCCTTGGTGGATTTACCGGGAATCCTTTGTACAGTTAGTGGAGCGTAACCCAGGATGGACTAAAAGACTGTTAAGGACTCGGGGTAGGACAGACCCCTACCTGGTTACGTCTCCCTGTTTTGGTGAAATGGACACCTTGCTCTTCAAAGACTGCACCCGGTTGCGGACATCCGTGACCATCTTATTGTGTTTCCTTATTGTATTTTATTGTTCTTTGATATACCTTGTTATATTTTTCTAAAAAGTGTTTAGTCCCGGAGTACTAAATTTCACTAGGGGGGAGTGTGACACCCCAGGGGTCTGGTTGTCACAGTGATAGAGATATTACGTCTGAGAGCAGGTGGGAGGTCCTTTGGTCAGGGATCCTGTGCATGCCACACCTCCTGCCCAGTCTTGGGAGGGGAAGGACTTCCCCTATATAAACCTGGGGCTGAGGCAGAGTAGAGAGTTCTGAGAGGAGAAGACAGGGAGCAGAGCTGCTCTATGGGCTCTGCTCCACAGGCAGGCCCTGTCCAGGGGCCTGAGCCTGGAGTCCAGGAAGAGTAGAGACAAGAGCAGCATAGGAAGCAGCAGAGTCACAAGGAGTCAGGGGCTGGCAGCTAAAGAGCTCGCCCTGACTAAGAAGATTCTTTACCGGACCCGGAGTCCGAGGCTGTGGGGACTAACTTCTACCCAGCAGCAGAATCCGTCAGGCAGGGGATTTCAGGTCCCCTGGCCCAGAAGCCCGAAGGCCCGGTCACACGCGTGGGACCAGCACCGCCATCGTGGAGCGGAAGCCATTAGAAGGCCCCGAGTCACCGGCCATACGGGTGAGCACCACACGGTACACTCAGGGACGTGGGCTACTTACATCAGCTTCTAGCAAGGTAGCCAGAAGAGTACAGTCAGCTTGGGAGGCCTACAACTACGCCTGGCCAGGGGAGATCCCATCTGCTCAAGGACTGACCAGGCCCCGTTCGCTAGCAAGTACTCCGGGAGGGTCTATCGTTGTTACCAGTAAAGACCCTGAACGCTACCATACCGTCTCTGAGTGGTTCCTGCTACCCCCATCATCCACGTCGGCTGCCCTGAGGCCATACCCCTCCCGTTGGGGGTTATACTATCACGCTGCACCATCCTTCCACCGGCCTCAGCGGTCTGCCCTGCAGCAGCAGCCCCCTGGCTGCATTCAACGGGTGGCGTAGTCATCAACCATTTTCTACCGCTAACAGACTGCCGTCCAGTTTGACTCCCTGGGCACGGACCGGGTCACCGCCACGAGACTACAACCCTAAACAGATCCGGCTCCGGGTAAGCTCCCGCGTGCGCAACGCAGCGCGACACAGGCCCAGGGGCGCGTCACATATTGTCACCAACACTCTGCTGACTCCATAAGTATAGAGTCCAAAACTCTTTTGTCATTAACATCAGTACAAATCTGTGCACCAAGCGTTTCATGCATGGGTTTCCATATACTAGCAGCTGCATGCAAGCCTTACACCATCAAATACAATGCAAAGTGTTGGATGAAGTGGTGTGAAGCTATCAGCCAAGGGACTCTGGAGCAATGAAAACAGGTTCAGTGGAGTGGCGAGTCATGCTTCTCTATTTGGCAATCTCAAGGATGAGCCTGGATTTAGGGAAGCCCAGAGAACATTATCTACCTGCCTGCATTGAGCCAACTATAAAGTTTCGTGGAGGAGGAATAATGGTGTAAGGTTATTTTTCAGAGGTTGGTCTACGCCCCTTGATTGATCACACAGAGCCCTCACCACAACCCCATTAAACACCTTCAGCATAAACTAGAACGGAAATTGTGAGCCAGGCCCTGTCATCCAACATCAGTGTCTTCTGGATGAATGGGTAAAATTCCCATAGAGCATTTGTGAGATCGCTGAAAAATCTTATATAAAGTATTCCCAGAACAGCGGGAGGTGTTGTAGCTGCAAAGGTAGGCCCAACTCCATAGTAATGCCTACAAATTTCAAATGAGATGTCATAAATGTAGGTGTCATATTGGAGGCATCCTAATGCTTTTATGCATACAGTGTACTTTGTGCTTCAGGTCTTCACCATCTTCAAAAACTCTTCATGAATATCCTGCTCTAGTCTTGGGACCGGTCACTGGTTTTACCCATCATGAGATGTTTCTTGTGTGGCTCCTTGGTAATGAGACACCTTTTTTATAGGCCATTAGTTAAACCAGCTGATATTATTTTTCACTAATTGGCAGATTTCAGCTGGCACCCGCTGTAGAAGACACCAACACATTTGCAGTATTGGACGAGCGGGTATAGCAATTTCTCACGCTAGTTCTTCCCCTCCAAAATTGGCATAGCTGCTTCAAACAGGTGTGAAGCACCAGAAGTCTAACAATATTACATAACTCCATGTTGCTGACTCGCCCAGGGGGAATATAGGGGACTCGGTACCCAGGCCTTTACCTTCTTTGTAGGATGTTACGGCAGTCTGCTCCCGGGCCCGTCCTCTGGGTCACTCTTTAAAAGGGGTTTTAGTGTTTTTGTTAACAGTTTGTCTCGTGACGCCACCTGTGGTTTCTGGTAATAGTTACCAGCGCTGCTGCAGACCTCCGGGGGTGATGGGATGGCAGCTGGGATGTTTCTTCTCCCCACAGGCGGAGCGGGCCCCCGGGGCAGAGTTGATAGATACGATGCAGGTGAGAGATAGCCCGGTCGGGTCAGGGGGAATGACGGACACGCACACAGGGGATTCGCTTCAGTACCTTTACTGGTGTAACGGCAGGTATGGTCCAGGGTACTTGCTAGGAAGGGTGCACTTCAGGACTCTCCCCAGTGAGCGGGTATAAGGCCTCCTGATCCATTTCTTCCCCTGTCTAAGCTTCTGGCCCGCCTGGAACTTGGCCTAGATTCTATCTTGTGTTGCTTTCTCACCTGACCGCTTGGTAGTAGGACTTTCCTTGGCAACCACTATCCCTGGACACCGGGTCCTTCGTGGTTCCTAGTCCTGTTACTGATGGTAGCTTCAGGATAACCAGGGGTCTGGAAGCCTCCTGGTATGCTGGTTGTCCCTACTGGGTGTAGAGAACCCTGTAGGCGCGGACCCGGTGTCCAGATTGTGTCTTGGGGTGAGCCTGTGATGCTCCTCTGCCCCCTCAACTCCTCTCTCCTCTCCTCTTGCCTCGGCCACACTCGGGGCACTCAACACACACAGCAGCTCACGTGCTGCTCTCAGACTGCTCTCTGACTAAAGACTCACTGCCTAACTCCACCCTCCATATATATATATCCCTAACAGGGCTCCCTCTGGTGGTCTGAGGTGGAAGGGTGGAGGTGTCTGTTTGTAGTGAGGGCCTACTGTGGAGAAGTCTGTCCATGCACCCTTTTGGGTCCTGTGGTACCTGTGGTAGCAGGGTGCCACATTCAGTACTCCTGGACTGAAGCATTTTAAACAGGTAACAAAAAGTAACAATAGTAATAACAATAACAATAACAATGTTACAGTAAGTCCCGTCACCAGGTGTCCATTTCACGGATGAAGGTGTAACAAGAGTAGCATGAGGGACCCGCCTGAAAACCCTCAACGTAGGCCCTGGGCGTGGCTACAGGGCATAAGTGATCCAGGTGTTGGACCACGTCTTCGGCCACGCCAAACGGGTTTTTGTTCTGTGGTCTTTTTATGAAACAAATAAGGGGGCACTTTGATAAGTGCAACTATTTACAACGGAAAGTTTTTTGGGTATTCACCGTCCATAACCTACAGTCTTTATACCCTTACGGGTAACTAAATGAACACATTATAACAGTAGGCAATACCCAACTGGGTAACTATTTACAATATAGGCATTTTGTATTTATTCCCTATACCTGGCAGGGATTTGGCCTTGTGTGCTGCGTGTGGACCTTCGTAGGGTGATACTGGTGTCTGTGCATGCACTCTCTGTTAACCTAACAGTTCTACGTGCGGGTAGATTATAAAACTGCCTTAATCTCTCTATGGGACTGGCAAGTACGCTGTTTACTGGGAACTCTTCCTGTTCCTGAGCAGGTTCTGCTAGGGTGCTCACAGGTTCTTCTTGTGGTGGAGGCTCTTCTGGTGGTTGACAGAAGTGTTTCACTGGTATGATAACTTGTCCATCGAGTTGAGGCCAGTCCACGGGGAAGTCTCCTAGGACGGTCTGAACTACATCTTCCTTGGGTTTTTCCGGTATTACAAGAGGTGTTTCTTTCTCCTGTGTCTTCAGTAGACCTGGGCACAATTGTAAGTGGTTCCGTGAGACTGTTGCGGTTGTTTTACCTCCATCCTTGCTGATAAGGCAAGTTTTGGTGTTGTCGAATTTGGAATTTAACACTGTGTAGGGCTCTGTTTCCCACTGGTCATCGAGCTTGTGACCTCTTCTTTTCCGCTTTAGCACTATCTCTCCGGGTGCCAAGGGTTTTGCTGGTGCGTTCTTGTTATACTGATCTTCTTGTCTTTCCCTCACCTTGTTTAGACTGTCTTCGACACAGGCCTGTACTTTCCTGTACTGCTCTTGCCGACTTGTGTCCCAATCTTCAGTGGATGTATCTGCAGCAGGTTCTACCACTCCGAGCTCCATGTCCATGGACAATTTTCCAGGTCTCATGAGGTACGCTGGGGTACAATTAGTAGAACTCACAGGTATGTGGTTATACAGGTCCACTACGTCAGGTAGTTTTTCTGGCCACTGGTTCCTCTCTTCCAAAGGTAGGGTTTTTAGCAGATCTATAACGATGTTATTCATTTTCTTGCACATACCGTTGGTTTGCGGATGATATGGCGTAGTCCGGAGCTTCTTGCATCCATACAGGTGACAGAATTCCTTGAATAGCTCAGCTTCAAAAGCAGGGCCTTGATCTGTTAGCACCTTGTCCGGATATCTATGGGGTCTGCAGAAGTAGGCTTGAAACGTTCTTGCTGCAGTTCCTGCTGTCAGATCCTTGACGGGGGCTACCACCAGGAACTGGGAATAGTGATCCACCATGGTCAGGGCATAGGAATAGCCTGATCTGCTGGGCGACAGTTTGACGTGATCCAGAGCGACAATCTCCAGGGGTTGGGTTGTCTTGATGGACTGCAAAGGTGCTTTCTGGCTGCCGTAGTCTTTCCTTCTGATGCTACAGGGCCCACAATTCCGGCACCACCTTTCTATGGAACTCCGCATTCCAACCCAATAGAATCGGTCCTTCAGCAGGGTTTCCAGCTTCTTCCAGCCAAAGTGACCTGCTTGGTCGTGGTAGGCCTCTAACACCATCTGGATATCCGTCCTGGGTGCAACAATCTGCCACACCATTTCATGGGTTCTGGGGTTGACATACCTTCTGCACAGCTTTTCTCTGTAGATGAACAGCCGGCTTCTCTCATTCCACAGGTATTTGGCTTGTGGAGGAGCATCCTTCTCCAGGTGAGAACCTTCTTGGGTTATCAGTCCTTTGATGAGGCTGACAACCGGGTCACTGTCCTGGGTCTCCTTCCAACTGTGATGAGGTAAAGGATTTAGCATCTTACGATGATGTCTTCTGGAGGCGTGTTGCTCGTGGACCATTCCGCTTCTGTCGAAAGCAGGTAATTCAATTTCTTCTAGGTCATCCACTTCATCCTCGGTGTCCGACTGGTGGGGCATTCTTGACAGGGCATCAGCATTGGTGTTCTTGTGACCTGCCCGGTACTTGATTGTGAACTGGTAATTCGACAATCTGGCCACCCAACGCTGTTCCATGGCTTCCAACCTGGCTGTCTCCAGGTGTGTCAAGGGGTTATTGTCGGTAAAGGCTGTGAATTTAGTTGAGGCTAGGTAATGCTTGAATCTTTCAGTGATAGCCCAGACCAAGGCCAGGAACTCCAGCTTGAAGGAACTGTAATTCTCCGGGTTCCTCTCAGTAGGGCGAAGCTTCCTACTGGCATAGGCAATTACCTTTTCTCTTCCGTTTTGCTTCTGGGACAACACAGCTCTCAGTCCCTCGTTGCTGGCATTGGTGTACAACAGGAAAGGTTGGCTGTAGTCGGGGTAAGCCAGGATTTCCTCACCAGTTAGGACTTCCTTCATTAATGCAAAGGACTTAGTCTGCTCCTTGCCCCACTGGAATGGGGGATTTTTACCTCTTTTGGACTCTCCTACCAGGAGGTCTTGTAAAGGTGCTGCCTTTTTGGTATAGTCCTTAATGAACCTCCTGTAGTACCTGACCAGTCCCAGAAATTGAAGTACTTCTTTGATGTTCCTTGGTTCAGGCCACTTCTGGATGGCAGTGACCTTTTCCGGGTCTGGTGCTACTCCCTCTGAGCTGACCACGTGTCCCATGTACTGAACCTTCTGTTTGAGCAGGTGGCATTTGGAATGTTTTAGTCTCATCCCATACTGGGACAATGCCTCAAATACCTCCATCAGGTGCTTTAGATGGTCTTCATTCATCCTCGAGTACACGATAATGTCATCCAGGTATAGCAGCACTGTCTCAAAGTTCCGGTGTCCCAAGCAACACTCTATCAACCTCTGGAACATTCCGGGTGCGTTGCAGAGTCCAAATGGCATGCTGTTGAATTCGCATAATCCCATCGGGGTGGTGAAGGCTGTCTTCTCCTGGTCTTCTTCAGCAACAGAGACTTGCCAGTACCCGCTAGTGAGATCCAATGTAGAGAAATAATTGGCAGATTTTAGTGCAGCCAGGGATTCGTCTATACGGAGCAAAGGGTATGCATCTTTATGTGTTATCCGATTAATTTGTCTGTAATCTACACACATCCTCATGCTACCGTCCTTCTTTCTGACCAGGACCAGGGGGGCTGCCCAGGGGCTACAGCTATCCCTTACTACCCCTGCCTTTTTCATGTCATGCAACATTTCTTTGGCTTTTTGGTAATGTGCTGGTGGTATGGGTCTGTAACGCTCCTTAATGGGTGTGTGGCGCCCCTGAGGGTTCGACCGCCACAGGGATGCTGCACTTCTCTAATGGAGTGTAGTGTTCCTCCTCTGAGGTAAGAACAGTGCGATGGTCAGGACCCTTCCTTCACATCCAACACCACACTTCTCCCACCAGAGGGGGCTAAAATTCACTAGGTGCTGCCCTCCTGGTTACCGCGAGACTGGGGAACCAAGAGCTAGGGGAACCATTTAGTGGGTGAGGGTGGAGGACTCACATTTTAGTGACACTTTAAATTTCATATTTAATAATAAAGCCATTTTGTTTTGGTTCTCGGTTTTTTGTATTGTGATCTCCCTCCCTGAGCGTGGATCCTGTGTGGGCCTGCAGAGGATGGAGACACAGCCCTCGTACCTTAGCCTTGGGTCGAGGGGCAGGTTGCAGACAATGAATGTCTCAACCCGGTCAAGGACCATGACCAAGAAGGCCCGGAGCTCAGGAGTGTAGCTCCACAGCAAATGGATCCCAGGGAGGATACAGACGGAGCGGTGTAACCACCTGTCCTCGCCACCTGATATACTCAGAGGGAGTCCGGCTGCAAAAGGGGTACCGGCCCCCGACACCCGACCTTGCTACTCTACGTCCTGGTCGGGAAAGCCCGGTAGGCCTTGAGGATCCCACCGGGTAACGGAAGGAGCGGAGCTGCCACCCGTACCTTTTTTCTGAGTGGAGTTCAGAGGGAGACCCGGCCTATCTACACACACACAGACAGGAAAGTACCCAGTCTGCAGTCTAGGAACACTCTGGTGCGGGGTCCTGATTGAACGCTGGACTTACTCGGACATTGTCGGACCCTCGTCTCTGGTGACCGCAGAACTCCGCGTGGAGCAGGGAGAAGCCTTGCAGCTGTACTCTACAATGTGAGTAAAAACCCTGGAAGTTAACCCCTATGGCCTCCGGACTCTTTATTCTGCATTACACCGCACTACACAGCACCAGACCTCCTAGACTACTACCCCCGTCATCCTGTCCTTCTGCCCCGAGGCCCTGCTCTGCCTGTGGGGAGTAGTAACAACTTGGGCTGCCATAACACCATGCCTCGGCAGACTGCAGCAGCGCTGGTGGTCCTCACCAGGTGCCACAGGTGGCGTAGTCGAGATCAGCCACTCAACCCGCATAAGCCCGCACCATCTCTTTTTTTAGTGTGACGACCCTGGGCACGGAGCGGGTCTGGGCCACGGCTGCACCCCACCTCTACATCAAAGGACCCGACTCCGAGTCCCCCATCTCCCAGGGTAGGGCTTTCGAGGCGTCACAGGTGGAAGGTTACCGGTGGGTATGTGGTGTTGTACCCCTTTAAACCTTCCAAAATCAAGTGGGTGTTTACTAAACACCTGCTCAAATTCCTGAGCCACTCTGTAAACACCGTGTTTCTGATGGACAGGAGTGGCGTCAGTCCCAACATGGAGCTGTTGACACCATTTCTCCAGCTGAGCTTCGGAGTCATTGTCCTCCACTGTATCCGGTAGGGTCAAGGATTCCACTGTGTGTATGGCATCATTATTCACAGTATACAGTCTGGCAACAGTGGCGTATCGTGGCAATTTAACTTCCTCCTCCCCACAATTTAGGAGGCGTACGGGTACCCGTCCATTGCGTACATCAACTACCCCTCTAGCAGTTAGGAGTGTAGGTCTGTGCTCTGAGTTGATGGGCTCTACTATCACCTGGTAGTTCTGTCCCTTGAGACCTATTGCTACCCTACACCAAATCAGCATTTCACTCATTGGGGGAATCACAATGGGTATCGGGTCTGTCACCCGTACATTACCAATCTCACCACCTTCCTCTGCCCTGGTTTGGCAGTGTCAGCAATCTGTTGGAGTAAAAACAACACTTCTCCCAAACAGTTACCAACAACATTTGTACCAAGTATCATATATGGATTTGTATCACCAGGGTTAGATTCTATGACAATCAGTCCTTGGTCCTTTAGTTCCACTCTCCCCACCTTCACTGTCACGTCTTTAGCCCCTACCAGGTTAAGAGCAAGGCCATTGGAGGCATACACAGAGAGATTTGGGGCTGGCGGGTGGAGTTCATCTATGGACCAGTACCTTTTGTAGAGGACATCAGGTATGATGGACAGGAAAGGCCTTCCTCCTACAAACCGGTCGTACCAGCTTGATGGGCCTGGCTGATCTACTCCTGGGTGTCGGCCCTTGGCCCCAGGGTTTGCCCGTTTAAGGGCCTTCAGCCCCTGGAAACATCAGATACTGCTATCCAGCGTTACCAGGGTGGGGCCACCCCAATGGCCACAACACTCACTGCCCCTTCATTAGCGGCTGAGACAAAAGTGCAAACAGCGCCCCCTAGCAAGCTGGACAGCGGATGAATTGTTCTGTCAGCATTTTGTTCTCATCAAGTATGCTGGCCGGACTAACCTGTTTCAGGGCCCACAGTGCCTCTTGTAAACGCCAGGCATAATCCCGGATACTGTCCTCAGGTTTCTGGGCACAGTGGTAGAACCTCATCCAAAGATCTGTCTCAGTGCAGTTTTCAAAGACAGTTTGCAGTCTCTTAAATATAATGGATACTGATTCCTGGTCTGCGGCACCAGTCAATTGTCCCAGCACAACAGTGGCTCTCTGTTTACCAGTCATTGAGTACATGTCCAGTACACCGCATATTTTTCTTTTGAATCCAGACAAGGTGTCTGGTTTGCCGTCATACTGGGGAAGCCATTTCGCTCCAGGGACATACGGCAGGGCCATGGGATATCACTGGAGTCACGACCCCTGCTGGTGGGGCGGCCGCTCTGGCCTGAGCAGCGCCGGGCGCGAGTTGAGCATCGGGAACGTTAACTGGTGCTCCGGCGTTTTGCTGGTCGTCGGCCATGGTTGCGCCCCCCTAGTAAACCGTAGCCTACCTCTCTTTCTTTTTCGAGTAGGCCGCAGCTTCGCAGACGACGGTCTCCTTCCAGGACCTGATGCTTCCTGGTGCTGCGTAAGAGCGCGAGGTGGGGCTTGACCTTCGCGTGCTACCAACGGTCACGCCTCTCTGGTTCTCACGGTTACGCCCCTCTTCTTCCCGCGCAGCGACGTGGTAATGGCGGCGATGTTAACCACAATTAAAACACAGTTCAAATACGGCACACAGTACCCGGTGGCAACGGGCACAAAATCCTGTTCGTGACGCCAGGAAGAGTGTGACTCGCCAGGGGGAATATAGGGGACTCGGTACCCGGGCCTTTACCTTCTTTGTAGGATGTCGCGGCAGTCGGCACCCGGGCCCGTTCTCTGGGTCACTCTTTAAAAGGGGTTTTAGTGTTTTTGTAAACAGTTTGTCTCGTGACGCCACCTGTGGTTTCTGGTAATAGTTACCAGCGCTGCTGCAGACCTCCGGGGGTGATGGGATGGCAGCTGGGATGTTTCTGCTCCCCATAGGCGGAGCGGGCCCCTGGGGAAGAGTTGATAGATGCGATGCAGGTGAGAGATGGCCCGGTCGGGTCAGGGGGAATGACGGACATGCACAAAGGGGATTCGCTTCAGTACCTTTACTGGTGTAACGGCAGGTATGGTCCAGGGTACTTGCTAGGAAGGGTGCACTTCAGGACTCTCCCCAGTGAGCGGGTATAAGGCCTCCTGATCCGTTTCTTCCCCTGTCTAAGCTTCTGGCACGCTTGGAACTTGGCCTAGCTTCTATGTTGTGTTGCTCTCTCACCTGACCGCTTGGTAGTAGGACTTTTCCTTGGCAACCACTATCCCTGGACGCTGGAGCCTTCGTGGTTCCTAGTCCTGTTACTGATGGTAGCTTCAGGATGACCAGGGGTCTGGAAGCCTCCTGGTATGCCGGTTGTCCCTACTGGGTGTAGAGAACCCTGTAGGCGCGGACCCGGTGTCCGGATTGTGTCTTGGGGTGAGCCTGTGATGCTCCTCTGCCCCCTCAACTCCTCTCACCTCTCCTGTTGCCTCGGCCACACTCGGGGCCCTCAACACACACAGCAGCTCACGTGCTGCTCTCAGACTGCTCTCTGACTAAAAACTCACTGTCTAACCCACCCTCCATATATATATATCCCTAACAGGGCTCCCTCTGGTGGTCTAAGGTGGAAGGGTGGAGGTGTCTGTTTGTAGTGAGGGCCTCCTGTGGAGAAGTCCGTCCATGCACCCTTTTGTGTCCTGTGGTACCTGTGGTAGCAGGGTGCCACATTGCAACTTTTCAAAGAGTTTTAAACCAGTTTTCTGGCTTAAAAACTTGGATGAATTCCTCCCTAAGTGTATAAGAGCCTCCTCTGTAAATGAACCAGTCCTGCCGTATAATGAAGATATGGGAGCATAATTAATTTTTACTTCCATTGCCTTATAAAGTGTAGAATTATTAAAAACAAGTGCTCATTTTTTAAAATTTATATTTTATTTACACAGTGATCACATATTAGAATAATCAATGCAACATGCTTCCAAGTGAATAATGCACACAAGAGCGCATTATTTAATGGTTCTTCATGTGTCCTTTGTTTAATGTAACAATTTTTTTAATGCTGAAATCATTAAAACAGGTGTCCACTTTTATTTTTTAACCCATCAGAGTCTTAAAAAAAAGTCAAAGAAGCAAAACTCATCTCCCCGATCTCACTGCTGCTCCCATTCTGACAGTGTGGTCTCTTCCTTATCTCTGCTTACTATGATGCGCTCCCAATTTAGGGGCATGAGACCACTTCAACCAGTCATCATTTGAGGCATTTAACCACTGTGACACTTGTTTGGTAGAACAGTCATTTAATGTGTGGTAAGAGGGAGCGGGAAACCATTGGAACAGGAGCGATAGAACCATATATCGCTAATTTTCTTATGCCGTTGGTGAAGTGGATAACTCCTTAAGTATGATGAGCAAATAATATATAATGCCATCTGAAGAGGGCATAAATGACCTCTTATTCCTTGGATTAAAACGTTATCAATTTCATAAAAAAATTTAAATGACCTCACAGAAAAAATGTTGATAAGGGCCTCATAGCTAATTAAGATGTATCTTCAAGATCAGTGATTCCAGCTAAGCAATCTGGAAAGGAAAGAGTTAAAACAACACACAAATGAAGTGATAGAGCCCAAATAGAGATATACATGTCAGAGGAGTGTGATATTTCTTAAATCTATCATTTCCAAAGCACAAAGCTTAGATGGAACAATGTTGATGATGGATAGCTCCCAACTTAGACATTTACATCATAAATGTCTGATGGATGCTGGTCCTACCTCTGGAACCCACATTTTTGCCTAGAAGAAGGTCCCTGACTCCATACTGACAGTACCTGTGAATATGGAGGTGACCACAAATGGGTGGGGTTAGGGACCCCCATTCTAGAGGGGGTAACAAGCCAAGTGCGATTCAGGTAGGACAACTGGTTCTAGGGATCAAATAGCCAAACTCAACATCTAGCATCGGCCTTGATTAAATCAGCCATCAAGTTCGGAGAAAGAGGTGGGCTCAGCACCGGAGCCCCATCAAAGGCAAAGACACGGCCAATGATGTAAATATACGTCATCCGTCGTGAAAGGTTTAAAATCAGACGTTGAAAAGTTGGGGTAATCTATACACATTAGATGGTTGGCTGGGTTTGGTTGACATACAGCTCTCGCAAAAATTAAGAGACCACTGCAAAATTTTTATTTTCTCTAATTTTTCTCTTTTATAGGTATATTTTTGATTAAAATGTACTTTGTTGTTTTACTCTATAAATTACTGACATGTCTCCGAAATTCAAAGCTAAAAATGTTGTATTTATTTGCAACAAATGAGAAATCGTCAAAATACTAAAAAAGAAACAGTGCTTTCAGACCTCAAATAATGCAAAGAAAACAAGTTCTTATTCATTTAGAAATAACAAAACTCATGTTTTAACTCAGGAACAGTTCAGAAATCAATATTTGGTGGAATAAACTTGATTTTTAATCACAGCTTTCATGTGTCTCATCATGCTTTCCACCAGTCTTTCACACTGCTTTTGGGTGACCTTACGGCACTCCTGGCACAAAAAAGCAGTTCTTCTGTGTTTGATGGCTTGTGACTATCCATCTTCCTCTTGATTACATTCCAGAGGTTTTCAATGGGGTTCAAGTGTGGAGATTGGGCTGACCATGACAAGATTTATGTGCTGCTCCTTCATCCACACATTGATTGACCTAGCTGTATGGCATGGGGCATTGTCCTGCTGGAAAAAAAAGTCCTCAGAGATGGGGAACATTGCCTGAGCAGAAGGAAGCAAGTGTTTTTCAAGGATAACCTTGTATGCGGCTTGATTCATATGTCCTTCGCAAAGATTAACCTGCCCAATTGCAGCCTTGCTGAAGCATCCCCAGATCATTACCGATCCTCAATCAAATTTCACAGTGGGTACAAGACACTGTGGCTTGTATGCATCTCCAGGTCTCCGTCTAACCATTAGACGACCAGGTGTTGGGCAAAGCTGAAAATTAGACTCATCAGAGAAGATTACCTTACTCCAGTCCTCTATGGTCCAATCCTTATGGTCTTTGGCAAATTTCAGCCTGGCTCTCCTTTGCTTCTCACTAATGAAAGGCTTTTTTCTAGCTTTACATGACTTGAGGCCTGCCTTTAGGAGCCTGTTATGAATTGTTCTTGCCGTGCACTTCACCACAGCTGCCATTTGCCATTCCTTTTGTAGGTCACTTGATGTTATCCTTCGGTTGCTGAGTAACATTCGAATAAGATGATGGTCATCCCGGTCAGTGGAGAGTCGCTTTCGCCCTCTGCCGGTCTGTAGCTTTGTTGTCCCCAATGTCTGCTGCTTGACCTTGTTGTAATGGACTGCCGTCTTTGAAATTTTAAGGATGAAGGCAACATGACGCTAACTGTATCCCTCTGCTAGTAAAGCCAGAATTGAGCCTTTCTTTTCCTCACTCAAGACTTTTCTTTTCAACTCCTTTGGCATGGCTAAAAGTTATTTTTTCATTCAAATTACTTTTGGGCTATTCCTAGCACTTGTTTTGCCATCCAGCTTGTCCTATTGCAAGAGGATTGTGAAGGCCACAGCAGTGTTTTTTATACTTTCCCTCGTTACAAAAGATTTGGTTCAGGTGATCACCTAATTAGAAGCACATTAAGTAGAATGAGATGTACTTTGGCTGGAATTCAACTGACACTGGAATGCAATGTCTGTCAGACATGTAGAGATGGTGATTTTTAGAAAACTGTGCAGTGGTCTCTTAATTTTTGCCAGAGCTGTATATGTGTATGGCCACCTTAAAGGGACTCTTTCAGCACAGTATGACTGCTGAAACCAAGTACAGACGCTCGTTGCATCATGGGGGTGCCAAACATTTAACTGCTTGTTTTACCCCTATCTCCATCCCCACCCTCATCCTTGATTGACAGCTCTGGCTTCATAGATCCAGAGAAGGGTGGAGATATATACACCTTCCCACCTGCTTGGTTTCCATATAAGTGATTGGCCACACCGTGGAGCACCAAGCACCTGTACTTGGTTTGAACAGTCATTCATTGCTGTGAGGACTGGGGTTTGGGGAACAATGGACTAATCTAACTGAATCTAAATGAATAAGTTCCCATTTAAATGGCAAGGAGAATCGCTAAAATACTTGGGGGTCCTTATCCCATCAGATCCCGATAAACTATTTGAGCTTAACTACCAAACTTTATTACAAAGAACGTGCAGAGACCTAATAACATATAGGAAGTTAAAGCTATCCTGGTTTGGAAGAATTAATGCCATCAAAATGAACATTCTACCACACTTCTTATACATTTTTCAAACAGTCCTGATTTCTCCTCCTCGTAGCTTCTTTCGTAAGTTACAAGCGGCCCTAATTAGATTCATATGGGGTAAATTAAAGCCTCGTATTAGCACTCAGATTCTCTCCTGACCTAAATCTTTAGGCGGCGCCGGTCTCTCTCATTATAAAATGTATTTCCAAGCTACCTCCTTGGTGAGGATCCTAGACTCACATTTTCATTTTAGCAATAAACAATGGGTATTCATAGAGCTAGAGGACTCAGATATACCCTTGAGAGATTTACTGTGGTGTTCAGGAGACTTGACAGCCCTGGTCAGGTGTAACTTTACTAAAGACACACTTAGAACATGGCTCGCCTTGAGGAGAAATTTGTTTCCTGAAAGATTAATTAGTCCACTTACATCACTTTTCTTCAATCTATCCTTTCTACCTGGATTCATGAGCAGATCTTTTCTCGGTCAGGGGGCAGTGGAGGACATGGATTATTTCAGATACTAGAGAATGATAAGTTGCCCTCTTTTGTTTATTTGCAGGATCGGTCACCAAACAAGAAACTCCATTGGTTTAAATATTTGCAATTGCAATCTTTTTTAGTAGCGCACAAATTTCAGATTTCACCCTTTATGAAAAATTGTACCTACAGGAAGTTGGACCTGAATGCACTATATCAGTGATTTATGGGGGTTTGAGCAAAGAGGGAGGAGAGGGCAAATTAAAATTTCAACAGGTGTGGGAAAGGTATCTGGGGGCGGAAGTGTCTCTTGTAGATTGGGAAAGAAGTTTGGGAGTGTTCCAAGATTAAACCATTTTGGGAAAAAGTGTTTGATAACTATCAACAAATTACAGGAAATAGAGTAGAGAGATCCCCTCAAATAGCTCTTCTATTAATATTACCTTCTCCAATAGGAACTCAAAAAAAAGATATTCTTAGGTTCTGTCTAACTGTTGCAACGATGGTGATTCTGCACTTTTGGAAGCTAATTGATCCCCCCAATATAATTGACTGGTATAAAGAAATGCTTAAAATATGTAGAACGGAGGAACTATCAGCAGACTACAATGGCACAAATGACAAATTCAGAAAAATTTGGAGTGGATGGATTTTATTTCAAGACTCATCTGACTTCCAAAGTTTGTTCTGTTAATCTATATAGGGACATAGGACAATGTGTAACGATACACATAAGGTTTTAGGGACCCCTTTTCCCATAACCCCTCCCTACTACCCCTCTTTTCTTTCCATTCTCTTATTTTGGTTTTTCTTTTTTTATCTTCTCTCTCTTCTTTTTGCTCCTATTAAGTTTAGAAGCCTTCGATTGAAGCCCTCACTACTTAAGCGTTCATTCTATTTTTAGAAGGCCTCATGGTTATTTCATATATTTCATTGAAGCTGTTGATTAACTCATATATATTAATATCAAATGTCAAAACAAGATGCGATGTTGTTTGTTTGTAAAATGCTTTAATAAAATCAGATTACCCATAAACAGGAATTCCTCTGTAATAGTGGCTCTAAGCTCTGACTGACCTGCCCCATCCATACATTTGCCTGGAAACCATTATGGTCTCCTTGCAATGCATACAGAATGCTGTTTATCTCAGGTTCATCTTCTCTTTGAACATGGTGACCTGTCCCATACATACATTAGTTGGGAAGCCATTATGGCCTCCTTGCAACGAAAACAGGATGTTGTTCATCTCAGGTCCAACTTCTCTTTGAAGATGTTTTTCAGCTGAAGGGGGAAAATGTGCAGAACTGATTAGAGAAGCAGGCCATTTGCTAATCACTATGGGCAGCACGGTGGCTCAGTGGTTTGCACTGTTGCTTTACACCACCGGGGTCCTGGGTTCAAATCCCATAAAGGATATCTGCAAGGAGTTTGTATGTTCTCCCTGTGTTTGCGTAGGTTTCCTCCATGTTCTCTGGTTTCCTCCCATACTCTAAAGACATACGGATAGGAAATTTAGATTGTGAGCCCCAATGGGGACAGTGATGATGATGTCTGTAAAGCGCTATGAAATATGATGGCGCTATATAAGCAAAGCATAATAAATAATATAAATCACCTGATTACCATTCTGCCTTCAATTTAAGAATGATACTTGTGTTGAAGGAATAAATCATTGTGTCATAAAATATTATATATCTGTATTAGTATTTTTAAAGACACGTAAAGTGGATTCTATAAACTTGAGTTAATAATGGTAAAATTACAGAGCACATGTGGTCTAATTTTGTAATATATGGTAGATAGTTCAATATGCTGTCTTAAAATCACACATATTCTTATACATTTCCAACGTGTTATATTAGGCTTTGCTTTGTTACGAAGCTGAAGTAACTTCTTGGGGCTACGTCGTCAAAGCTCTGCTGAGGGTTGTTATGTTACTTTGAACAATAGATCACTGAGGCCTACCCATTACATAGACCTGACATTAGTGGTGGTGTAGAACTGGAGCTGAATTTTGAAAGTACGCCTATTTCAAGCATTTTTATTGGATTAGGTTTTCCCGATGAGGCCTACTATGGGTGAGGCCTTGAAATCCCTGGAACTGTGACTAGAGGAGGATGGAGTAGCTTACAGTAAACTTACATGTACACAGAGATCCTAGATTGTACAGTATATCATTGCGTTCACAGTGCCTCTTTGAAGTCTATGTCCACCTTTGAATGCTGCCTCACTCCACTTAGACCACCTTCATCAGCAAGTTCAGAAGAAAATATAGAGATAATACACATGAGGATGTCACAGTAACGTGATAAATGACTCAAAGTTTACTGTGCACATGATGCCTGTAATGTCACATACAGGCATAACACCCATAATTGTGCCATAGCACTGTAATGACAGGTTGCACCAGGTGAAATCAAAGCATAGATGAAAACCATAATGATGGCACAAAATATTAAGCATGCCAAGATGTTAGACCATTTGTATATTATTGCATTTTGGTCCTCCTGACTGTTCCCATCCACTAGTAAAGCTAGGCAAACCTTAATTCTAATAAGGAGTTTTGTATAATTTTTTAGCTCTGCAATGTTTGAGGAATGTAGTTTTATCATGCAGATGCAAATGCAAATGTGAAAAGCCTTGTGCCGGATCCTCGGACCTCTTCATGTTAAGCCAGGACTTCCGGCTCTGATGAGGCCCGGGACAGTTCTGCGCATGCACACGCAAGTTCATCATGATGTTGTGACCTTACATTTACTTGCGCAGAACCCCTTCTTAACCTCATCAGAATTGGAAGTCCCGGCCTACCCTGGGGAGTCCTAGGAATTCAGTGTTCGTGGTAGTGATAGAAAAAAAAAGATGCTGCGAGGACCAGATGGGCGACAGTGAGAGGTGGAGGGGGATACAGAGGTTAAGCGGTGAGGTGAGAATTTTTCTTTATTCTTTATATATTACATTTATTATATTCTAGGGTCTGAGGAAATCCCAGACCATAATAAAGAACATTAAATTCATGGAAAATAACTTCTCTGCAAATCGAATTTTCCTAAAAGAACAGGCGAATTTGAACTTTGCCTGGTCTACTCATTAGCATATATGACATCTGCAGATAAAACTTAATTCTGCAAACATTGCAGAGCTAATACATTACATAAAACACCTTGTTGGAACAAAGAAATCTGCATCTATACCCCAATTGTAGCATTGGGGACAGTTCTTGATGTACATGTTAAACAGAAGCTCTGACTGACAGGTAAAGATGATATCTGTCAACCATAAACTAAAATGGGATCAATTTAACAAATACCTTGTTCTTTCTTGACATATCCATAGAAGTCAAGATGTCAATGAAGTCTACGGATATGTATCATCCATATTAAAAAATAAATGTACATTTAATGTAGTCTTGAATGCTATTCCATCAGAAATATCACTAACTGAATTGAAGCTCTTTGTGGAGATGCCAAGATGTTCCCCCTTTAGCTACTGGATCCCATAACAGATAGTGTGCCTCTTACCCTAAGACAAATAATGCAATACATTTATAAAGTTATTATATTGTATTATCTAAATTATGTATAGATTAATTCTATACATAACTTGTAAAATGTTGCACAAAAGGTGAACTCTTCAGTCTACTTATGTGCCTTTTACAGTTCAAGATGTCTCTGTGAACTATAACAGACACACCTAACTTTGAAAGTCATCCGACACTGGGGAATTCTAGATAATTAAAATCGGCAAAAGCATGGGCACCAGTGTCTACAATGGGTAACAGTGTAAAGACCTTTTAAGTATAATACTATTAATTAATTGTATTAAAAAAATCCTGAATGTCCAAAAGGTAAAAAGGCACAAAAAAGGTATTCCACAAAAATCTGTCATTGGCTATATCATCAGCAAATATACAAGATAGCAGCTCCATAACAAGGGAAATTACATTTTCACTCTCTAATTTTACAGCATAACAAATGGTTGGTATCTGGAAACCATCAGCATGTTGTCATTCAGAGATTTGTAGCTGTAATTATGTTATTCCATGTAGTCAAAGAAAATCATTGAAGTGAAGTATTAATAAATACATAAATAACAACATTGGTAATTATATGGTAATCAGACTATCATTGTTCATCAGTATCAGGTATATGAATGAGCCTTGTGGTTTGGATATTCTCACAAACCATAATAAACATACAAAAATCTATAATATGATGTTTTGATGATTTAGTTTTCAGATACTAATACACTTTTATTTACACTGTATAGAGTAAGAATAAGCTAAAAGAACGCAAAATTAACAAATTGCCGGATTTTTATCTGCCGAACTCCCATCCAGTGTTAATTAATAGCAGAGCTTCACTTTAAGGCGTTCTTGACCCAATTAGATCCACAAGACATTCAGAGTTGTAAACCTTTATGTACTTAAAGTATTAAATCGAGAGAAGAGTGACAATAAGATCAATAGCCTTTTTATTGATGGTTTCCAGGTAGCAATGGGAGGTAAAGTAACAATGTTCCAAATCTGCTCAATTGCACATCCCTTATAACCGTGGCTCAGACAAAGTGGAGCTTCTTGTTAAAGGGAAACAGAATACAAAATCCTATAGGTAAAATACAATTCCAATGACTGTGGTTTTAAATAAATAAAAATTGGAACAGGGATCAAAGTGCACTCCCTACATCTTAATAAGAGAAGAAAACAGTTCTTCTGCTTGGACAAAAATATGAAAGCTGCAGAGATCAGCAGCCACTGATTGTCTGCAGGGGTTTCTGACATTGTTTATGGCAAGAGACTGGCGGGAAACTCAAGGTTGTGAATGGAGCAGCATCTTCCATCCAGAAGGTAAGCATATTTTTTTTTTACTTTACGTATCATCTGGGGGCCAGTGATAAGGGGCTGTACAGAAGTGGACAAGATTTTTAAGCTACAACTACATATAAAACTAAAAAAACACTTCTAATTGAGAAATCATTCCACTTATTTTTTTAGCTTTAACCATTTTCAAGATCTGTTTACGGTAAATGAAAAGGGACATTTTTCTTTACATCCTTCTAGATAGTCCTCTATAAGATATATAGACTACAGACTGGTATACTTCATTGCAGGAAACTATTAAAGGGGTTTTCCCACAAACAGTTAATTGTAATAAACATTTTAATCAATAGATCTTTGAATAAATTGAATGTGTTTAAACAAAATGTCCCTGTGCTGAGATAATCTTATAAATGTGCCCCTGCTGTGTACTGTGTAATGGCTGTGTCTGACCCTGCAGGAACATGGTCTGATCATACCACATCTCCTGGGCAGGAGAGGAAGTAAAAGTATACAGACATTACAGCATGGGACCGCTGCTGATTTTTTCTTTATGGTAAAGCATTGATTAAAAACAGGTAGTGAAATGTTTTGCAGCTAAAAAAGAATCAGCTGTGATCCTGTGCTGTCCTGCCTGTATACTCTCTTTTGCTTCCTCCCCTGCCAAAGAGCTGTGGTATGATCAGACCATGTTCCTGTGAAAAAGCTAACGTGAAACACGCGTTGGGGCTGTCCCCTGGGATTCTGCACTTGCACCTTACTATGGGTGAGTTTCATCTATTGTGACTGATGTATGCACATTTTTTGTTAACTAACACTAATAGGAGAGTTAGAGAATTAGTGAACTATGATCTCAGCACAAGCACTTTATTGTTCTTTCCTTTACTAATACGCACAATCATATGAGTGATGTGTTAAAAAAAAATTGTAAATGAAGGTTCTTCCCCCCTCTATGTATTATCCCAATTTTTGGTCTGTGCATTATTACCAATGACTCTTTTTGCCCATTTCTTTTGTTCCCAGGGTGACTTTGCATCCTCTTTTTGTTCACCTTGTTTTTGACTAGTCTTTATTTTATTATTTATATAAAAAAAATTCATTACACACATATTGTTCATTGATGAATTCAGCACTTCATTTTTCTATATTGTCATGTTACTGCACGTTGAGACACAACCATTACACAGTACATAGCAGGGACACATTTATAAGATTATCTCAGCACAGGAACATTTTTTTTGCACATGCAATTGTGGAATTTATATTATTCCAAGATCTATTAATTAAAATGTACTTTGTTTGTGGGAAAACCCCTTTAGGGCAGTGGAGAGAGATTTGTTGGGAATATTTAAAGGAGTTGTCCACCCTTTTTTTTAAATTTAAAAATAGGTCTAAGGGTTTGCAGTAGCGGTCAGGTTCTTTCACTGCTGGAAGAAACAGAGAGTATACTGGAGGAGACCCTGGCAGCGGTTCAGAGGAACACTAGATCGGTAGGTGAGTATATATTTATTACATTTTTAGACCCTGCTGGTGCCATTTTTCAATTAATTTAAAAAAGCACATCTGTCACAAGACTATGCTGTTCTATGTAAGTGCTGAATAGTATGGGGAAAGAATATTTGTGTTGTTGAGGATTTGAGAATGCATTGGATACGGGATAGTAATAAATCTGATGAATTCATGAAGGGAATGCTCCCCTTGCCACTAAAACCAATAATCTATGGCTGCCTGCAATGGACAGTATCTGCCCAACAATCACTATGAGCAGGGTGTGGGGGAATATTCTTTTCATGAATGCTCTGGACTCACAACTATGTGTCCGGTGTATTCTCATCACTCCCATTATCCTAACATGACATTATTTTTGGCTAATACTAGAGCGAACCTGACCCCATACTAGGTTACCCTTACATAGGACAATATAGACTTATGACAAATCTTTTTTATGTGAAACTTTTACCATACTCTGTGTTCTTTCTTCGACTGGCAAAGCATTAATGTAACTCACAGAGGATTCCTTAGACTGGCTACAGTTGTAGGCTACTGACAGCTATGTTGGCTAGTATTTGTTTCTTTTTTTTAGCTTCTGTCAGTAACAAGATTCAATTCACTCACAGTAAACAAATTGTGAAATTGGTAAAAACAAAAAATGTTTTACTCTTTAAAAGGTGGTCTTTGATTTTCTGTAACTAAAGTTAAATAGGTTGTCCGATCTTCTGAGAAAGTCGGTAGTCACTATATGATCCCAGACGTCTGAATCTTGATAGTGTGCATTGCGCATGCTGTCAAGATTCATCTGTATTGTTTGTGGTGAGAGCAGGTGGTCAAGTGACTCCGTATTGGATACAATTGGTCACATGCCGACTAGACGTGCTCGGCTTCTCTCAATTCACTTGTATTGTGACAAGCCAGGCACGTCTAGTAGGGAAGTGACCGGAAGTATGCAAGTCGCATACTTGAGGTCACATGACAACCCACTATCTCTGGCAATACCGGGAAATCCTGACAGTGTGCGGTGCGCACAGATTCAGAAGTCGTATTTTATGTGTATGACAACAAGGAAAGTCAAATAAATAAATATGGTACCAAGTGGAAGATCAGTGGTACATTTTGCACTTCCATAGGTAATTCAGTATTTGTCGTGCTCTCGTGTACATTAAACCTACCCTTAGTATTCTTCCTCTTAAATGGCAGACTCCTCTTATAATTCCTATACATCTGTGTAATCAGAATAAATTTCATGTGTTATACAAACAGGTTCCATCTGCAATTCACAAGGCCATATAATTCTTTTTAAACACGTTAAAAGGAATAATCAACTATTAATGCACGATAGATAAATACTGTATTCAAAATATATATTGGCACTGGGAATATTATATGTACATCATCTTATGAAAAAGGACAACACGTCATTTCACTTCTTTTTGTATTATTTTGAATTGGAAATGGAACATATTATAACATGTGACTGGTCAATTACCCCAGGACCTTTATGGTGACTTCAGGCTATAGATTTTTGTTTGAAACATCACATCTACTGTTAATACAGCCAAATAGCTCTTTTCAATATGTCCCTAGAGCAATCGCCTGTGATACCAATGGCAACTTGAGTGCAGCCTCTATTTTTCTGTCAGTTTATTGACTTAGATCAGCTCTGTAGCACTTTGTGATTTCAGCAATGGAGTTTCTTCTAGCTCCTTACAGTTTGATCATTGATAATATGTCACTAATGGCAATCTGGGAATAGGCAGCATTGGTGGTTTATCACTATACCTTTGAGACCTTGGCCCTCTTACGCGAAACTTATAATTGATCTTAATAGGGGGTCTAAAAAAAAAGAAAGATTTCAATTTTGGCTCCTTTCAATACTGGAGGCCTTGTGTGAACGCTGGTTGAATACCTTGTGACTCTGCCTAATGGCCATAATGATGGGCTTATTTGGTTACTAAAAAAGTATGACTAGTTCTCTGGGGTCTAGTTTGTCTAGCTAGTCCTCTGAAGCAATACCTGCCAAAGGAATTATTTCACACTTTGCCATTCATGACATAAGCTGAAGTCCGGCTTCACAAAAAAGTGTTAAGTATCTCTGATCTTTAGGACTCGTAGATATTTTCATTTTGAGTTAAGGCCATTTATGCTGTTGACATAGTCCCGAATGTATAGTTACATATAAACTAGTCTGTTTTCTATTACCCAATGGTCAACCAATATATAAGAGCATATAGGCAACAAATGAGGAGGGCATAGTATGAAGCACAAGTGGATCTCTGAGAAAACAAAGGCCTGGTAACCCCTGACACATATTAAAGAAAAATTGAAAGTTCACATTCTAGCTCATCTTCTTCCATCTTTCAGAGTTCATGTAAGGATACACAGTTTGATGGTTGTGGATGAAGGCCTCATTGAGTGTATGCGGTACACAACGTGTCCCAAGACCAAAATAAATATTCCTGACACAGCCATCTGTGCTCTAATCTGGCCATTGGCAATTTGCATTTCAGAAAAAGCCATTTCTCAGCACATTATCAGAACCATAGAAGAAACAAAACAGAAGAAGGTTTTAAATAACTCTTTCATCAAGCAATTTATTGACGCCTTCACAAATCCTTTTGAGGTACGGCCTGCAGCTTCCGTCAAGGCTATATAGGGCAGTAAGGAATTCAACATCTGAAAAATGATTGAAGACCCTGTTGATACGACCGTGAGATTTAGGCGTCAAGTGGCGCTGTACCAATTCATGAAGTAGGGCTTGGCATTCATGTAGAAGTCCAGAAAGAACACTTTTATCAAACGTGTATTCCACTTCGTAGAAGCTGACTGCTGTCATAGCAGTCTGGTTAAGCTTTTTCCTGAATTTCTCCACAATCTCTAGTTCTTGAGGGCTGAACTGGTTATTCCTATATAGAATGCCAACTTTTACTGCAACCTTGATAAGGTCCTTCAGGATTTTGTGAGCCTCTTTCTTATTCCTCACGTGCTCCTTAGTTGCTTTGAAAAGCTCATCAAAGATTTCACTGCTTATGTCGTCGATAAGCATATTTGCCATAGTCTTTGTAGCCATCTTGCTCAGAATTTTCTTCTGCGCTTGTACAGCAAAGCTCTTGGAGCTGAAATTTTCCGGACCTGTGTATGGAAAAGAAGACATTGTCATTTATTGTATTTTGTGTTGAATGTGCTTAATACACAGACAATAATTCATCCGGTATTGGGACAAGGAGACTGTTAAGTCACAGGGGACATCATTTACCATTTGCAGAGAAATGTCAGCAAATGGATTTTTTTTATACCAAGTATGAAAGTGTATCCTCAGCTAAAATTACACAATCACAAACCTAAGACGAAACATTTATAAAATGTACTTATTATGATGTATACTGACTTCCAAATTTTACAAAAGCTTACAGATTTTAACAGTTCTTGGCAAGGATAGACAGGATCAAGTGAGGGCTCCCTCAATGAGTGGGACTGCAGAGCACATTTACTTAAAAGGGAATCTATCACGTTGTACATGTAGTCCGAACTGTGGACAACTTAGACGCGGAGCAGAATAATATATCTGTTTGTTGGAAAAGATTTAGTATAAATTGTATTTTATTAATTGAAATCCCTGGTGTTTGTCTGCATGAGTCCAATGGGCAGTCCTACTAATGATTGACAGCTATCTACACATGCATAGTCATACTGGGAAGACTGAATAGGACCGCCCATTGGACTTATAGGTATACCAACACGAGGGATTTCAATGAATAAAATGCAAGGTTTACTAAAAATCTTTTCCTATAAAAATGTACTGGGTACATTTTTTCACTCTAATGGAAGGTTTTGCTGACATTATATGTGGTATACTTAGCATGGGTGGGTGTTAACGCTATACAGTAAGTTAAGAATTCTATAACTGGACACACAAGCTCCTATTTCTGCAACATCTTGGGCCATGATATTGACACGGACAGACGCAAACTTCCGTCCAGGAAAAGATGGGTGAACAAACTTCAACTAAGCTAATGAACGATTACTTTGTAACTAATTCACATATTCTGTATTTTGCTACAATAATTCTTTTGGTGGACAATCCAGTAAACCACTTTTTAGTAATAATTATTGTGACATTTTCTTTGAAGTATCGCTTCTGGTAAGAAGTCCTGAATAAATATACATGGAAAATGTATATTTAACAAAGGCAGTGAAGGGGTTAATGGTAACATCCCTTTTGTTATGGGGCATTTAAGGGATTAGCAGCAGTGAAGAGGTTCTTAACATTTTTGTGGTCTATAGTGGTGAAAGGATCCATGGTAACATCCCTGGTGGGCTATGGCATGGTAAATGGTTAATATCATGCAGTATATGTGTAATCTATTATAGACATATGGCATGAAGGGAAGGCATGGGAGAAACAGCATACTTGTTTACAAATACTTGTAGTCATAGTAGACCTCTTGCCCCCTTCCAGCTCCTGTACAGATGGAAAGTCTACATAGGCCATGTCCCACTCATGGCTCTGGCTCCTCTACCGTTGATATTTGCCAGTGTGTTCTACCTGACTTAACAGAACTATCTATTAGGTGCAGTGATAAAGCATCATTATCTGAAAACTAACATGGAAGTCGACAGGGACCTTATACACTATTACAGGCAAAGTTTTGGGATACACGTCTTAATCACTGAATTCAGGTTTTATATTCAATCCCATTGCAATAAATGCATTAAATCCAGCCGCCCACTGGATCTTAGTTTAGTAACCACCAGCAGACTGTTCCCAGCCCAACTACATTGTGCCAACTGTAAAATCTTGTATAAAGTCTTCCCAGAAGAGTGGAAGATGTTGTAGCTGCATAGTGGGGGAACAACTCTATATGAATGCCTATAGCCTTAAAATGGAATGTCATGCAGGTGTAATGTGTAGATGTCCCAATACTTTTGTCCATATAGCATTTCTAGAAGATAAACACAGGAATTACCATAAAAGTACATCACACAGAAGAGGAATAAACAAGGCCATCAAGTGGGATGGGGCATGATCTAAATATTTACAGTCATGGGCGAAAATGTTGGCACTAGTGATGAGCAAGCACTAAAATGCTCAGGTACTCGTTGCTCAGGTCGAGCATAGTGATGAGCGAGCACTAAAATGCTCGGGTCGAGCACATTGGAATACTCGGGTGCTCGACCCGAGCAACGAGCCCAATGTAAGTCTATGGGAAACTCGAGCATTTTTCAGGCGGCTCCCCCCCGGCGGTCTGCAGAGGGCCTAAAAATAGCCCAGATCGAAGGGAACAGTGCTCAAATGACATGGGGACAGCATGGGGAAGACCCCTGGAAGCATTTCTGACTCCCAGGTTACTTCTGTCAACAATGTTGTCAGAGGTATTACGCCACTTTTACAGACTCACAATAAAACATACCAAAATGAAATCAAAATTGATTTTCCTGGGAAATATGTTAAGGAACATCCTTTCCATGACATGTACAATGTATATAAAGCAAAATAAATAACCAAAAACAAAAATACTCCTCCACACCTTGGGCTATGTTCACACGTAGCGTTTTTGATGCGTTTTTGCACTTTTGCATTGCTTTCAACCAAGAAAAATGCATTCACCAGGAAATTTCATTTTAACATTTTACAACCTTATCTGGCCATGTGGTGTGTGACACATCATCAGATACATGCATACAGTGCTGAAAAGTCATGGGAACAGCATGGGGAAGACCTCTGGAAGCATCTTTGACTCCCAGGTCACGGCCTAAAAGTGTGCCCATCATAAGTGATCCTTGGCGCATGCAAAGAAGCCTCCCGCCATGAACCTCTCATTGCAGGCTTGCAACAATCACCGTCCACGTCCTTGTGCCACTGCAGCGTTCAGCTGTCCCTACCCCATTCCTTGGAATGCAAGCGCAAGTATGCAGGCAGCCAACCACCCACCCACCCACAGGCTGCAATACTATACTGCCAAATTTTTGACAGCTGCTTGCACTTGAAATGTAGCCTTTTAGGCTCGTGGAGGCGGAAGCTTTTCATAACCTCATGCCGGCGGCAGCAGGGTGTCCATACTCGGTCCCCAGCCGCCACTATATTTCCCAGTATCGCCTCCGCCTTCCACAAGCACTGGTCCCACAACATTACCCGTGCCCTCCCCAGTGCACTTACTGGGAAGGACCGCCTAACCACAAACACGTGGACAGGTGAATGTGGCCAGGGACGGTACGGAGCCAGTCCACAACTTTTTTTGCTGACAGTTGTATTTAGCTCGGAAGTCCTGTAATGCAGCTTGTTGCAGAAGCAATGGCAGCCCGTCCAACATCAACTCGCCCTTGTCGGTGGTGCTTTGACACACACACACACATCTTTCTTTGCGCATTTAATTTCTTGAATACAGAGTTGAACAATGGCCTGATCTGTAATGCGGTTTGAGAAATAACATGCATAAGCATGGCCGATCCACATTAAAAAAGCAGCCATAGAGTATCCGGGAATCTTTCCCCACACTTTTCTTAGCCAGGGCTGCTTTTCAGCAGGGTTGGACGGGCCCACCAGAGAACCGGAGACGCATCCGGCGGGCCCTGGCTTCTCCTTCAGCAGAGTTCATAGTGCCGAGGTGAGGCCATGATGATGATAGAGGCCACCATCTGCTTAGTTTTCTGTTACTTGGAATGCAAGTGCAAGTATGCAGCCAGCCACCCACCCACCCACCCACAGGCCGCAACACTAAACTGCCAAATTTATGGGCAGCTTTTTGCACTTGAAATATGGCCTTTTAAGCTCGTGGAGGCGGAAGCTTTTCACAACTTCATGCCGGCGGCGGCCGGGTGTCCATACTCGGTCCCCAGCCGCCACTATATTTCCCGGTATCGCCTCCGCCTTCCACAAGCACGGGTCCCACAACATTACCCGTGCCCTCCCCAGTGCACTTACTGGGAAGGACCATCTAACCACAAACACGTGGACAGGTGAATGTGGCCAGGGACGGTACGGAGCCAGTCCACAACTTTTTTTTGCTGACAGTTGTATTTAGCTTGGTGAAAGGACTAGCATAGAGGGAAACCCTATCTACCCTGTCATTTCTCACAGGAAGTCCTGTAAAGCTGCTTTCACTTGAAATGTGGCCTTTTAGGCTCGTGGAGGCGGAAGCTTTTCACAACCACATGCCTCGTGTCCATACTCTGTCCCCAGCAGTCACGATTTCTCCCGGTGTTGTTCAGGGAGCTGCGTTTGTAGAAGACAGACATTACTGCTCGTACTTTTCTGTGGGAATTTGCTTGCCTCCTAACAGCCTGGAACATTTCTAGCAAACTATGGTACGATGCCATGGTATTAGCACTGCCCCCAGTACCAGTAGCGAAGCCATCCCCAATTTCCTTCTCAGGAATTTTATTTGGTAGACTGAGTGGCTGCCCAAATACATTTTCTCACAAAGGAGCTGAAGATAGAGTGGCAGTAGGTGCACGTTTCTCCAGCCTGTTAGATATTAGAGGGTGAATGGCAGCACATTGGATCAGTGGTTAGCACTGAAGCCTTGCAGTGCTGGGATCCTGGGTTCAAATCCCAGCAAAGACAACATCTGCAAGGATTTTGTATGTTCTCCCTGTGTTTGCATGTGTTTCCTCCTCAGTAAAAAAAGCAGCCATAGAGAGTCCGGGAAAATTTCCACACACTTTTCTTAGCCAGGACTGCTTCTTGGCAGGGTTGGACGGTCCCACCAGAGAATCCTCTGGTGTTCCTTGGCTTCTACCTCAGGAGAGTTCATGATAGTGCTAACTTTGCAGCTGCTATGGGGCTCGGGGGAGAAAGGTTAGCCCTCAGAATCAAATCCTCTGGTGGGCCCAATGTTTTTCAATCTGAAACAGCTTCTCAGTGGGAGTTGTATTTCACCACAGCCATATTCTTTAGCTCGGTGAAAGGACTGGCATAGAGGGAAACCGTAACTACCCCGGCTGTCATTTCTCCGTCACCAGATTCCGCCCATTGTCACACATGACCATGCCTGGCTGTATGTTCAGCAGTGAGAGCCACAGATCAGGCTGCTGTGTTACAGCTTTCAACAACTCTGCAGCGCTGGGCGGTTTGTCAATTAAGCATGTTATCTTCAGCACAGCCTGCTGCCGCTTGGCCAAGGCAGTGCTGCAGTGCTGTCAGCTTGTGACTGATGTGGTCATTCCGGAGATGGAGGAGGAGGTGCATGAGCTGAACAATGTGATTACATTGTTGTTAAATTGGTGACGCTGTTTTTTTATACTAAAGAAACATCCTATTGTTTAGCTTTTTTTATGTTATTTTTTATGACAAATGCATTCACCGGGAAATGTCATTTTAACATTTTACAACCTTATCTGGCAATGTGGTGTGTGACACATCATCAGACACATCCTGTTATATTTATGATAGAGGGACTCTTAAAGTCATAAAGCCTATTTTTATAGGGACATCAGACGGCCCTTACTATTCTTAAAAGGCCAGCAGTCGGCCCTAGCTATTGTTAGAGAGTCATCAGCCGGCTATGCTTTGTTGTTCCCATTATTAACAAGTGGGTCTCCTATACTGTTATTGCGTATCCAGTGACTGCAAGGGCTGCCAAACATTTAGACGCTACCCAATACCCCTTTGAAGAGACAGAGGAGGGTCTCAGTAAAAAAAAAAGTACCCATTATAAAAGGAGCGGGTCGCCTATAGTGGTAATGCCCATGCTGTGACTGCAAGGGCTGCCAAAAATTTGGGAAAAACCCCACTAATAATTTAAAGACACATAGAGCAGGGCCACAACAACAAGGTATGACATGTTCCCATTAGAAAGGAGAGAGTCTGCTATACAGTTATAAGGTATGCAGTGAGTCCAACGGCTGACCAATTTTAGGAAAAATCCCACTAAGAATTTAAAGACACAGAGCAGGGCCACAGTAACGACAAATTCCCATTAGAAAGGAGAGCGTCTCCCATAGTGTTGGCCTATGCAGTGAATGCAAGGGCTGCCAAAAATTTGGAGGCACTTCAATGCCCCTTGGAAGAGACGTGGAGGAGGGCCTCATAAAAAATGTTCCCATTAGAAAGGAGCGGGCCTCCTATACTTGTAATGCCCATGCACTAAGTGTATGGGCTGACAAACATTTACCCCTGGGGGGTATACATGAACATGCTGTATAAAAAATTTTTTTTTTACAGGCATCATAAACACCCTTTACAAAAATTAGGTGGGTGTTGCATCACAGACCACGGTCATCCTGGTGATATGGTGGTGGAGGATGAGGAGAAGGAGGAGGACAAGAGCAAATAGCCAAAATCAGGAAGCATATACCCATGTGTGGGTGTGAAAAGGTGCATGGGAATACACCTCCCAAGAAAAGAAACTGGATTGGAGTTTGTTACGCTGCTATCATTCGGTGGTGTTGAGAAGTCTGGCCCAATCCAGCCCTTGTCCATTTTTATAAGAGTCAGCCTGCCAGCATTTTCAGTTTACAGGCGGATGCGCTTATCAGTTATAATTCCACCAGCAGCACAAAAAACCCCCTCTGATAAAACGCTGGCGGCAGGGTAGGCCAGGACCTCCAAGGCATAGAGAGCCTTGTTCATTCCACGTATCCAGCTTGGATACCCAATAATTATAAGGCACAGCGGAATCACAGAGGACGTTGGTACGGTCGGCAAGGTACTCCCTCAGCATCTTCCCAAACTTTGCACTCCTTGTGAGAGTACCCCGCGCCTCAGGGCCTGTGCGATGGGATGGTCTGAGAAAACTCTCCCAAAACTTTGGCAGTGTTCCCCTGCCTCTGCTGGATTGAAGTTGTGTCTCTCTCGCCTGTACTCCTTGGTTGTCCAACGAAGTGTGCCCTCTGCCGCCAGCGTTTTCAGATGGGAATATTTTTAATAGTTCCACAACAAGGGCCTTCTGGTACAGCCCCATTTTTGTAGACCTCAGGAGTAAGAGATATAAAGTTCTCCTTGTAGTGTGAGTCTAGAAGTGTCACCAACCAGTAATGACTGTCACCCAAAATTTTGAGAACGCGAGGGTCATGTGAAAGGCAGCGTAACAAACTCGGCCATGCGTGTCAGACTACTAACATCCAAGATTTCCGTGTCCTCACCAAGAGGATGACTGACCATGCTCTCCTTCTCCTCTTCTCTGTCCTCTGGCCATCCACGCTGAACAGACGGTATGACAGCGGTGCAGGAAGTACTGTCTATAGTGCATGAAACTAGCTCCTGTCCTTCCTCCGCCTCCTCCTCTTCCTCATTGTCACCCAACCCACGATGGGATGAGATGAGGCTTGGCTGTGAGTAATCACCCTGTATGGTTCCTTGCTCCATCTCATTGTGCTCTGCCTGCAATGCACCCTCTTTGATTGTGAGCAGAGAGTGTTTCATAAGACAGAGAAGTGGGATGGTGACGCTAATTATGGCGTCATTGCCGCTCACCATCTTAGTGGAGTCCTCAAAGTTTTGGAGGATGGTACATATGTCTGACATCCATGTCCACTCCTGAGGTCTTGTGTGGAGTCTGAACTGAATACTGATGGCCTTATTGATGCTGGTACTCAACAACAGCCCTCTTCTGCTCACAAATCCTTCCCAACATCTGCAGTGTAGAGTTCCAACGCGTGGGGGACATCACACACCAGTCTGTGAGCCGGAAGCTGCAAACGCTGCTAAAATACTGCAAGGGCTTCGGAAGCTGTAGCTGACCTTCTAAAATGGGCACACAGGCGGTGTACTTTAACAAGCAGATCTGGCAGCTCCGGGTAGGATTTGAGAAACCGCTGAACCACGAGGTTAAGCACATGGGCCAGGCATGGTACGTGTGTGAGCTCGTATCGCCTCAGAGCCGCCACCAGGTTCCGGCCATTGTCACACACGACCATGCCTGGCTGTAGGTTCAGTGGTGTGAGCCACAGATCTGCCTGCTCTTTCAGAGCTGTCCACAACTCTTCAGCATTGTGCGGTTTTTCACCTAAGCATAATAGCTTCAGGACAGCCTGTTGCCCCTTGGCCGAGGCAGTGCTGCAGTGCTTCCAGCTTGTGAGTGATGTGGTCATTTCGGAGATGGAGGCTGAAGAGGCTGAGGAGGATGAGGTGCAGGAGCTGTAGACCATGGGGGCAACCCTGATTGACCTAGGGCCTGCAATTCTTGGTGTCGGGAGGACATGTTCCGTCCCAAGGTCCGACTGGGTCCCGGCTTCCACTATGTTAACCCAGTGTGCCCTCAGCGAGATGTACCGTCCCTGCCCACAAGCACTTGTCCACATGTCCGTGGTTAGGTGGACTTTACCGGTAACTGCGTTGTTGAGAGCATGGCTAATGTTTTGGGACACGTGCTTGTGTAATGCGGGGACGGCACACCGGGAGAAATAGTGGCGGCTGGGGACCGAATACCGAGGGACGGCCGTCGCCATCAGGTTGCGGAATGCTTCAGTCTCCACGAGCCTAAAAGGCAACATTTCGAGTGCAAGCAGTCGTGAAATGTGAGAATTTAGTAGTGTGGCCTGTGGGGCATTGGCTGCATATTTGCGCTCGTGTTCCAAGGACTGGGGTATGGACAACTGAACGCTGCGCTGGGACAAGGACATGGACGTGCTTCCTGATGCTGCTACTTGAGAGTGTGCAACGAAAGGTGCAGGGCAGGAGGCATCTTCGCATGCACCATGGACAGGGGATTGGCTTGCATGCAGAACAGCGGAAGAAGCAATGGTGCCGTCTTCCTGGACCCTGGGGTTCGGCCCACAAAGTCGGGTGCTTTGCTGCCATGTGCCTGATCATGCTGATGGTGGTCAGGCTGGTCGTTTTGCCACCCCTGCTGATGCTGGCTTGGCAGGTATTGCAAATGGCCTGTTTGGGGTTATTGGCAGAGTCTTTAAAAAACAACCAGACTCGGGAAGACCTAACAGTTGTACTGGCAACTTCCTTCGTGTTGGCGTTACGTGGAACGGTTGCCTGCCTTCTGTCTGCGGCCACCACACTGCTTCTTCCTGCCTGTTGGGGAGCTTTGCCTTCCTCCCCCTGTGTGCTGCTGTCCTCGCTCTGCATGTCCTCCTGCCAGGTTGGGTCAGTTACTATATCATCCACCACCTAGTCTTCCTCTTCCGCACCCTGGTCCTCCTCCGGACTTTCTTGTGATTGTGTCTCATCATCGTCCACCTCTTGTGACACTTTCCCACCATCGCCTTCATGTGACCATGGCTGCTCAAATATTTGGGCATCGCTACACGCGATCTCCTCTTGCCCCGCTTCAGGTGGACCGGGCGAGAGGCCCGAATCTATAAATGGAAAAGTGAACAGCTCTTCAGAGTGTCCAAGTGTGGGATCAGTTGTCTCTGGGTACTCGGCATGGTGGGAGGAAGGAGGATCAGGGTGAGGAATATGCGGTCCAGACTCACTGCTACTGAGACTTACAGTGTGGAAGACAGGGTGGTGGTGGCGGCTAAGTGACTGGAAGCATTATCTGCTATCCAACCAACAACCTTTAGACACTGCTCTGGGTTCAATAGTGGTGTGCTGCGGTCCCCTAGAAATTGGGACAGGAAGGTCAGGCGAGAAGATATGGGTGTTTGTTGTGGCACAATTTCAGCTTGTCCTCAGCCTCTGCATGCACCATTACCATCACGTCCAGTTCCGTGTCCCTTGCCACGTGCCTTGCCCATTTTAAATGGAGGACAGTATCTTCCATGCTCACTACAAATGACTGAGTTTGGAGCGAATTTATATGTGATCCGTGTGACGGAGAAAGCAGAGTTTTAAATACTTGGCCTGTAGGTAAGTAGTTTGATCAGCAAACTGCTGTGAATTGCTTCACTGACACACAGAATTTTTTTTTTAATGGAGGCCAGGAATGGTAGTAGTTTTTGACAACGTATATGTGATCCGCGTGACGGAGAAAAAACAGTTTTAAATAGATGGATTTTTAGCGCTGTAATATGGAAAGGACCTGGCTGTATTCTGCAGTGCCAACAAGCAAATGGTGCAGAAAAACAGTGTTCTCTGGATTGCTTTTTAAGCAAATAATGAGGATTAAGATGCAAAAAAAATTATTCATGGCCCCTGAGGCCTGGGCCTATTTCCAGAAATATCTAACAGCAGCAACCGACAGAACTGGACTGGAGTGCTATGTGCACTGCTGTCTGCTATATACACTGCCTGCCTGATATCTCTGCAGATGGATTAGTCCTCAGAAGGACTGTTTGTTAAGATGGATATGTGTAATGTACGTTTTTTCTCCCTACACTACCTAATACACAAGCAAATCTCTCCCTGACACAGCAGCATCTCTCCCTACACTGTCTGATCCGAAGTGACTGTGACGAGCATGGCTGCGCCAGGTCTGATATACACCTGATGACGCTGTGCGGCCAGCCAATCACTGTAATGCCCACAACCAACATGGCTACGGCATTACAGTGAATGGCAGGCAATCCCTGCATGTTCATTGGCTCTCTAAAGAGCGCCAAACAAGCAGGGAGGGGACCAGAGTTCCCGCCCGAGCAACCTGGAAATACTCGCCGAGCACCATGATGCTCGGGCAAGTACAGAGTAGTGGCGAGCACGTTAGCTCATCACTAGTTGGCACTAGTGATGAGCGAGTATGTTTTGTTTACCCTTTCACCGAGTATACTCGGCCGAGCACCGAGTATTGATAGCGTGCTCGGGCTTTAAGTTTTCGTCGCTCCGTGAACATGATTTGCAACTGTTTGACAGCTTTAATACATGTGAGGAATGCCTGTTTTTCCAGCATTCCTCACATGTATTAAATCTGTCAAACAGTTGCAAATCATGTTCACAGAGCGACGAAAACTTAAAGCCCGAGCACGCTATAAATACTCGGTGCTCAGCCGAGTATACTCGGCGAAAGGGTTAACAAAACATACTCGCTCATCACTAGTTGGCACCCTTGAAATTGTTCCAGAAAATGACGTATTTCTCCCAGAAAATTAGGAAATGTTTTGAATGTTCTAAGTAGAGCTTTATGTCAAGTCACAAATTCCTGGCCTTAGGCTTCATCACAGTATTTGTGCTATTACAAGTACATTTGTCTGCCAGTATAAATAATAAATGATCACTCTGAATGGCCGGTGTAACGTATTTATCTCTATGTACACTGCTCAAAAAAATAAAGGGAACACTTAAACAACAGAATATATCTCCAAGTAAATCAAACTTCTGTGAAATCAAACTGTCCACTTAGGAAGCAACACTGACAATCAATTTCACATGCTGTTGTGCAAATGGAAGAGACAATAGATGGAAATTATTGGCAATTATCAAGACACACTCAATAAAGGAGTAGTTCTGCAGGTGGGGACCACAGACCACATCTCAGTACCAATGCATTCTGGATGATGTTTTGGTCACTTTTGAATGTTGGTTGTGCTTTCACACTCGTGGTAGCATGAGACGGACTCTACAACCCACAGAAGTTGCTCAGGTAGTGCAGCTCATCCAGGATGGCACATCAATGCGAGCTGTGACAAGAAGGTTTGCCGTGTCTGTCAGTGTAGTGTCCAGAGCCTAGAGCGCTACCAGGAGACGTGGAGGGGGCTGTAGGAGGGCAACAACCCAGCAGCAGGACCGCTATCTCCACCTTTGTGCAACGAGGAACAGGAGGAGCACTGCCAGAGCCCTGCAAAATGACCTCCAGCAGGCCACAAATGTGCATGTGTCTGCACAAACAGTTAGAAACCGACTCCATGAGAGTGGTATGAGGGCCCGACGTCCACACATGGGGGTTGTGCTCACAGCCCCACACCATGCAGGATGCTTTGCATTTGCCACAGAACACCAGGATTGGCAAAATTGCCACTGGCGCCCTGTGCTCTTCACAGATGAAAGCAGGTTCACACTAAGCACATGTGACAGACGTGACAGAGTCTGGAGATGCCGTGGAGAGTGATCTGCTGCCTGCAACATCCTTCAGCATGACCGGTTTGGCAGTTGGGCAGTAATGGTGTGGGGTGGCATTTCTTTGGAGGGCCGCACAACCCTCCATGTGCTCGCCAGAGGTAGCCTGACTGCCATTAGGTACTGAGATGAGATTCTCAGACCCCTTGTGAGACCATATGCTGGTGCCGTTGGCCCTGGGTTCCTCCTAATGCAGGACAATGCCAGACCTCATGTGGTTGGAGTGTGTCAGCAGTTCCTGCAAGATGAAGGCATTGAAGCTATGGACTGGCCCGCCCGTTCCCCAGACCAGAATCCGATTGAGCACATCTGGGACATCATGTCTCGCTCCATCCACCACGTCACGTTGCACCACAGACTGTCCAGGAGTTGGCGGATGCTTTAGTCCAGGTCTGAGAGGAGATCCCACAGGAGACCATCTGCAACCTCATCAGGAGCATGCCCAGGCGTTGTAGGGAGGTCATACAGACACGTGGAGGCCACACACAATACGGAGCCTCATTTTGACTTGTTTTAAAGGACATTACATCAAAGTTGGATCAACCCGTAGTGTGTTTTTCCACTTTAATTTTGGGGGTGACTCCAAATCCAGGCCTCCATTGGTTCATAAATTTGATTTCCATTGATGATTTTTGTGTGATTTTGTTGTCAGCACATTCAACTTTGTACAGAACAAAGTATTCGATGAGAATATTTAATTCATTCAGATCTAGGATGTGCTATTTGAGTGTTCCCTTTATTTTTTTGAGCAGTGTATGTACGTATGGATTATGCTGTAGAAGACCTAGGTTGCATCTTGTGAGTACAGAGATAACACAGTCAGTTCATTAACAATTCTTGACCTGTGCAAATATAGTTTGAACACTTGTGGCGCACTAACATTGCAATCTTACCTACCACTGCTGTTGATTGAAAGTACCTTCGAGCATGTCCTCTGTAAGTGAAGTCGCCGGAGAGCTTCTTATAATTTTCATTAAATGCTATGATATTCTTTAGTCTCAGTCTCATACAGAGACGTTACCTTGAGCAATATAATCTACAGCAGAATTTTAACACCATCTATCATTACTTTCTAACCTATTATTATAGGGTGCTATTCAGTTAAGTTCAAGGTTCAATATTTTTCTATTTAGGAAATACTTTGTACTGAAGCCTCTTTAGGTACAATTATACAGGTCATGATTTTTAGAGGTAGTATATATGACAATGTAATGAAAACCACCACATTAACTCTTTACAGAGTAAGTATGACCCATGTGAAAGCCCCAGTGTGAATATTGCAAGATTGTTATTTTTTTTAAATACAGATTGTAAATTGGAAAAAGGGCAAAAATACTATATTTTTTTTAAAAAAATTACATTTAACACAAAAACTAAATTTAAACAATGGGTCATTTTCTGAGGATATTTTTTCTTTATTTTTGTTGAATATGTGCAACGTGGCGCGGGGCGGCAGCCATGGATGAGGTATTTGTCTTACGCCCCGGCACATTACATGGAGGTGGAGGTCCTGGCTGGGTGTGTGGACTTGTGCTGTGAGGGTGCTACGCCCGTGCAGACCGCATGTAACCGATGACACTGGTTTGCCAGTACCTAATACTTTATAGTTCAATAAAGGAGACCACCGTTTAAAATTAAACTTTACTGAACGGGAACTTGGTAGGGAATACTGTATATACAGGAGATAGTGGGTACACGACCTTATGAACGTTTCCTTCACAACTCAGAGAGTTTTCCACACAGTGTCAATTCTTTCCCCTTTGCTGTCTTTACTTGGCCTCTGAATTCACTGTTCCTCACGATTTCACCACAACCCAGCTCAACACTACAGTTCTGTGTAGCAAGAGACCCTTACTCGACCAGCGGTTTTGTGTCTTCATTCCCCTTGGGGAACTATGGTGCCGGTATGGCCGATACTTATCTTCTCTAATGCTGATGTGTCACCCTGGCCTGGATGCCACAAGTGTAATTAAAGCTGTGTCTGAGAGCAAGGGGGAGGTTCTCTAGTCAGGGGAACATTAGCATGCAATGCCTCCTGTCTCAGGCCAGTAGGGGGAGCAGACTGCCCCTATAAAAGCTGGTGCTGGGGGCAGGGTTAGGGAGAACTTGATGGCCTGTCTCAGCACTGAGACTTGTTCCAGAGCAGAGCAGGGACAGACAGTTGCACTGCACCTAAGAGGAAGTGTGGCAGGAGGAGAGCCACAAGCCAGAGACAAGAGGCGAATAGAGCCTTGGCAGATAAGAGACTGACTTTACCAGACTTTGGTGTCTGAGGCTGGGAGGATTCCACATCCCCCAGCAGATAACCAGTTCGCAGGGGACTGTATATTCCTTGGCCTAAGAAGCCTGGAGGCTCTGCCACAACAGAAGGGACCAGCAAAGCCGTACAAGGCTGGGAGCAGAAAGGAACCCACGTCGCAGGCCATACAGGCGAGAATACACGGAAAGCTCGGAAACGTGGGCTGTTACCCTATAATAAGGAGACAGCCAGAAGGAGCACAGAAAGCACGGTAGGCCTACACCCTCACCCTGACCAGGGCCAATTTCCCCGTTGCTCTCAGACATCCAGGTCCCCTCCGAGCTGGGACTGTTTATGGGTCAGTTTACCTGTTTCAGTAAAGACCCTGGACTGCAACCTATTGTCTGTGTGCTCCTTCGCGCCTCCAGCACTACCGGTACTGGGACTCTCACCACCATCACTCCCACCATCCATTATACTGCCCTGGGGCCGCAGTCTTCCCGTGGGGAGTCACAATACCCTAGTTGCACACCTCATCAGCCCCAGCGGTCTGCATGCAGCGGCGGTTCCTAATAACCGCAATCCACGGGTGGCGTAGTCGGACATTATCAATAGAGCATAGCAGACTACCATTGGTCTGACCACCCTGAGCCACGGAACCGGGTTGCCACTACTACCCCCATCGTTCCCTATTGCCCGGATCTGAGTGCCCCACGGCCCAGGGGGCGAGTCACTGACGCTCTGGAATTCCCGCGCAGTACACTCTATTCGTCTCATGTACCCAGTTCTGTCTAGGCCCGTTACCTCTTGGAGTTATAAAATCTGGACCTTACTGCTAGGCGTCCTCGCCCAGGATCCGTCACTGGAAAATCACTCTGTCTCAGTCAGTTCTGCTCTGGATCTCACTACCTCTACCTTTGTCTCCTCTCACTTAGGCACACCCAAGAATGTGGCACTGCTCACATTGGACCTTAGGTCCTTTCTCTATGCTCTCTAGGCCCTTTCTCTATCACTACCAGGAAACTCACTTTCCTTTCAACTTTTCCCCTCCCATGCTGGGCTTGTCCCAACCATTAACTCTTGCTTTCCCTACCCGTGAAACATCTCACATCATTAACTCTCTTAACGCATAGCACAATTCACAGTATACATAATATATATATACATACATACACACACGTACACAAATATGTTTACTGTATAGATTAAAAAAACCATAGGGTATGACATACAGGAAACAATTTCAATATGAGAAAATGTAGCCACATCTCATCAAATCCATCACAAACTCTCAAATGTCATTCTTACACCAAAATCCACCAGCAAGGAGATAGGAAAGCTGGGTAGATAGTGATGTGTGAGAAAAGCTAGGTGGAAAGTGATGTGTATGGTAAAAGCTCCATAAACATCACCATCCACTCAGCTTTTCCCATATACATCAGTTTCTACCTAGCTGTTCTCAGAGAGTGCATTATACTATATGAAGGACTATGGCGTGTGCATTATAATGTATGGAGGACTATGGGGGGGTGAATTATACTGTATAAAGGACTATGGGGGTCAATTGTACTGTATGGAGGTTGATGGTGGTGCATTATACTATATAAAGAACTATGAGGGGTGCATTATTCTATATGAAGGATCATGGGGGGTGCATTATACCAAATGAAGGACTATGGGGGTGAATTATAATATATGGAGAACTATGGAGGACTATGAGCGTGTATTTACTACATGGAGGACTATGGAGGGTGCATTATACTATAGGGATGACGATGGGCTGTACATTATAATATATGGAGGACTATGTGGAGTGCATTATACTTCTGCTATGGGGCCGTATGACCTCTGTGTATGCCCCTGGTGAGTATAATAGTTTATTTTTTTTCTATGCATTAAAGAATTGAGGCAGAACGGGTGACATATACCAGGGTGGGGATATATGGACATATACGAGTGTGGAGGATATTGGGGCTGATCAGACTCTAGTTATGCCACTGAATACTTTGCAGGACCACGCTTCACTGCAAGTCTTTTTTTTTTTTTGGGGGGGGGGGGGTCTCTACCAGCTTTGCACATCTAGAGGCTGAAATTTTTTCCCATTTTTCTTTGCAAACTAGCTGTAGCTCAGTGAGATTGGATGGAGAGCATCTGTGAACAGCAATTTTCAAGTCTTGTCACGGATTCTCAATTGGCATTAGGTCTGGACTGTGACTGGGTCATTCAAACGCATCAAATTGTAGTTTTAGCAGTATATTTAGGGTCGTTGTCCTGCTGGAAGGTGAACCTATGCCCCAGTCTTAATTCTTTTGCTGCCTCTAACAGGTTTTCCTCCAGGATTGCCCCGTACTTAGCTCCTTCTATCCTCCCATCAATTCTAACCAGCCTCCCTGTCCCTGCTGAAGAAAAGCATCTCCACAGAATGATGCTGCTGCCACCATGTTTGATGGTGTGGATGGTGTGCATTGTTAGTTTTCCACCACCCATAGAGTGTTGCATTTAGCACAAAATTTTTTACTTTGGTTTCATCTGACCACCTTCTTCCACTTATAAACTGTGTCCCCTACATGGCTTTTTGTAAACTGCAAATGGGACTTAAGGTTTGCTTTCAAAAATGGCTTTCTTCTTGCCATTCTTCCATAAAGGCCAGATTTGTGGAGTATATAATGAATAGTTGTCCTGTAGACAGATTCTCCCACCTGAGCTTGTGGGTCTTTGCAGCTCCTTCAGAGTGATCATGGGCCTCTGGGCTACTTCTCTAATTAGTTGTCTTCATGCTTGAGATGTCAGTTTAGGTGGATGGCCATGTTTTGTTATGTACGCAGTTGTGCTGTACTGCCTCCATGGATTAAACAGTGCTCCATGAGATGGTCAGAGCTTGGGGGTTGTTTTTTTTTTTTTTTTTAAATAACCTAACCCTGCATTACTCTTCTCCACAGATTCATACTTTTCTAATTATTTAAAAAATTATATAGAATTTCCTTTACACATCACAAATACGTGATGCTTTGTGTTGGTATATCACATAAAATCCCAGTAAAATACATTTAAAGGTAACCTGTCACCAGGTTTTCCCCATATAAGGCAAGGTCAGTACCTGTAAGCCCTAATACATAAACAACATTCTGATATACTGTATATATACCCCCAATCCGGCTTGCAAGACAAGAAAATTACCTTTTAATATAATCTCCTACGGGACAGTCGGGTCTGATGGGCGTCTATGGTCTTGGTCCGGCGGCTCCTCTCTTCTTGTGATCGCCGTCCTCCTTCCTGGCTTCATGTGGATGAGGCGTCCTGTGTCATCCACACAGTGTCCAGCATCTCGCTCCTGCGCAGGCGTACTTCTCTCTGTACTGTCGAGTACAGAGTAAAGTACAGTACTGCAATGCGCACACGTGCCGGCGCTCTTTGATCTTTTCCTGCGCATGCGCACTGCAGTACTTTGCTCTGCCCTCAACAGGGCAGAGAAGCACACCTACGCAAGAGCGTGATGCTGGAAACTGCGGATGACGTAGGAAGAGTCATCCACACAAAGCGGGGCAGGAGGACATAGATTGCAAAAATAGAGGAGACGCCGGATCAAGACCAGAAATGCCCATCTGGATAAAGCCAGAGCAGACAGCCAGAAACGGAGTTGTACCATATTTATGCCATGCAACAATCTGAGACATTTTGGACAGTATACACTTTTTTTTTTACCTTTCACCATCTTTGCTGATATACAATATTTAGTGTAATAAAAGTGTACACATATGTAATAAATCAGATGCAGATCAGATTTAGCTTCCATTTTCATCATCATTTGCAGATCATTTACATGTCTATCCTTTGATTTCCATCATTCCCTGGCTTTTCCTTCTTGCTGTTGCAATTTCAATGTTGAGGAGTATATATACCAGTAAACAACAAGCTTTGAAACTTGATTTTGTTACATTTTGCCTCAAGGGAAATATGGTAATGGACACATTTTTGGTAATTTTCAACTACAGCTGAATCGACTACGATCTGTTCTCCACTGGGACGGTATGGGACACTCATTAGAGAAACAGATGTCTCTAGTTAATTTGCTGTCAGAAGAATAAAATGTAAGATTAATTTAGGTCCTAACTGACATGAAAGTCCACACATCTTGGCATGTAATAAATAACCCCGATTGCACAGTACTAAGCCTTGAGACACGTTAACTGCTATTTTATCCTCCGCTTGTAGCAGCCAAATAAGTCGGCTGACCAAACTCTGTCCTGATAACTTTGTAATTACAGTCAATTTCCAGAGAGTTACATCTCTCGCTGTCGAGAGCTCTCCATCATTGTACAACACGTGTTCCAGAAAAGGGCTCCACTGGCAAACATGTAATTATTTCTATTTTCAAAACAGACTCTTCGAATATGTTACATTCATTCCCAGGAAGTCATCAGGCTTGTGCAGCTGTCTTATTGAGCTGGAGCTTTTATCTGGGTAACAACAGGAAAACTTGTCTGTGATTTGCAGTGATTGCTTCTCCTTTTTGACAATAAAAGAGATTATTGAGGAGGACTGGCACTTCTGACCATTGAGTATGTACTTGTATTAAAGGAGAACTGATAGCATTTCATTGCAGACAACATATCTAGGCAATCTACATATTAAATCTGGTTTTGATCGTAATGATCCCATGTATCGACCAAGACAGTCAGTCAATCATTCTATTAAATCCGATTCCCTTTACATATTGGAGGCAGAGAGCTCACCAATGCTAAAATGTTTACACTGATATGTAATGGAAAAGTCAAACCTGTCCAAGAAGCATAATTCTCTCATGGACACATTTTTTTTCTTCTAGAGGGGCAGAATATTAAATGCTTGGTCCATTAGCTCCAAACAATTTAGAATTGTAAAAAAATATATTTCATAGCCATTTAGACTATTATAAGAGCAAAAAGAACAGGTCATACATATAATTCGATCAGAAACTCATGAAGTATGGATCCATATTATGACAACCCCCCCAAAAAAAATCTTTGGGCATATACTGTACCTCTGATTCTGATTTTGGCCCAGAAATGGGAACTATATCAAAAAAGCTTCCAGCAGCAGTTTTGTAGGTGAGTAAGGGCTGGATAAATCACAAGAGCCAGTAGATGAAAGCTGAAACTAATAAAATGTCCTTGTGTCTAATATTTTATAACAAGGGGATTATCAGCTAAAAATACACTGCTCAAAAAAATAAAGGGAACACTCAAATAACACTTCCTAGATCTGAATGAACGAAATATTCTCATTGAAAACTTTGTTCTGTACAAAGTTGAATGTGCTGACAACAAAATCACACACAAATCATCAATGGAAATCAAATTTATTAACCAATGGAGGCCTGGATTTGGAGTCACCCCCAAAATTAAAAAGTGGAAAAACACACTACAAGCTGATCCAACTTTGAGGTAATGTCCTTAAAAAAAAGTCAAAATGAGGCTCAGTATTATGTGTGGCCTCCACGTGCCTGTATGACCTCCCTACAACACCTGGGCATGCTCCTGATGAGGTTGCGGATGGTCTCCTGTGGGATCTCCTCCCAGACCTGAACTAAAGCATCCAACAACTCCTGGACAGTCTGTGGTGCAACGTGACGTTGGTGGATGGAGCGAGACATAATGTCCCAGATGTGCTCAATCGGATTCAGGTCTGGGGAAAGGGCGGGCCAGGCCATAGCTTCAATGCCTTCATCTTGCAGGAACTGCTGACACACTCCAGCCACATGAGGTCTGGCATTGTCCTGAATTAGGAGGAACCCAGGGCCAACCGCACCAGCATATGGTCTCACAAGCGGTCTGAGGATCTCATCTCAGTACCTAATGGCAGTCAGGCTACTTCTGGCGAGCACATGGAGGGCTATGCGGCTCTCCAAAAAAATGGCACCCCACACCATTACTGACCCACTGCCAAATCGGTCATGCTGAAGGATGTTGCAGGCAGCAGATCGCTCTCCACAGTGTCTCCAGACTCTGTCACGTCTGTCACAAGTGCTCAGTGTGAACCTGCTTTCATCTGTGAAGAGCACAGGGCGCCAGTGGCGACTTTGCCAATCCTGGTGTTCTGTGGCAAATGCCAAGCTTCCTGCACGGTGTTGGGCTGTGAGCACAACCCCCATGTGTGGACGTCGGGCCCTCATATCACCCTCATGGAGTCGGTTTCTAACCGTTTGTGCAGACACATGCACATTTGTGGCCTGCTGGAGGTCATTTTGCAGGGCTCTGGCAGTGTTCCTCCTGTTCCTCCTTGCACAAAGGCGGAGGTAGCGGTCCTGCTGCTGGGTTGTTACCCTCCTACGGCCCCATCCACGTCTCCTGGTGTACTGACCGGGCTCTTGGTAGCACCTCCAGCCTCTGGACACTACACTGACAGACACAGCAAACCTTCTTGCCACAGCTCGCATTGATGTGCCATCCTGGATGAGCTGCACTACCTGAGCAACTTCTGTGGGTTGTAGAGTTCGTCTCATGCTACCACGAGTGTGAAAGCACAACCAACATTCAAAAGTGGCCAAAACATCAGCCAGAAAGCATTGGTACTGAGATGTGGTCTGTGGTCTCCACCTGCAGAACCACTCCTTTATTGAAGGTATCTTGATAATTGCCAATCATTTCCATCTATTGTCTATTCCATTTGCACAACAGCATGTGAAATTGATTGTCAATCAGTGTTGCTTCCTAAGTGGACAGTTAGATTTCACAGAAGTTTGATTTACTTGGAGTTATATTCTGTTGTTTAAGTGTTCCCTTTATTTTTTTGAGCAGTGTAGTTCTACTTGGATGAGAATATAAGCAATCCTGCTAATCAGGACAATCATCATCTTGTTTTGTAATTAAAGGGAATGTGTAATCAGAAAATTACCTCCTACTGTTTAAATCAGTTTTATGTTAAATTTATTTTTAAAAAATGTTGGCAGTGGATTTTTTCCGACATCACAATCACAATTTAGGGATAGGGCATAAATCTATTTAGTTCATCAATATGCTCTCTTTTAAATGTAATCAGAAAATAACCTATTTTTACTTTTTTCATGTGTTAAATGTTTTTAAAAAATGCCTTTTTGTTTTGTTACATATGAAAATGTCAGTTAAAACCTCCCCCCTCTCCCTCCCTAGAAATCTTTCAATTTTCATACTTGCCTCTAAGGCTTTCAAGACTCATACTTCCTATTCTTTCAGGAAGTCTATGTGTACATTAGCAGCAATAGACTGATTCTAACATGGCCTGCCAAAAGGTTAGTGGCGGCCCCCAGAGAACCGGAAGATGCCAGCTCCCTTCTTACTATATTCACATGTATTCGCAGCTTTCATGTACCGACAGTGGTTCTGGCACTGCATTCATGCCCAACGGTGGTTCTGATCTTGTAGAAATCCATAACGTGCTTTATGGCTATTGTACAGTATCTTAAAACTTAATTTCAAAACTAAGTTTTGAGGACTTTATGTGGAGGATTTGGCGAGTTTCTGCTCAGTTTCGGCTCCAAAATCTCAGTTTGAATTAGCGTGCGTTCTCACTGATTTTGTTTAGCAGGAACTGAGTAAAAACTCTGCAAATCCTCAAAACTTGTTTCTGGTGATGTATTAATGTACTGATGGTGGTTCTGGTGATGTATTCATGCAAGTACCCCTTTTTATTTTTTGTGACTCTTGGGATTGGTTCAGTATGGTAATTGGTCCAAAAAATGTTGCGCTCCCCTGCTCTAGCCCTATCTTTTGTATTGAAGCACCTTATGAGCATGGGCTAAGTTCATTGTGAAGGGACTGTGAACCGTGATATCCTATGTTAACCTTGTATAGAGGTGACAAAAAGTCGTCGGTAAAAAACAAGAAGAATGAATCTAAAATAAAGACATTTTAGACAGAAAACGGACATCTAAATGTTATTTACATAAGAACGTGTTCTTTCCAGGTTACTAAAAATTACTAACCTGGAAAACAATGTATGTTTCCCAACCTCTGGCCAGATATGGTTATGCGATGTACTATGAGATATGTTTATGTCAGTCAAAAGGTTACATAATAAAATATTTAAGACAAAACAGAATTAAACTATTCCCAGGGCAAAAGATATCCAGTGCACTTACAAATGACTGCTGTCACCTATCATGTAGCTTATATTGATCTCAGTGGAAACACATCACCTCCGGCTACTCAATGTCCTTCTGGTTTCTACACTTAACTAATGGGCTCTCCAGATTGATATTAGTTTGTCCGCTACGTCACATGTTGTTTTTATTAGTTTTAAATATTTAAAAAGGTAGTACAGCTCCAGTGACGAAGGACACACAATGGGGGTCCGGATACAAATTAAGAGGGGTATTATTGGAAAATAACTAAATGTCTTTATGGTGATAGCACAATAGGACAGATTTTCCAATCCTTCCTAATATTAAAGGGAGTCTGTCAGGAGGTTTTGCTGCCTCATCTGATTGCAGCATAATGTTGGAAAAGACCCTAATTTCAGTGATGTGTCACTTAGTTTACTGGGTGCAGCAGTTCTGACACAAGTTTTTAGATGTAGCATGTAGCAGAGCTCAGAAAGCTTCCCCCACTCACACCAGGCTCTCTGTGTACAATGTAAATTGACAGTGAGCTGCTAGTCAGTGCTGGGGGCAGAGTTGAACCAGTATGCATGTGAGCTGTAGTCCTGTAGTGTATCGCCTGCTGATAAAATACTCATTGTATTGAAACAACAGCACACAACCTAATAAGTGACACATTGCTGAAATCAGTGTTTTAACCCTACCTCACGCTGTCCTCAGATTACCTAGAAAGAAACTTGCTGATAGATTCCATTTAAAGAAGTAAAAGATAAAGCGCTCCTTGTGCAGGTCAAACGGGGTTAAACAGGTCACAGTGGATGATGGTGCTCACCGGGATGAGTTGTGCGGCTCCAGGCACAACTCTGGGAATAGCAGAAATGACTCCCCAAAGGCCGCTGCTCCGCCGGCAGAATCCAATCCGTGGACCCAGATGAATGAGAACAAAGGAATAGAAAAACTGGGGCTCTAGATAGTGCTGCCAAGGATATGAAAATAGATATAGTTACCACACAAAAATACTTCTTTATTCCATGCATTTCAGAGCTGCTCTAGCTCCTTCCTCAGGCTTACCTTATATAGCATAATAAAGTAGGATTTTTGCATGGTACCTACATCTATTTTCAAATCCTTGGCAATGCTATCTAGAGCCCCAAGATTCCATTTAAAGGGAATCTGTTACAAGGTTTTTAATATCCTGAGAGCCGCATGATGTAGGGACAAAGACTTTACTGGTTGCTGCAGTGTTGATTAAAAACGGTTTTATCTACTGCAAATATAAAAGTTCTGATTGCTGAACTCTGCATACCACACCTACCACTGGTAGCTTTCTGCCCACTGTGCAGCCCAGTAAATGACAATTCACTGGAATCAGGTTCTCTGTCTCTACATCATGCTATCAGATTAGAAAGCAAAAACCTGGTGACCGATTACCTTTAACCCCTTCATGACATGGTGATTTTCCATTTTTTTCGTTTTCATTTTTTCCTCCCCTACTTCCAAGAGCCATAACGTTTTTATTTTTCAGTCAATATAGCTGTACAAGAGCTTGTTTTTTGTGGGACGAGTTGTAACTTTAAAAAAGACACCATTCATTCTACTACATAGTGTACTAGAAAATGGAAAAAAAATTCCAAGCGTGTTGAAGTTGAAGAAAGAGGCAATTCCACAATTGTTTTTTGCATTTTTTTTTATTTACCATATTAGCTATATGGTAAAACTGACCTGCCAGTATGATTCTCTAGGTCAGTACGAGTATGCAGATATTAAACATGTATAGTTTTTTTTTTTTTGTTTTTTTTTTATTTAAAAAGGAATATTCCCATCTCCAAGATCCTATCCCAATATGTAGTAGGTGCAATAATAATATTAGCAAATACCTCCAATTAGATATGTTGCATAGTTTTTTTGATTCGCTATGTCTCTTTCCTCATGTGCAGGCATTTAGGTATCCATAGTTACGTCCACTGATAGTGACAGTTAGCTAGCTGCTAGTGGTCGTAACCATGGATACCTAAGGTCCTTCAATGGCTGCTCATGAGGCTACTACTACTACTACTACTACTACTCTTCAAGTAGTAGGGGAAAAAAAAAATCAGGAAATTTGTATAAAAAAAAAAAAAAAAAAAAAAAGTAGCTTTTGTTGCCATTTTCTGAGACCGGTAACATTTTCATTTTTCATGATATGGGACTGTATGAGGGCTTATTATTTGTGCCCTGAGCTGACGTTTTTTTACTGATACTATCTTGGGGTAGATATGATGTTTTGATTCCCTCTTATTATATTGTAATGCTAAAAACATAATTTTGGCATTTTGATTTGCTTTCTCATTACGCCGTTTACTGTTCGCATTAATTTACTTTATATTTTGATAGATCTGACTTTTATGAACGCAGTGATACCAGATGTGTATTTTTTTTAACAGTCGGCAATGAACCGCAGAATGTGTCTCTAGCCTCGAAGCTGATGTGGGAGGAGCGCAGCGTCTGCATTCAGGCGGCTGTGTGACGTTAACAGCGGTTCGCGAAACCGGAAGAGGGAGGAGTTTCATGCGTTCCACAGATTCAGGAAGTAGTGTAGCGTGCGGTTCATATACCGGACGCGGTGCAGAAACAACTACATTCATAGGGGGATGTCTATAGGTATCCCATATGACACTATCAATTAAGTATACACTCAGAGGTATTTATACGGACCCTGCTCTGCATTCCACTCTCTGCAGATTAGGACAGATAGTGGAGGGACCCATGTTGATCTTATGCACCTAGCACTTTAGCTCCCCGGATACAACATAGTCCCTTGATGATTCTGCTTGGATGAAACGCGTAGGGACATGAAAAATAAGGGAAAGTGCAGGGTCTCTATACAGGGCTAGCTGTGGACTGCCCTTGTAAGGACAGGAGTTGTGGGGTCAGTAATATTGTGAGCTGACAGGGAATAATAGGGTCAGCCGTCCCCACTTTGTGTTCAAAAGGTAACTCTGGACATTAACCTCCTCCCTTGTTATCAAGAAAGAATGGGTGAGATAATTCCATTTTTTTTCTCTTATATAATTGAACTGTGATAAAAAAGTTGTGGTCTGCACTCAGACTATACTATGTATAATCACTTTTTTATGTCACTTTTATCTTCATGGACTCGTAGTTACTAGGTAAATGTGTGGACCTTGAGTACATGTTTCAGTGACTATTTTGGTTACACAGACCGAAAAAAATCTATATCATAAGGGGATCGGTTTGACACAGGGTTTTCTCCACTGATCCCTTTTATTCTATGGTCCTTCTGTTCTAGAATCTATCCTATTAAGTTTTTTGGTCTCCTTATTGCAGAGGTGATCAATAAACCATATTTTTTATATACACAGGGGTGGTCTCTGGGCTATATTTCTGTTAATTGTCAGGTTGGCCCAGCGACTCGCTCCATTTTACATTGACTGGCACATTTTATACATGGTATTAAAAGTTACGTTTTAAATTTCACAATTTCGTTATCTAATTGTTTTATTTTTAACTAGCTGTACCCAGACATGCGTTGCTGTGGCTCAGTCTGGTTACATGGAAAAGAAAGAAAAGAGAAAGCACACATTTCTAAAATATTTAATTTCACAATGCTTGTGGGCATACAATATTTTTTGTTGTTCCATTGTCTGTGTAGTGTAAATGAAAATAAATCAAAATCTATGAACATTCAATTTAACAATGCAATCGGAAACACTGTAATGGAATCGCGGTCTCGTCATTCCCCTTCCCTCCAACCCCCACAGGGGACACGAAAGAAACAGAGCACAGGCAGCGGCTGGCACGAATGAAGGAGAGGGAGGAGGGTTTATGAATGAGATGTCACTAAGTGGGGGAGAATTCCAGGCGGACGGGGAGAGTCAGCCTGGGACTGAGCTCGTAACACCCCCCTTGCTGGTGCTTTTAGGTCCAACAGCTGGTATATAAATACATAGTAGGTATATAAAAACCATGCGTGTATTCGAATGCAATGTTGTATCAAAATTTCAAAGCAATCGGTGGAGATTTAAGATTTTGTACAAACGAACATTTACATTTTTATTTCTATATAGATGCGGCAAAAGAGGGGTGATTGTTTTTTTTAAACATGAAAAAAAAAAATCAAAACACTTTTTTTCACTTTTTACTGTCTCCGATAGGAGCGTGGAATGAAGAACCCCCCTGCCGGCACTTGTTAAGCGCTGGTGTCAGAGATTGACAGAAGGATTTAACAGGTTAACAGCCACGGGCAGAGCTCCACTCCACCAGCAGCTGTAGGGGGCACATGATGGCTGATTAAAATCAGCCATCATGTGGGGGGAAAGATGCGGGGGCGGATTGCAAGCCTGCATCAAAAGCAGGGACACGACATATGACGTATATATACAGTATATCATATGTCATGAAAGGGTTAAATTGGAGTAAACCTAGACCATGCAGTATGAAGATGCAAAATAATCATTACAATGGTGCACGCTATGTGGTGAAGTTAATGCATCTTGCTAAACATTTTAGATATTTTTTCCAACATCAATTTGTTGAATTACTTATTTTGGATCAAAATATTGGCAATAATGGTGTATTTATAAAATACTTTGTGAGAGCACAAAGCATGACTGAAAAAAACAACTTTAAACAATTAAATGTTGTTGAGCAGGAATAAGCTGCACCAAATTCATTAATCTTCATGTAAGGAGATGGACATATTACCCCACATCCCCCCTTGAAGAAACAAGTGTTATGTTGCATAATGTAAACTGATGTGCGATAATGAGGTTGATAATGTGAATTCTTGACATTAGGGATAGCAAGAGTTAAAGTTTGGGACTAGCCCAGAGTGTGAGGGGTGTGCTGAAGAGAAAAAGACAGTTTCCTGTTGAAACATCAGATAGGTCTCTTCTGTATGCATTCTAGGCTCTAAGGTCTGGTGTGAGCAGTGCTGCATTTCTTGGGTTTCCCTAGAAGAACCAAAATCTCAATTTGCAGACACTGTTTAGGGGTACTGCCCCTCATCAGTGCAAAGTGTGAGATCTGGTTTGGCAAGGTGAGAGGCATCTGACCGGAATCCAAGGGGTAACATTTCTCCTTACGGAGAATGACATGTCAAGTCTGACATGTCAATGTGAGGAGACTTATGCCACAATGTTCGTCTGGGAAATATCAAATTGTCTCTTCAGGGAAGAAGAGAGCCTTAACTCTAGTGCCACCTATATGAAGTAGCAATCCTAAAAGTCAATATCGACTCTTTAATGAGCCTTATTACATGACTTAGGAGTGAGGACACTGGGAGAGAGATAGCATGATCCGGAGCAGAAACGAGGAAGATTGACCGTGAGACAAAGTGATTTATTGGAGTTCTGGGAGCGGGCGCCTAGCAGTAAGGCCCAGAGTTTATAACGCCTAGAGGTAATGGGCCCAGACATGACGAAGTACGCAAGGTGAAGAGAGTGCCCCAGCGGGAGTTCCAGAGGGTCAGGGATACAGAGGATAAGTACCAGCTATTCTGGCACCATAATTCCCTAGACGGGAAAGACGACGCGGAACCGCGGGTTGAGTAAAGGACTTTTGCTAGCTGAACTATAGTGTTGAGCTGGGTTGTGGTGAAGTAGTGAGGAATAGTGAAGACAGAAGACCAGTAAAAAAAAGAAAGAAACTGAATTTGGGGGAGAAAGGTTGAACTTGATGGATCTAGGTCTTTATTCAACCTACGTTACTATGTTAAAATGATACTCATACCGAAGGAAACATTTGAGAAGATATGTACCCGATATCTACTGTATATAACCCTCCCCAAGTTGATGTTCAGTAAAAAGTTTATTTTGAACTGAAGACCTCCTTCATTGAAGTGTCAAATATCTGGTCCTGATCAACCAGCAACATCAGTTACATGCGGCCTACACCAGCAACATCAGTTACATGTGGCCTGTATGGGCGTAGTGCCCTCACAGCACAAGTCTACACAATCCAGCCAGGACCCTTACCTTCATGTAACATGTCAAGGTGCAAGAGATGAGTACCTCCCCACGATTACAATGTTACAGGCACACGACACTAAATGAATTTGGCACATCTTATCAGTGCTATGTGCCTTGCCAGAAATGTTATTCCAGAGACTCCAGCAATAATTTCTGGAATAAGAAACATTGCCACTTTCAATAAATTTGGCACTCCCTGTCTGTCATGACACCACCCATTTGGGCAGAGCTGCCCTGGAATTTTGTTTTGCAACGTTTCAAAGTGTTTTGCACCAGAAACATTTTGATGATTCAAAGCAAATTGTGTCTTATAGTCACTTTTAGGTCACTTTCACATGGCATTCTGAACAGTATTTAAAGAGGTTGTCCATTATGCACATCCTTTAGTTCAGTGTTTCCCGAACTCCAGTCCTCATGGCCCCTCAACAGATCAGGATCCTAGTATTGCACAGGTGATACAATTATCAAGCAGCAGAAATTACCACAACTTCTCTCACCTTCTTCTATGGGTTACTAAGGAAATCCTGAAAACATGATTTGTTGGAGACCATAAAGACAGGAGTTGAATGAGGATTAATAAAAAAAAAGTAAATATTCATTTAATATAAATATTTTATTCTGCAATAAAAAACTCATAGGAGTACCAACACAATTATAAGTACCAACACAATTATAATGACTCCTTTAATAACGATAACTTATGATTTTTTTGCTGTTTACAGTGGAGAATAATTAATGTCAGTACATTTTATGTTGCCCAAATGTTTCTATTTATGCTTTTAAAAATCTAAAACATTTTTGAAAAAAGTTTGAAAAAAAATATAGTATAGTGCACCTCACCTCCCATTTTTTAAGCCATCCAAGATAGAGTAACAGCCAAGTAGTGATATTATCAAAATGGTAAGGTCTATAAATGTCCTTATCCTTAACTATTTCATGACATCCGCCATGTAAGCATGGAGACATTGGATGCACATGTACGGCGCTGGCATAGGTTGCTTCCACACTGCGTCTTGTCACACGTTCCTTGGTCTCGTCGGGGCTTATGCCCGATCCCCTCGCAAAACGGGATTAGGGTGTATGCGCCGACTGGGCCATAGACTATAATGGTGCTGACAGAGCAAAAGAGTGCTTTGTCGTGCATCATTTTCGGGCGTGTACACCTACTGGAGATGGACACCCAAACTCAGTCTACTACTGAATCCAGTATTGCGGTGGTTCGGACGCAAGCCCAGATGGGACCAAGGAAAATGCTGTGTGAAAGGAGCTTTGTAGGTATATAGGAGGCTACCTAATTTGTGTCAGGACTCCTGCGGCCAGTCAGTGTATTGCTGTCCATATACAAATGTGAGAAGCTAGAAGTATCTAGAATCATCTACAGTGCTGTGCAAATTAATTGGGACAAAGCCAAAAACAAACATTTTTGAATATTTAATAATAAAATGTTATAATGCACTGTTACATACTAATTTTAGTAAGAAATATGTCCTCGTTTAGCAGACATGAGATTTTCAATGCGTTTTGGCATTGATTCTACCAAGTTTTTGCATAAATTCTTCAATTCTTCATCATGGAACCACACTTGTATGGCACTGTTTATCATGCGTTCTTTGGTTGTACAGTCCATTTTGCCAAGACGTCTCTTCACAATGCTCCACAAATTTTCTATAGGATTTAAGTCTGGTGAATTGCCAGGCCAGTCCAGCACTTTTACTTTATTTTCTTCCAGGAATTTCTTCACACACTTGGAATTGTGGCATGGAGAAAAAGTACACTAAACCACTCCTCACAGAAACAAGCTCTCAACTGAAGCTGAGGGGGCAGCTAGTTGTTATTTTCTGACTAAAACCAGTCAAACCACATTTTGTTACTCAAGGTTGTACACTCACACCTGTTCAAAAAAGTTAAAACTGGTTTGAATCACTGATTGGTAACCAGCTTATGATTTTACTTAAAAAATGCTTTGTCCCAATTAATTTGCACAGCACTGTATATGGATGCAAACACAAAGAATACCAAGGTTAGCATAACCTTTAATTCAGCCCTTAGGGTGCGGAACAAAATTAAAAAAACACATCTACACTTATCTCCCCTACTCGCACTGTGTTCCCCGATGACCCCCTAACAATGTTATGCGATCACTGCCACTTTCATAGTTTGGTCTGAGTGAGAGAACATGGTTTGTGTCAGGTAACCGGCAAGGGACTGAGGGACACAGCACTGCGATTACAGTAACAGCACTGGTTCGGAAGGTAAAAATAGAGATTTTTATTTTATGTGGCACCCTAGGGTTATTAATAAAGGGTTGTCCAGGAGAAAACACCTTTAGCATCAATATTTGAAAGCCAAATCAGGAGAAAGTCCAAAACTCCTTTTACATATTCTGTTACTGTGATTGGACCCTGATGCACCTTTCTTTGTGGGCAATGTAGACTGAGCAGTGGGATTTTTGTCTTTTTGATATCAATTTTAAGAACTTAATACAGGTCACGTTTTATTGGTCTATGGTTCTGTGTTAGATTTGTAATATATTCCTGTAATATGGCATCTAGAGGAGCATGCCAGGGTTTTTTCATTCCATATCCAAAATAAAAACCCTTTATATTTTTATCAAGCCTAATACATATATAGTATAGCCCCATATAGTTACCTACACAAAAACACCTTACTAACCTAATGATTAAAACACCACTCCAGCATTTTTTTTTATTGCAGCGCTGGAGTGGTGACACTAATGAAATTTTCCAGCCACCATCTTCTTCTGTTATCAGCGCCGCTCCGGTCGATCAGTTTAAGACTTGCCGGATCGCTCTAGTGTTTGGTGGGCGAGTGGGAAGTCACAACCCAATGTAAGTCTATGAGCGTCAGAATGAGACGAGAACGAGGGTCTCAGACTTACACTGAGAGATTGTGACAGTTACCTTTAACTTTTGGTTAGTCAGAAGTTGTGGTCACAAGATGATGGCAGTGGACCGTAGCAGTGTTGTAAGAGCGAAAGACAGCGGCTGGTAAGTATAATACTAGGGTCAGGGAACTTAGTCTAGCACCACTCCAGCACTGAAATAAAAAAAATAAAAAAAAGATAGAGTGGTGCTTTAAATGGCAGAAAACATTCAATGCCTGAAGATAAGTATAACAGATAATAAATCCTTCCTGGCACCAATGTGCCAGACTATGCCAATACTACACTTTTGGAGAAAATATAAAGAAAAGTGTGATATATTTTATATGACCATAATTAGTTATAAATGTAAGAATAGGACATTGTATTAACACATGTGACAGCTATTTCAGGAGGTGATAATCTGGACGTATATGAGGAGGGCACGTTTCTATCTGGTATCTTCTAATTATATCTTGGTAACTGTTTGAACACGTAAAGCAGATTTCAGTCCTCTAATACCACACAAAGCTTTATGTTAAAACTCACATTAAATGAATCTAGACCACACGCAGGGAAATGATCAGAGAAGGTCACTCCATGATCATCATGAAGGTGCCAGTATTAATAGGTAATATATGACATGGTCAGGATGCATTGGTTTTATACATATGTACCGCAACTATTCTACAGATAGGTTTTATATATTATTTCTGTGGCTCTAGAAGGCAGCTGAGTGAGCGCCATCACTTTTGTAAATCCTCTATAATCGCACAAGAAGGAATCCTTCAAGCCTAAGCTGTAATCTCTGATTCCTTATTCATGTCTCTAAGAATGACTGCACAAGTTCTCTCCTCCTTTCAATATGTAATAGCATTTCTTAACTACCAGGAGTCAGTGCAGTAATGGCGATCGCTATCACACTGGAGCTGCTGCAAAAAACAATGAATATGTTATACAGAAAACCATGTACATGAATACCCAAAGGTGGATTCCCATCTTACATTTTCTCCATATATTTTCTCCATAACTCTGGCATCTTCCCCTATTTCAGGAATGGAGTCCACAGAACCCCTTTATGGTTAATGGCGTGGCCCCTTCATCCAGGCAGAGAAAGATGACCCTGCCCTTGTGCATCTTTCTCTATTCTATTATATGGGATTTGTAGAAATCTGATAGAGAAATAGCCAAACTCCCAGAGAAATGAATGGAGAAAGTGTGGGCCGTGTTTTTATGCCTTCCTCATCCGGATGATTGCAGACGCCAGATGACCTCTGTTCTCAGTATAGATGCAGGTACCAAATATGCGACCCACACATATCAGACATTTGTGATGTAGCCTGTAGATATATAGGATGTGAGTGAAATGATTCAATGTTAAATGAATGTGTCAAATATTTTGGAATTCACTGGACCTGGCAGATTTGAACAATTTGCAATATGATTTAGCAAATTGCCTAAAATGGCAGATGCAATTTTGCAAATTGCATAAAACTCCATTAGGCAGAGAAGGCTCACATGATCTTGGGTGCAGCCAGGGAGGCTTCCCCATAATGCGTTGCAGCTATCGCATCACATGTTATAGCACAGTCAATTACAGACTGTATGAAAGCTGAGGCAGGAAATGCAACAGCCATTTTGTGATTAATATGGATAGTGAGAGGACATCACCGCTTAGCTATAGAGATAGTGTGTGACAGGAGAGCAGTGAGGAACGTTTACCCATCTGTTTACCCATTTCCATATATATTAAAGTCACTTTGACATTACTAAGGCTGTGTCTATGTTAAAGATGTTGAAATGAGTTGGATACAGTCCTAGGAGACCTCAGAGAGTCATACATATCTTTTTGGGGCCATTGAAGTACTGTACTGTATACAATTTTGGGTTCCAGTGTATACGAAGGACATAGCTGAACTAGACCGGTAGCAGAGAAGAGTGACCAAGGTTATTAAGGGAATGGGTGGACTGCAATATGAAGACAGGTTATCAGACTTGGGGTTATTCAGTTTGGCTTAGGGGTGATCTTATGTACACATATATGAGGGGACAGTACAGAGAACTTTCTAATGATCTTTTTACACACAGGCCTGCAACGGTGACAAGGGGGCATCTTCTACATTTAGAGAAAAGCAGGTTTTTCCATGATCACAGGCACTCAGACGATGATTCTTTACTGTACAAGCAGTGAGACTATGGAACTTTTTAATACATGTTGTAATGGTTGTGTTATGATAGTGTAGCAACTCACTCAGGAAAATAGGAAACACACTGAATACTACAAATGACCCTGCTGGTTCCTGTACAGACTAGAGATCCTGACCCCGCAGTCCCTCGTGGTTCCTGCATGAGATGAGATAGCCCTAACCACAGACTAGATAAAGGCATCTTGGACCTATACTGCCTGAAAGGCCGTCCAGCACTTCACATTCCTCCTAAAGAATCATAGGACAGAGCAGAGTGCAAATTACCTACAGAAGGGAAGTGTGCTGAAATAGAAAGATCCTAGAGTGAGTAAAGCAAAGCACGAAAAACAAAATAAAGAATTAAGTAGGTACTATTAGAGAATATGCCACCTACTTCCTAAAAAGAAACAGAAGATAGGTGCAGGGTACAGACAAAAAAACAGTAGAGAGATAAACCTTAGCTGTTTTTTCACTAACTGGTTTGAAGTACAGCAGTATGGCTGGACATCCAAATGAGACTATCACCAGCAGGAAATACCAGCAGGGGGAAAGTATATAAAGTCACACTCGAAAGGTGATCAGGCAGAAAAATTAGTAAATGAAAACACCTGTTACCCTAAAAAGACTAAAGGAAGGGTAACAGAAACTAAACATCTGGAGAAAAAGGTGCATCTGCTGTGGCTCGGCGGACAGAGAAGCCAAGCACAGGCTCAAGGGTTCAAACCTAGACGCATGACAGGTTGATTGACTAGAAAAGTACAAGGAGGGCCTGGATGCCTTTCTTGTAAAAGATAATATTACAGTTTCTGGGTACTAGATTCTGTGATGGGACATTGATCCAAGCAAATAGTCTGCTTTGCTTTAAATAGGGTGAAGGACTTATTCCCTTAATATGGGGATATTAATATTGGCCTTATGGGTTTTTTGCCTTCCTCAGGATTAACATACAGTATTAGGATATAGGTTGAACTTGATTGTCTGATGTCTACTTTCAATCTTAAAACTATAAGACTATAAATCTATTTTACCCAAATTGAATTTTTTCAGGAAATATTTGGTGAAGCTTGCAAATTTGAATTTCAAAAGATTCTGTCATCTTTAGTAGATATGCCATAAATGTCTGACATAGGAATACTGGTTTAAACTGTACAAACAGATATTTGTTAGGCTGCGTGCCCACTATGCGTTTTTCAAGCATTTTTGCCGCGGAATTTCCGCAGCGGATCATCGTTGCGGAAAAATACGCAGCATGTCCATTAATTTTGCGGACACGCAGTGTAATTGCCGCCATTGACTTGCATTGAATCGCTTAATATCCCCATGACTACATGTGCACATGCGGATATTAAGCGATTCAGTGTGCGGATGGTACCCGGGTCTGGAGAAGAGGAGACTCTCCTCCAGACTCTGGTACTATAGTACCTGTTAAAAAAAGAATTTAAAATACGATGTGTTCGGTCTCTTGTACGGCTCACGATGGTCTAAAAGGACCTTTCATGACATCATTTAGTCATGCGACAGGTCACGCGACCGCCGACGTCAGCGGTCGCATGACCTGACACATGACTAAAAGATGTCATGAAAGGTCCTTTTAGACCATCACGAGAGACCGGATGCATCGTACAGGAGACCGGGGGTCATTGGAAGGTAAGTGTAATGTTTATTTTTTATTTACCATTTTTATTCTTTTTTTTAACTATTAACTTGGTCACACTATATAAATCCATGCCGGTTGCATGGACTTATATAGTGTGACCAAGTTGTCAAGCACTTTTCCAAGTGATGCTAAAATCGCTTGGAAAAGCGCTTGATAACCCGCATGCAGAAATGCATGCAAAAACGCTTGACAAACGCTTCTACATGGCAGGGAAAACACATGTAAAATCCGCATACGTTTTTCCTGCCAGGGAGATGCGAAAAAAATATGCAGCATTTCTGCATCGTGGGCACATAGCCTTACTCCTGAAAATGTGTAATCTTTTCAGGACTGAACATTTTAGACTGGTGATGGCTAGTTTCCTCTCAATAATCCCGTCGCTGCACTGGGGTCATCATGGTGGAAACATATTTTAGCTGGCATTACAGTAAATGAATAATGGTCATAAAGGCATTCCAGAGACATCAGTGCAGAGATAGGAAGATGGACTGCAGCTTTGTCCTCTGTGGTAAGCAAACGTCACTGATAATAACTGTCACAGGCACCATGTATGCTCCTAGATGTCACTTACGGAAAGATATTTCTATATGTGTCACCCTGGCCTGGATGCCACAAGTGTAATTAAAGCTGTGTCTGAGAGCAAGGGGGAGGTTCTCTAGTCAGGGGAACATTAGCATGCAATGCCTCCTGTCTCAGGCCAGTAGGGGGAGCTGGCTGCCCCTATAAAAGCTGGTACTGGGGGCAGGGTTAGGGAGAACAGGACGACCTGTCTCAGCACTGAGACTTGTCCCAGAGCAGAGCAGGGACAGATAGTTGTATTGCACCTAAGAGGGAGTGTGGCAGGAGGAGAGCCACAAGCCAGAGACAAGAGGCGAAGCAAGCCTGTCTTGGCAGAGAAAGGACTTCATTTACCAGACTTTGGTGTCTGAGGCTGGAAGGATTCCCCATTCTCCAGCAGATAACCAGTTCGCAGGGGACTGTATATTCCTTGGCCTAAGAAGCCTGAAGGCCCTGCCACAACAGAAGGGACCAGTAAAGCCATACAAGGCTGGGAGCAGAAAGGAACCCACGTCGCAGGCCATACAGGCGAGAATACACGGAAAGCTCGGAAACGTGGGCTGTTAGCCAGAAGGAGCACAGAAAGCACGGTAGGCCTACACCCTCACCCTGACCAGGGCCAATTTCCCCGTTCCTCTCAGACATCCAGGTCCCCTCCTAGTTGGGACTGTTTGTGGGTCAGTTTACCTGTTTCAGTAGAGACCCTGGACTGCAACCTATTGTCTGTGTGCTCCTTCGCGCCTCCAGCACTACCGGTACTGGGACTCTCACCACCATCACTCCCACCATCCACTACACTGCCCTGGGGCTGCACTCTTCCCGAGGGGAGTCACACCATCTCAGCTGCACACCTCATCAGCCCCAGCGGTCTGCCTTGCAGCGGCGGTACCTAATGACCGCAAATCCACGGGTGGCGTAGTCGGACATTATCAATAGCACATAACGCACTACCACTGGCCTGACCACCCTGAGCCACAGAACCGGGTTGCCACTACTACTCCCACCGTTTCCCTAATTGCCCGGATCCGAGTGCCCCATGGCCCAGGGGGCGAGTCAGCTTTGGCGTAGTCGGCAGGATTGCAACCAACCCGCCACAAACTGGTATTGCGTGCCTAGAAAAGACTTTGCACTTACCTGAAAAGAGATTTCCCGCCATCCGGAGCAGTTTCCCGCCATTTCCAGCCGTCTCCCGCAATTTTCAGCTGTTTTCCCGCCATCCGAAGTAGTTTTCCCGCAGTCGGACGCCATCTTCAGGACGCCGCGAGGGAAGAAGAGGGGCGTGGACGTCAACACCGCGCGAGATCCGAAGCTCCGCCCGACGCACCGACGCTGCGCAAGGTCCTGGAAGGGAGAGAGAGCGACGCTGACGTCATCAGGACGCGACGCCAGGTCCTCGTCCATAGCAGCAGCAGCGGAGCCGCGGCCTACAGAAGAGGATCGTCGGAAGGTAGGCCACGCTTAACTAGGGGGGAGGAAGATGTCGGACACAGAGGCACCCAGTACCACCAACGCAGCTGCAGCAGCGGTGATGCCCTTTTCCCTGCCCTACATCCCTGGAGCGGCCTGGCTGCCCAAGTACTCAGGGGAGCCCCATGCCCTAACTGACTTTAAGGAAAAGCTGTACAGTTTGTTCCAAGTTTACTCCCTGACAGAGGGACAGAAGGTCAGCATACTAACAGGGCAGTTAACTGGCGCAGCCCAAAGGGAGGTAAAGTCATGGCCCACTGAGGAGAAAAGGACTGTGAAGGGTATTCTGGCCCGGCTGCGGGGTACCTTTGACACACGTACCTCCGCTGAAATTAAAATGAGGTTCTATGGATGTAAGCAGCGGGCACAGGACAGCATCAGAGACTATGCCCTAAATTTGCAGGAAGCCCTAAGGGCCATCCAACAAACTGACCCTGGCAGCGTGCAGGAAACGGATAAGTTACTAACAGAACAATTCATAGAAGGACTGCTGTCTAGCGCCCACAGGGCCCAACTGCGCCTCATGTTCTTTCAGAACCCTGATCTGACCTTTGCCCAATTTAAGGACAGGGCCATAAGGGTGCTCCGTGAACCTGCAACCAGTGGCGCTATAAACCCCCGGCGCTCTGCTCTCACATACCACCAGGAGGCAGCGCCCTCCTCTATGGACTCCGTGGAGGCTGACGCACAGGCCCTGAACCAAGCCCCGTCGAAAGACCTGCACCACCAAGTCCAGGAGCTGACCAGGAGCGTCGCGGCGTTGACCAGGACCGTCCAGGCGTTACAAGTGGACCCGTCAAGACCCATCGAGCTGGCTTCAAGTCCGGAGGATGTCCCGTGGCGTCAACAGAGGAGGATCCCGTCGTTCCGAGGGAGGCCCACAGACCGCTACGCAGAGGATGGACAGCCCATTTGCCGTCGATGCAACCAGCCCGGACACATTTCCAGGTACTGTAATTTAAACGGGTCCAACCTGGGGCAGAGGGCCAACCCCCAGGCATAAGATCACCAGGCCCTTATAATTGGCGTGATAAGTACGTTGGGGGGGCGCCCGGTTTTACCCGTGGTGCTGGACGGTATCCCCATGAGCGCCTTGCTGGATACTGGGTCACAAGTAACCACTATCCCTTATGTACTTTTTAAGCAGTATTGGACTGATGCTGATATCACACGGTATCCAGACAGTAACTTGAGCATCATCACCAGTAATGGCTTACCCGTGCCGCAGATGGGGTTCAAGGAGATGACCATTAAGATTGGTAAAGTTGAACTGCCGGCACAGGGAGTAATTATTGTGGACATTGACCGTCGTGAAAGTCACCATAAAATAACTGTGGGTACTAATGTAATTGAAAATTGTCTTTCAGAGGTAATTGTAATTCTACAACAGGTGGCGGTGAATGCTAGTTCCAGCCAACAGAGAGTCCTCAACAAGGAGATAAAAGCCCTGATGAGACGGCAGCAGGTAGAACTGTCTGGTGGTGAGATCGGTAGCGTAAGACTGAGTGACCCATTCCCCATTTCCATGCCTCCCAAAAGTGAAATGATGATCTGGTGTCGGACTGCAATCGGGTTGAGAGGTAGAGACTACCAAGCCATGGTAGAACCCGTGTACTCAGACAGCAGGCCCACCATTTTGACAGCCCGGGGGGTGGTTGATGTCCGTCATGGGAGGGTGCCCGTTCGCATTCTCAACATTGGGGAGAGAGAGGTACACTTACCCAGGTACGCTACACTCGCCAAACTGTTTGTCGTCGAACACAAAGCTATCAGGGCCGTGGAACCCTTGCCTCCATCTCCACAGGCGCAGGGTAATGGCTCCCAGAAACAAAAGGAGGACTGGTGCCAGAAACTCCACGTGGGCGCTGACTCCACTCCCCTGCACCAAAAACAAGGAGTCTACCGGGTGGTACAGGAGTATGAGATAGTCTTTAGTAAGCACCCGCTAGACTTCGGCAGAGTAAAAGGGATAGAACACCACATCCCCACAGGGAGCCACCCACCGATAAAAGAAAGACACCGACCTGTACCCCCTGCACAGTATCAGAACGCAAAGGGCATGCTAAGAGAAATGAAGGAAGCTGGGGTCATTAGAGACAGCTGTAGCCCCTGGGCAGCCCCCTTGGTTCTGGTGAAAAAGAAAGACGGCACCATGAGAATGTGCGTCGACTATAGACAAATCAACCGTATCACCCACAAAGACGCATATCCGCTGCCTAGAATAGAGGAGTCTTTAGCCGCACTAAAATCAGCTAACTTCTTTTCTACTTTGGACCTTACTAGCGGGTACTGGCAGGTTCCTGTGGCAGAGGCTGACAAGGAGAAGACCGCCTTCACCACCCCGATGGGACTGAGTGAGTTCAACTGTATGCCCTTCGGGCTCTGCAACGCACCAGGGACCTTCCAGAGGCTGATGGAATGCTGTCTAGGGCACCGAAACTTCGAGACGGTCCTCCTTTACCTGGACGACGTGATCGTCTATTCGAAGACCTACGAGGACCATCTCAAACACCTGGCTGAGGTGTTCGAAGCCCTGGCAGGCTATGGCCTGAAGGTGAAACCATCGAAGTGTCACCTGCTGAAACCAAAGGTCCAGTACCTAGGGCACGTGGTAAGCGCGGAAGGAGTAGCCCCCGACCCTGACAAGGTCACGGCAATCAAGAGCTGGCTAAGCCCCTCGAACATCAAAGAGGTGAGACAGTTTCTCGGGTTGGTAGGCTACTACCGAAGGTTCATCCCCGGGTTCACTAAGATGGCTGCTCCTATGCAGGACCTCCTGATCGGACAGTCTAAGTCCAGGAGTCAAAAGCCACCCTTCAAGTGGGATAAACCGGAAGAGGAGTCCTTCCGCCAGCTAAAGATGGCCCTCACAGGGGACGAGATCCTGGCCTACCCTGATTACGGCCAGCCTTTCATTCTCCACACAGACGCCAGTAATGTGAGACTGGGAGCCGTACTGTCCCAAAACCAACAGGGCAGAGAACGGGTGATCGCATACGCCAGTCGGAAGCTGAGGCCCACCGAGAGGAACCCGGAAAATTACAGCTCCTTCAAGCTAGAATTCTTGGCGGTGGTGTGGGCCGTGACAGAACGCTTCAAGCATTACCTGGCCTCCGCAAAGTTCACCGTGTACACGGACAACAACCCGTTGACACACCTGGACAATGCAAGACTGGATGCCCTGGAACAGCGGTGGATGGCCCGTCTCTCCAACTATGACTTCGTGATCAAGTACCGGGCAGGCAAAACTAATGCCAACGTGGACGCCCTATCAAGAATGCCTCACTTACCTGAAGGTGACGAAGACCCAGAAGAGCTTGAGGAGGTAGAACTCCCCGCGTTTCACCGGTATGGAGCCGCTCAATACTCTCACCGCGTGAAGGAGGAGGATCTAACAACTGTGATGATCAATCCCCTACCTCACCACAGCTGGGCCGAGACCCAAGATAGTGACCCTGCAATCCGCCTGGTGAAAGATCTGCTGACCCGGGAAGATGCCCGCTTAGATCCAGATGCCCCAGAGGAAGCCAAGCAGCTATGGAAAGAGAAGAGCAAGCTGTTCCTCTACGAAGGCAAGTTGTGCAGAAGGATTGTCAACCACCGGACGCACGAGCTGACCTGGCAAGTCGTGGTTCCAAGGCGGGATGCAGCTATGGTCCTGGGAGCTTACCATGACAGAGCGGGACACTTCGGTTGGAAGAAACTGGAGTTCCTGCTAAGAGGAAGGTTCTTTTGGGTCGGCATGAGAGGAGCTGTAGAAAAATGGTGCAGAGACTGTGGCCCTTGTCACCTAAGGAGGAAGGACCGCGCCAGCCAGAAGACACCCTTGAGGCCCATTGTCACCACGCAGCCTCTTGAGCTGGTAGCTCTGGACCATGTCAAATTGGCTCCCAGCCGGTCAGGATACATCTATGCCCTGACAATCGTGGACCACCATTACCGTTTTCTAGGGGTGGTCCCGGTAAAGGACTGGACAGCCCAAACAGCGGCCAGAGCCTTCCAGCAATATTTCTGCCGTCCACACGGGTATCCGGAACAGGTCCTGACAGACCAGGGTCCAGCGTTCGAGGCTGAAATCTTCCAGGAGTTCTGCAACCTCTATGGCTGTAAGAAGATTCGTACAACGCCTTACCACCCCCAAACTAACGGGATGTGTGAGAAGATGAACAATATAGTCATTGATCTCCTGAAGACGTTGCCCCTGGAGGAACGCAGCCTGTGGCCAGAAAAACTGCCGGACCTGATAGACCTATACAACAATATCCCGGTGAATGCTACAAACTGCACCCCGGCTTACCTGATGCGAGCTAGACCAGGTAAGCTGCCCGTTGACCTGGAGATGGGAGTCCTAATACCTGAGGACACCTCCCCGGATGCGGACTGGGATACGGAAAGGCAACTGCAGTACAAGAAGGTACAGGAGAGTGTGGAGAAGAGCCTGGCCCAGGTGAGAGAGAGGCAAGAAAAACTCTTCAATCAACACGCCCCTGCTGGTCCCCTAGAACCTGGTGAGCAAGTCCTAAAGCGAAAAAGAAGGCTACATAAGTTGGACGACCAGTGGGAAAGGGAACCCTACACCATACTGCAGTCTGACCACGACAACCCAAAGGTGTGCGTAATCACCAAGGACGGAGGAGAAACCACTAGCGTCGTCTCCAGGGACCACCTCAAAAGGTGCCCCGAGCAGCTCCGTAGTGCAGAAGAGGATCAGAGTGACCTTGAACCCGCAGAGGACAAGGAAGAAATGATCAGCACCGTTCTCGGAGAGTTCCCTCAGTCCTGGACTCGCATAAATGATGCCATAGTGGTACCCGTCCTGCATTTCCTGCAACCGGCACAGCAACAACCAACACCAGAGCCGGAAGGTGAAGAGGAGCAAGCGGTTCCAGAAGCAGAAGAGCCTGTACCAGCAGCCCAGGAGAGTCAACCCTCTGCTGACAGTGAGCCTGCCATGCCTGCGGTAAGCCAAAGGACCCGCAGACAGCTGCCTGCCCTACCTGTACACCCAGCTGGTAGCTGCACCCCTAAGGCTAGTGGGGTAAGCCAGGTCGGTCCACCACCAGACAGTGGGCTACGTAGATCAACCAGGAGCACAAAGGGGCAGATACCCGCTCGCTGGAAAATATAGAGCGCGCTAAGGTTGTAAATAACCCTGTTGCCAAATGTTGAATTGTTTGCAAAGTTACATGCATGTTTGGTAATTCTGTGTTTCAGTTTCTTGCAGCTACCGTAAGGACTCAAAGGTTATGGACTTTGTATAACCGGGACCTTGTATGGACTGCGTTCGGAGCCTAACCAAGGAATGAACTAAGACTGTAAAGGACTTGGGGTAGGACAGACCCCCACCTGGTTAAGGCTCCCCGTTGTGCTGGTGATATGGACACCCGGTCACAGACCACACTGTGACCTTAAGAACTCAAGCTGTGCGTCGTCTGTCTGTTAATGTTTTATGGTATGCATAATGTCTTTGTTTATTGTTTAGTCCCGGAGTACTAAATTTCACTAGGAGGGAATGTGTCACCCTGGCCTGGATGCCACAAGTGTAATTAAAGCTGTGTCTGAGAGCAAGGGGGAGGTTCTCTAGTCAGGGGAACATTAGCATGCAATGCCTCCTGTCTCAGGCCAGTAGGGGGAGCTGGCTGCCCCTATAAAAGCTGGTACTGGGGGCAGGGTTAGGGAGAACTTGATGGCCTGTCTCAGCACTGAGACTTGTCCCAGAGCAGAGCAGGGACAGACAGTTGCACTGCACCTAAGAGGAAGTGTGGCAGGAGGAGAGCCACAAGCCAGAGACAAGAGGCGAAGCAAGCCTGTCTTGGCAGAGAAAGGACTTCATTTACCAGACTTTGGTGTCTGAGGCTGGAAGGATTCCCCATTCTCCAGCAGATAACCAGTTCGCAGGGGACTGTATATTCCTTGGCCTAAGAAGCCTGAAGGCCCTGCCACAACAGAAGGGACCAGTAAAGCCGTACAAGGCTGGGAGCAGAAAGGAACCCACGTCGCAGGCCATACAGGCGAGAATACACGGAAAGCTCGGAAACGTGGGCTGTTACCCTATAACGAGGAGATAGCCAGAAGGAGCACAGAAAGCACGGTAGGCCTACACCCTCACCCTGACCAGGGCCAATTTCCCCGTTGCTCTCAGACATCCAGGTCCCCTCCTAGCTGGGACTGTTTGTGGGTCAGTTTACCTGTTTCAGTAAAGACCCTGGACTGCAACCTATTGTCTGTGTGCTCCTTCGCGCCTCCAGCACTACCGGTACTGGGACTCTCACCACCATCACTCCCACCATCCACTACACTGCCCTGGGGCTGCACTCTTCCCGTGGGGAGTCACACCATCTCAGCTGCACACCTCATCAGCCCCAGCGGTCTGCCTTGCAGCGGCGGTACCTAATGACCGCAAATCCACGGGTGGCGTAGTCGGACATTATCAATAGCACATAACGGACAACCACTGGCCTGACCACCCTGAGCCACGGAACCGGGTTGCCACTAGTACTCCCACCGTTTCCCTAATTGCCCGGATCCGAGCGCCCCACGGCCCAGGGGGAGAGTCATATACAGTTAGCACTCTGTTACATTTTAATTGCCAGCTTGAATTTGGATAGAAACATATGCTGTGTCCACTGGCTGTTAATCTGCATACTGCAAGACAGACTGCACAGGGAATACAAAAAGTTAGAGATACTGTTGAAAGAAAAATCACATTAATTATCTAATCGAGTTGCACACTTTAACATTTAAAAAAATAAGTTCCAATAATCTGTTACATTAAAACCTAAGACCATACTTGGCCACAGTTAGAAAGGAAATGATCGGCCAGTCTAGTCTGCTTTATCTATCAGAATCTATATTCTCATCATCATTCTAAAACCATGTCGGGGGCAAAATACAGATAATAGAGATGTGGATGACATCCTAAACCACTGCACAGTGCTCTTCCTCAGTCTACAGGGACCTATGATTCGACAACCGTTAGTTAACCATTAGATGGTGCACAGGACCTTAGTGGGGTGCCTAGGTTTTTAACACAGATATAGTGTTCAGATATCTAATTATGACCATGTAGCATATATTCTATGTGTTGCTAAACATCTCATTAATATGGAAGCTCCACTATTATGTGAAAGCGTTAACAAGACATTTTGTACAATAATTGTAATGATTTAACACAAATCGTTACACTTCACAGCAATCATCTTCCCGAACTGCTAGTTCTTTACAATATGTGGAGTACCGCTTATACAATTGTAAAACTGGTTACATAACTCCTTCCATTTAATAAAGATGAAAATAAGTACAGTGTTAGTACTCTTGAAAACTTGGAAAAAAATAAAAATTATAATATGCATGATTTGGCTTCTCAGATCCTAAAATATCCTCATTCCAATATTAATGTTACTCCTTTATCAAGCCTTGCAGTTGACACTGTGTACATTGTACTATACACAGTATCTATTCGGCAGGGGCGTACATAGAAATCATGGCCCCCCATAGCAGAATTGGGCCCCACCCAACAAAAAAAAAATATTTGGTGGGGTCACAGAAGAGCATATTTCACGCCTCTGCAGGTTTTACAAAGTAATTTTTCTACTATTGAAGCCCTAGATTCCCCTTGCATTACACCCATAAAATATGATGCCAACAAAATTGCCCTTTAAACTCTATATGATACCCACATGTTGAATTCCTCCACACAGTAGAAAGGCCCTACTGTACCCCACCTCAAACCCCCCTGGCAAAGTATACTGACCCCAGTACAGTATGATCCACTGATTCCCACACAGCCCTCCATGCAGTACTGTAAAATGGGCCTACATACAGTATAATGGCCCCACACCTCACCACGCTGTATAACTGCCTATACTAGCCCTCCAAAGAGTATAATGGCCCCCTACACAGCCCTCAACACAGTATGATTGAACACATACAAAGCTTCACGTGTCTAATTGCTTGCATACAGTATAATGGCCCCCACATAGCCATCCATAAAGTATAAAGGCTCCCAAATAGCAGTCCAAATATTATAATGGCCCCCACATAACCCTCTAAATATCATAATAGCTCCCACATAGCCCTCCATATAGTATAATGGGCCCCACATAGCCATCCATAAAGTATAAAGGCTCCCAAATAACAGTCCAAATATTATAATGGCCCCCACATAACCCTCTAAATATCATAATAGCTCCCACATAGCCCTCCATATACTATAATGGGCCCTATAGTTCTCCATGTAGTATACTGCACCCCATAGTCCTCCATACAGTATAATGCGCTCCCCCTAGTCCTCAATATCGTATAATGCGCTCCCCATAGTCCTTCATATAGTATCATGCACTCCACATAGTGCTCCTTACAGTATAATGCACTCCCCATAGTCCTCTATATAGTATAATAATGCACTCCCCACAGTCCTGCATATCGTATAATGTACCCCATAGTCCTCCATACAGCATAGTTCACTCCCCATAGGCCTCCATACAGTATAATGCACTCCCCATAGTCTTCCATATAGTATAATGCACTTTCCATAGTCCATACAGCAAAATACACTCGCCATGGTCATCTATACAGAATTATGGCCACCACAATTTACTCATTGATTTAAAAAAAACAAAAAAACAAAAAAACAACTCATCTCTCCTCATTCCCCCACTGCTCTGGTGTCTGCAGCGAGCGTTCTGAAGCGCCTGCACATCTCAGCACAGCGGGTGCCATGTAGTGACGTCATCAGGCCCGCTGCGCTGAAACATCAGACGCAGAGGGGGAATGATGGAAGAGGGAGTGTCAGCTGACTCTCCCTCATCCCCCATTGCTTTCAACTTTATTGGCATCCAGGATGCCGATACAGTTGAACTTGCGATGGCGGGTGGAAGGGTAGGCCCGTTGCCGGTGATGGCACCAGGCTCCCGGGCCTCATAACACCTGGTGCCATTGGCGGTATACCACTGCTATTAAGGTACGTGCATATATTAAGTATCTGTAGCAACAATTTCTGCATTATCTCAACATCTCTTGGAAGGAAAAAAGCTGTGTGAAATAGGCACGTTTTTGCCACATTTTTTACATGTGTTTTTGTTACGTTCGTATGCGTGAAATCTGCAGCAAAAACGCTAAAAGAATTGACATGCTGAAGATTTAATCTGTTGCAAATCTGCAAGGAAAAAAAAATAAGCACTCTGTGCATGATACTTCAGGAATCTCATTTATTTTGCTGGCATTAGGAAATCGTTCAGGTTTTGTGATAGATCTGCGCAGAAAAATAAAATGAGACAAAAATACGACTAAATTGCAACATGTGCAAAGACCCTAGCTATGTTCAAATGTTGCGTTTTTGCGGCTTTCTTATCCTCAGACAAAACATGCCCTCGTTGCAGTAACATAGTAACGTAGGTTGAATAAAGACCTAGATCCATCAAGTTCAACCTCTCTCACCCAATTGTACTCCCTACACTAACTTACTGGGACTGGGCCTTACCAATGTTTTACCATTTTTATTATTACTGCACTATTACAAATACAAATGAACCAGTTTATAAAATTTTTTAATTCGTTTTATTTTTGTATTACTGTTATGATTCTAATAATGGTATTCGGAAAATCCCTGTACCTAAATCTGTTGATCCAGAAGGCAAAGACCTCCTACTCTCTATGCTCCACTCAAATCGGCATAAAGGACACTGCTCTCTCCTGGTTCTCTTACTACCTATCTGACCGCTCTTTCCGTGTATTGTTCCCTGGGTCCACTTCTTCCCCACTTACTCTCTCACTATTGGGGTTCCTCAGGGTTCAGTCCTTGGCCATCTTCTCTTCTCTCTACACAGTCCCAATTGGATAGACCATGAGCAAATTTGGCTTTCAGAGCCATCTTTATGCTGATGACACACAACTATACACCTCATCCCCTGACCTTACCCCACTGTACTACAGAACACTAGTGACTGTCTGGAAGTGACGCGCCCCTGGGCCTGTGTCGCGCTGCGTTGCGCACGCGGGAGCTTACCCGGAGCCGGATCTGTTTAGGGTTGTAGTCTCGTGGCGGTGACCCGGTCCGTGCCCAGGGAGTCAAACTGGACGGCAGTCTGTTAGCGGTAGAAAATGGTTGATGACTACGCCACCCGTTGAATGCAGCCAGGGGGCTGCTGCTGCAGGGCAGACCGCTGAGGCCGGTGGAAGGATGGTGCAGCGTGATAGTATAACCCCCAACGGGAGGGGTATGGCCTCAGGGCAGCCGACGTGGATGATGGGGGTAGCAGGAACCACTCAGAGACGGTATGGTAGCGTTCAGGGTCTTTACTGGTAACAACGATAGACCCTCCCGGAGTACTTGCTAGCGAACGGGGCCTGGTCAGTCCTTGAGCAGATGGGATCTCCCCTGGCCAGGCGTAGTTGTAGGCCTCCCAAGCTGACTGTACTCTTCTGGCTACCTTGCTAGAAGCTGATGTAAGTAGCCCACGTCCCTGAGTGTACCGTGTGGTGCTCACCCGTATGGCCGGTGACTCGGGGCCTTCTAATGGCTTCCGCTCCACGATGGCAGTGCTGGTCCCACGCGTGTGACCGGGCCTTCGGGCTTCTGGGCCAGGGGACCTGAAATCCCCTGCCTGACGGATTCTGCTGCTGGGTAGAAGTTAGTCCCCACAGCCTCGGACTCCGGGTCCGGTAAAGAATCTTCTTAGTCAGGGCGAGCTCTTTAGCTGCCAGCCCCTGACTCCTTGTGACTCTGCTGCTTCCTATGCTGCTCTTGTCTCTACTCTTCCTGGACTCACTAACCCTGCCTCAGCCCCGGGTTTATACAGGGGAAGTTCTTCCCCTCCCAAGGCTGGGCAGGAGGTGTGGCATGCACAGGATCCCTGACCAAAGGACCTCCCACCTGCTCTCAGACGTAATATCTCTATCACTGTGACAACCAGACCCCTGGGGTGTCACACTCCCCCCTAGTGAAATTTAGTACTCCGGGACTAAACACTTTTTAGAAAAATATAACAAGGTATATCAAAGAACAATAAAATACAATAAGGAAACACAATAAGATGGTCACGGATGTCCGCAACCGGGTGCAGTCTTTGAAGAAAAGCAAAGGTGTCCATTTCACCAACACAGGGAGACGTAACCAGGTAGGGGTCTGTCCTACCCCGAGTCCTTAACAGTCTCTAGTCCATCCTGGGTTACGCTCCAACTATATACAAAGGATTCCCGGTAAATCCACCGAAGACTCCTAAAAACAACTAGAAACACAAAATTACACACAAGCAACAATAAACAGGTAAACATTGTAAAACAACTTAAACATTTAGATCCTCCAACGTGCGGGTAACTGGCCTCTAGTGGCCCTAGTGGACCTACGGAGCTGACTGTCTGGCCCTGAACTACAGGGTGTAGGAGCTGTCAAGGGTAAACTGGGCAGCTGTCTACCGGCTCTTTGTCTCACTAGGGGTACGGCAGGCTCACTATAAGCAGAGGGTGGATTCTCCTGTTCCGCTTGGGTGGAGTCTTCTGCCTCCTGGACCGGCTGCTCTTCCAGCTCTACCCGTTGCTCCGTAGGTTCTTGGGATGATGGTTGGAGGAAGGTGAGTACGGGTACCACAACTGCACCATTGACTTGAGTCCAAGACCGAGGGAAGTCCCCGAGCACGGTACTAACCATATCTTCCCTTTCTTCCACGGGTCGATGGTCTTCCTGTTCCTCCTCAGGGTTCCTCAGTTGTTCGGGGCACTTCTTCAGGTGGTCCCGGGATACAATGGCTGTGGTTTCCCCTCCGTCTTTACTGATGGTACAGACCTTCGGGTTCTCGTGGCTTGAGGGCAGTACGGTGTACGGGTCCTTCTCCCACTGGTCGTCCAACTTGTGGAGCCGTCTCTTCCTCTTCAAGACCTGCTCTCCGGGTACCAGGGGAACAGCGGGAGCATACTGGTTGTAAGTCTTCTCTTGTCTTTCCCTAGCCTGACAGAGACTTCGCTCCACGCTCTCCTGTACTTTCCGGTACTGCTGCTGCCTCTCTGTGTCCCAGTCCGTTTCTGGTGAAGTGTCCTCGGGCGTCAGGACTCCCATTTCCAGGTCAACAGGTAACTTACCAGGTCTTGCCCTCATTAGGTAAGCCGGGGTACAGTTGGTGGAACCTACCGGGATGTGGTTGTATAGGTCCACCAGATCGGGCAACTTCTCAGGCCACAGACTGCGTTCTTCCAGGGGCAACGTTTTTAGAAGATCCATTACCACCTGGTTCATTTTCTCACAAAGTCCATTAGTTTGCGGATGGTAGGGTGTCGTCCTTATCTTCCGGCAGCCATACAGATTGCAGAATTCCTGGAAGACCTCCGCTTCAAAGGCAGGTCCCTGGTCCGTCAGCACTTGGTCCGGGTACCCGTGTGGACGGCAAAAGTGCTGCTGGAAGGCTCTAGCTGCTGTTCGAGCCGTTAAGTCCTTGACGGGGACGACAACCAGAAACCGGGAGTAATGATCCACGATGGTTAACGCGTAGACGTAGCCACTTCTGCTGGGGGTCAGTTTTACATGATCCAAGGCTACCAGTTCCAACGGTTGCCGGGTGACGATGGACTGCAGGGGAGTCTTCTGGCTGGCCCGGTCCTTCCTTCTCAGATTGCACGGGCCACAGTCTCTGCACCACTTCTCGATGGTTCCCCTCATGCCTACCCAGTGGAACCGCTCGCGCAGCAGGAACTCCAGCTTTTTCCACCCGAAGTGTCCAGCTCCGTCGTGGTATGCCTCCATCACCATGGCTGCGTCTCTTCGTGGCACCACTACTTGCCAGAGTAGTTCATGCGTCCTGGAGTTAACCATTCTGCGGCACAACTTCCCCTTGTAAAGGAACAGTCGACTCTTCTCTGCCCATAGTTGTTTGGCTTCCTCTGGAGCGTCTGATTCCAGGCTAGCCTCCGGGCGAGTCAGCATCTCCTTCACCAGTCGGACGGCAGGGTCGCTGTCTTGCGTTTCCGCCCAGTTGTAGTGAGGTAAGGGGTTCAACGTAGCAGCCTGCTTACTCCTTACCCGGTGGGAATACTGGATAGTCCCATGACGGTGGAACGCAGGGAGTTCAACTTCTTCCAGTCCCTCCGGATCTTCTCCTCCGTCCGGCAGGTTGGGCATCCTGGACAGGGCGTCCGCGTTGGTATTGGAGCGCCCTGCCCGGTATTTAATTGTGAACTCGTAGTTGGACAGACGGGCCATCCACCTCTGCTCCAGGGCACCGAGTCTTGCCGTGTCCAGGTGTGTCAGCGGGTTGTTATCCGTGTATACGGTGAACCGGGAAGAAGCGAGGTAATGCCTAAAGCGTTCGGTGACTGCCCATACCACGGCCAGGAACTCTAGCTTAAATGAGCTGTAATTTTCGGGGTTCCTTTCGGTGGGTCGCAGTTTTCGGCTGGCATAGGAGATTACTCGTTCTCTCCCCTGCTGAATCTGGGACAGTACGGCTCCTAGCCCGATGTTACTGGCGTCGGTGTAGAGGATGAAGGGCTGGCTATAGTCCGGGTACGCCAAGATTTCATCCCCCGTGAGGGCCATCTTCAGCTGGCGGAAGGACTCTTCTTCTAGCTTTTCCCATTTGAAGGGCGGCTTCTGGTTCTTGGCCTTCCGGGACTGGCCTATCAGGAGGTCCTGCATAGGTGCTGCCTTTTTGGTGAAACCGGGAATAAACCTTCGGTAGTAGCCTACCAACCCTAGGAACTGCCGCACTTCTTTTACGCTGGAGGGGCTTGGCCATCCCTTAATTGCGGTGATCTTATCGGGGTCGGGAGCCACTCCGTCAGCGCTCACCACGTGTCCCAGGTATTGCACCTTTGGTTTCAGGAGGTGACACTTGGAGGGTTTCACCTTTAGGCCGTAACTCGCCAGAGCTTCGAACACCTCCGCCAGGTGTTTCAGGTGGTCCTCATAAGTTTTGGAGTATACGATGACATCGTCCAGGTACAACAGGACCGTCTCGAAGTTTCTGTGGCCCAGACAGCACTCCATTAATCGTTGGAAGGTTCCTGGGGCGTTGCAGAGTCCGAACGGCATGCAGGTGAACTCGCTAAGTCCCATCGGGGTGGTGAATGCGGTCTTCTCCCGGTCCGCCTCTGCTACAGGAACCTGCCAGTACCCGCTAGTGAGATCCAAGGTAGAGAAGAAGTTAGCAGATCTTAAAGCAGCCAATGACTCCTCTATCCTTGGTAAGGGGTACGCATCCTTGTGTGTGATACGGTTGATTTTCCGGTAATCTACACACATCCTCATGGTGTTGTCTTTCTTTTTGACTAAAACTAGTGGGGCTGCCCAGGGGCTACAGCTGTCCCGGATTACCCCAGCCTCCTTCATGTCTCTAAGCATCCCCTTGGCGTGTTGGTAATGTGCAGGGGGTACGGGTCGATACCTCTCTTTTATGGGAGGATGATCTCCCGTGGGGATGCGGTGTTCTACCCCCTTGACTCGCCCGAAGTCTAACGGGTGTTTACTAAACACTCTCTCATACTCTTGAACCACCCGATAGACTCCTTGTTTCTGGTGTGAGGGAGTGGAGTCAGTACCCAGATGTAGTTGCTGACACCAGTCCTCCATGTCTTTCTTAGAGCCGTTACCTTCCTCCGGGTGAGATGGAGGCAAGGGTTCCACAGATTGTATAGAATTTTGATTAGTGGTATATAATTTGGCTAGCGTGGCATACCGGGGCAGGTACACTTCCCTCTCCCCGATATTTATTATGCGAACGGGCACCCTCCCATGGCGTACATTGACCACCCCCCGTGCTGTCAAAATGGTGGGCCTACTGTCTGAGTAAACTGGTTCTACCATTGCCTGGTAATCTCTACCTCTCAGACCAATAGCTGCCCGGCACCAAATCATCATTTCACTTTTTGGGGGCATGGCAATAGGAAAAGGGTCACACATTCTTACGCTACCAATCTCACCGCCGGAGAGTTCCACTTGTTGCCGTTGCATCAGTGCCCGGATCTCTTTCTGGAGCACCCGCTGCTCGCCGGAGCTGGCATTCTTGGCAACCTGCTGTAAAAGGAAAATCACCTCTGCAAGACAATTTTCAATTACATTAGTTCCTAGAGTTATTTTTGGGTGACTCTCATGTTTGTCAATATCTACAATGATCAGTCCCTGTGCGGCCAGTTCGACTCTACCAATTTTGATGGTCACCTCTTTAAATCCGATCTGTGGCACGGGCTGACCATTGCTGGCGATGATACTCAAGTCGTCGTCAGGGTAGCGGGTAATATCCGAGTCATTCCAGTACTGCTTGAAGAGCACGTACGGGATGTTGGTGACCTGTGACCCGGTGTCCAGTAGGGCACTCATGGGAATGCCATCCAGTACCACAGGCAAGACTGGACGTCCTCCCACATATCTGTCGCGCCAGTTCGATGGGCCTGGTGATCTTTTTCCTGGGGGTTGGCCCTCTACCCCAGGTTGTGCCCGTTTAAAGAACAGTACCTTTCCATATGTCCGGGTTGATTGCAGCGGCGGCAGATGGGTCGTCCGTCCTCGCTGTATCGGTCACTGGGTCTTCCTCTGGCCGGTGGGGTCCTCCTTGGTCGACGCCACGGGATGTCCTCCGGTCCGGATGCCAGCTGGATCTTCCCTGGAGTGGAAACCTGTAAAGACTGCACAGTTCGGGTTAGCGCAGCAACGCTTTTAGCTAGCTCTTGGACCTGATGGTGTAGGTCTGGAGCCGGGTCATTGTCCAAAGCCTGCGCATCAGCTCCCACAGGCCCTGCTGACAAGGGCGCCGCCTCCTGGTAGTAAGTGGTAGTGGGGCGTCTGTGGGTCACAACGCCACCTGGTGCCGGTTCTCGGAGCACCCGGATGGCTCTGTCCTTGAACTGTGCAAATTCTAGATGAGGGTCCTGTAAGGCCATTGCCCGCAACTGGGTGCGGTGGGCATTGCAATATAAACCCTCTATAAATTGTTCGGTCAACAGCCTGTCCTCGTTTCCCACTCCATTAGGGTCGGTCTGCTTAATGGCCCTCAGGGCCTCTTGTAGGTTGAGTGCATAGTCCCTTATACTCTCATGCGCTCGCTGCTTGCACCCGTAGAATCTAAGTTTAATCTCGGCTGAGGTGCGGGTATCAAAGGTGTCCTTCAGCCGGGTTAGTATCCCTGCGACAGTCTTCCTCCCAGGTGGCCAGGATTTTACTTCCCTTTTGGCTGCCCCAGTTAGTTGGGCCACCAGGATGCTCACTTTTTGCTCTTCTGTGAGGGGGTACACCTGGAAGAGGCTATCCAGCTTTTCTCTAAAGTCATGCAGGGTATGTGACTCCCCTGAGTACTGGGGTAGCCAAGCTGCTCCCGGGATATAGGGCATGGTGAAGGGCATAACTGCAACAGCGGTAGCGCTGGCGGGGGTTGAGGCAGTGGAGCTCTCCTCCGTATCCGACATCTTCCTCCCCCCTAGTGGACCGTGGCCTACCTTGCGATGATCCTGTTCCGTAGGCCGCGGCTCCGCAGTGGATCGTCAGGGTTGAGGACCTTCCGTCGCGCTCCTGTGACGTCGGCGTCTGCTGGGCTCCTTCCAGGACCTTACGCAACGTCCGGACGTGAGGCGGGGCTTCAGTTCTCGCGCGCTTTCGGAGTCCACGCCCCTCTTCTTCCCGCGCGGCGTCCTCAAGATGGCGTCCAATGGCGGGAAAACTCCACGGATGGCGGGAAGAAGGCTGAAGATGGCGCCGGATGGCGGGAAACTTCACCGATGGCGGGAAGAAGGCTGAAGATGGCGCCGGATGGCGGGAATCTTCACCACTGGTAAGTTTGAACAGTCTTTGCTTTTCAGGCACGCAGTACCCGGTGGTTGCGGGCACGTGATCCTGCCGACTACGCCAAAGTTGACGCGCCCCTGGGCCTGTGTCGCGCTGCGTTGCGCACGCGGGAGCTTACCCGGAGCCGGATCTGTTTAGGGTTGTAGTCTCGTGGCGGTGACCCGGTCCGTGCCCAGGGAGTCAAACTGGACGGCAGTCTGTTAGCGGTAGAAAATGGTTGATGACTACGCCACCCGTTGAATGCAGCCAGGGGGCTGCTGCTGCAGGGCAGACCGCTGAGGCCGGTGGAAGGATGGTGCAGCGTGATAGTATAACCCCCAACGGGAGGGGTATGGCCTCAGGGCAGCCGACGTGGATGATGGGGGTAGCAGGAACCACTCAGAGACGGTATGGTAGCGTTCAGGGTCTTTACTGGTAACAACGATAGACCCTCCCGGAGTACTTGCTAGCGAACGGGGCCTGGTCAGTCCTTGAGCAGATGGGATCTCCCCTGGCCAGGCGTAGTTGTAGGCCTCCCAAGCTGACTGTACTCTTCTGGCTACCTTGCTAGAAGCTGATGTAAGTAGCCCACGTCCCTGAGTGTACCGTGTGGTGCTCACCCGTATGGCCGGTGACTCGGGGCCTTCTAATGGCTTCCGCTCCACGATGGCAGTGCTGGTCCCACGCGTGTGACCGGGCCTTCGGGCTTCTGGGCCAGGGGACCTGAAATCCCCTGCCTGACGGATTCTGCTGCTGGGTAGAAGTTAGTCCCCACAGCCTCGGACTCCGGGTCCGGTAAAGAATCTTCTTAGTCAGGGCGAGCTCTTTAGCTGCCAGCCCCTGACTCCTTGTGACTCTGCTGCTTCCTATGCTGCTCTTGTCTCTACTCTTCCTGGACTCACTAACCCTGCCTCAGCCCCGGGTTTATACAGGGGAAGTTCTTCCCCTCCCAAGGCTGGGCAGGAGGTGTGGCATGCACAGGATCCCTGACCAAAGGACCTCCCACCTGCTCTCAGACGTAATATCTCTATCACTGTGACAACCAGACCCCTGGGGTGTCACAGAAGCAGTTTCCAACATCATGCCCGCTGTCTATCTGAAACTCAACCTTTCCAAAATTGAACTTCTTCTGTTCCAACCATCTACTCACCTCCCTAAATCTGCATCTCTCTCTCCGTGTGTGGCACCACAATAACGCCGAGCCAGCAGGCGTGCTATCTGGGCGTTGTGTTAGACACCAATCTTTCCTTCACCTCCCATATACAATCTCTTGCCTGCTCTCGTCCCTTGCACCTGAAGAACATCTCTAGAATCCGCCCCTTTCTCACCTTGGAAACAAAAACCCTCACTGTTGCCCTGATCCACTCCCGCCTTGACTACTGTAACTATTAAATTTACCCCCCCCACTCGACTTTCCCCTCTCCAGTCCATCCTTAATGCTGCAGACAGGGTTATCGTTACTCAGACGCTTCTGCTCTATGCCAGTCATTGCACTGGCTGCCCATGAATTATGGGATCCAATTTAAATTGCTTGTTCTCACCCACAAAGTTCCCCTACATCTCTTCCCTCATTTCTGGTTATCGGCCTACCCGTTCTCTATGCTCCGCAAGCGACTTTCGACTTGCATCCGAACTAATCCGTACCTCCCACTCCTGGCTCCAAGACTTCTCCTGAGCTGCACCTATTCTTTGGAGTGCTCTACCCCAAGAAATTAGGACAAACCAAAACTAACAGCTTTAGGTGCTCCCTAAAAACACACATGTTTAGGGCGGCCTATCACGTTCCCTAATCAAAGTCCTTTTTATATTTTTATAGCTGATTCATTATTTCTCCAAACATAAGTCTCCACCAAACTCCACTGAACCCAAAAGCACTACAGATACTGGCTGGTGATGAGCTCATGCAGCCTTCATCTATCCCTCATCCCCTCAAGATGGCTGGACCATCATTGTAACTAGGTCCCTGTACTTTGTGTCACCCCCACCTCATTGTAGATTGTAAGCTCTTACGAGCAGGGTCGTCATTATTTTTGCTTTAATTATTGTATTATCTTTAGCTATGTTACTTATGACTGTTGTATATGAACCTCTGAATTGTAAAGCGCTGCGGAATATGTTGGCGCTATATAAATAAAGATTATTAATATAAAAACCCCAGGACACATTCAACCAATTTGTATCACGGGGAAAAATTCCTTCTTGACCCCGAGAAAAGGCGATCAGTCCTAGAACCCTGGATCAAATGTACCACTATAAGTGTAACACTTTGTCTAATTTAACTGTAGCCCACAATGTTATGTGTATAGAGGAAATCGTTCAGCCCTTTTTTGGAAACTGCTATAGTGTCTGCCATCACTACCTCTTGTGGTGGGAATTCCACAGCCCGACTGCTCTGACTGTAAGTAAATGACAGCAAATAAGATGCTTCAAAAAGCAAGTTTTGCCGCATTTTTTGCTGCGTTTTCGGCACTGCACATTTGCATCTTGTGCATACTGATAAACTTTAGTGCTTAAAAAAACATGATTCAACTTACTCAGGATTTCACCAAAAATGCAGCAAAATCTGATACCTGTGTTTTTGCACTTACTCATTGCTCTCTATGGGTGAAAAACGCTGAAAAAAATGCAGAAAAAAAAGCTGAAAAGTAGTGATATGCAGCAGTTTGCCAAATCAGTCAGAAAAAAAACCAAACAAAACAATGTATGTACATGATTTCTGAAATCTCAGACTTTGCTGGTACTGTAAAATGCAACTTAAAATTTGCATGCAAAAAACACAAGGTGTGAACACAGCCTTACCTCTAGATTTAAAATGATAAATTACCACAGAATATTTATTCAACTCCCGAGCCAGATGGGAACTCTACACAATTCTATTCAATACGTGAAACTCAAACCACCAGATTGATACCAGTTTGCAGCGGTCCGTGCACCGAGGACAGATGAGTTTGCCTGTGTCATTTTGGACTCTTGTAGTCCCATGCTGTAAGCTTTTGTGTAGTTTATCCAACTAAGAAACACTATTTAGATACGCCGCGGCACACTGTATATAAATGTAGCACAGCAGCTGTCATATTGGCGGTGGCGACATCTGTATGACTGATCGGTATAATACAGATGAGTGGAATTATCCACCCAATTTGAGTTTTGCTGCTTTTTCTGTCACTAGAAAACGCTGTGGAAACTTTCAATGAATCGATGACAATAACTGGGGAGTCATTTTGCCCGGTGGCCCTCATGTGAGTCCGTTCGCTCATCTATTGCTCTGAACTTCACGTCTGTTTATTCATCAGTCAATGAGTAAACTGAGGATTTTAGAAGAACACTATTGAGGGGACGGCGGTACAGAAATTGCTTTAACTAGAAGAGGTGCTCCAGGAAGCAAACAGAACTAACGGCAATGTGATAATTGAGCTGTTAAATATACCCGTTCTTGCTAGCGTCTGTGGGGTTAACCTTCGCAGCACAACTCATTGTGTCTGTGGGGAAATGTCTGCATGAATTAATGTGATTTCTGCATGTCCACCAATCTAGGACTAGGAACACCGCCAAGAGGGCACGTGGGTGTTGTGCTTGCTTCCACACGACTGTCTGAGGTCCAGTTTTCAATCTGTCATCTGCATTCGCTGACATTTAATACAGTTTTCCTAGCATCCGTTACATAGTTAAGAATAAGTAACGGAGCTTGAAAATAAAATATAAGCTAACAAAGTAATATTATTATAGTAGGGGTCAGTCGATGTCACCCCATCACTGATCTAGATTACATAGCCAGATATTTACCTACTAACTAAGCAGAAACAAAGCTTTAAAAAGCATTAAAAAGATAGCGCTGTCAATTCTGATGTGTATCGTGTGTGACAACAACAGCAGCTCCACACGTGACATACAGACAGACTTCAGCTGCCCAAAAATATAGGTCAGCTGTAACTGGAAGGCCATGAATAACAAATGCTGTAACTTTAGTGAAGCCTATCCAACTTATGTTTCCAGGTACTTCTGTCTGTGCCTTTATGGGCTCCAGCCTCCCATGTGTAGTGAATCATTTTTATCTAATACAGACCATAAACAAATATTCCTAACTGATCGATGCTTTTACCATAATACACTTTTCTATTGTCCCTTTAATTCGGCATACATAAGGGAGTTTTCTTTTCTTTTTTACTTCTTGAGCCATCTCATCTAAAACAATTCACAAGTTAATAAGCCAATGAGTAGATTTATAAGTCATTTTTTTCCCTTTGATTTAGCAGAAATCTGCCCCTGTAAAGTTATTACTGTAGAATCTGCAGCCTTTTCATAAAGCTTGGCATGTCTGAGCACCATATATATTAGTATTATTAATCTTACCAATATTTACAATAGTGTGCCCTGTTGTAATCAGAACTCCCATAGAACTGATCGCAGAGAGGGCTGTCACCTATCCATTCCCAGTGGTCACAGCACCAGGAAAGATGGGACCATATGCCATAATGTCTAAGAACAGATAAGTAAATAGGAGCAAACCCGAACTTAAAAGTTCGGGGTTCATACCGGACAGCTAGTGTCCTGTGCAAAACGCCGGACACGAACTTCTCCTCGAAGTCTGTTGCAATGCAAGAGAGAGATTTTTTCTAGCTCCAAAGTTCGGGTCCCCATTGTTTTCAATGGGGTTTGGATTTTGGTTCAAGTTTGGGTTAAGTTCTGGTACCCGAACAGAACTTTGGATTAAAGTCCGGGTCGGGTACCAGAACCCAAACATCGACAGGTTCGCTCATCCCTATAGATTACCCATTTAAGTGCAGATAGAGGGATTTGCTCTAAACCCCTCCCCACTGGGTCATACCATCCATAGCAGGCATACTATGCACTCGCTATGGACCTTCTCATCACTTGTTGCCACAGTTGCAGTGGTATCCTCATCCTGAGTAGGCGGATATCGCTCAATAGAATTGTGGATCAGGTAGCCTCCACCTGTGAATCCAAATCTCAGAACAGTGTAAGCGCAATGTCACTACATCGCGCCTGCATTATGGAGTCTGATTCCTCTCACTGTACAGACCAAAGCAGGGCACCAGGGGGAACGAGAGTAGGCAAGTAAGGTAAATTTTGTTTTAAATGTCAATGTTTGTGAGGAAGTGGGCTGTGGATGTCATCATACTGTGCATAGAGTGCTGTGACAGCCATCATACTGTGTATAGGAAGCGGTGAGAGCCATCATACTGGATGGGCTACTGCGAGGGACATCATATTCAGTGCGGTCTATGGAGGCATCATACCGAGTGAGGACCATCAAACTGCATGGGGGGGGGGGGGGGATCATGATACAGTGTATGGATGGAACATCATACTGTGGGGAGGCACTTTATGGACATCATGCTGTGGAGGTATTATATTGTGGTGGGTGCACTGTGGGGGTTTTATACAATGCTGGATGCACTATGGAATTGTCATACTCTGTGTGTTTGTGTGTATGGAGGTACTGACTGAAATTGTGTGGGGGCAATTCACTGGTGGTTATATCATACACTCTATGTGGATGGGTGCATTTTTGAGAACACTCTATAATGGCCATAAAATGGGTATCATGGCTGAGAACACTAAGGGGCTTTAATAGGAGTGAGTATCATTTAATTACTGTGTCTGTGACACAATACATGTCCTTCTCCCTGTTTATAAAAGTTGGGAAGACCTTGCCTAATACTCTGAATATTTTATTTTTGATGGAGAGGAGGTAGTGAAGGGCCCAATTAGAACTCTTGCAATGAAGCAGTGATTTCTATGTAAGCCCCTTCCTCAACAAAAAATGATCCTCCTCATTTTTGGCCATTCTTGAATTCAACCCAGAAATTATACGTAACAGGACCTAGGAGCATTAAGATTTCAGGGTGTAAAAGAAATGCACATCTCTAGACAAATAATGAGTTTTTCTTACCAGGAGTTACATTGAACTCCATTTAAAGAGAGACCCTGAGATGCGTTATAGATATAGAGTTCCTTGAGAACGGTCTAAGATATCTTATCAGAGAAATCAGCTTTTTTTTTCCAGTGATGAGCTTTTCCTCTCCGATATCCTGCCTCCTGAACTCATTAGTCACTTTGAACCCCCTCCCCCCAAAAAACACACTGAAGGATTACCAAGTAGGATCACAGCACTCACATGCGAAATAATTAGCCATTTATTGTCGTCTCAACATACAAGTCAGACGTTTCAGCTCCTCCTGGGTTTTTAAAAAAAAAAAAAAAGCCCAGGAGGGGCTGAAACGTCTGATGACTTGTATGTTGAGACGACAATAAATGGCTAAGTGTTTCATATGTGAGTGCCGGGATCCTACTTGGTTTGATCTGCATTTCCTCCACGTGCACCACAAGAACCATATGCAGTGCCGACCAGCCTGCCTTTTCACTGTGGGATTAGAGCTGCCTATTGAAGTCTATAGAATGGGGAAGTGAGAGGAGGAGTGAGAAACACAGAAACCGACAGAGAAAGATCCTGCTGCAGCTAATAGTGTTTTACTTTAAAGTAGCTCTCCCAACTAAGTTTGTATTGCCTAATTTCTAAATATACTGTATGCAACAGGCATGTATTTATATAGTGTGACCAAGTTAATAGTTAAAAAAATAAAAAAACAGCAACATTATACTCTCCTTCTAATGGCCCCCGGTCTCCTTCTCCGGTACGTCCGGTGTGTTGGGCGACTCACGATCGTGTAAAAGGACCTTCCATGAAGTCATTTAGTCATGTGACAGGTCACGCGACTGCCGACATCAGCAGTTGTGTGACCTGTCACATGACTAAGTGACGTCACGGAAGGTCCTTTTACACCATCGTGAGTCGCCGGGGAGCCAGGACGCACCAGAGAGAAGACCACAGGCCATCAGAAGGTGAGTATAATGTTTATTTTTTATTTTAAATTCTTTTTTTATTTTTTTACAGGTACTATGGTACCCGGGTCTGGAGGAGAGTCTCCTCTTCTCAAGACCCGGGTACCATCCGCACATTGAATTGCAGAGTATCCGCAAGTGCACATGTAGTCATGCCGATATTATGCGATTCAATGCAAGTCAATGGCGGCGAAAACGCCGCGATTACGCAAAATTAATCGTAGTGCTACAGATTTTTCCGCAATGATAATCCGCAGCGGAAATTTCCGCAGCATGAGCATAGCGCATGCGGATCATTGGGGAACATTGCAGATCTTCTACCAAGCGTTTAAGTGGCGGAAATGCCGCTGCAGAAACGCTTAAAAATGCATCTTGGGCACATAGGCTTATATTGTTGAAGCAGCTAAGGCTATGTTTTTTTCAGATATGCTTCGTTCTTGCATTAACAAAGTGTATAGTTTTTGCTTTATATGCGGAGAAGTCACTTTTAGATCACAAAGGCAAAACTTGACTACCATGATAAGGAAAGCTTACAACCTGTATTTGGGCTGCAGAATAGGAGATCAGGACAAGAGTTGGGCTCCACACACATGCTGCAATAGTTGTGCATCACATCTTACCCTGTGGTTGCATGAGAAGAAGCAATCTAGGCCTTTTGCAGTCACAATGATCAGGAGAGAGACAACCAATCACATTACCAATTGCTATTTCTGCATGGTGCCCTTCATTAGGAAATGAGTTTCAAGAAAGAAGTGGACTTTATAGTATCGAAACATTCTATCTGCATTACGCCCAGTACCACATATAGAAGCACTGCCAGTTCTAAAAGCACCAGAAACCTTTTCAGTCAAGTGAGGAAAAAAAGGGCGCTTGGTTTCAAGAATCATCTTCCTCTCATGACCCAGACTTTGTCAGCAACCTCAACTGAACCACACCTTATATTTGGATCTGCCCAAGAGTAAGGGTGAGCTCTTAAGAGATTCCACTGCTGTAGCCTGGAAACTAGAGGGTGATGTTCGGATTTCTTTGTTCTGCAACCGTGATAAAGTTCTTGTTCAATATTTCTTCATGGAGGGCGATCTTGTGGTATGCAAAAACAAACAGTTTAATGGAAGCTCTGAAGGCAAGTCATAATCCAGTTGTATTGAGGCTCTTCATCAATTCATCCAAAACAAGCCTAAAAGCAGTCTTGCTGCATAATAGGAATGCACTATCATCATTTCCAGTTGGTTATGCAGTCCACATGAAAGAAACCTATGACAAAATGAAACAGCTATTGAGATGCCTGAACTATGACCAACATTTGTGGCCCCTCTGTGGTGACTTAAAGGTGGTTGCTGTCTTACTTGGTCTCCAGGGTGGATACACACAGTACTGCTTCTTTCTGTGTGAGCGAGATAGTTGTGCAAGAGAATATGCCTACAATAAGAGACTGGACTCTCCGACATTCACTTTAGCCATGGAGTAAAAATGTCCTGCATCCAGCACTTGTTGATCCACATAAGATTTTGCTACCACCATTGCATATCAAGTTGGGCCTTAAGAAGAGCTTTGTAAAAGCAATGGATAAAAAAAAAAAGCATGCAAGTCTCATTGATACATTTCCAAAGTTGACCGAATCAAAGATAAAACGAAGAGCCTTTAATGGACCTCAGATTCGTAAGCTTCTTCAAGATAAGGAGTTTCTCCATTTGTTGCTGGGCAAGAAAAAGGATGCATGGGTAGCATTTGCATTAGTGGTAACTAATATTTGGGAAACTCAAGAGCAGATAACTATGAAGAGTTGGTGGAAAATCTCCTCAAACCATAAGGATATTGGCTGTAACAAGTCCTTAAAGATTAACTTCTTACATTTGCATCTAGACACTCTTCCACCAAACTACAGCGCAGTGAACGATGAGCACGGTGAGAGATGTCACCAAGATATAGCAGCTAGGGAGAAAAGATATCAAGGAAAATGGAATCGATCAATGCTTGCAGATTACTGTTGGCAAATTGTAAGATGATCCGATACAGGAGTACAAGACACAAGCAAAAAAGTGGTCACTGAATGAGGACTAAATTCTGTAGTGCAGTTTCTGTAACTGTTTATAATTCGAAATAGATAAAATTCTAAGAAATAAAACATGTCTAAACACCAAGTTTTCTCAAAATATATATCAGAAAATTGGCATAACATATTCTGCATCTTTATATATTTGCAAAAATAATAATGTTTCAAAGTACTGAAACTGTTATGCATTAATTATATGTATCATTAAAAGGAAAACTCTTTGATATCATAGAAACAAGAACAAAGTAAAAAATTTCATTGTCACATTTGAATTCAGGAGGTCAAAATCTTTAAGAAATGGCTCATTTCATAACTGAACCTAACAACTTTTGAAAGTATGTAGAACAGTGTTATCTATGTAATCAAGTTACACACTAACATTTAAAATAATAAATTCCAATAATCTCTATTATGCTGAAACCTAATACCATACTTAGCCACAGTTAGAAAGGAAATGATCGGTCCATCTAATCTATTAGACAAATAGATGCTACTTTAACCTAGTGCTAGCTTTACAGTGACATTACTCAAAACTGCTCTACTATGTCCTCCATGCTGCTTCTGATCATATGTTACAAGGACAGCAGCACCAGAATCACGTGTATACAGTATACTGAAGACAACAAAGCAGCTAGTCTCCATCACTAGCTCAGAGACAACTGTAATTTAAAAGTAAAGCCTGCAGAATGTGAAACTGGTGAAAAATGCAAGTTACAAGCCATATACTTGCCAGAAATAGTTTTATAACTAATGTATACTCATGGCAACTTTTTCTGAAAATTCACCTGAAATTCCAGGTTTGTTTTAAAGCAGGCTGCTAAATTCAACTCTCAAGAATGGTCATAGACATGTACAGTATGAATGGTGGTAATACTGACCTGAAGGCTGTGATGACTTAGATATATTTGCTTCAGTGTACAATGTGTGCAATTCTATACATTTCTCCATCAAAAGAAGCCAAATAGTATAGTAAATATATTGTAAATGATTTTCCAACTGGGAATATAAACACTTAAATAAATCAAACCTATTAATCCAATATGTCTCTTTAAACTCCTGGTTTATGACAAGCACAACATTTTCTCATGGGAATCAGAGTAATGCATCTCTAGTCTCTACCACAAACTGTAAAAAATGATGGTCAGAAAGTAAATGAGCTTTGGAAGAAACCCTTGTGACTTGTAGAAAAAACTCATGACTGACAAACAGATAAAATGTGAGCTACTATCCCTGTGTTTAGAAGAAGGCTAAAGAGAATTCTGTAACTTTTCCCTTCAAATATATTGGAATAATATCACTGTTAACTGCACCTAATAAAGTAAAAAAGGCTCTTATTGAGAATGAAGAACAATTTTAATATCTGACAAGCACTTTGCAATTTACCCATCAAACTTTTAATTTCTTCTTGCAGTTTATTTTTACCGTTCACAATTTTTCTCGGTCAGAGTTCTAATTCCTGATATCTACTGTACCACAACTGACTCCAATGTGTTGATATAAGCGGCAGTGTAGATTATATCAATATATTGGAGTGGTGGATATAAAACTATTATCTCGATCAGGGATAGTCTATACAGCCTAACGCAAGGCTGGACAACATGGAAGTACTAGAGGCACATGCAGAACAAGTAACACCAAGTGGTTGACGCTTCTGACTGGATAATGCTTAGCCAGTGAGATGAGCGAGTTGATTCTATGAATATAATTAGTGTCAAATTTTAGGAAAATTAAAAAAAAATTGCAATTTGATAGGTGCAAATTAATAAATATGCATGCAATTATTTTGGTAGATGTGCACTTTCAACATGTCAATGATCCAAAACACGTATCAAAGGCCACTATTGCATTTCTGAAGACCAGGGTGAAAGTGATTCAGTGGCCAAGTATGTCTCCTGTTCACAACCCAATATAACATCTATGGGGAATTCTGAAGAGACAACACGGGCATCACTCTCCGTCCAGCATCCAGGCTCTATAAGAGATCGGTCTTTTAGAAGAAGATATAACAATATGTCGACTACTTATTAATTCCATGCCTAGAAGATTTGGCGCTGTCCTTAGGTCGCACAATATACAGTTATATGAAAAAGTTTGGGCACCCCTATTAATTTTAAGCTTAATGTTTTATAAAAATTGGTGTTTTTGCAATAGCTATTTCAGTTTGATATATGTAATAACTGTTGGACACCGTAATGTTTCTGCCTTGAAATGAGGTTTATTGTGCTAACAGAAAATGTGCAATCGGCATTGAAACAAAATTTGACAGGTGCATAAGTATGGGCACCCTTATCATTTTCTTGTTTTAAATACTCCTACCTACTTTTTACTGACTTACTAAAGCACTTTTTTTGGTTTTGTAACCTCATTGAGCTTTGAACTTCATAGCCAGGTGTATGCAATCATGAGAAAAGCTACTTAAAGTGGCCACTTGCAAGTTGTTCTCCTGTTTGAATCTCCTCTGAAGAGTGGCATCATGGGCTCCTCAAAACAACTGTCAAATGATCTGAAAACAAAGATTATTCAACATAGTTGTTCAGGGGAAGGATACAAAAAGCTGTCTCAGCGATTTAACCTGTCCGTTTCCACTGTGAGGAACATAGTAAGGAAATGGAAGAACACAGGGACAGTTCTTGTTAAGGCCAGAAGTGGCAGGCCAAGAAAAACATCAGAAAGGCAGAGAAGAAGAATGGTGAGATCAGTCAAGGACAATCCTCAGACCACCTCCAGAGAGCTGCAGCATCAACTTGCTGCAGATGGTGTCACTGTGCATCGGTCAACTATACAACGCACTTTGCACAAGGAGAAGCTGTATGGGAGAGTGATGCGAAAGAAGCAGTTTCTGCAAGCACGCCACAAACAGAGTCGGCTGAGGTATGCAAAAGCACATTTGGAGAAGCCAATTTCTTTTTGGAAGAAGGTCCTGTGGACTGATGAAACCAAGATTGAGTTGTTTGGTCATACAAAATGGCGTTATGCATGGCGGCATAAAAACACAGCATTCCAAGAAAAACACTTGCTACCCACAGTAAAATTTGGTGGAGGTTCCATCATGCTTTGGGGCTGTGTGGCCAATGTCGGCACCGGGAATCTTGTTAAAGTTGAGGGATGCATGGATTCCACTCAGTATCAGCAGATTCTTGACAATAATGTTCAAGAATCAGTGACAAAGTTGAAGTTACGCAGGGGATGGATCTTTCAGCAAGACAATGATCCAAAACACCGCTCCAAATCTACTCAGGCATTCATGCAGAGGAACAATTACAATGTTCTGGAATGGCCATCCCAGTCCCCAGACCTGAATATCATTGAACATCTGTGGGATCATTTGAAGAGGGCAGTTCATGCTCGGCGACCATCAAACTTAACTGAACTGGAATTGTTTTGTAAAGAGGAATGGTCAAAAATACCTTCATCCAGGATCCAGGAACTCATTAAAAGCTACAGGAAGTGACTAGAGGCTGTTATTTTTGCAAAAGGAGGATCTACTAAATATTAATGTCACTTTTCTGGTGAGGTGCCCATACTTATGCACCTGTCAAATTTTGTTTGAATGCAGATTGCACATTTTCTGTTAGTACAATAAACCTCATTTCAAGGCAGAAACATTACTGTGTCCAACAGTTATTACATATATCAAACTGAAATAGCTGTTGCAAAAACACCAATTTTTATAAAACATTAAGCTTAAGATTAATAGGGGTGCCCAAACTTTTTCATATAACTGTACAAGATATAGTAGTTTTTGATGTGGGATGTACTCATTTTTGCATCAAACAATTTAAGTTAAACTGAAGATTTAGCAATGAAAGTTTTATTAACCTTACTTTCTTGTCCTGGATTAAAAAAACATTCTATGAAACTCCGTCTTGTCAAAATTTTGGAAATTGTTCTTGTGTTCAGTGATGTACTGTGATATTATATATCTAGGACATCTACTATCAGTAGTGTTATTGAGATGGTAATAACAAGCATCTGTCTGATTAGTGAGGAAGCCATACATGTTAGTGCCTCACAGAGGACACATTGATGACGAGAGGCATGATGTTGTTCGGTTGATCTTGGTTCTGGAAAAATGATTTGTAGAGAAGGAAAACCCAGCCCAACAACTGTGACTGATTCTATAGACAAATTGAAGGAACAGATTGCTACAGATTCCCCATCAGCTCCATCTCACAACCATTCTGCAAGTACGCTGACAGAAGTAAAGAGGGGTGGGGTAGTTGTTAAACATCCCCCCACACTTTTCCAACAATCAGCACGAGTGTGGGCCCACAATGACAACCCCTCAGAACGTGTAAGTGAGGTTTTAGACAGCAATCATTCACTTCCATTACACTATGCCCGAGTTCACAGCAATTGGATAATGCCAAAAATTTCTGCGATTTGGTAGATTTGATAGGCAATCGCAGTGATCATAGAAACGTGGGTGACGGAGCTTAATGCATGTCATGTAAAAATGACGTGCAGTCAGGAACAGAGGGTTAAAGCGTTTAGGACCACATCTATGATATGCTTTTAATCAAAACAGTGATTTTGCTCCAATATATTTGAAGAGTTAAGTCAGGATTTGAAAATAGGGAGTTCTTTACAGTATCTTTGGGTGAAGGTATTGCACCCAACCTCTTGTACCAGTATCAAGCTACTTATGTGCAGGATTCAGTAACTGACACAAAAGGAGCCATTCACAGAGCATATAATGGTCTCCAGGTTGTGACATTGGGCAAAATGTACACCTGTGTTCTGATCATGTAAGCTCTTTAGTTTATGGTATTGGCATTTTAGGATCTACTGTCAGATTACACAATATATTTTATTTATTTATTTTACTCACTTATATAGCGCCAGAAATGTTGCTCTAGTCACTTACTGGAGTGAAATTTCTGATGAGGTGCGTAGAAGCGCAAGCCAGTGATCAGATGTGCCTAATTCATTAAGTAGTGTGCACCTCTTAATGAATTAGGTGCATCTTATGCCTGTACGTCCGTCATTAAGACTGGCGTGCACAACACTTGTCTTCATGAATAAGGTCCATAGCGTTTAAACTTGTGTGTAGCTGGTTTACTGGAGCAGTGGATAAGGGGAAAAAAGGAACTTATACAATATCTTCCCTTCAGCCACTCAATTCCAGTCATCGGGGTGGTGCAGGGGCAGTTACAGTCACTGTGTATTGGTGCACTGTAATCACCCATCTACACCTTGATTGACAGCCTACTCTGCAGTGTGTGTGCGCAACGCAGGCTGTCAAAGTGCCCGGGAGTGATTACGGCTGACTGTAACCGACAGTGACGGTAACAGACGGTGACTAACCAACACCTGAACCGCCCCGATGACTAGAGTAAGTGGCTGCAGGGAGAATAAAACGTAATTGTCTGTAGACACACTTGCAGTAAGGCGGCTGCGCAGGATTTAAGTGTTATTTACCCGCATTTTAACCCTATATCTGCAGGTAAATAGCATTTCTCGAGGTGACAGGTTCCCTTTAAATGCTGGAACAAGGAATGGGAACTTATGACTCCAAGCCCTTCTGTTCTCCCTCATAAGCCAGTTTAGGTCTGTTGCCTACGAGAGGGTGGATCTAATGGGCGGATGGTGAAATTACTCAATCACATTCCTCCTGGGCATAAATGATGAATGAATGAATACACTGACACCAGGTTGTTACCATTCTCCAAGTGCTGATAGTTTGTGTGGAGGGACACATCTTATTGCCAAGAGGAGTGGTAGCAACCGTAGTTATCAAATGATTCCATTTTTTCACACATTTTTTAGTATGAATATTACTGTCATGTGATTTTGACAATATGATCTTATTAGATGAAGCCAACGTTCTTTGTCGTACTGCAGTATGCAGTTACTGTATTTATATGTTTTGCCTGCTGAACATGAGCAGCTAAACACTGGGAATATTCTCCTGTCATCTGCAATGCAGGTTCTTCTACAGCAGCGATCCTCAGGAACAGCAGCACACAGCAAGCTACTGTACTCTGAAATATTCACCCCTTCCCTGGTTCACTGCAGTCTAGAAGCTGAAAAAATGAAGCCACCTGGCCTGATTTTACTTTCATAAGTATAGAAAATACAAGATTATGTGTTCTGCTGCCAACAATTACGCAGAATCAGTGACATTATAAAATCGAATTATGAACAGCTTGGATTTGAGAAATGTGTTTCATATAAAAGGATGCTTTATAGCTTCATCATCCTCAGTTTGCCAAGACATCAAATCGCAATGATATTTCAGCTTTTCAATACCAGTTTTCACAAAATATTAGGAAATTACATTTCCACCTATTTTATTTAAACAGTATCCTGTCATCTGAGACACCTCTTAATACTAAGAATTTCTTTAAAATATATTTAGAGCTGCCATAGAAATATTCTAAAGCACTAATCTAGTGGATGTGATGGCGCTGAATGAAAAGACCACCACACTTCTGTGAAGGGTTAATGGACATACCGAAAAATGTAGCCCTCTTGGCTGATTGGCATAGAAGAATCACTGACCCTCTTACCAAGTAAAATCGTGTTGGCGCCAACATAGTCATGCCAATAATAATAGATTATTTCCTCCTATTAAATAAATGTAACACAACATTTATATTTGCATCTAATCCAAAGCTGACAATTTCTCATTTCAATGACAAGTTTAAGGAGTTCTGGAACTAATTTATTTTTATTTTTTTTATTATGTGCCTAAGAACTAACAGGTAGGTAGCTACTAACAGAGGCAACCATCTGCCTGTTCTACCCGGCCACGGCTCGGAGTGGTTACGGACCGATCCTACCGCACATGTCAGACCGACCAGATCTTCTTCCAGGCTGCTCTGTCGAGGTGTCTGACAACTGGCTTCCTGAAGTTATTCAGTGGTGAACTGATAGTCAATCAGTTTGACATTGGCAGTCATGCCCTGTCAACAAAGCAGAGCGGGAGAGAATCCGCTCCTGTTGACGTGACGTCAGCAGAAGCCGTAGAGTCGCTGGCAGGAACGGTCTATGACTGCTCTGAGCCGGCAGAGATTGTCAATGGGCAGAATAGGCAGGTAGTTAGCAGCTACTTACCTGTTAGTTCTTAGGCCCATAGTAAAAAAAATAAAATTAGTCCCAGATAACCCCTTTCAGTCCGTTTCCATACATCAGATATTCACGATCCAAGCACAGACTGAAATATCTGAACCAGCTGCAGGTCTCCTGACCCAAACTCAGTCTCATATACGAGACTAGAAGAGACATTGCTGTCCATACTTGGACCATGAAAGTAGAACATGTAAAACCGGCATACATTAGACCTACTATAGAATATTCTACTAAACAACACTTTGGTATTAGGCCAAGTACAGACGAATGTATGAAAAATCGTCCAACTATCATGCAGAAAACTTGGACGATTTTCATCCATGTCATCTATGTGACATTTGTTTTTATACATAAAACGTTTTAAAATGTACATGATCAAATACAGTTTCCTAGGTTAATAAATGTCAATGTAAAAATCGGATGCCATACAGATGTCCTGTGTGGGATCGGATTTTTTAATGCACCCAATATACTTGAGTGGGCTAGTCTTAGCCGAGACTTGGAAGAAAATTACCCGAGTGTCTGTAAGAAATAAATCATAGCATGCACTGTGTGAAAAAACGGTCATCTGAACAACCCTATTAATTTACATTGGTCAATATGCTGTCAGATTTTTACTCGGACAGGACATGTCCATATTATACGTTTGTCTGAATGAGCCCTTCGGCTGAGTTTCATACATCAGTCAGTTGTGTCTGGTCAGTTTTTTTCTTGAGCCGAAACACAATTAATACAAAGTTGTGCACCAGTTCTGTTGTTCATAGTTCGATTAGAAAACACTGAATACATTTTTTTTTTTATTCAGATCAAGAGCCAATTGATTTTATGGCTGAAAATAATCCCATAGAAACTGATGAAGGAACTCACCCCATAGATTTCTATCAGGGCCGGCTCCAGGTTTTCATGGGCCCTGGGCGAAAGAGTCTCAGTGGCCCCTTTAAAGTATAATGGGCCCCATATAATGCTCCATCCAGTAAAATAGGTCCCATATATTGCTCCATCCAGTATATAATAGCCCCATATATTGCCCCATCCAGTATATAATGGCACCATATATGGCCCCATCCAGTATATAATGGCCCCATCCAGTATATAATGGCCCCATCCAGTATATAATTGCCCCATCCAGTATATAATGGCCATATATATTGCTCCATCCATTATATAATGGCCCCATATATTGCCCCATCCAGTATATAATGGCCCCCATATAATGCTCTATCCAGTATATAATGGCCCCATATAATGCGCCATACAAAAATAATCAAATACTCACCTCTCCTCATTCTCCGCTGGCTCCGGTCTCAGTGTCTTCTGGCTCTCTGCACTGCTCAGCACAGATGGCGCGCTGTAGTGACATCATCGCACACTCTGCCTTGAGATGCCACAGAGAGTCAGAATACGCTGAAGAGAGTAGACCGGAGCAGCGGGAAACAGTGAGGTGATTATTTGAGGGGGACGGCCTGGTGCCAGCGCTTGTACAGGACTCCCCCGACTCTAGGGCCCCATAGCGTGCTGGTGTCCCTGATGGCGAGTGGACTCCCCGTTCTTCCAGAGCCCCAACACTTGCCCGGGTGCGCCGGGTGATGACGCCGGCCCTGGCTTCAATACATGTTTTCTGTATCATGACAGAGGGAAAAAACAGCCTGATGAATGAAAAGGTCTTCGAAACTCAATATAGTTCTACACACAGAAAATCCAGCATGATTCAAAGAAAATCTCTGTATATTAGCCATTGGACCATCAAGTTAACTGCTATTTATATTGATATTTCCACTTGTATAGAAACCAGTTTGTGTTTGAACCCATAGGCAATACACATAAGAGGTTATATAAATGCTACTCTACACTGTAAATTCAGAGGTGGGCTCAATAATAAGTGGTCTATTCTGAAGTTGGATCACACGAAACAATAATTTCGATGGTTAGTGGCTGACGTATATGCGATAGCACCTGGGATGAAAGCATCAGATGGCATTACACAGAGTTAAGACAGGTCTGTGCAGAATATTAAGACTGTGTAACAACATTTAGGTTAGGTTCACCTCTGCATTGGGGCCTTACTTAAGCTCTGCTGCAGATTCCATCATTTTTATGATGGACTTAAGGGCATAATGACAGAAACCTGACTGAGAACTATAAGTCAATGGGATCTGTCTGGACTTAATGGTGTTTGCAATGTTACATGAATTTCATTATTCTGTTCCTTCTAGGAAACAAAACCCAGTACCCTGATGTCTACCCAGCCTGTGCTATAGAGTGATGTGTTTCAGTTATATCTGAAGGGCACGAGAGCCATCACACGTGACGATCTGTCACTCTTCATTGCTACAACCACCGGGAAGCCAAATAAAAGAATTACGGTAAATTGTCACGGTCCAGGATTAGAATTTGAAGGGAACCTGTTACTAGATTCATACTGCCCAAACCACGGGCAACATAAATCAGAGGCTGGCTGCACCATTGTCTTTCTCTGAAACAATGCAGAATTTCAGTGAAATTTTTTTTTGAGAAGCTTTTTTCCGCCCCGCTCTAAGTGATTAACAGTTCTCTGCTGTGTGTACATAGGAAGACACCCGTCAGTCACCTACAGTTGGGCGGGGAGAAGCCAGCCAGGGACATGCCAGACTAGCCAGGTCCATCTCCACGGTCCCTGGCAGGCTTCTCAAACAATTTTTCTCTGAAATGCTGCAGTGTTTCAAAGAAAGATATATTTCTGGCAACAATCGCACAGCCAGGCTCTGATTCACACTGCCCGTGGTTTAGGTCGCATTAATCCAGTGACAGGTTCCCTTCAAAACCAAAAAGAACCACTGGTTCCAACTAATATTTAATCTGCTCTGGCACGCACCTATAGAATCCTATTTGCCCTGTATATCATTTCAGTTAGGTCAAGTTTACTTGCGCATATTTCATGCTCCATGTATGGACCCCAATGGCCACATGTCTCCCAACCTGACTTTACAGCCTCAGAGACACATGAGGCTATAAGTTTATTTCGAGAGACCTGCTGCCAGAACGGACACGGTGGTCCATATACACACCATGACATACGCTCAGGTGAACCCTAGCCTAAGTAATAATTAGTACAAGACATCTTCATTGCACAGCTGCCGTTTGTATGAGATGTGCTCAGTCTCCTAGTTTTTTTCTACTTGCCAGAATGCTCAGACTATGTGCACACGATTTTCTGAGGTTTTCAAAAACCTTGAACTTTTCAAGTAGAAACCTCTTCAGGATTCTCCATTTTTTGGCTGTGTGAATGCTGAGTTTTTGGAAACGCTCCAAGTTTCTGGTCCAAAAACTCAGCAAAAAGACTGAGTGTACATACCCTTACATACGCTTTCTTTTTTTACCCCAGGAGTTTTTCAAAACCTTTTCAGGTAAAAAGCAGCTAAAAAAAAACCCTCATATAATCAGGAAAGTCATAAGTTACTTACCAGTAACGGGATTTTTCGTAGACCATGACAGCACCACGAGAGAGGGGATCCACCCACCAAGGACAGGAAACCTACAGGCTTAAAAGGGGCAGCCCTCTCTCTCGCCTCAGTTTGTATTAAAGAGCATTGAGAGGACCACCAGGTTAGTAGACACAGAAAACATGATAAACCAACATTTTTATATATCACCAACTAAGAGTGAAAATCAACAACAAGGAGTGCTACCACAAACGTGAAGGGAGGGAATATAAGGGTGCTGTCATGGTCTCCAAAAAATCCCGTTACCGGTAAGTAAGTTATGACTATCGGTCGACCATGACAGCAGAATTGCAGAGATTAAGAAGTTTAGAGAGGGACTACAGCTTGGAGCACCCTTCTCTTGAAAGTGAGATCAGATGAAACACCTGAATCCAGTCTATAGTGCATATAGAAAGTAGACGGAGAAGACCATGTAGCAGCCTTACATATGTCTTCTCTGCCCAGAAGGTCGCCACTGCCCAGGTGCAGTGAGCCTTTAACCCTTGTGGCATTTCCTCACTGCTGGATGTATAAGCTAGGGAAATGGCCTCCCTAATCCATCTAGCTATGGTGGACTTTGTGACTTTAAAGCTTTTCCTAACACCTTGGTAGGATATAAATAACGAACTGTCTCTCCTAAAGTTTCTGGTGACCAAGAAGTACCTAATTACACATCTCCTTACGTCTAGCGTATGAAACTCTTCTTCCTTCTGGTTACCCGGATTAGGGCAGAAGGAGGGTAGGACTACTTCTTGGAGTCTGTGAAACCGGGTAGCTACTTTAGGAAGATAAGCGGGATCAGGTTTAAAAATAATTTTATCATCCAGGATCTGAAGGGCAAGGCTGAAGACAGAGCCTGAATATCACTAACCCTCCTAGTAGATGTTAAGGCCATCAGAAGCGCTGTTTTAAGGGAGAGGGACTTAAGAGTAGTGTTGAGCCACCCCCGTAGTGTTCGAGTTCGGTTCGGTTCGTCGAACACCCGTGTGTTCGCCGAACTGTTCGTCGAACTGTTCGTCGAACACCGTTAAAACCAATGGCAGGCAAACAAAAACACATAGAAACACATAGAAAACACCTTCAAAGGTGTCCAAAAGCTGACAAACTGCTCAGAAGACATAACTAACACATGGAAAAGTGACAAGTACATATAGTCATGCGAAAATAAAAGAGGTGGAGGAGTAAAAGGAGGGGGAGACACAGATATAGGCATGTCATGCCCTTCTAAAATCCAAAAAGTGAGAAGCCGACACGGCCAGTCCGCTCCTGCCCGTGCCACCTCCAAGTCGCCGGGTTTGTGCCAGAGCCGCGGTGAACCCTGACGGCCAGCCCCCCTCTCCCAATACTGGTGCCTGTCCGCTGGTGGGTCGAGCGAGCCCCCCTGTGGTGGAGGCAGCTCTAAGCTTTTTAATTTAAAATTGTCTCTCTAATTTGAATGAATACACTTTAAATCCATTTACAAGGATCTATTGGAGGGCAAGTCTCATGCCAGCAGCCGCGGTAATTCCAGCTCCAGTAGCGTCCACTAAAGCTGCTGCAGTTAAAAAGCTTTTATAAGGATCGAGCTCGGCTGTCCACCGCAAGGCATCCTACTGCCAGTCCCAGCCCCTATGCCTTGGGGTGCCTCCTGATGCTCTTCACTAAGTATCCCATGGTCCCGAAGCATTTCCTTTGAAAAAATTAAGTGTCTAAACTACAGGTGGTGCAGCTTGCTTAACAGCCGGGATAATCCGCTCACTAGCAGACACTGCTACTAGGCACAAAGTATTTCCTGGGCTAGATGCAGTTAAAAATTTGTAATTAGATACTCTCGTTGGATGCTGAGAAAGCATTCCATAGAGTCTCCTGGCACGCCATATATGATTCTCTTAAAAAGCTTGGGGTAGGGGTCTAGGGGACCCTTTTATAGCCAAAATCACGGCCCTGTATCGCAATACGTCACCTAGGCTGAAGATAAATGGAACTGTAGCACCCCGAGGGCTCGGTTGCTACAGACGTATTGCACCTCACCCAGAGGTGTGATATCTCACTCTCAGGTAAGGATGGAGTGTGGATCAGGACCTGACACCTGCATGCATTACACCACATTGCCGTGGGGCAGGGCGACCAATATGCCCCTGAGATGGGCACGACAGTCCCTGTCCCTGGCTGGAGTGGGGGGAGGGAACACTGAGGAAGGGGAACCCTGTAGTGCAGGAGCAGGGAGGAAGCAGTTCCTGGGTGCATTGAGAAGGGAGTATAAAAGGTGGGCACCATCTTAGTTCAGTGCAGAGAAGTCTGAGCAGAAGTGGCAGGGAGCAGGGGCTCTGCATGAGCTCTGCTCCGGAGGCGGGCCTAGTAACAGAGGCCCAGGCCTGGAAGAGGGAGAAGGAAGGAAGAGGAGCGGAGAAGGCTCCAGGAACGAGGAATGAAGGGATCCCAGGGGTGCGGACGGGCGAGTCGCCACCGCACGCCCGAATCCACCTGCGTGGAGGGGTCAGGCCAAAGGGGGAGACCAGTCCCCGAACTAGTGGAGGCAGGAAACGACCCTCAGCTAGAAACCGGAGGCTCTGACATTTTATGTGGCGCAGCCCCTCGCTACACCCGCTAGGAAGGCACCACATAGGGTCAGGGAAACTGGCGCCAAGTTTACCAAGAGGAGGCCCGAGGCAGCCGGACAGAAGGGTTGGTAAGAAAGGCCAGACAAAGGACACACAAAGGGGGTCCTGTTTAGTGCTCCAAAGTTATCTGGGAGTTGTCTGAGCCCCTCACCTGGTGAGCACAGTACGACGTGGGCAGCCGTTACCTGCAGACGTGGTCTGGATAATAAGAACTGTGAGTAAAGGCCCTGAACTGCATCACTGACTCCGTGTCGTTACTGCTGCTGCCCTGCACCATCACCCCCATCCTCCGCATACACTGCCCTGAGGCTATACTCCTCCCGTGGGGAGTTATGCTACGCTCTGCTGCACCCACAACACCAGCCTCAGTGGTCTGCCCTGTAGCGGCGGTTCACTCTGACCGCAATCCACGGGTGGCGTAGTCGGACATTTAAACATGAAAACAACATAAATAGTTCCGCCACTGGTTTGACCGCCCTGAGCCACGGAACCGGGTCGCTGCCACGAAGACTACAACCACCAGCATCCACCAAAAAGGGTCCGGCTCCGGGTGTCCCAAGGCCCAGGGGGTGCGTCAGAACATTTTCATCACCTTTCACAATCACCAATGGGACAAGGCAGTGATGTCCTCTGTCCCCTCTCTTATACATCCTAGTGACGGAGCACCTGCTCTCATCAATTCGCCATAACCCCAATATTAGGTGGATTGAGGTGGGAGGCACCGAGTACAAGTGCTCTCTATTTGCTGATGATGTCCTAGTATATATCACTCAATCACATATATCCATCCATGCTGTTATGGCTGAAATAGATCACTTTGTTACATGGTAAAATTTTAAAATCAATGCAGCGAAGTCTGAGGCCCTTGATGTCTCCCTCCCCAAATCCATATAGGATTCCATCCAGTCCAACTTTCCCTTTGCCTGGCCCTCACAGGGTATCAAATACTTAGGAATTCCTATTCATAGAGACCTCTCCCATCTATGTTATCTTAATTTTGGGCCCTTTATTGAACTCCTCCATACAGACCACGGTTGGCAAGTTAGAACTGTAAGATTCACTACGTGAACCACTGGTGTTTTGTGGAAAAGCACATGTACACTGCGTTCCAAATTATTATGCAAAAAGTGTTTAGGAGTGATAAGGGAAGAATTTGTTTGTTTGTCAGTTAAACTCATTGATGGTGATGTGTGTCAGGGCTCTTTATATCACTGTAAGCAATTGCAGACACCTGTGCTAATTAGTTTGGCAGGTGTGTCCAATGAAAGGCAAGACTACTTAAGAAGGCTCTCACATTATTAAGCAGCCTACATTTTCTGCCAAAATGGGAAAGAAAAAGGATGTGTCGGCTGCTGAGAAGCAACAAATTGTGGAGTGTTTAGGTCAAGGCATGACTACAATCAACATTGTGCGATGATCAGGATGAAGTGTCTTGGCAATCAAGAAGTATGTAGCTGATTCACAGTACACACGTGTGCGTGCTGATAAGGGCAAATTGAGGACTCTTTCCTACAGGCAATTACGTCAGGTTGAAAGAGCAGCGGCAAAAAAGCCTCGTCATAGCAGCAGACAAGTTTTTGAAGCTGCTTGTGCCTCCAACGTCCCCCGAACAACAAGATGCAGGGTCCTTCAGAGGTTTGCAGCTGTGCATGCGCCATCCTGTCGACCTCCTCTATCCACTTCACACAAGCAGAAACGGCTCCAGTGGGCCAAACATTACATGAAGACTGATTTCAAAACTGTTTTGTTCACGGATGAGTGCCGTGCAGCGCTCGATGGTCCAGATGGATGGAGTGGAGGATGGCTGGTTGATGGACACCCCACGCAAACACGGCTACAGCGCCAACAAGGAGGAGGTGGAGTAATGTTTTGGGCTGGAATCATGGGGAGAGAGATTGTCGGCCCCTTTAGGATCCCTGAAGGCGCTAAAGATGAACTCTATAATGTATGTGGATTTTCTCAAACAGCACTTCCTGCCATGGTTCAAGAAGAAGAACCGTGTATTTCACAGCAAGATCATTTTTCTGCATGATAATGCACCATCTCATGCTGCACATAAAACATCTGCATCTCTGGCTGATATGGGCATAAAAGGGGACAAACTTATGGTGTGACCCCCATGCTCCCCTGACCTCTACCCCATTCAGAACCTTTGGAGCATCATTAAAAGGAGTGTCTATGATGGCGGGAGGCAGTTCACATCTAAGCAACAGCTCTGGGAGGGTATTCTGTCCTCATGCAAAACAATTGAAGCAGAAACCATCCAAAACCTGACAAATTCAATGGACGAGAGAGTTCAGAAGCTCCTTTCGAACAAGGGGTCCTATGTGAAAATGTAACATCACCTAGAATAAAGTTTTGAGTTGAAAACTGTTTGATTTCAGTTTCTAACAACCTGCTAATGCTTATAATTTCAAAAATGACCATTTTTTTGGTCTTTATTAAAATGAAAAGGTTGATCGAAAAGTTTGGGGGATCTAAGAGTGTGGCAACCCAGTAGTCATGATTACTTCGAATTCTGACAATATGAGGGTCATGCTGCAGGTAGTGCAGCAAGAAGGCACTTATGTGCCTTGCGCATCTCGGAGCCCCAAAATTATTTTCCGGGCTAGATGCAGCTAAAAATTATTTTTAATTTTAAATCTGGTGAAGCTTTAGTATAGATGGCCTAATAGGATCAGTGCTGCACACTGCTACAAAGCCCAAATTATTTTCCAGTCAAGATACAGATAAACATGATTAGTAATTTGAAAGCTTAAAACGGTTGGTAGGGTGATTTTAACCAATCATCAAGCTTTTACTCTCCCCAGGATGACACAGGGGTAGAAAAGTAGTTTCGGATCCATGATTTGTTCATCTTTATGAACGTGAGTCTGTCTACATTATCAGTGGAGAGCCGCGTGCGCTTATCTGTCAGCACACCACCAGCAGCGCTGAACACACGTTCAGACAGAACGCTGGCTGCGGGGCATGACAAGATCTCCAAGGCGTAAGTGGCTAGCTCCGGCCATTTATCCAGATTGGAAGCCCAAAAAGAGCAAGGGTCCAGTGACACAGTCGTGGCTTCAATGTTTACTTGGAGATACTCCTGTACCATCGTCTCTAGGCGTTGACTATGTGTCAGACTTCTTGTCTCCTGTGGCCTTGCAAAGGATGGGCTAAAAAAGTGGTGAAATGATTCCGCAAAATTGATGTTACCAGCAGATACTGTGGTTCTGTTACGGTTTGAGTGCTGAACACTTGACGGTCCCACGGTTGGCAAGTTGGAACTGTGAGATTCACTACGTGCACCACTGGTATTTTGTGGAAAAGCACATGTAAGATTCTGCAGCAGTCTCTGCTGATACTCCTGCATGCGTGCATCCCTTTCTATGGCAGGAATAATTTCTGCAAATTTACTTTTGTACCGGGGATCTAACAGTGTGGCAACCCAGTAGTCAGGATTATTTCTAATTCTCACAATTCGAGGATCATGTTGCAGGTAGTGCAGCAAGAAGGCACTCATGTGTGTTGCGCATCCAGGAGCACCAAGTCCCTGTTGTGTTGGTGGCGAGGTAACAATCATGCTTCCTTCCTCTGTCCTCTCCCCCCAACCTCGCACAACAGAAATGTGATCAAGGTCTCCCTCATCTGATGAGTCTTCCATCAGTTCGTCCTCCACTTCTTCCTGGGCTCCTGCACCTTCCTCACTAGTTTGGCTGCTACCATGCGCCCTGGTAAAACCATCTCCCCCACCCTCACATGCCTGCCGCCTTGGTGCTGCCGACCGTCTGGACCTTGCAGATGTTAGCCCTTCCGCATACAACTCCTCCTCCTCCTCTACTTCCTCCACCTCCTCTTGTGCCACCACCTGACTCCGAATTCTGTTTAACATGTGCTCCAGCATGTAAATCACCGGAATAGTCATGCTGATAATGGCATCGTCAGCACTAAACATCTTCGTCGCCATTTCAAAACTGTGCAGAAGGGTGCATAGGTCCCTGATCTGAGACCACTCCTCCAGCGTGATTTGCCCCACCTCTGAATCTCGTTGGCCCAGGCTATACGTCAGAACGTATTGCACCAGGGCTTGTCGGTGCTGCCACAGTCGCTGCAACATGTGCAGAGTTGAATTCCACCGGGTAGGCACATCGCATTTTATCCGGTGAAGTGGCAGGCCCAACGACTTCTGTGGAGATGTAAGTCGATGAGCTGCGGGATGCGAACGGCGGAAGTGAGCACACAGCGACCGTGCCCTCTGCAGAAGGCCATCTAGTCTGGGATAGTGGGCTAAAAATTGCTGGACAACCAGGTTCAACACATGAGCCATACAAGGCACGTGTGTGACATTGCCCCGGCGAAGGGCCGCACCCAGGTTTGCAGCATTGTCGCACACGGCCTTCCCTGGTTTCAGGTCCAGTGGAGACAACCATTCATGAAATTGGTTCTCCAGAGCTGACCACAACTCCTCAGCTGTGTGACTCACATTTCCCAGACATTTCAATGTAAAAACCGCCTGATGACGTTGAGCCCTACTGCCAGCATAGTAAGGAGGTGTGCAGGATCCCTTCTGCGCAGTTAGAAAGCTTGTGGCATGACCAGACAGGCTTTGGGTGCAGGTGGAAGACCGAGAGGAGGTTGAGGAGGCAGAAGCAGTGGAGGAACTTTGACATAAAGAGGATTGACGCACAACTCGTGGGGAGGGCAAGACTTGGACAGCAGCCCCTTGTCCTGCTGTCACCATAGTTACCCAGTGCCCAGTCAGCGACATGTAACGCCCCTGTCCATGCCTACTCGTCCAAGTGTCTGTGGTGAAATGCACCCTGTCACACACAGAGTTTCTCAAAGAAGCGGTGATGTTGTGTGCGACATGCTGGTGGAGCGCAGGCACACCTTTCTTTGAGAAGTAGTGCCGACTGGGCATCTGGTACTGGGGCACTGCGACGGACATAAGGTCTCGAAAATCCTCTGTGTCCACCAGGCGGAAAGGCAGCATTTCTGTAGCCAAGAGCTTGCAGATGGTGAAATTCAACCTCTTAGCTTTCTCATGGCTAGGAGGAAATGGTCTTTTACTTGTCCACATCTGAGGGACCGAGGGCTGGCTATTGTGCTTAGACGGGGTTGATAAGGGTGTCCCCGGCAAACTGCCGGTCTGTGAGGAAGATGCAGGCGGACATGTTAGGTTGCCTTGATCCAAAGGTGGTGCTATCGATGTCGGACAGCGCTCAACACCAGCTGGTGTTACCACCTCCAAAGAAAATGATGACCTGCCAATCACGCTGGCTGTTGCGGGTAAAGAGGTGGCAGGTCTGCGCCCCAAAACAGGTGTGACTGCTGTCCCCCCAGTCACAGAGGATGAAGAGGCCGCGGATGCACAAGATATGGCAGACGGTGATTGGCCCGGCCGGCTAGGCCGCATTGTAGCACACTGAGCTTCCCACTGCAACTTATGCTTCATGTCCATGTGCCGGTTCATGCATGAAGTACTCAAACTATGTATTTTTTGGCCTCTACTTAGCTTTTGCTGACAAATGTTACAGATAACACGAGTTGGGTCATCTTTATCGATCTGAAAAAAATGCTCAGGCTATGCAAGGCTTAGCACCCATGCGACCTGAAGAGCCACCACGACTTGTGGTGAGAGGCAGAGTTGTGTTTGAGGATGCAGTTGTTGACGTGCTTCCAGTACTACGTCTCTGTCCAGGAAGGCGCAACCTGACCTCGTCGTCACTAGCATCTTACTCCACCTCCTCTGCTGACCTCATCTCTTGGCTGACTGTGGGTTGACAGTAAGTGGGATCTCCGACCTCATCATCATCACCCTGTGCGTTATCACACCCGTCGTCCTCAGAGCCAACCTGTTCCTGCCCTGACAAAAAACTAAAGTTGTCGCTCCAATCAGGTATTTGAGTCTTATCATAGTCTTCCTCATTGTCTCCACCAACAGGAGTTACAGTTTGGGAATTAGGGTCTACATTATGGTCAGAACCTTCTGCGTCTGGTCCTGGATCCGACTCAAAGATTCTGGGCATCAGTGCAGATCATTTCCTCGTCTGGATTCACAGAAGCGCTGGAGTCGACCTCTGATTCCCAGGCTATAGTATGAGTAAACAGCTCTGCAGACTCAACCATCTGTTCTACCTCATACTCAGACGGGCAGCTGGAGATTTGGGAGCTGTGAGGAAGCAAGTGCGATTTGGGTGACACCTTTGAGGACTGGAGTATTTGTGATGTTGAAGTTGATGTGGAGGAGAGCCCACTTAAAGGAGCACTTGATATCCGTTGAAGCACCTGCTGTTTTTGTGCCTCATCTGGAATTTGTAGCGATTGGCGTGGCCGTAAGAAAGGGATCTTATCACATTGTCCGCTAAAAGAAGTAGACATTTTAGTTTGGCTGGAAGATGGTCTTTCTTCTGCAGATGTTACTGTTGCTTTAACACCTACCCCACGGACACAACCTTTTTTCCCCTTCCCAACACGCCTATTCCCCTTTCCACCAGCAGCAGGCCTTTTTCCACTCATTTTGGTGGTTAACTAATTCACAACTCTGGAGTTGTTTGCACAAAAAAACAATGGATGGTAACCGAGCAGAGCTGAGTGGCCAAACTGTGGTATTAGGCTAAAACTATTGGCTGGGTTAGATGCAGAAAAAAATTATTTTGAATTTGCAACCTGATGGAGGTCAGTATAGATGGACTAATAGACCAAGTCCCACACACTGCTAGAAGGCCAAATATTTTTTCAGAGCTAGATGCAGAAAAAAATTATTTTTAATTTGCAACCTGATGGAGGTCAGTATAGATGGACTAATAGACCAAGTCCCACACAGTGCTAGAAGCCCAAATATTTTTTCAGAGCTAGATGCAGAAAAAAATTATATTCAGTTTGCAACCTGATGGAGGTCAGTATAGATGGACTAATAGAATGATGCTATGCCCAAAAGATTTTACTTCACTAGGTGCAGTAAAAAAATTGGTATTCTATACACAGGTGTTATATCTTGCAACACAGATAGGCTACTCCACTGACTAACACACTCTGCAATAGGCCAAAAAGGATTAGCTTTGCTAGATTCAGCCAAATGCTGTGAAAAAAACTTGCACAGCACTGGCACAGACCTGCCTGGCAAAAACTGATAGGAACTGATGTAACCTAGTCCTGAAAAGGACTCCAATTACAATTAGTCTTTACTCCCACAACCTATCTATTTAAGAGCACAGACCTCCCTGATAAAAGTCGTAGGAAATGCTGTAACCTAGTCCTTAAAAGGACTGCAATCACAACTATTCCCTACTCCCAAGCTATCTGTATATTTGTGCGAAAATTGGCTTGAAATTAACAAGGTATAGCGCACACAGCAACAGCGGTGCCGTCTAACACGCAGCTGCAGCAGTGAGAAAATGGTGGCGACGGGGAAAATGGCTTGGTCTTATAGGGCAAGGACATGTGACATACACTGCCAATGACACATGCCCTTGCTTGTGTGAAAAAAAGCACTTCGCTCCGTGTGTGCGCTGCTGATAGGCTGACAGACTGCACTGCCCCACTGTAAATGCGGGAAAGAGAAAAAAAAATGGAGATCTTCATTGCTCCTGCAGAGATCCATCCCCTGCCCCTCCCCCCACCCCGCTGTACACTCAAACTGCGTATTAACATTAATTTTCATCATTACTGAGAAAAAATCCAGTTATGATTTTGGTGCACGAACAGTTATCGAACATAACCTCGAACAGCCGAATTTTTCTCAAATTGTTCGTGTTCGCCGAACGGCTCGAACACCGCCCAAAACAGCTCGAATTTGAGATTGGCGAACAGTTCGAGTAGAACAACGCTCATCTCTACTTAAGAGTAGCTAACTATTGGTTCAAAGGGTGAACTAGTTAAGGCTTTTAGAACCAAATTTAGATCCCAGGGTACCAATTTACTTTTGACAATGGACCTAGACCTAAAGGTGGCTTTAATGAAATGAGAAATCCAGTAATTACTCGCCAGATCACAGCTATATAAGGCGCCCAAGGCAGACACCTGAACTTTTATGGTGCTAGTGGCTAGCCCTAGCTCAAGACCTTTATGCAGAAATTCTAGAATTTTACTTATTGGAGCCCCCTCATCGACTCTGGAAACGGAAAAAGAAAAACTTCTTCCAGGTCCTCGCATAAACTCTGGTTATAATAGGTTTATGGCTACACATTAAGGTAGCTACTAGGCCTTGGGAGAACCCCTTTTTTCTTAATAGCTCCCCTTCAAGTTCCATACAATCAAGTGGAGGCCAGACACTTGAGGATGGACTATCGGACCCTGGAAGAGGAGATCCGGAACTTCTGGTAGGACCCAAGTATCTGACACAGACATGCTCCTCAGGCACGAGAACCAGGGCCTCCTGGGCCAGAAGGGTGTGACCAGCAGAACTGTTTCCCTGTTGTCCCTGATAACCATGGGAAGAAGGGTCAATGGGGGAAAGGCATAGGCTAGGCTGAACCCCCAGGGTATTTGGAGAGCATCCACTGCCAGGTGTTTTTCGATTTAACCTCGTGGCAAACAAGTCCACAACTGGAGGCCCCCGCTTTTGGACTATTTGGAAGAAAATGTCATGATTTAGTTCCCATTTTCCCTGCAGCTTAAGTACTCTGCCCTTGAAATTCATTTTCCCTTTATATGGAGGGCTGTTAGGGAACGAAGATGACATTCCAAGATCTGAAAGATGATCCGCCACTCTGAGATCTTGATAGTGTACCCCCCTGGTGGTTCACGTAAGCTACTGCGATTTTATTATCAGAAAGAATCTTTACGTCACGTTTTTGAAGAAAGGTTAGAAAATAATTGACTGCCTTGTCTATCGCTAGTAACTCTTTAACGTTAGAGGAGAGACTTTTTTCCATACTAGACCATGACCCCTGGGTTACCATATCTCCTAGATGGGCCCCCCCCACCAACTGGAACTGGCATCGGTAGTAATTGTTCTTGTGGCTCTAAAAATCTAGGGGACCCCTCTGGATAGGTTCTCTTCATCAACCCAGCACTGTAAGGATTCAACTGACCGGGAGGACAAGGAAAACCTCCCCTCCAAGTGTCTCTTCAACAAAACTTTATTATGCAGTACATCCCATTGTAAAACCGCAGAGTGGTATTGTGCCCACAGAACCCCAGGGAAGCAAGATGTCAGGGTACCTAACAGGGACATCGCAACTCTAAGGGACATGACTGGGTTTGACACTGCCCTTCTCACTTGATCCCTGATCTTTAGTTTTTTGGCTTCACAGAGGTAACATGTCTGAGAATTTGAATCCAGCATAACTCCCAAGAATTGCTGAACCTTTGTGGCAGTTAGCCTAGATTTATTCATGTTGAGCACCCAGCCCAGATTCTTTAAGATGGAGATGACTATTTTTAGATGCTTATTACATTAGAGGGCAGAATTACCATCAGGAAATCATCCAGATAAGGGATAATTAATATGGCATGTTCTCTGACATGAGCCATTACTTCTGCCACAATTTTGGTAAATACCAGGGCTGGGGGAGGGGGGGGGGGCTATGGCTAAACTGAACGGAAGGGCCCTATATTGAAAATGCTTAAATTACCCCATCTATAACCACGGCCACACTAAGATATTTCTGATAATCTGAATGGATAGGTACATGGTAATGGCATCTTTCAAATCCAAAACTACCATGTAACAATCTGGAGACAGCAATTTTATTGTTGACTTGATTGATTCCATTTTGAAGGTGGGCATTATCAGGAATTTATTCAGTGCTTTTAAGTTTATAATACACCTGAAAGAACCGTCCGATTTAGAGACCAGAAAGAGAGGGGAGTAAAGTCCCAACCCTCTTTCGGACACCAGGACTGCTTTATGAACAAGGTCCAGGACTTCTCTCTGAAGCGTGAACTGTTCCAACATAGAGGAACGAACCGGGGTCAAGATAAACCTTCCACGAGGAACTGCCTGGAACAGGAATCTCAGACCCAAACTTATCAGATTAAGGATCCAGTTACTCGCTGAAATCTTTGTCCAGGCAGGTAAGAAGCCCATTAGCCTGCCCCCTACCTGGGCTACGAGTCATTGACTCGATTTCCGGAGCTCCCGAGTAGAAGAAGACATATTGAACAAAAGACCTCTACCTTTTGGTTTACGGTCTTCCCATTTATCTTGGTCCCTCTGTGGCCTCTTATGTACAAATCTCCTCCTGGGAAAAGACCGCTTATAGGCAGGCATGGACAGGCTAGGGAAACCTTTCTTCCTGTCGCTTGCTTTGTCCAGGATTTCATCCAGGACTGGATAGAAGAGATGGCCCCCTTCGCAAGGTATACCGCAGAGTCTAGTTCTAGCCTGGTTATCACCCGGCCAACACTTGAGCCACAGGGCCCTGCGGGCTGCATTAAAACATGGCGGCTGATCTAGCAGCTAACTTAACTGAGTCCACGGAAGCATCTGCTAGAAAAGCTGCTGCCCCCTGCATGAGTGGGATACTAGACAAGATCTCCTTCCTGGATGTATTGTTTTCTAAATGTGACTCCAGCTGATTTAGCCATATCAAAGACCTAGCTGTACAAGTTGCGGCAATTGCCAGTTTTAAAGCCCCAGCAGTGGTTTCCCAGGTGCCTTTGAGAAACACATCTGATTTTCTGTCCAGAGGGTGTTTAAGGGCACCCATATCATCAAAGGGGAGAGATGACTTTTTAGAAGATTTAGTTATAGCTGGTTCTAGTTTAGGAGCCTTCTCCCAGGAGGAAGAGGCCGAGTCCTCAAAGGGGTACTTCCTTTTAAAGAATGGGGGCAGAGAACCCTTTTTTCCCAGCCTTTGCCACTCTTTATGGATTAGATGCTGAAGTTTATCATTAAACGGAAAACATTTCCTCTTCCTCTGTCCCAGTCCTCTGAATATGATGTCTTGGACTGACTTCTCTGGCCTCGGGTCCGTAATGCCCATGGTTGAGAGGACTGCTTTAACCAATCCGTCAACCTCATTTAACGGAATGCAGTGCTGGCCTGAACCACTATCCGAGGAAGAAGATGAATTGTCAGAGTCCATCTCATCAGCTGACGATAGGGGATAATCTGGGATTGGGGAGTCCTCATAGTTAGCTTCCTTCCTCTTAGATTTTTTAGAGAGGACTTTGCTCACTTCTGATTTAACTGGGGATTTTAAGCCTGAGGCGAAACTAGGGGTCTCATCTGCCAAAGTTTGATTTATGCAGGACTGGCACAGTGTTTTTGAATATATAAGTCTGCCAATATGGCCTCGCATAATGCACACTGCTGGCTTTGGAGGTACACTTCGTCCCCTAAACAGATAAGGGACACCTTATTACCCAAGTGGACTTTCTTGAAGATCACTTACCCAGAGCTCAAACAGCCGGAACCGGTTTAGCTGGAGGACCTCTCTCAGCCGGGGGAGGGGGGGGGGGGGAAATCATCCGTAGGGGCTGCAGATTCGCCCGTCCTGTTACAGTCACGATGGCTGGACCGGGTTCGCCCACCCAAAGTCCGAGAATTTTGAGATTTTTCAACAATTTCGGTTCTCAAGTCCTCAGACAGTTCTCTTCTCTTTCTGTTCTCCATGCTTAGTGTGGCACACACAGACACACAATGCAAAGGTTGAGTCAAATTCTCCCTTTATATCTGATTTCAGGTGTGCTTTTCATATTGCCCACACCTGTGTTACTTGCCATAGGTGAGTTTGAACAAGCATTGCATGCTTGAAACAAAGTTGTTTACCCAAAATTTTGGAAAGGTGTCAACAATTTTTGTCCGGCCCATTTGTAGAGTTTAGTGTGATATTATGTCCAATTTGCCTTTGCTCAGTTTTTTTTTGTGTTGTTCAAATATACACATGTTTATTTCCATTTTAATAATCGAGACTGAGGAAGCTGGGAAGTCTGGAGTGAGGATGTCTGTACGCTTATATAGGAGTGTCTACGTCCCCTTTATTTTAGTTTTTTTTTTTTTTTGAGCGCCCTCTGCTGGTCGGAGGGGCAACTGCAGCACTCACCCGGCGTTTGTATGAATGTGGCCAGAAACTTCCTGTTCTGGTCACATGATCGCCTGGGCGTTATCATGCCCTGCCCCCGGCCATAGCAAAAGACCGGAAGTATGCGGCGCCACTGCATTCTGCGGCGCTGAGTACAGGGGTGCCGCTCCTGATATCGACGCTTTCCCTCCAGGCTGTTCAGCCTGGACAAGGCCGCAGTCCCAGTGTTCTCCTGCTGCGTGGGGCGGCCCTACCCCGGAACGGGGCGCTGCTCCCTCCAGTGTCCTGTGCGCAGGTCTAGGGCTGCTCACCCCAGACAGCGGCGCAGACCCGCAATGCTGTGCCCACCTCAAGTTGGGGCTGCAAACCCCAGATAGGGGCATAGCCTCCGTCGCCCCTATCACATCCGGCTGGAGCTGCCGACTCCAGACAGGGGCGAAGCTCGACAGCACGCTTCTCTGACGTCTTCAACAGGTAAGCCTGTCACAGGTTCCCTCCATCAAGGACTGGAAACCAAACTGAGACTAGAGAGGGCCGCCCCTTTTAAGCCTGTAGGTTTGTTGTCCTTGGTGGGCGGATCCCCTCTCTTGTGGTGCTGTCATGGTCGACCGATAAAGTGAATTTGCCATAGGAATGAATTGTAAGAGTTTTTGAAGTATATTATGAAAAGAATGACCAACCAGAAACCATTCAGCTATGCAGCCTCATTATCTGAGATTTATTTCATGTTTCTAATATACATAACTATTACAAAGGCTTCATGGGATACAATTTTGAGAGCACAGCGAAAATGAAATCCGATGTGCCATATATTTCAGCTTGGTGCGCCAGTACATAAAACAATGCATATTGGTACTAATAGTAACTGATCTGTCAGACAAAGCGTGTCTTAGGTATAATCTTTCATTGCCATATCTTGATTTATAAAAGATATTTATGCCCTTGCTTTGATAGAGAAAGTGTCCATCACAGGGAGAACGTCACACAATATATCTTCATGACAATACAGATTTGTTAATTGTTTTTCTTTTTTTGGGTTTGGAAAAATTGTGCTATTAACATGGAGATTCTGCCAAAGAAAATAATTTCCTGGGAACGTGTCCTCCTACTGCTGTTTTCCATCTGTTATCATTATGACTATCATTTAATAATCTATTATTGTACACATGTAAAAGGCTACCACGAGGGGGATGGATAGACTGACTCATTTTAAGTAGATATTCTTATTTAAGTTGCTTTTTAGAGGCTTATAAAATAAATTTTTCATTAAGACGTGGTCTCAATGTGTTATTTCTTTTCAGCTGATGATATAAGAAATGATTGTATTTCACACTTCAACTTTTATGTATTAATTTTCTGTAAACTGTCAGAACAAGCGACTTAAACTTTTAAATATCAATTGCTTGTATGTAAAATATACAAATCCCCTGAAGGCTGATTTAGTAAATAAACTGCTACTGTTTCATTACTCACAGAAAATCAGCTCAAATTTAGCCTGTCTTATCAAAGAATAAATAATAAAAGTATGAAATAAGTAAAACATTTGTAAAGATATACTTTGGGCAATTCCATTTTGCTAAACAGTTTTTCTGGGCTTCAGCTAAGTTTCTCTAGTCACTATGTAACTACACATTGGTGAATCCACACAGCGTGAATTTTGCACACTGTTAGGATTCCCCTCTAATTGCCAGATCGAGTAGATGACATGTGACCGCCAGTATGTAATTTGTATATTTGCAGTCACATGACAACTACATTCTCATTTGTTTCTCTCAATGTTTTATTTAGAAAAGAGGATGAGTAACTAGTCGACACATAACCACCGTATACACATCGCATACATGGAGACTGCTTGATCAGGCAACGGAGGGGAGAATCCTGACAGTGTGCATGCTACACACTGTCAGATTTCACCAATTAGTAGTCACAGAATGACTGCAGAAACTTAGACGCCCAGAAAACTGATTAGTTATGGTTGGCTTATATTCACTAAAACTTATTTCATATTTATTTTGTTTGTAGATATTTTATGTTATTTTTGGTACATGATTATAGGGGTGGCCATCTTGCCTGACATTATGTTAACATTTAGAAATATACTTTACAACAGCAACCAGAATACTTGGAAACAATATGAATCTATTAATAGACTTTAACGGGAGTGTTTTTTTGGCATGCTCTGATCTGCAAGAAAATTATTGCAATTATACAAGTTTTGTTATACACATGTTTATTTCCTTTGTGTGCATTGGAACAACAGAAAAACAAAGAAAAAAAGGCATATTGGACATAAAAACTTCACACTAAACCCCCAAAATAGCCCAGACAAAATTGTTGGCGCCCTCAACTTAATAGTTGGTTGCACACCCTTTGGAATAACTGCAATCAATCGCTTCCTATAACCATCAACAAGCTTCTTACATCTCTCAACTGGAATTTTCGACCACTCTTTTGCAAACAGCTCCAGGTCTCTCATATCTGAAGGGTGCCTTTTCCCAACAGCAATTTTAAGATCTTCACTGGTATTCAATGGGATTTAGATCCAGATCAATTGCTGGCCATTTCAGGACTCTCCAGTGCTTTGTTTCCATCCATTTCTGGGTGCTTCTTGATGTATGTTTGGGGTCATTGTCCTGCTGGAAGACCGATGACCTAAGACGCACACCCAGCGTTCAGAAACTGACACTACATTGTGACCCAAAATCCTTTGGTAATCTTCAGATTTCATGATTCCTTGCTCACAGTCAAGGCACTTCGTGACAGAGGCAACAAAACAACCCCAAAACATCTTTGAACCTCCACCATATTTGACTGTAGGTACTGCAGTCTTGCTTTTTTATGTCTGTCAGCTGTGGGGTCCTCCTGGGTCTCTTGCCATAGCGTTTCATTTCATTCAAATGTCAACAGATATCAGTGTCAGCGCGAACTGAGTCTACAGGACAACTTGAATTTCTTTGGAACTTGACTGGGGCAACTTATCCACCATCCAGACTATCCTGCATTTCAACCTTTCATCAGTTTTTCTCTGCCGCCCACATACCTACAGTGACATTGGTTGTAAACGTCTTTATTATATTGCACACCACGGACAAAGGAACATCAAGATCTCTGGAGATGGACTTGTAACCTTGAGATTGTTGAGATTTTTCAACAATTTCGGTTCTCAAGTCCTCAGACAGTTCTCTCCTCTTTCTGTTCTCCATGCTTAGTGTGGCACACACAGACACACAATGCAAAGGTTGAGTCAAATTCTCCCTTTATATCTGATTTCAGGTGTGATTTTCATATTGCCCACACCTGTTACTAGCCACAGGTGAGTTTGAACAAGCATTGCATGCTTGAAACAAAGTTGTTTACCCACAATTTTGGAAAGGTTAACTAAATACCCTTTATTATTTATTATTATTTTTGCACTGTGCGATTTATATATTAACTTTTAATTATTTGGGTATTTTTCTTGTCTTTGGTTTTTCTCTGTTTAATGGCCTTGTGTGAACATGCATTTACATTTTGCATGCACATCAATTTATGTTCCAGTTCACACCTTCAGGTTTTTTCTTTGCAGTTAGTATGCTTTAGTGCATATAAAAGGGTGTGGCCGCCCTTCGTCTGGGCTGGGACGCTGATCCTGCCTCGGTTTTATGCTTGCACCAGGGATCCAGTCTCTCTGCCCTTGTCCATATGTATGTCACTTGACAAATGGTAAGGTTTTTAATATTAGAGTTAGGACTGTCCCACAAGGGATGCCGTGAAGTGGCGGGACAGCTTTTACATTATTTTGATCAAAATTATGTTAACTAAATACCCTTTATTTATTATTATTTTTGCACTGTGCGATTTATATATTTACTTTTAATTATTTGGGTATTTTTCTTGTCTTTAATTTTGGAAAGGTGTCAACAATTTTTGTCCGGCCCATTTGTAGAGTTTAGTGTGATATGTCCAATTTGCCTTTTCTCAGTTTTGTGTTGTTCAAATATACACATGTTTATTTCCAATGTGTGTAACAAAACGTGTAATTGCAAATATTTTCTTGGAGAAATAATTTATCGTAACTTCAAGGGTGCTATCACTTTCGGCCATGACACACACACACATTATTTACTTGATTTTAATATGTAATTTTCTGATTACATGTTTCCCTCAAACTGTAGTTCGTTAGAACACTTTATTGTTTTTTTCTTGCAATGTCAAATTTATGTTCAAGGAAAGCAATCTAAAGCACTCAGATTACTTATGCATTTTGGATCTTTGTAGAATCTCAAAACTATGGTTTCCTAGAGACAATTAAACTGAAATTGTTCTGCTTATATAGGAACTCTGGGAAAAATTCTCACTTCAAGTTAGGCTAGTTTATGAAAGCTTTAAAGTGAGCTTCACTTTCAAAGCTGCGAACAGCAAGTCTTTCTGCACATAATACCAAGAGAATAATGAAAAAAAAACATCCCATGGACATAGCTCTACCCAACTGAAAAGACTATCTTTCCAACATTGGGAAAATGACTTCAAAGACTAAAAATGGCAACTAAATCTCTATCTTAAAGGGAACCTATCATCAGTTATGATGCTCAAACCTTGGGAGGCAAGAAATCGCAACAAACTGTATACCGATATGCTTTTTGTGAGCAACATACGTTACCGGTCAAAAGTTTGGCAACAATTGTTCATTCAATGGCTTACTATGTTCTTCTTAAAATGTGCACATTTCAGATTCAGACTAAAGGCAGCAAAACCACAAAAGAACACACATGAAAACAATGAGTAAGGCTAAGTGCCCACGATGCAGAAATGCTGCATATTTTTTCCCACTTCTCCCTTGCAGGAAAAACGTATGCGGATTTTACATGCGTTTTTCCCGCCAGGTAGAAGCGTTTGTCAAGCGTTTTTGCATGCATTTCTGCATGCGGGTTATCAAGCGCTTTTCCAAGCGCTTTTAGCATCACTTGGAAAAGTGCTTGACAACTTGTTCACACTATATAAATCCATGCAACTGGCATGGATTTATATAGTGTGACCAAGTAATAGTTAAAAAAAAAAAAAAAAAAAATAAAGATTATACTTACCTGTCGATGTCCCCCAATATTTTCTCCGATGCGTCCGGTCTGTTGTATGGGTCGCAGTGGTGTGAAAGGACCTGCGATTACGTCATTGAGTCATGTGACAGGTCACGAGACGGCTGACGTCAGCGGTCGCGTGACCTGTCACATGACTTAATGACGTCATGGCAGGTCCTCACACCACCGCGAGCCGTGCAAGAGGCCGGACGCATCGCTGAGGATACCGGGGGCCATCGGAAGGTAAGTATAATCTTTATTTTTTATTTTAAATTCTTTTTTTTAACAGGTTCTATGGTACCCGAGTCTGGAGGAGAGTCTCCTCTTCTTGAAACTCGGGTACCATCTGCACATAGAAACGCATATTATCCGTATGTGCAAATGTGCTGACACGGATAGTATGCGTTTCAATGCAAGTCAATGGCGGCAATTATGATGCGTGTCCGCAAAATTAATGGACATGCTGCGTATTTTTCCTCAATGATAATCCGCAGCGGAAATTTCCGCAGCATGTGCACAGCACATTTTCGCTGCGGAAATTCCGTGGCAAAAACGCTTGAAAAATGCATAGTGGGCACACAGCCTAAAGAAACTCAAGTGAAAGACCAGAATATGTGTTAAACCTTGGATTCCTCAAAGTTCCACCCCTTCACTTTGATCAGTTTTACACACCCTTGGCATTCTCTCAAGTAGATTCATCAATAAATAATTCATCAGCAAATATATAAAGAAAAAGAAAGAAAAACATTGTAACATAGTGGTCTTATCTTATTGAGAACCCCTTAAACAAAATTAAAACTGCCATGGGTGTGGATCTCGGAACACCTAGCAAGGAGTTGGACATTGCTTATGTATATGTTATATACTTTACAGGGTGAATTGCAGGGGATTCATAGGGTACCAAATTCAGGATGAATGGGCACACATGTAATAAGTAATGGGGCTACAGTATTAATAGCTGATGGATCTGGCTGATAAAGGGGGGCAGGGCAAATGTAATGGAAAATGCACCTTTTCTGTATTATGTACAGAGATGATACGCCCAGTCTGTCGTTCTCATACATGGGAGATTAATTTTTTTTTTTAAATTATAGATGGGCATGAAATATGTAGCTTTTCCAGTGTGGGTATTTTTGCCATGTGAGCATTTTTCTTGGGGTAACTTTTGTAGAACTTCCTGTTCAATTTAATTACCATAAAATATGCTACAAGTCACAATCAACCCTTTAACAAGTCGTGCAATATGACTTAGGTTAAGCGTTACCCCTTAGACCTCATTACCATAAAACAAACTCTTTGTAAAGACTGGACTTGGGGAAACACGAGAGAGGATATTTCCATCATGTAACAAAGATAAATAGCCAGATGACTAGACTTCACACAAATATAATTAGCTTCCACAATGACCTTAAAAGACAGTCTGAGTTGAATTCAATCAAATTATACTTGCAAAGTATTTTGCTGGGATTCTTTATTTCTCGTAAAAGAAAAATTTTGAGTAAATTGTCAAACATTTCTTAATTTAAAAAACTAAAAAAAACACTAAAAACTAAAAACTGGAAACTTCTACATTTGATGAAACCATAGCAGACAGCAGGAGTCAAATCCCTGTTCTAGCAGCCATGAAACCTTTTAAGAATTATTATGTTTTTGCACCAATATTGACAGGGTCTTATAGGATAGTCTTTGATATATTGTGCAATATTAAAATGTAATGCTCACATTTTACATTAGAGGTAAGTGATTTTTTTAAAACTAAACTTGCACAGCTTTGTTGGCGAGGTTCTGATATTGCAGATTTTCTGCACCCATTAAGTAAAATTGTTTTTTTTTTTTTACTCAAAAACAAAAAAAAATCACCAAAAGCTCATAGTGGGAACGTGGCGTAAGTGTCAAAGATATATACAGGGTGATTCACTCTACTTTACCCAGAAAAATTACTGCAACTTATAAAAGATGGTTGACCATACTGAAATTTGGCCTGTACTTACTTGGGTTCTTGAGAAGTGAAAGTGCAATTATCCGCAGCGTCAAGAAACCTCCTCACGCAGGGTGATCTTACCAACTTGTCGCCTTGCTGGTCGTCTCCACTACGAGATATACCGTATTTTTTGGACTATAAGATGCACAGGACCATAAGGCGCATCCCAAATTTTGGGGTGGAAAATAGAAAAAATTTTTTTTTTCCTAAGATGAGGGTCTGTCTTATAGTTTGAATAGGTATGGTATCTTACCTGGGGGGCGGTGGAGCGAGGGTCATAGGAGGCAGGGTCCTTCAGGAAGCCGGCGGAAGTGGAGGAATGTTGCGGAGCCTGGATGTAAGAAGGCGGTGCTCCAACAGCGGGGAGTTGCAGTGGTGGTGGAGCAGGATCGCAGGGCCCTCCGTTCCCTCCCTCAGGAACCTGGCGGCTGCAGCATAAGAGGAGAGATGCTGCGGGGCCAGTGCCTGTGCCTGGCTGGAGCCGGCATCAGGCTGTGAGTGTCATGCACTGCTTTCCGGTGGCCGTGGAAAGCAGCGCATCTTCTCGAAGCTGTGATCTACAGGAAAATGGCTGCCCGAGCTCACGGTCTGCTCATGCACCGCCTCAGGCAGCCATTTTGCTGGCGTGCGCCACCAGAAATCCGTGCACGCCGCTCTGCCTCACCGCTGACAGCTAGGCACCGGCCCACAGCATCTCACCCTTTCTTCTGCTGCCACTGCATTCCTGAAGGAAGGACGGAACGGAGGGCCCTGCAATCCCGCTCCACCACCACCGCAACTATCCGGTAAGCTCATGTTCGGACCATAAGACACACACCCCTACTTTCCTCCCAAATTTGGGGGAAAAAAGTGCTTCTTATGGTCTGAAAAATATGCTACTTGCTGCATGCCTTTCTGCAAATTGGTAGTTTGTGTGGTGCTTGCATTTCTCTCCTGCCCAATTCCTTCATTTATTAACAATGTACAGATACAGTTTACAGGAGAATGTTTTCATTGTGAAAAGTTATTGGAAAACTGAAGTGCCAAAGTGAATTTCCAAAGAAATTTGGAGGTCGAAATCCGCCGTCCAAACAGTGTATTGAAGCCTTCTTTGATGATAGAGTAATCGTCGTCTGATTTAACACCTCCAAAATTTATTTGGGGCCATTTGAAAGGTCGGGTGTACAGTAACAAGTCACGAACATTACAGGAACAGATAAAGTGATAAATTCAGGCTATAACATCAGATGCGGAATACATTCAATATGGAATGGCGCGTGCAGTCGGGAATAGATGCGAACGGTGGACATTTTCAACACCTGATTTAAAACATCAGTTTCTCATGAACCAAGGTATGTACAGTCCAAATTTCAGAATGATAGCTAGGCTCCTTTAGAGGTTACAGCAATTTTTCCAGGTAATTAGCGAGTGAATCACCCTTTATAATTCTGTGATCTCCCAGTAATGTGTTGAACCCTTTTGAGCTCTTTATTGCAAATAAAAAATATTAGGATTGAGAGGTATTAAACTTTCCTCCTTGTTTGTAATACATTAAGAATGAATAAGATATGTTATAAAAGGTGCTGTACTGAAGCATATCACATTCATACAGACTCTACAGTTCCTGCACCTCCCCATCTTGTTAATCTTCATATTAGGGTGCAATCAGACAGCCCTATAAATTAAACCGAGATTGGAAGGCAGTGCATGGACTAACCAGCGACTCTCCTGACCCGAGTGTTATAGCTCCATAGAATTACGAGATGCTGTCACACTTGGGTCAGGAGAGGCGCCGACCAGTCCACGAACTGCATTCCGATCTTGGTCCCATTTCTATTGCCATATGATTGCAGTCACTCACTACCACTCCCATTTTCAATGTTTTTTCAGCACTGCTGTAGTACACTACACTTTTGTTCCCTATATCTAATAGTGAACTGTGCTCTCTGAACGCCTATCCCTAGGCTGTAAAATTCTAAAATGGCCACTATTTTCCAAGTCCTCAGCTTTTATAGTGTCAATGATAGTCCACCATGATTGCATGGTCTACACCAGGGGTGGGGAACAGTTTTTCTGCCGAGGGCCATTTGGATATTTATATTGTTTGGGAGCCATACAAATTATTGCTAACTCCGCCCACAAAGTACGTCCTGACACGTTCATTAATCAACTCACCAGTTATTGACATAAACCAAACCCAAAAAGTTCCATAAAGCCTCACATTTTCACTGTACTCACTTGGGCAAAGTGCACATGTTGAGTATTTGGTGGGTTTTTCCCCTAAATATTAGTCAGTCAAAACCAGGAGTGGGTGAAAAATGCAGAAGTGGTGACTTGTTTCCATTATACTTTTCCTCTGATTCTTCCACTCCTAGTTTTGGCTTACAAATACTGAGGTAAAAAAACACACCCAATACGTGTGTGCACTTGGCCCAAGAATGGATGTGGTGTACATGGAGTAGGCACTGATTTACACTGATGAGCAAAAGACGTAGTTACTTACCGGTAACGGGATTTCTCGGAACCCATGACGGCACCACGGAGAGAGGGGATCCGCCCTTCAAGGACAGGAAACCTACAGATAAAAAGGGCAGCACCTCTCTCCCGCATCAGTTGGTTTACAGAGCACCGAGAGGACCGCCAGGTTAGTAACACAAATTTAAAAAAAAAAAATAAATAAATAAAAAAAAAAATATATTATATTATATTATATTATATTATATTATATTATATATATATAACTTTTTTTTTTTTTTTTAAAAGGAGCTTGCCAGACACACCCTGTGACTAAACAAAGGCAACATACAAATGTGCGCACCCATGTGTGAAGGGAGGGAATATACGGGTGCCGTCATGGGTTCCGAGAAATCCAGTTACCGGTAAGTAACTACATCTTTCTCTTTCCCCATGACGGCACCACGGAGAGATTGCAGAGAAGAGAAGATTAGGGAGGGACCACCGCTTCCAGAACCCTTCTGCCAAAGGTAAGGTCTGAAGACGAGGTTAGATCTAGCCGGTAGTGTTTAAAGAATGTGGAAGGAGAAGACCAGGTCACCGCTCTACATATCTGTTCGATAGAAGCCCCAGCCTTCTCCGCCCAGGAGGCTGCCACTGCCCTAGTTGAGTGAGCCTTTAGGCCCGCCGGCGCAGTTTCCCCACTTGAGGAGTAAGCCAGGGAGATGGCGTCCCTTATCCATCTTGCCAGGGTGCTCTTGGAAGCCTTCCGTCCCTTCAGAGATCCCTGGAAGCACACAAAGAGAACTATCCTTCCTACACTCTCGTGTGGCCTCTAAGTATTGTATAATGCACCTCCTGACGTCTAAGGTGTGAAGGGCCTCTTCCCCCTTGTTTTTTGGGTCTGGACAAAAGGAAGGGAGGGAGATCTCTGTGACCTGTGGAAGAGGAAACCCACCTTAGGAAGGTACGCTGGGTCAGTCCTAAGTGACACCCTATCTTCTAGGATTTGCGTGAAAGGAGGCCCAGCTGATAAGGCTTGTATATCACTAATCAAACGTGCCAATGTGAGGGCCACTAGAAGGGAAGCCTTAAGGGACAGGATTTTAAGAGACACGTCCGCTAGAGGTTCAAAGGGACACCTGGTTAGAGCCGAAAGCACGAGATTTAAGTCCCAAGGAGGAACCTTCGGGGGGGGGGGGGGGGCCTGGACCTATGGGATGCCCTGATGAACCTGGAGACCCATCTATTCCCCCCCAGGTCACAGTTATATAGAGCTCCCAGTGCCGCCACCTGAACCTTCAGAGTGCTTGTGGCCAACCCCTGCTCCAACCCCTTTTGAAGAAACTCCAAAATAGCAGTAATAGGGGCCTCCCCCACTACTTCCGACCCCGTGAAAGAAAGAAACCTTCTCCAGGTTTTACCGTAGAGTTTGGTAGTTACGGGTTTCCTACTCTGCAGTAGTGTTGAGCCACCCCCGTAGTGTTCGGGTTCGGTTCGGTTCGTCGAACACCGGGATGTTCGAGGAACTGTTCGTCGAACTGTTCGTCGAACACCTTAGAACACCGTCGAACACCGTTAAAACCAATGGCAGGCAAACAAAAACACATAGAAAACACCTGCAAAGGTGTCCAAAAGCTGACAAACTGCTCAGAAGACACTCTTTAAAAAAGCAGGCCGGCAAATTCAGCAGCGGCATACACCGGTACCCGACAATTTAGACAAGAAGGAATAGAGCATCACACATAGATTAGATAGATAGAAACATGTCAGTCACACATATAAGAAGCACAGTGACAGTGTTGGTTACTGCACTTGTCATTTAGTGTAAAGGATTTATTAAAAAAAATATTAGTGTTTTCATGCACCGTCTCTTTAAAAAAGCCGGCCGGCAATTCAGCATCTGTACCCGATAATTTAGAACAGAAAGAATAGAGCTTCACACATAGATTAGATAGATAGAAACAGGTCAGTCACATATATATGAAGTACAGTGATAGTGTTGGTTACTGTACTTGTCATTTAGTATTAAAATAAAGGATTTATTATTAAAAAAAATTGGCGTGGGGTTCCCCTTAATTTTAGGCTCTAGCGGAGGTTAAGCAGACGGCTGGGGCAGATGTTTGAAGCCTGGGAAGGGGGTAATACCCACGGAGCTTCCCTGGCTACTAATATCAGCCCCCAGCTGAATACATAGCCTTTACTAGCTATTAAAATGGGGGACCCCCCCAAAAAAATGACGTGGGGTCCCCCCTAATTTAATAGCTAGCAAAGGCTAGGCAGACAGCTGGGGGCTGATATTAATAGCCCAGGAAGGGAGCCATGAATATTGGCCCCCTCCCAGGCTAGAAACACCAGCCGTCAGCCGCCCCAGAAATGGCGCATTCATAGGATGCGCCAATTCTGGCACTTAGCCTCGCTCTTCCACGCTGCCCTGGTGCGGTGGCAGGGGGTAATAGGGTTGGGGTTGATGTCAGCTTATAATGCCAGCTGACATCAAGCCCAGGTTAGTAATGGAGAGGCGTCTATAAGACACCCCCATTACTAACCCCATAGTCAAAGTTAAAAAAAACACAAACACCCAGAATAAAGTCCTTTAATTGAAATAAACACACAATCCTTTATTGTTCTAAATTAAACCATACTTACCATCACGCCCATTCCAGCTGAAGCCAACGATCTCCTGAAATAAAAGAAAAATAATAAAGCAACATCATCCTTACCTTTCCATGGTTCCCATGACAGCTTCAGCTCTGCTACATCGAGATGACAGGCTGGACCGCAGCAGAACGCTGCCATCCAGCCTGTCATCCCGCAGACACTGAGAAGCGCAGGCTTGCTTGCGCTCCACAGTGTCTCTCTGTGAGGGCATCCAGATGAGCCGAGTTAATGTCCAATGAACTCGGCTCACCTCATGCACGTCACTGACAGCGTGGGAAAATTCTCCTGCACTCAGCGCTTCAGCGTGGGAGAATTCTCACACTGAAGCGCTGAGTGCAGGAGAATTCTCCCACGCTGTCAGTGACATGCAGGAGGTGAGCTGAGTTCATTGGACATGAGCTCACCTTATGCATGTCACTGACAGCGTGGGAAAATTCTCCTGCACTCAGTGCTTCAGCGGGAGAATTCTCACGCTGAAGCGCTGAGTGCAGGAGAATTCTCCCACGCTGTCAGTGACGTGCAGGAGGTGAGCTGAGTTCATTGGACATGAGCTCACCTTATGCACGTCACTGACAGCGTGGGAGAATTCTCCTGCACTCACCGCTTCAGCTTGAGAATTTTCCCACGCTGTCAGTGACGTGCATGAGGTGAGCCGAGTTCATTGGACATGAACTCGGCTCATCTGGATGTCGTCACAGAGAGACGCTGAGCAGCGCAAGCAAGCCTGCGCTTCTCAGGTGTCTGCGGGATGAGAGGCTGGATGGCAGCGTTCTGCTGCGGTCCAGCCTGTCATCTCGATGTAGCAGAGCTGAAGCTGTCCTGGGAACCATGGAAAGGTAAGGATGAGGTTGCTTTATTATTTTTCTTTTATTGCAGGAGATCGTTGGCTTCAGCTGGAATGGGCGTGACGGTAAGTATGGTTTAATTTAGAACAATAAAGGATTGTGTCTTTATTTCAATTAAAGGACTTTATTCTGGGTGTTTGTGTTTTTTTTAACTTTGACTATGGGGTTAGTAATGGGGGTGTCTTATAGACGCCTCTCCATTACTAACCTGGGCTTGATGTCAGCTGGCATTATAAGCCGACATCAACCCCAACCCTATTACCCCCTGCCACCACACCAGGGCAGCGTGGAAGAGCGAGGCTAAGTGCCAGAATTGGCGCATCCTATGAATGCGCCATTTCTGGGGCGGCTGACGGCTGGTGTTTCTAGCCTGGGAGGGGGCCAATATTCATGGCTCCCTTCCTGGGCTATTAATATCAGCCCCCAGCTGTCTGCCTAGCCTTTGCTAGCTATTAAATTAGGGGGGACCCCACGTCGTTTTTTTTGGGGGGTCCCCCATTTTAATAGCTAGTAAAGGCTATGTATTCAGCTGGGGGCTGATATTAGTAGCCTGGGAAGCTCCGTGGGTATTACCCCCTTCCCAGGCTTCAAACATCTGCCCCAGCCGTCTGCTTAACCTCCGCTAGAGCCTAAAATTAAGGGGAACCCCACGCCAATTTTTTAAATAAATCCTTTATTTTAATACTAAATGACAAGTACAGTAACCAACACTATCACTGTACTTCATATATATGTGACTGACATGTTTCTATCTATCTAATCTATGTGTGAAGCTCTATTCTGTCTGTTATAAATTGTCGGGTACCGCTGCTGAATTGCCGGCCGGCTTTTTTAAAGAGACGGTGCATGAAAACACTATTATTTTTTTTGATAAATCCTTTACGCTAAATGACAAGTACAGTAAGCAGCACTTTCACTGTACTTCGTATATATGTGGCTGACATGTTTATATCTATCTAATCTATGTGTGAAGCTCTATTCTTTCGGTTCTAAATTGTCGGGTACCGGTGTATGCCGCTGCTGAATTGCCGGCTTTTCAGGTTTCACTGTTGGCACTGTTCCCATCGATTTGGGCAATCACTGTAATGCCACAACCACCATGGCTGTGGCATTACAGTGAGTGGCAGACAATCCCTGCATGATTGGTGCTCTAAATAGCGCCAGACATGCAGGACACGCTTTTGGTGCACGAACAGTTATCGAACATAACCTCGAACAGCCGAATTTTTTGCAAATCGTTCGGGTTCGTCGAACAACTCGAACACCGCCCAAAACAGCTCGAATTTGAGATTGGCGAACAGTTCTAGTCGAACACCGCTCATCTCTACTCTGCAGTAAGGTGGAGATTAAATTGGGGGAGAACCCTCTATCCCTCAAGAGCGCCCTCTCAAACTCCAAGCTGTCAGGTGCAAGTTTGCTACCTGTGGATGAAGGACTGGTCCCTGGGACAGTAGATCCGGAACTTCCGGAAGGACCCAGGGGTCGGAGGCGGACATTATCCTTAGCCAGGAAAACCAAGGCCTCCTTGGCCAGAAGGGGGCGATCAAGATCACGTTTGCCTCGTCTTCCCTGATCTTCATCAGAACTGCCGGAATGAGAGCAATCGGAGGAAAGGCATTCGCTAGCTGGTGGTTCCATATGATCGAGAAGGCATCTTGCGCCGCTGGGTTCCCCCTGGGGTCGATCGAGCAGAACGTGTCCACTTTCTTGTTTTTCCAGTTGGCGAATAGGTCTATGGAGGGGGGCCCCCAAACCCTCGTGATTTTGTCGAACACTCGCTGGTTCAGCTCCCACTCGCCCTGTCTCAGCTGGGTCCAGCTCAGGAAGTCCGCAGTGACGTTCTCTGTCCCTTTTATGTGGAGTGCCGATAGAGATTCTAAATTGTTCTCTGCTACCCGGAGGATGGAACTTGACACTCTTAGAAGAGAATGAGAGCGGGTACCACCCTGGTGATTTAAGTATGCCACCACTACCCTGTTGTCCGAAAACACTCTCACGTGGTGGCCTCTTAGCGTGTCTAGAAATTCTAAGAGGCCATACTTCACCGCCAGGAGTTCCTTCATGTTGGAGGATACCTCTTCTAAATCCTTCGACCAGACCCCCTGAGCCACTTGGTCATTTAGATGAGCCCCCCACCCCCTGGGGCTTGCATCCGTCGTTACCATCAGAGATACTGGTATAGTCCATGGGACGCCTCTGCCTAGATTGTCCCCCTCTGTCCACCATGTCAGGGAAAGCAAAGTTTTTGATGATAATGTCAGCCGACCTTCTAAGTGCCCTCTTAGTGACCTTTCTGCCCCCAAGATCTCCCACTGTAAGCCCCTGGTGTGTAACTGAGCCCAGCGGACCCCCAGGATGCAGGCCGTCATGGACCCTAGGAGGGACATTGCTCCCCTCAGAGTCATATCGGGATGGTTCTTCATGTAGGACACTTGGGCTATCATGCTTTGGATTTTCTCCGCCGGGAGACGGCATTCCTGACTCCTTGAATCTAACAGGATACCCAAGTACTCTTGTTCTTGAACTGGTTCCAGCCTGGATTTTTTTAGATTTAACAGCCAGCCCAAACTCGTCAAGGAACCCATGACTTTTGCTAGATGGTCCTTGCAATGGCTGAACGAGTTGCCTATAATAAGTAGATCGTCTAAGTACGGGACTATTAGAATGTTCCTCTCCCTCAGATGGGCCATAACCTCTGCCACCACCTTTGTGAAGATTCTTGGGGCTATTGCTAACCCGGAGGGGAGAGCCGTATATTGGTAGTGCCTTATTGTGCCCCTTATCGGTATTGCTACCCTCAGGAATTTTTGGAAGTCTCTGTGTATGGGGACATGATAATATGAGTCCTTCAGATCCAGGACAGCCATAAAACAGCCCGGGAACAACAATTTCACAGATGTTTTTATTGATTCCATCTTGAATGAATGAACTTTCAGAACTCTGTTCAATTTCTTTAGATTTACAATAGTCCTGAATGTTCCATCCGGTTTCTTCCTGAGGAATAGAGGGGAGTAGAACCCAATGCCTACCTCCTGAGCTGGGACTTCCTGAAGGACTGCCTTGTCCACTAGGCCTAGAACCTCTTGTTCTAGATCCAACTGCTCTACCTCTGAAGACCTCAGGGGGGTTACTACAAAATTTGGACGGGGAGTGGAGAGGAATTGGAATCTTAGCCCCGATTTTACCAGGTCTAAAATCCAGCGCTCGTTTGATATTTTTTCCCAGGCCGGGATGAAATGGAGAAGCCTCCCCCCCACCTGGGGCTGACTTTCATTGGGCGGGTTTCCTACTGTCACCAGGGGGCCTGTTAAACATGAACCCCTTGGCCTTTCTCTGCCGCTTGTCCTCCCACCTGTCCTGGTCTTTGGGGGGGGGGGGGGGGGGTCTCCTTCGCATGAATTTTCTACTCCGAAAAGATCTCCTAAAAAGTACCAGAGAGGACCGGGAAGCGTTTTTTGTTATCCCCGGCCTTGTCTAGGATATCATCAAGAGTGGACCCGAATAAGAATTCCCCGTCACACGGGATGGAGCACAGCCTAGACTTCGTTTGTAGGTCGCCTGGCAGGCATTTGAGCCAGAGGGCCCGCCTAGCTACGTTTGAAAAACTCCCAGCCCTAGCAGCCAGCCTGACAGTCGGCCGAGGCATCAGCCAGAAAAGCCGCTGCGCCCTTCATCACTGGGATGGAGTCTATTATATCATCCCTTGAGGCTTTATCCTTCAACTGTGCTTCTAGTTGGTCTAGCCAGACCATCAAAGATCTGGCCGTGCATGTGGCTGCTACCGCGGGTTTTAACCCCCCCCCCCCCCTGCCGCCTCCCAAGCTCCTTTCAAAAAGGAGTCAGCTTTCTTATCCATAGGGTCTTTCAGCACCCCCATGTCTTCAAATGGCAGGGAAAACTTCCTAGAGGTCTTGGCTATCGCAACATCAATTTTAGGCGCCTTCCCCCAGAAGGAGCACACAGGGTCCTCATAGGGGTATTTTCTTTTGGGTGCCAACAACCCTTTCCTCTCTGGTTTTATCCATTCCCTCTTAGAGAATGTACTTGATCATTAAGAGGGAAGGATCTCTTTCTTCTGTCCTAGGCCACTAAACATTATGTCATGGATAGATTTTTTAGGGTGAGGATCCACGAACCCCATAGTAGCCCTAACTGCCTTAATCAAGGTATCGGTTCCATCTATAGGGAAACAACTATGACCCCCGTCCCCTGAAGACGATGAATCGGAGACTACTCCCTCCTCATCTGAACCACTGGACTCCTGCACCGGGGATAGGTGTCTAGTTCTTCCTTGTTTCTTCCCCCCCCTTCTGCAGGGACTTAAAGGTGTCCTCCACCTGAGATTTAATCAGGGATCTGAGTTCGGTGGCAAACTTAGGGGTCTCCTCACAAATAGTTTGCTCAATGCATGAGTTGCACAGTCTCTTTTGCCAAGCAGTGGGCAGATCCGCCACGCAAAGCACGCAGACCCTGTGCTTGGATTTGCTCGTACTCTTCCTTCCCTGAGAAGAAAGGAGAGAGGGTCTCAAGTTACAAGTGAGCTTTCATGAAGATCACTTACCGACCCGTAGTAAGAGGGAATACCGAATTTGAAGAGGAACCCGATCCAGTAGCTGGGTCCTTCCTCGAGGCTGATGCCGCATTGGAGTCCTTGCCACGTAGTGAAGACCTGCCAGAACGCCCGCTTCCTCCATCCCCTTGCTGTGAAGGCCCGCTGGAGGATCCTTTAATACGCTTCCTCTGAGGCGATGGTGAGTGGGGATGCAGGGACTGTACCTCCTGGGGCTCCTGCTCGCTCATAGCTGTAGAGTGCCAGAGAATGACAGGAAGCACTCCCCTGTGTTTCCCTGGCCATTTAAACTCAATAGGGGTCCACCTCCCCCCTCTGGCCTAGTACCTGTGTTACAGGTGTGTCTCCCCCCTCCCCCCGTTAGGCCACCGCTGTGTACCAATAGGGAGGGAAGGGGGGCGCTCCCCCCGTGCGGTCAGTTTCCCGCGCCGCTCCCAGAGGGACCCGCGGCCGCGTCACTTCCGGCGCGCGCGCCCCGCATCGCCCTCGTCAGAGGGGAGCACCGGCGCACGCGCCCCACGTCACTTCCGGTGTGCCGCACCTTTGCGTCAGAGGGGAGCGCTGGCGTGGGGGTCAGCGGGCCTCTAGGGTGGCAGGGAGACGCGGCACAGCAAGGAACTGGATCGCTGCGGTCTCCGGTGGCGTCGAGGCCCAGGTAAATGGCGGGGCTTCCGGGGCTCGGGTTAGTGAGTAGGCCTGAAGCCCCGGGGCCCGGGTTGGAGACTTGCCTGGGCTTCGTGAAGCGCGCGCGCCAGACGATTGCTGAGAGAAGTCGGAGCATTTGGGCTCGCGCGCGCTTCACGAAGCCCAGGCAAGTCTCCGACCCAGGCCCCAGGGCTTCAGGCCTACTCACTAACCCGAGCCCCGGAAGCCCCGCCATTTACCTGGGCCCCGACGCCACCGGAGACCGCAGTGATCCAGTTCCTTGCTGTGCCGCGTCTCCCTGCCACCCTAGAGGCCCGCTGACCCCAGCGGTGGCGCTACAGGACACTGCACCAGCCGAGGCAGGGAACCCCCGCTGCCGAAACTGGTCTGGCCGGGCCTGGTAAGTCTCATATCCTATCTGCATTCCATTCCAGGAACTTTCATCCGTAGGTCCCTGTCAAGGACAGGAAACCAACTGATGTGGGAGAGAGGTGCCGCCCTTTTTATCTGTAGGTTTCCTGTCCTTGAAGGGCGGATCCTCGCTCTCCGTGGTGCCGTCATGGGGAAAGAGAAAGGATAACAATGTTTTGAACTTTTGATTTTCAGGCTCCATATCTCACCATCTAGGTTCTGATGGGTGCAAATGAGTCTGGAAGAAACAAGGGAAAATGGGTCTAACAGATCAAGAAGTTGAAGGAGCTGTCAAATTTGGTGGAAGAAGCCTGATGAAATGAGGTTGTTTCACAGCCAAAGGCGTTGGATTCTTGACCATGATTGATGGTGGTCTGAATGCGGAGATATGAGAGTATCATACAAGATGAGTCACTTCATACACTCGAGTATTATGGGTATGAAAAGGATGACAGTGTTCCAGCAGGACATCAACTCAAAGCATACATCAATATTGGCGAAGAAATGGTTCAATGACAATGAAGTAGAGGTGTTGTATTGGCCCCCAAAGTCTCCAGACCTCAACCCAACTGAACACTTGAGGGTAGAGTTGAAGAAAAAGTTGTATACATACCCAAGTGAGTCGACCAGTATGCACCAACATTTGGAACGTGTAGAAGAGACCTGGGATCAGATTTGGGTTAACGCACGCTTGAATCTGATTGAGAGCAAGCCCAGAAGGATTCAGGCAGCGTTGAAAGCCACAGGTGGATTAAATAAATGGACTAAATAAAACTTAAAATTTAGATTTTTAGGAGTAGAACAGTAACAACGCAATGACATGACAAGAATCAGCATAACTAATCAAATGCTAAATAGTTGCAAGTCAAATTTATGTAGGAGATAGCCAAGATGATTGTCTATAAAAATGATGGTAGTCTCACATTCTAAGCAGTAGAGGATGGTGAGATATCGAGCCTGTAGGCAAATGTTCAAAACATTGTTACTCTTTTGGTCACCAGTGTATTAAGTCTTAAATGGAAGCCATCATAAGAAACTGACCTATTGTTTAATTCAGGTTTGGGTTATGTTTTATGGCTTGTAAGAGTTTACATTTCATTCTGAAGACATTTGGCCTTTCTACCACATTCTAATCTCTTGGTCACAGACCGAGGTAACAGGGCCATTGCTGTTTATTTTACAGTCATACACACATTATTAATGAATTAAGGAGAGTTAAAGCCTGCAGGGAAGCACGGTTTTTCACAAAGACCTTTGACATGGATCTAAAGACATTGTTCTGTCTCTGCTCACAGTGGGAACTACGATGCAAATTTAGCAACAGTTATAAGATGCAACATCCCGTGTTACGATGTAACACGGGACATAACCTCTTCAGATGTATAGTTCTTGCTAATGCACTGAGCACACTTGAATATACACTGTAAACGTACATTGCAGATTGTGGGAGAAGATTTTTAATGGGTCTCGAGATATGCTCAGGCTCAGAAAGCAGCAAAGCTGTAAGTCACATCTATGAATATCTCAAAGTGGCTAAAGTCATTGTATAGTGGTCTGATGAAACTCTACATGGACCCCAACATATCTGTAATCGGGAAGCCACCAGCCACAAATTGTTGGCCAATACTGATTAACAATTTTGCCAATCCTTATATCAGAGGAAGGACCTTTTTTTATTTAAAACATGATGCCCAACTTGATCATTTTTAATAAGTCTTAAAAAAAATATGGGATTTTAATGAAATCATCTTTTTATATAATGTCTGGCCATATTATATAATATATATATATATATATATATATATATATATATATATATATATATATATATATATATATATATATATATATATATATATATATATACACACATACATACATACACACACACACACACACACACACACTCGGTATGCTAAAAAGGACTTGTTCACTCAACTATTAAAGTGGGAATTTACTGTTGCAAACCAACTTGTTAAAGAACAAAGCTTAACTGTCCATGTTGAGTGTCATGGATGCAATGTACCACTAAACTCAACATTCTTTCTTGAAAGTTTCATCCTTCTGATAAACTGTAGAAAGACCATCAAAGCAAACATCTCAACTTAACATTCTTGTTATTTTTCTACAAACTACACATGTTGATGACCAGAAACAGGCTTACAGAACTTTGAACCCAATTTTACTTGTACAAACAAGATAAGACATTACAGAGTAACACAATTCAACAACTACCAAGAGGAGTAAGGACCTTTATGTGGTGTATGGTCCCAGCAATCAATATAATAGGGACATTCACATAACGCTGTATGAACCAATCACCAGCCTGTATTTATACAAGTACAGCTACAGAGTGCTACTGAGTTCATGGAGGTTGTGAGAACAGATGATAGATGGGTACTGATTCTTAGGAAATTTTAGGAGGGAGGAACAGGTAATAGTTAAATTAGTGAGGTGATCAGACAATATAAAGAAATGTGTTTTTAGAGCACGCTTAAAACAGAGGCTACTGGGAATTAACCAAATTGACTGAGGTAATGCATTCAAGAGAACTGGTGCAGCATGTGAGAAGTTTAGAAGACCAGAGTGGGAAGTTTGTGTTATAGAGGATGTCAGCCTTAAGTCTATTGTATTCGATAGCAGATTGGCAACCAGTGCAATGACTGGCAGTCGAGGCAACAGTGTAGCTGTTGGACAGAAATATGACCTTGGCTGCTGCATTTAGGGTACATTGGAGAAGAGATAGTTTAGTAACAGGCAACTGGTTAGTAGAGAGTTGTAGTAGTCCAAACTAGAATAAATCAGAGCAACAGTGAGAATTTTTTGCAGTTTTAAAAGGTAAGAAAAGGTCACATTTTTGAGATGTTCTTGAGCTGCAGGTGACATGAGCAAGTATTCGGATATAAGGAGAGAAAGAAAGATCAGAGTCAAATATAACCCATAGACAATGAGCGTACAATGTGGGAGTTATGGTAAAACCATTCATGAAAATGGTAATGTTGGATTTAAGTAGGTTAGTAGAGGGAGCAGCTTGTTGGGCAAGAAGCAGCAAGAAACAGGACTTCTTCGACTAAATCAAGTTAATTTTCGGTCTTTCAATAAGTGCAAGAGGGAAGAGGATTCATGTCATCAGGGGATTTGGAGAAAATTTTCTATTGGATATAGTGAATTTTTTCTTTGAAATGAATAGATTGACAGCGCTGAGGTTGATGGGGGCTTCCACGTTAAGACTGAGGGAGTCAAAAGTGTTAAAGAGTCATGTTGAATTGTGGGACAGTAAGATGATGAGGGTGGTGAAGTTGTCTTATTTAATCCCATCACGACATTTGATGCAATTTTACATCATGGTCAGGGGCTCCCTCTCTTCAGATTCACACTCCCCCGATGTCATTGAGAGGCCCCTATGGTTGCTAAGGCAACCCTGAAAACGTCATCTTGTCCCGCAAAAAACAAGCCACCATACAGCTCTGTCAGTGGAGAAATAAAGTTATAGCGCTTAGAATTGCAAAAAATTCTTTCTATAAAATAATTTTTATTGTGTAAAAGCGCCAAAACATAAATGTGGTATCGCTGTGATTATGCTGACAGGAAGAATAAAGCTGCCTTATCACTTTTACCACACAGCACAGTGAACAACAACAGCAAAAAAATCCTTAATTGCTGGCTTTTGTTCATTCTGTCTCTTAAAAATCAGAATAGAAAGCAATCAATGTTATGTGCCCAATCATACCAATAAAAATGTCAGCTCGTCCTGCAAAAAAGAAGCCTTCACATGATTCTGTCAGCAGAAATATAGAAAAATTATAGCTCTCAAAATAAAGCGATGCAAAACTTGTTTTTTGCAAAAACAAAACAAAAAAAAACCAAAACCTCTCTTTTAGTGCGCACTAGCAGCCAAACATAAGAAAACAGATATAAATCTGGTATCACTTTAATTGCACCAACCTGAAGAATAAATTCGTTTAATCACTTATACCACACGAACGGCGTCAAAAAGAAATAAAACCAGTTCTTGACTTGCTGTTGATTTGTTCATTCTGCCTCCCAAAGATCGCAGTAAGGCTCAGCTCACATTTATCCTGCGCTCTGCACGGAGCAATTACACTTGGGTTTCTGTGTAAATCTCTGGAATACGTGATTCAGACAGAACCCCGGGGGAAGATTCCCTATAATGATGAGGCAAATGGAGGCAGTGTGGAAGAGTGCATAAAAGTGTTTTGTGCACTTCTGAAAATAAGGACACTGCTGAACAGAAGCCAGACGGAGTACACATTAACTCTGCTGCCTCATTATAGTGAATGGATCCCTCAGGGGTTTCATCTGAATCAAGTCATTCCGAAATTCAGATGAAAACCACAATGCAAGTGCTCAGCGTTGAGCACAGGATAAACGTGATCCAAAAATGTTACCAATAAAAGCTTCTACTCAATCCACAAAAAAGCAAGTGTCCACTCAGGTTTGTCATCTGTCAATGGAAATATAAGTGGCTTCCACATTACTGGTAGCACAAAGGCTGTGGAAAAGTTCTATGGCTCCTCGCCACCAAAAGAAATTCAGCAAATTCTGCGCTCCGAAATTCTAATGCCCCCTGCCATTCTGACCTCCAGTGTGTGCCGCCTAACTTATGGGTGCTTGTCTCCAGAAGCACGAGCTGGGCACGACAACGTACTGGGCACTAGAATGGCAGATTTGCAATTTTCATCTAGCAACATCCACTGCTGCTTGTTTCTGAAAAACACCCACGGAGTGAAAATCACCACTACAGCTGTAGATAAATTTCTAGAGGGGTGTAAATTTTCAAAATAGGGTCACTTGATGGGTGATTCTGCTCTTATGGCACTAAGTGGCTCTGTATATGGAGTTCGCAAACTATTCTACAGTAATTTGTTCTCCAAGAGTCAAATATCGCCCTGTCCCTCCCGAGTCTTGCAGTGTGGCTAAGCAGTACTGTACAGCCACATATGGGGTATTTCCACATTCAGCAGAAATTGTGTGACAAATTTTGGTGCCATTTTTACCCATTTCCCCATGTGAAAACGTAAAATTTGGGACTAAAACTAAATTTGTGGTAAAATTTTTTTTATTTTTTCTTCATCGCCCAATCATAAAATTTTGTAGTACACACGTGGTGTCAATATGATAAGATATAAAGTTGACATGTGGGAAATGCTATTTATTAACTATTTTGTGTGATATAACTCTGGTTTAAGGGCATGAAAATTAAAAGTTTGAAAATTGCAAAATGTTCTAAATTTTCATCAAAATTCCAATATTTTAACAAATAAACACAAAAATAGCGACCTAAATTTACCACTAACAAAGTACAACATGTCCAGAAAAAATATGTTCAGAATCACTGGGATAAGTTGAAGTGTTCCAGAGTTATTACCACATAAAGTGACACTGGTCAGAATTGTAAATTTTGGCCTGGTCAGGAAGGTGAAAACTGGCTGTGGGGTGAAGGGATTAACACGATGAAGGGCAGTTACAAATGTTTTGAGCATAAGCTTATAATGAATGAAGCTGTGTCTGTTTATTCAGACATTAATTAGTCGATATGCTGACATTGTCTGTTTTTCTTTATGGGTCTTCACTATATGGGTGAGAGATGTGTGGTGTTGTTATGCAGACGAAAGGAACTCCAGAAGGCCACACAGAGATGCTGGATGGTAGGTTTAAACAGCCATACTTTTATTCTCCTCCTTCCGTTCCCTTCTCTCCATTACATCATCGTTACTAGGCAGAAACTGAAACAAGGATAAAAGCCAACTAATCACAGATGTAGTAACAACACCACATCTCTCCTCTTCTCACAAAACAAAACAATAGAACTGGATAACGGTTCAAAAATTCACATTAGTACAAAGGGTTTTGTTTTTTTTTTTCTTTTTTTTTCTTTTTACTGCAGAACATAGTCCAAGAGGTGGGCTGGCGGTCTTCGATTTGCCCTCGCTGGATAGCGGTGAGACATCTCAGTCCCAGATGAACTTTCCGAATCCTCTGAGGTATCCTCCCTTGGAACTGCTGAGCTCTGGGGACCCGGCAGGACGTCATCGCCATCTGCCTCGTCTGTTTCTGGGATATAGTCACAAAGTTTTTTAAAATGTGACACGTTCCTTGTGACCTGGCGACCGTGATCTTGAGCAGTGACCATGGTGCCTTTGACTTGTGTGACCTGAAAGGGTTCAGGATAGTATCGTGATGCAAACTTGTCACTAGGTCTTAGTCTTTTTACAAGGACCCAATCTCCCACCAAAACTTCCGGCGGCTTGCAACGATGACTGCTCTTATCTGCATACCTCTTCATCTTCTGTTTGGATATGGCATCCTTAGTAGCAATTGGTGTTTGAACAGGACTCAGCGGAACGCTCGGGAGTTTGACACGCATAGGCCTGTTGAACAGCGCAGTGGCGGGTGGTACCCCGGTAGTAGAATGGGGTGTAGCTCTGTACTGTCTAAGAAATCTGTGTAGCTCTTGCTGTAAATCCTTGTGCTCCATGGTAGCGATCCTCAAAGTTTTGTTGATTGATTGCATGAACCGTTCCACTTCACCATTGGCCTGAGGCCAGTAAGGAGTTATTTTCCTGTGAGTGAAACCCAGATAGGTTGCGAATGATCGAAAGTCTGTGCTATTAAAAGGTGGTCCATTGTCGGCATTCACTGTTTCCGGTATGCCATATGCCGAGAAGATCTTGTCCAATTTTGGTATAACAGCCCTGGCAGAGGTTGTCGAAACATGTTCAATGACTGGGAACCTCGAATAGTCATCCATGACAACCAGCAGATAGGAGTGATCCGGTAAAACACAAAAGTCAACACTAACAGCAGTCCACGGGCCCTCTGGCAGGGGTGTCATTTGTAAGGGTGCGCGTCTATGGTTAATTGTAGTTGCTTGGCAAGGTATGCAAGTTTCAATAAGTGCCTCTACTTTTTTGTCTAGTCCTGGAAACCAGACTTTCTCTCTCAGTAATTGCTTTGTTTTCACCACCCCTTGATGAGCCTCGTGGGCCAGATCCAGTACTCTGCTTTGAAGCTTCTGGGGTATCACCAGCCGATTGTTACGCAACAGTAGATTTGAATCCGGCACGGAGAGAGCATGTCGTGCATTAAAGAAAGCTGTCAAGTAGGTTGTTTGATCTGGTGTTTGGAGGCGGGCTTCAGCAAGAAAATTGCTCCAATTTTTAGATCGAACAGTCTCTATAACTAACTGAAGTTGGTGATCGGAATCCACCGTTTGTTGTATTTCCTCCATAGTCATGGCTTTTGGCACAGAATGTGCAACAATAAAGTTGATATGTTCCTCTGCAAGGATAGTTGCTGGGATGTCGTCCTTGGTAGTTTGTGGTGTTGGGTGTCTCGAGAAGTAGTCTGCCGGATTACCAGCTCCTGCCTCGTATCTCAACCGAAACTGGTAGTTCTGTAGGCGGAGCAACCAGCGTTCAAGTTGTGGGGGAGGCTTTGAAGAATGTTTGTTGAAAAGCGGAATGAGCGGTTTGTGGTCACTTATCACTGTGAATTTATGTCCCATAAGGTACAGATGAAAATGAAGGCATCCCCATACAACCGCAAGAGCTTCCCTTTCAGTTTGTGAATAGCGTTGTTCTGTCTCTGTTAAGGCTTTGCTTGCATAGGAAATGGTAGAGACGTTGCCTGCTTTGGACACTTGTGTGAGAATTGCACCCAGGCCCACCGGACTTGCGTCCACGATCAGCTCGGTGGACTTTAGAGGGTCAAAATAGGCCATGACGGTGTCGCCAGTTAGACTGGACTTCATGGAGTCGAATGCTGCTTGGTGTTCAGTAGTCCATGTCCAAGGAGTGTCTTTTTTCGTGAGTAGTCGCAGGGGTTCGGAGACCGTGGCCAGATCAGGTATAAATCGTCCACAGTACGTGACTAGTCCTAGAAAACTGCGAACCTCTGACACATTGAGGTTGGCTTGCTGACTTTATGGCAGAAATTTTCTGAGGATCTACTGAAACTCCTTGCTCAGAAAAGATATATCCAAAGAAGCTTAATGACTTTTGGTTAAACTCACATTTTGACGGATTGACAGTTAGATTGCAGGCTTGCAGTCTCTGAAACACTTGCTCTAAGTGACTGTCATGCTCCTCTTGGGTTGTACCATATATAAGAATGTCATCACTGACGTTTAGGACTCCTGCTATTCCAGAAAGAACCTGACTGATAACGTTCTGAAATATTTCTGCCGCAGATGAGATACCAAAGTTCAACCTCTTGAATCGTCGTAAACCCACGTGGGTACTAAAAGTTGTAATGTATCTGGAATCTGGATGCAACTCAAGTTGATGATAACCTGATTTTAAATCAATTTTAGAGAATACTTTTGCACCATTCAGGTCTGCGAGAATGTCATCAATAGTGGGCGTGATGTGCCTTTCTCTTTGAATAGCCAGATTGGCATGCCGCATATCCACACATAGCCGGATTTTACCAGGCTGCTTTGGTTTTGGTGCAACAACAATGGGCGATACCCAAGGGGTCGGGCCTTCAACTCGTTCAACAACATCAGACGCTTCCAGATCTTGCAGTTCTTGCTCCACAAGTTTGCGGACATGAAATGGGATGCGCCTGTGAGGTTGAACAGACGGCTGTATTGACTGGTCAATATGCAATTTTATCTGAATGTCTTTTAGCTTACCGAGAGCTTTAAAGAGATTGGGGTACCTCTGCATGATGTGTTGGGCCGAAGGACCCGTGACGCTATTGAACAGGTTGACCAGACCCAGAGATATAGCAGTACTGCAGCTGAGAAGCGTGTCTGCGGAGCACTCTACTACATATACAGTGTCGGTGATGGACTTCCCGTCAGCTGCAAGTTCTGACTGAAATTCGCCGCACAGGGGTAGTGCCGATGCTGAACCATAAGGAAAAATCTTTAGGCTAGTGCTTTGTAGAGCAGGTCTGTTCGGGAGTCGGCTATAGACTGCACGGCTGATGACGTTTACTGACGCCCCCGTGTCTACTAGGGCTTCCACCGGACTGCCATTTATCAGGATAAGTCGCCTTGGACTGGTAAGTGCGTGCAGTGTTTGAGATCCCTCTGCAGTTACTGAGAATAGATAAGTACTGTGAGGCTCGTCAGTAAGCTGCAGCGTTTGGACTTTTTGTGACCTGGGTTGTACTGTGGGATGAGGGGATTGTGGTTTGGATCTACACACTTTTGCAAAATGGTTTTGTTTTCCACAATTATGGCAGGTCCCCCCTTTTGCTGGGCAGATATTCTGGTAAGGATACGACCCTCCGCAGTTGTAGCAAGTTGCCCCCTGCGTATGAGGCACAGGCGGTCTCTGTGTTAGCTTTGCTATACAAGATGGTGCTTCCGCCTCGCACTCAAATGTTCTCTATGAGTTTAGCTTGTTTTTCGGCGGTATCATTTACACGTGCTGTTTCAAGCAGTTTTGCTAAAGTCATGGTGGGATCTCTGAGTGCTTGTCTCCGTAATTTAGAGGAGATGCAGCCTTGTAAAATCTGCATTTGGATCTCTTTGTCGACATCTGCAAATTCACAGTAAGCTGCAAGGTGCCGTAGTCGGACATGATATTCATCAATATTTTCTGTTGCTGACTGCTTTAATTGTCTAAACTTGAAGATTTCAAATGCCGCATTTCTGTGTGGGGAGAAGTATTTGCTTAATGCTGCCTTGCTGAGCTCATAGTCTTTGTCTTCTCCAGTATTAGGCAGAGTAGTGAAGATATCATAGACTTGTTCCCCTGCATAATGTAATAGCATGGCTTTCTTCCTGGTATCATCTGATATGTTCATGGCTTGTAGGAATATATCAAAACGCTTCAGCCATTTCTCCCAACATGCTGCTAGGTTAGCTGGGGACTGATGTACATCAAAAGCAGGGAAGGCAGGTAAACAGGCCATTGTTGTAGAGCTGAAATACCTTTAGCTGATAATGAACGCTTCCTCGTCGCCAGTTGTGGTGTTGTTATGCAGACGAAAGGAACTCCAGAAGGCCACACAGAGATGCTGGATGGTAGGTTTAAACAGCCATACTTTTATTCTCCTCCTTCCGTTCCCTTCTCTCCATTACATCATCGTTACTAGGCAGAAACTGAAACAAGGATAAAAGCCAACTAATCACAGATGTAGTAACAACACCACAAGATGATCATTAGGATGGGCTGTTGCATTATATTTTGTTCGGTGACAAGTGTGCTGCGCTGAATCACTCCAGCACACAAAGCCAGGCCTTATTCACACTGTACATCTATATATACACACAGTACTGTATGTAGTATTTGATCAGTATCTAGTATTTCAATCAGTATTCTGCATCAGTATTCCCAATGTCTTGATGCAATCAAAATAAAGGCGGAGAAGACCCTGGTGGACCCATTCTAGGCTTGCACAAGACCCATCTTTCTACAGGGCAACCATTCATCAAGTTGCCATGGCTTGAGATTGAGCTGAAGCCCGTTAATAAATATTTTTAAGCCAAAATCAGCAGTGGATCCCACAAAGAAAAAAGTATAATAGAAGACAGTTCTTTTGGGTTCTTGAGCCACTGATTTTAGCTTACAAATACTGATTATTTATTAACCAAAATTACTGATGTCTGAATAAGAGCTAATATTGGTATTAGTCACCCATAGCTCCGTTAAGGCATCAATTTAATGGATAAATTACAAAACACGGTATAAAAAGCTTATGACAAATACATCTAAATGGATGGCGGTAACACATGCCACACATTGGCTTCCATCACCCATGAGCTTGTCGGCTAAAAAACATATACCGCACCATATAGCTTTTATTACTGGACTTCAAGGGATCGATTAGCACTGTTCAATACTATTACGACCTACTCTTTTTTTGTGGTCTACTGGTGAGACGGCGACCAATTAGACACACTTCTAATCTCCTTTACACAATCAACCCCTTTTGACACATTTGGCATTTGTATTGGGAGCTTTCTTTGACATCTGTTAAGTAAGCAGTCTTCCCCATGGTTGTGGAGCCTACTGAAACAGACTAAGGGACCTTTTTAAATGCTTAGGAAGCCTTTACAGGTGTTTGTTAATTATTTTAATTTAATGAGATAATGACTTGTGCTCATTGGCTGCTTGTAAGCCATAATCATCAACATTAACAGAAATAAACAATTGAAATAGATCACGCTGTGTAATGACTCTATATGAGTTTCACTTTTTGTATTGAAGAACTGAAATAAATTAACTTTTTGATATTCTAATTTAGTGAGATGCACCTGTAGTCTGAGAAGTATGGCAATAGTATTAGAGGCCATTCATATGCGTCGTCTCTAAATAAAACAGTCACTGTACATGGAAACATGCAATCCACCAATAAAACAGACCATATAACACAGGGGTGGGCAATTAATTTTCCCAAGGGGCCACATGAGAAACTGGCACTGCTTTTGAGGGCCGAACCAGTCGGCTGAACTTAAAGGGGTGGTCTGAAACCAAAGGTGAATTTCATACTAAACATTTATCTAAATAATGTAATTTTCTAATCTCCTTTTTTTATATACTTCAATTGAAAATTCCCTAATATACCCTCTCCAGTCTGACTTCCAGTCTTTTTTTTTTTAACCTCCAATGGCATTTTGTTTGGAATACTCACACAGGACGTCATAAGGTGGTAGAAGCTGTGGTCACTTCCGCAGCTTCTGCCCCCTCCATGAAATGAAGTGGCATCAATTATGTCTGTTTCAGAGGTTGGGCTAGTCCCTGCTCTACTGATAATGCATCGGTTATAAATTATGACCTATGGACAGTATGAGCTCCCGGCACTATATTCCTTTGAATGAACAGTGACAGTGCACTCCCTTGCTGGCTCTAAAGAGAAGTGATGAGCCAGCAAGAGAGTGCGCTGTCAGTGGAAATTGTAAGGACACCACGCAGCAAGCAGGGACTAACCCAGACTCCGAAACAGAGGTCACTGATGGTGCTTCGTTTAAATGTGAGGAAAGCAGCGTCAGTGATCGCATCCTTTTCCCCTTGATGACGTCCCATGTGAGTATCCCAAAATGCACTGGAATTCTCAACGAAACATCATTGGATGAGAAAAAACAAACAAGAAGTTAGAGTAGAGAGGAAACGGTAGGGAATTTTTAATTGAACTGTACTAGATAAGTGATTGGATTGAATTAAATAGACATTTAGTATGAAATTTACCTTCTGTTTTAGGCCGCCCCTTTAATTCTGCTCAATATTAATTTTATCGCTTTATAAAAAGAAGGTGATTATATGATTACGTTTACACGAGCGATGTCATGATTGTCATCCAGAAAGGCAGACTATTTTTATCATCTGTATTGTGATCCATTTTTATATATCAGAAGTGAATAAAATGTACAAAAACAAATACAGTTTCGTATGATTGTAATCGAAATGTATCTGTAAAAATCAGATGCCATACAGATGATTAATATGCGATTCAATTTTTTTTTTGCAAACTCTGACTTCAATAAGTGAGTGTTATCCGATACACAGAAGAAACTGGTGTGTGCTGTGATCTTTTTCACACGGATATTTGGTCTGTGTTAGGCCACGGCCCCACTATCAGTATTCAGTCAGTATTTTTCCTCAGGAGTGGGTGATAAATGCAGAACTGGTGACCTGTTTCTATTATATCTTCTATTATTCTCTGATTGTTCCTCACCTGGTTTTGGCTCCCACTCCTGAGAAAAAAATTCTGCCAAATACTGATAGTGGGGCCATGGACTTAAACTGTAATCTGAATAGCTCAATTGCAAAGCATTGCTACTAGTCCTGTCCGTGTGAAGTCAGGTTTATTTTATTTTTTTCACGAAAAGCACTAGGACCGAAAATACAGTTGTGTGAACACACCCTGATAATACTTGCTACAATAAAGTTTATCATAGCAAGCATTGGCAATTGATCAATCAATACATAAATTGGGAGCATGTGGAAAAAAAAAAGTTGTTTGCCCACCCCTGTTCCACATGCATAGATCCACATCACATGTGGGGCAGGAGGTAACAGGCAGGTGGGGGGGGGGATCTTTATTAAAGTCTATGGCTGTGATAAGTCACAGATCACAGCAGGGAGCATTGTGAGGAGCTTAACACTTACCTCACCTGCACAGGACATAGAACACAGCGCAATAACTCAAAAGCTCAGTGTAAAGGGTGAGGTAAGGGTTAACCCTCACTCAAAGGTGGAGAGGCAGCAGAGTATGTGGGGTGCAGTTTGGGGAGCACATAGAATATCCCAGGTGAGGAGGGGCACTTCACTGTTGGAGTCATTCACTAGGAATACAAATGTTCTCTCCGATCAGTCTGAGCTGCCAGGGGAAGACTCAGTAAGCTGCAGATAATTAGCTGCTCTCACTGAGTGTAAACTGCGGTCTGAGAAAGGAGGCAGTGCTGTGTTGTGAACTGATCAGCACAGTAGACACAATGTCAGCTCCTAGCTGTTATTTTATACCATGGGGCTCAACTTAGATGTCACTTGCCCACTATGTGCAGCAGATGGGTGTAGTAGTCCAAGTTTCCCTCTTCTTGAACACTCCTGACCTGAAGACATTACAGTAGCTCTGCAAGCAAGGAACTGAGCATCCCCACATCCACCAATGAGAAGATGGCATCCACAGGGGGGCGGAGCTACAATCAGAATGCTGAGTCTGAGTAAGATAATAGCTCAGGCTTTCTCCTGCGTCTGGCTGACTGTGTCAGCGGGCCACACAGAAGCGGTCAAAGGGCCGGATGTGGCCCGTGGGCCACAGTTTGCCCAGGTCTGATATAACATGAGTACCCCATATCATGTAGCCACATAATAATGTATGTATTCAGCAAGATTACATAAGGAAAGATCAATGAACCCACCACACCCAACATATGCTATAGTAATCTGTTAAAACAAGTTATGACTGCTGTAGTCAATCACTGTCCACAGCAGTGATCTCAGTGGTTTTGATACATCAGTGTTATAGTCAGTGATTGGCTACAGGGCTAACATGTAATGCCATATGACTGTTGGAGCTAGATAAGCAGACTGGCAAGGGACTAATGACATGACTCTTCAACATGGTAGTGATAAGGTGTGCGATTTTTGGGGGGCTGGAAAACCCCTGTAATAAAGTAAATCGTACTGTAAAAAAACAGAAAATTTAAATATTGCATTTTATTAAAAAAAAAACAGAAGGTACACTTAAAAGCTCACATTTTTTGTTAGATATCCTAAAACTATTCATAAAATCAAGAACTTTCTAAGAAAGTCTGAATGGATTACTGTAACTTTATAAACAGATAAGAATTAAATGGAGTTCAGGAGCCAATCTTGTATATTCTTATGCAATGTTAATAGATCCCTTCCTAGACTAAACATGGTTTGTTTGGATACAGTCAAAGAATTCATATAGGAGAATGAAAGTTGTGAATTCCCCTGTTCTAAAAGATGCCTATAACTATACATCAGATGTTACACACTGCTCAAAAAATAAAGGGAACACTTAAACAGAATGTAACGCCAAGTAAATCAAACTTCTGTGAAATCAAACTGTCCACTTAGGAAGCAACACTGATTGACAATCAATTTCACATGCTGTTGTGCAAATGGAATAGACAATAGATGGAAATTATTGGCAATTATCAAGATACCTTCAATAAAGGAGTGGTTCTGCAGGTGGGGACCACAGACCACATCTCAGTACCAATGCTTTCTGGCTGATGTTTTGGTCGCTTTTGAATGTTGGTTGTGCTTTCACACTCGTGGTAGCATGAGACGGACTCTACAACCCACAGAAGTTGCTCAGGTAGTGCAGTTTATCCAGGATGGCACATCAATGCAAGCTGTGGCAAGAAGGTTTGCCGTGTGTCAGCGTAGTGTCCAGAGGCTGGAGGCACTACCAGAAGACAGGCCAGTACACCAAGAGACGTGGAGGGGGCATAGGAGGGCAACAACCCAGCAGCAGGACTGCTACCTCCACCTTTGTGCAAGGAGAAACAGGAGGAGCACTGCCAGAGCCCTGCAAAATGACCTCCAGCAGGCCACAAATGTGCATATGTCTGCACAAACGGTTAGAAACAGACTTCATGAGGGTGGTATGAGGGCCCGACGTACACAGATGAGGGTTGTGGTCACAGCCCAACACCGTGCAGGACACTTGGCATTTGCCACAGAACACCAGGATTGGCAAATTCGCCACTAGCGCCCTGTGTTCTTCATAGATGAAACCAGGCTCCCACTGAGCACATGTGACAGACGTGGCTCTGGAGACGCCGTGGAGAGTGATCTGCTGCCTGCAACATCCTTCAGTATGACCGGTTTGGCAGTGGGTCAGTAATGGTGTGGGGTGGCATTTCTTTGTGCTCGCCAGAGGTAGCCCGACTGTCATTAGGTACAGAGATGAGATCCTCAGACCCCTTGTGAGACCATATGCTGGTGCGGTTAGCCCTGGGTTCCTCCTAATGCAGGACAATGCCAGACCTCATGTGGCTGGAGTGTGTCAGCAGTTCTTGCAAGATGAAGGCATTGAAGCTATGGACTGGCCTGCTCGTTCACCAGACCTGAATCCGATTGAGCACATCTGGGACATCATGTCTCGCTCCATCCACCAACGTCATGTTGCACCACAGACTGTCCAGGAGTTGGCGGATGCTTTAGTCCAGGTCTGGGAGGAGATCCCACAGGAGACCATCTGCAACCTCATCAGGAGCATGCTCAGGTGTTGTAGGGAGGTCATATAGGCACGTGGAGGCAACACACACACAATACTGAGCCTCATTTTGACTTGTTTTAAGGACATTACATCAAAGTTGGATCAGCTTGTCGTGTGTTTTTCCACTTTAATTTTGGGGGCGACTCCAAATCCAGGCCTCTATTGGTTAATAAATTTGATTTCCATTGATTATTTTTGTGTGATTTTGTTGTCAGCACATTCAACTTTGTACAGAACAAAGTATTCAATGAGAATATTTCATTCATTCAGATCTAGGATGTGTTATTTGAGTGTTCCCTTTATTTTTTTGAGCAGTGTATATATACGTGGTCATAGCATTTGCTAAAAATCCATGTAAAACAAGCTGCAGAGGTCATTCGTGGTTTTAAAAATGAATAAAAAATAAAATCACAAGAAGTATTTTGCTTTTACTGCTACTTTGTGACATTGTGGAGAAATACTTTCAATCAATTAACCTAATTTTACTTTGTGGTTGCAATCCAGTATGTACTGTGTAATCCTTGTCTTCGTCTTAAGATTCACTAAACAACATTATACACAAGGTCCGCCACTTCTTTAATGCTTGTTCTCTGTGGCAAATTCAGAATTAACATCTGTAACGTGTAACGGGTTTCCACTGAATTCCCACCTGGAATTCATTACACAAGGGGACTGCCCTGAAAGTCAAAGCAAATGACACAAATATCATTGGAACACTGTATGGAAAAATATAGTGAACCCTTAAAACACAGAGGAAATGTAACTTCTGGGCGAACTTTCAGTTGGTGTACTTTTTCTGGCCAATATACTCTAAAATGTACAATATTACTTTACATGTGCCATGATGAACATTGTATTACCTCTAGCAGTAATAAAAACGGATGGGGCACTGCCAGCGAGCCACACTCGCATTTCTCGGAGTTATACATAATGTAATACAATGCACACAAATGTCATGTTGGGAGGATGAAACTAAAAAGGACAAATCTGTATGCAAAGATAAAAGTTTTAAAAACAAAACTCATCTCTGCTGCAGGTTTTTCCATTAATTAGTATTTATGTTGTACAATCTGAAAGTATTCTTCAGTTTTTCAACTCCATAGAGAATAACTAATGCCAGCATCAATTGCTGCAAGTGAGAATCCCAGTATGTTAACATAATAAGCATTGGGGGGCTCATTCAGACCTCGGTGATTTTTCTCAGATGAAAAAATGATGATTTTAGAAGCTTGAGAACCCTCCATCAGTTCAAACGGTCTGAAAAATGGACAACACATGGATGGCATCAAACAGACTTTCACTGAAGAGTTAGAGACTGATCAAAATTGGACTTCTCTCCATAATTTTTTTGCGGACCACTTAGTCCGCAAAAACACGTGGACATGAAAAACACAGATAGAACTTATATGAGAAAAACCGACATCTGGATAAGCCCTAAAGAGCAAGATACTGATCAGGATCAATATCCTCATCCAGAAGTCGATTTGATCACGTATGTGTTCTATGCATTTTTTCACAGAGAGCACATAGTCTATAATAGTATGAGGTAATTCACCTGTTTTGTTTGCGGACCCTGTACAGGCGTAAAAAAAGTCCAATTTTGATCTGAGTCACGGATCAAAATAACCCATACAAGTCAATGGGGCATTAAAAAAAAAAGTCAGCACACGGTTGGCATCCATGCGGTATCCTAATGAATATGAGAAGCTTCACTTTTTCTCAAAGAAAATCACTGATAAAAACTGAAACACTGAACAACTGATGAAAATCAGCCCAGTTTTTTTTTTTTCCCGTACAAGAAAAATCACTGGCACCTAAGTGAGGCCTAAGCAATAGAAATGATTTTCTGTCTAAGAAGATTCTGTGCAGTGATTTTGGCTAAATCACAACTGTTCTTTTCCACCATTTTAGGATGACTCCTTTGACCTGGCAGGATGATTCACACACACACACACACACACAGTTAATTTCAGAAATATTTGGACAGTGACCGAGTTTGCGCCCCGTATGCAACCATTTTGGATTTACAATGAAACAACTAAGATGCAATTGAAGTTTAGACTTTCAGGTTTAATTAAAGGGGTTGAATGAAAATATCCTGTGAAATATTTGGAATTGTTCTACAGGTCTATCTCACAAAATTAGAATCTCATTAAAAAGTTAATTTCAGTACTTCAATACAAAAAAATGAAACTCATTATATAGAGTCACTACAAACAGAGTGATCTATTTCAAGTGTGCATCTCTGTTAATGTTGATTATGGATTGCAGTCAATGAAAACACAAGTCATTGTCTCAGTAAATTAAAACAATTAACAAAAAACACCTGCAAAGACTTCCTAGGCGTTTAAAAAGGTCCCTTAGTCTGTTTCAGTAGGCTCCACAATCATGGGGAAGACTGCTGACTTGACAGAGGTCCAGAAGGCAGTCATTAATACACTCCACAAGGTCCCAGAGTTCAAATTTTCATTTGGAAATCAAGGTCCCAGAGTCTGAAGGAAGAGTGGAGAGGCACACAATCCAAGCTGCTTGAGGTCTAGTGTGAAGCTTCCACAATCAGTGATGGTTTGGGGAGCCATGTCATCCGCTGGGTAGGTCCACTGTGTTTTATCAAGACCAAAGTCAGCGCAACTGTCTACCAGGAAATTTTAGAGCACTTCATGCTTCTCTCTGCCGACAAGCTTTTTGGAGATGGAAATTTCATTCTCCAGCAGGACTTGGCACCTGTCCACACTGCCAAAAGTACCAATACCTGGTTTACAAACAATATCACTGTGCTTGATTGGCCAGCAAACTCGCCTGACCTTAACCCCATAGAGGATTGTCAAGAGGAAGATGAGACACCAGACCCAACAATGCAGACGAGCTGAAGGCTGCTATCAAAGCAACCTGGGCTTCCATAGCACCTCAGCAGTTCCACAGCCTGATCGCCCCCATGCCACGCCGCATTGATGCAAAAGGAGCCCCGACCAAGTATTGAGCGCATTTACTGAACATACATTTCAGTAGGCCAACATTTTGGATTTTAAAAACATTTTTCAAGCTGGTGTTATAAAGTATTCTAATTTACTGAGATAATGACTTGTGTTTTCATTGACTGTAAGCCATAATCATCAACATTAACAGAAATAAACACTTGAAATAGATCACTGTTTGTAATGACTCTATATAATATAGGAGTTTCACGTTTTGTATTGAAGAACTGAAATAAATTAACTTTTTGATGATATTCTAATTTAGTGAGATGCACCTGTACATTTTGCCATTTACATTTAGAAGAGTGATTTACACTTTTATATTTTTGGTTCTTTTTATATATTTTTAATTAGTCCCTTAAATTGAAATTAACCTGTAATCGCTTGATCACCTATATAATGCACTAGTACTATTGCCATGTATAATGAAATTTATGATCTCTGAAGCCCAGCTACACACTGGACGTCATACGAGTTCTAACCTGGCAGACGGCCTTCAGCACGCCCAAGGCTACCACAGCAAACAATTCACACCTCATGATCACATTGCATAGGGGGGGGGGGGGGCGATGGCACGGGGGTGTTGATGGCTATTGGCTTATAAATGCCAAATGATGCATTTAAGAGGTTGCAATCAGAGCTATTAGACAAAATTATTTTAGATTATAATATACATTTAATTTATAGAAAAATTACTTTAAGCTAAAAAAAAAGCCAAATGATTGTATATTTTCTATTTATTTTCTCACAGATGTCAAGGCAGATATATTAGATTCTTAAAAATATTCATTTTTTTCCTGGAACTCTCTACCATGTGAGGTGTGAAGCTCTTCATTTGGTTACATGTATATATTTTATTGAACTGTCACAATAGGTGAGGGTCTTTGTATATTACCTACCAGACAATTGTGGCATTTCCAGTGAATTCTCTACAAACCTCTTTAAATAGGAGCTGCCATTGGTCAATAGTGCCCCATTTGTGTTCTTAGATTATTCCCGCTGCTCTGAGTATTTTTATTTTTTTTATTTATTTTTTTTTTTTTAAACCCGTTGTTTGGTTCCAGAGATAAGACCCTTTATTTAGTGCTACTTTTTATTGTCTTACAAGGGGGCGTGGCTCACAAGGTAATATTGCAGAGCAGCTTAAAGACACCCCCAGATAATCTGTGAGCTACGCCTACTTGGCAAATACCATAAAATGTAGCACTAAATTTATGATCAGTAGAGGTCTTGTGTAGTGCTCTGCGCCCTTAACTGTGAATAGGGCATTTTAATGCACATAGGGATATGCATTCCTAACAATATAGCATTACTTTATACCATGGGAGCTCCTCTTCAAAGATTTCAGTTTAAACAATGTCTTTATGAAAACATATGCATGAATGCTGGTTCAGCAACATGACACTTCACACTTCTACGCCCATGCTCTGATCTTGGTGTGCCTATACTGGCGCACTCATTCGTTTAGTTCCTACGTCCATGACATCACATACAGGCATTATTCAGATCATGGGGTATGGATCTGTGCCTAGACAATGAGACACTTAAAAACAATTTAGCAAAAGGCAAACTTGTTGCTTGTAATACGCTTGGCAAGGGCACTAATAGTGGAGTGAAGTTCTCCATTTCCCTATATCATTTCAAAATTTAGGCTTGTAGACATCAGACTAACTTTTTGGAGTGTAATGAGAAGATTGGGAGAACTAGAAAGTATCTAAGCTGACATCAGTTTATTCATAACAAAAAAGTTTTCACCCTGCCAAATGTTACAAACGGTCACATTACTGACTGCAAAGGAGCAGAATTTTCCTTCATTAAAGCCAGGCAAGTGATGACTTGAATACGGCTATATATACAATGTGTTGGAAGTATATAACCATATCTAAATATAGACAATAGTTCTGTTTATTAACAAGGTGCATAAATTCATCTTCACATCATAAAGAAAATCCAACTTGCAGGTTTTGGGAATTGTCAAAATTCATTGTATAAGAAGCAGATTTTAATAACTTGTTATCATAACCTAGATGCTACAGACAGTCAAGTCAGCAGCCTGTTTACTTACTGGCTGAGGAAGTACGGACTGTTTGTGCATTCTAGCCGCGTTCACCTGAGACCATTATTTAGTATAAGAAAAATTACTACACATATTGAAAACACTATGAAGCAAGTTTAAAGTTAAGGTACCAAGCAAAATATTAAAATTTATGATGACAACTTTCATTTTCAGAAAGACTAGGTAAACGAGAAGCTAGTCAATAACCTGGAAGCCTAGTGTGGCCCATGGGGTACCTACCTACAGGTGCATCTCACAAAATTAGAAAAAAAAAGTTAATTTCAGTTCTTCAATATTAAAAGTGAAACTCATTATATAGAGTCATTACAAACAGAGCGATCTATTTCAAGTGTTTATTTCTGTTAATGATGATTATGGCTTTCAGCCAATGAAAACACAAGAGTCATTATCTCAGTAAATTAGAATACTTTACAACAGCTTGAAAAATGTTTTTTAAAATCTGAAGTGTTGGCCTACTGAAATGTATGTTCAGCAAATGCACTCAATACTTGGTTGGGGCTCCCTTTGCATCATTACTGCATCAATGCGGCATGGCATGGCGGCGATCAGCCTGTGGCACTGCTGAGGTGTTATGGAAGCCCAGGTTGCTTTGATAGCAGTCTTCAGCTCGTCTGCATTGTTGGGTCTGGTGTCTCATCTTCCTCTTGACAATACCCCATAGATTCTCTATGGGGTTAAGGTCTGGCCAGCAAACTCGCCTATCAAGCACAGTGATACTGTTGTTTTTAAACCAGGTATTGGTACTTTTGGCAGTGTGGACAGGTGCCAAGTCCTGCTGTAGTATGAAATTTCCATCTCCAAAAAGCTTGTTGGCAGAGGGAAGCATGAAGTGCTCTAAAATTTCCTGGTAGACGGCTGCGCTGACTTTGGTCTTGATAAAACACAGTGGACCTACACCAGCAGATGACATGGCTCCCCAAACCATCACTGATTGTGGAAACTTCACACTAGACCTCAAGCAGCTTGGATTGTGTGCCTCTCCACTCTTCCTCCAGACTCTGGGATCATGATTTCCAAATGAAAATTGGAACTCTGGGACCTTGTGGAGTGTGTCAATGACTGCCTTCTGGACATCTGTCAAGTCAGCAGTCTTCTCCATGATTGTGGAGTCTACTGAAACAGACTAAGAGACCTTTTTAAATGCTTAGGAAGCCTTTTCAGTTTGTTAATTATTTTAATTTACTGAGATAATGACTTTTGTGCTTTCATTGGCTGTAAGCCATAATCATGAACATTAACAGAAATAAACACTTGAAATAGATCACTTTGTTTGTAATGACTCTATATAATATATGAGTTTCACTTTTTGTATTGAAGAACTGAAATTAATTAACTTTTTGGTGATATTCTAATTTTGTGAGATGCACCTGTATGTACATTGCTTATTATGTTTCGGTCTTTGGTTTTTACAAACACCATGCAGTAAATAAACAGAAATAGAGCATGAAAATATAGGGTACTTAGTTAACATAATTTTGACCAAAATAATGCAAAAGTAAATCCCACCACGTCATGGTGACATTCTATTCATGCAGTTCCTCCATGACTGCGTGTCCACTAACCGGGTCCCAGTCCTTCTCAGCCCTTATCCACATGCATGTTACTAGACCAACGGTAAGGTTTTAAATATTAGTATTAGAGTTAGGACTGTCCAAAATATGGTCACCGTGATGTTGTGGGATGGCTTTTGCATTCTTTTGATTCTAAATTACGCTAACTACGTACCCTATATTATTTTCATGCACTATTGCTGTTTATTTACTGCAGGGTATTTGCTTATTATGCTTCTAACTTTGTTTTTTTTTCTGTTTAGTGGCCAGTGTGAACTTGTGCTTACATGCTGCATTCACACCAATTTATATCCCAGTTCATTTCTTTTGTTTTTTTTTATATACACACATCGTCCCCTTGTGATCATCACTGGCCAATCTGTCAGTAGCGGGTGGGGAATGTCTAAGACTACCGTCTCATACTTGCATAGAACAGTCTGAAAAGCTGGTGGCACTCCTAGGTAAAAGAGGGGCCTAGGAAATAGTGGACCTGCGGTACGGCAAGTCAAAAGAAGACCACCAGTTACATTTACTATCCATTTCACCACCAATGTTACGTTTTTATGAAGACTGAAAGATTGTTGTAATTATACAATAGTTGCTTTGCTGCCAAAACTTAAGATATTGGTTTCTACAAAAACTGCAAAACAATACAATGTAGCATCCAAGGAATTAAAGTTGTAAGAATATTCTCTATTGCCTATATATAAAAGCAAAAATCTTCTAGACAGGAGCAGAACGAGAAAGACTTAAATCATAAGGTAAAAGAAAACTTAACATAAATAGGGTTTCACACTGTTTTTATGCAAAAATTATCAATTTTTAAAGTCAAAAACACTATGACCATATATTACCCATAGTTAAGAGGGGTTATCTGGGAATACGTTTTTTAGTTTATAGTAAAGAAATAAATTAACAGGCAGGTAGTTGCTAACTGTTTAACAATTACCTGTCTGTTCTATCCGGCGCTAGCTCAGAGCTATCACTGTTGGCGATTCAACTGCTCCATGTCAACAGAGTAGCTCTTCCTCTTCGGGGTTGCTTTGTCGATGGGGAGTGACTGCTGATATCATGCTGATTAACAGCTGACTTCCCGAAGTTATACAGCGTGTAGCCAGCTGTCAATAAGCATGACATCAGTCACAACCCGTCAGAGCAGAGTGGAAGAGAAGCTACTGCCCTGTCAATGTGACGTTAGCATAAGCCACAGAATCACTGGCAGGAGCAGTCACTGACCATTAAGAACAGGCAGAGATCAGTGCTGGGAAGAACTAGCAGGTAGTTAGCAACTATCTGCCTGTTAGTTCTTAGGCCCATAGTAAAAAAAAATATACAGTAGTGTTCAAAATAATAGCAGTTCAATATGACTAACCAGATTAATCACTGTTTTTGGTATAAATTATATTACCACATATCTAACAATTTACCAGTTGGTGCAGTAGATTCTAAGAAAACCCAACAGGCTCAGCCTTCATGATCTGCATATTATGGAGTCTGTGTATTTGAATAATTAATTGAAACGAGGTGTGTTGAAAAGAATAGTGTGGAGATAAATTAGTGACGTCAATCATTCTGTGAAGAAGCAGGTGTGAATCAGGTGGCCCTTATTTAAGGGTGAAGCCAGCACTTGTTGTACATGCATTTGTAATTGAAAGCCTGAGAAATATGGGTTGTTCGAGACATTGTTCAGAAGAACAGCGTACTTTTATTAAAAAGTTGATTGGAGAGGGTAAAACTTATAAAGAAGTGCAGACAATGTTAGGCTGTTCAGCTAAAATGATCTCCAATGCTTTAAAATGGAAAGCAAAACCAGAGAGCCGTGGAAGAAAACTGAAAACTGAAGACTACCATTCGAATGGATCGAAGGATAGCCAGAATAGCAAAGGCTCAGCCAATGATCAGCTTCAGGAGGATTAAACACAGTCTCAAGTTTCTTGTGAGTACTGTGACAGTTAGAAGATGCCTGTGTGAAGCTAATCTCTTAGCAAGAAGTCACCGCAAAGTCATACTGTTAAAAGAAAAACACATGTACTGAAGCAGATACAATTTGCCAAAAAGCACATCAACTGGCCAAAAAAGAAATGGAGAAACATTTTGCGGACTGATGAAAGTAAAATTGTTTGTTTTGGGTCCAAGGGCTGCAGACAGGTCATCAGACGACCCCCAAACTCTGCATTCAAGCCACAGTACACTCTGAAGAGAGTGAAGCATTGTGGTGGAAGCATCATGATATAGGCATGTTTTTCTTTCTATGGTGCCGGGCCTATTTACCGCATACCAGGGATCATGGACCAGTTTGCATATATTAAAATACTTGCAGAGGATATGTTGCCTTATGCTGAAGAGGATATGCCCTTGAAATGGGTGTTTCAACAACACAACTACCCTAAAACACACTAGTAAACAAGCAAAATCTTGGTTCCAGTCCAACAAAACTGAGGTTATGGAGTGGCCAGCCCAATCCCTGGACCTTAATCTGATGGAACACTTGTTGGGGTGACATAAAAAATGCAGTTTGAGGCAAAGCCAACAAATGACAAAATTGCGGGATATAGTCAAAGCATCCTAGGCTGGAATAACAGTTCACAGGTGCCAGAGGTTGGTTGACTATGCAACATAGATGTGAAGTAGTTCTAAAAAACTGGGTATATATTAGGTTAGTGATTCACAGGAATGCTAAATCCTCAAAAAAAAAAAAAAAAAAAAAGTACATTTGGAAGTTTGTACAGACAAATGCAGACACTATTTTTCAGAACAACACAATGTTCATTTTTTATTTTCTGTAAAGTAGTTAAAAATTATATACATTTCTCTTCATGTTTTGAATTAGAAAACGGTGTGCAATTTTGGAAATAAAAACTAGTATAAAGATTTTGTGCTTAACTCATGTTTTTGAATACACTGCTATTATTTTAAACACTACTGTATAGTCCAGGATAACCCTTTTAAATATCAAATTCACCCCAAACTGCGCTTTGGTTTCACTGGCATTTTCTCCTTAAATGTGGAATACTTTAGTTATAGCTATAAAAAAGTAAATAAAAGAAGTCTAATATGCAATAATTCTAGGTCACAGAGCAAATTTGAAAGATGGCGTGCTTGCTATTATTAAAGCTTAAAGGGGTTGTCTGGTCCAAATCTATAAGTCTGCAGTCACTGTGTAACTGCAAACTTATGAATCCCCCCAGTGCATGCACTGTGTGCTGCTGGGATACGCCAGCTTCAGAGCCGGGACTGGACATACTCCCGGCAGGAGCCCGTCCAGTGGGCACAGCACGCTACATACATTTGTATTGAGGCAGCGCCCTGTCTAGTGGCGCTGCCGTCCAGTAGGTGTGGCCAACTAAAGGGCGTGGTCTTACTCCATACAATGCTCTGGCCAAGAGTATGTATAAAGCATACATACCTTCCGGTCCTGGCTCAGAAACCGGCACAGTGCGTGCCCTGTGTGATAGCAAAACTTATCGATTTGGACCGGATAACACCTTTATAAAATTTCCAAGCAGGTCCAAAAATATGCAAAGAATACACGAAGGCTTCCAAAATAATAACCTACTTAATTCATATTCAACTACATTTATGAAAAACAGAAATACCTTATAGTACATGCCATCAAACATGGGAGCCTACAGAGATATGTACATATCACTGAGGGGTGAGGACAAACATACATGTTGCCAAAAGTATTGGCACCCCTGCAATTCTGTCAGATAATACTCAGTTTCTTCCTGAAAAGGATTGCAATCACAAATTCTTTGGTATTATTATTTTCATTTAATTTGCTTGCAAGAAAAAAAACACAAAAGAGAATGAAGCAAAAATCAAATCATTGATCATTTCACACAAAACTCCAGAAATGGGCCGGACAAAAGTATTGGCACCCTCAGCCTAATACTTGGTTGCACAACCTTTAGCCAAAATAACTGCGAACAACCGCTTCCGGTAACCATCAATGAGTTTCTTACAATGCTCTGCTGGAATTGTAGACCATTCTTCTTTGGCAAACTGCTCCAGGTCCCTGATATTTGAAGGCTGCCTTCTCCAAACTGCCATTTTGAGATCTCTCCACAGGTGTTCTATGGGATTCAGGACTGGACTCATTGCTGGCCACCTTAGAAGTCTCCAGTGCTTTCTCTCAAACCATTTTATAGTGCTTTTGGAAGGGTGTTTGGGGTCATTGTCCTGCTGGAAGACCCATGACCTCTGAGGGAGACCCAGCTTTCTCACACTGGGCCCTACATTATGCTGCAAAATTTGTTGGTAGTCTTCAGACTTCATAATGCCATGCACACGGTCAAGCAGTCCAGTGCCAGAGGCAGCAAAGCAACCCCAAAACATCAGGGAACCTCCGCCATGTTTGACTGTAGGGACCGTGTTCTTTTCTTTGAATGCCTCTTTTCTTTTCCTGTACACTCTATGTTGATGCTTTTTCCCAAAAAGCTCTACTTTTGTCTCATCTGACCAGAGAACATTCTTCCAAAACGTTTTAGGCTCTCCGGTAAGTTTTGGCAAACTCCAGCCTGGCTTTTTTATGTCTCGGGGTAAGAAGTGGGGTCTTCCTGGGTATCCTACCATACAGTCCCTTTTCATTCAGACGCTGACGGATAGTACGGGTTGACACTGTTGTACCCTCGGACTGCAGGGCAGCTTGAACTTGTTTGGATGTTAGTCGAGGTTCTTTATCCACCATCCACACAGTCTTGTGTTGAAATCTCTCGTCTATTTTTCTTTTCCGTCCACATCTAGGGAGGTTAGCCACTGTGCCATGGGCTTTAAACTTCTTGATGACACTGCGCACGGAAGACACAGGAACATTCAGGTCTTTGGAGATGGACTTGTAGCCTTGAGATTGCTCATGCTTCCTCATAATTTGGTTTCTCAAGTCCTTAGACAGTTCTTTGGTCTTCTTTCTTTTCTCCATGCTCAATGTGGTACACACAAGGACACAGGACAGAGGTTGAGTCAACTTTAATCCATGTTAACTGGCTGCAAGTGTGATTTAGTTATTGCCAACACCTGTTAGTTGCTACAGGCAAGTTACAGGTGCTGTTAATTACACGAATTAGAGAAGCATCACATGATTTTTCAAACAGTGCCAATACTTTTGTCCACCCCCTTTTTTAGGTTTGGTGTGGAATTATATCTAATTTGGCTTTAGGACAATTTTTTTTGTGTTTTTTCATTGAAGACAAATTAAATGAAGATAATAATACCAAAGAATTTGTGATTGCAATCATTTTCAGGAAGAAAGTGAGTATTATCTGACAGAATTGCAGGGGTGCCAATAAATACATACAAAGTTTGGACACACCTTCTCATTTAAAGATTTTTGTGCAATTTTCATAGTCATGAAAATACAGATTCACACTGAAGGCATCAAAACTATGAATTAACACATGTGGAATTATATACTTAACAAAAAAGTGTGAAACAACTGAAAATATGTCTTATATTCTAGGTTCTTCAAAGTAGCCACCTTTTGCTTTGATGACTGCTTTGCACACTCTTGGCATTCTCTTGATGAGCTTCAAGAGGTAGTCACCGGAAATGGTCTTCCAACAATCTTGAAGGAGTTCCCAGAGATGCTTAGCACTTGTTGGCCCTTTTGCCTTCACTCTGCGGTCAAGCTCACCCCAAACCATCTCGATTGGGTTCAGGTCTGGTGACTGTGGAGGCCTGGTCATCTGGTGTAGCACCCCATCACTCTCCTGCTTGGCCAAATAGCCCTTACACAGCCTGGAGGTGTGTTTGGGGTCATTGTCCTGTTGAAAAATAAATGATAGTCCAACTAAACGCAAACCGGATGGAATAGCATGCCGCTGCAAGATGCTGTGGTAGCCATGCTGGTTCAGTATGCCTTCAATTTTGAATAAATCCCCAAACAGTGTCACCAGCAAAGCACCCCCACACCATCACACCTCCTCCTCCATGCTTCACAGTGGGAATCAGGCATGTAGAGTCCATCCGTTCACCTTTTCTGCGTCGCACAAAGACACGGTGGTTGGAACCAAAGATCTCAAATTTGGACTCAGACCAAAGCTCAGATTTCCACTGGTCTAATGTCCATTCCTTGTGTTCTTTAGCCCAAACAAGTCTCTTCCGCTTGTTGCCTGTCCTTAGCAGTGGTTTCCTAGCAGCTATTTTACCATGAAGGCCTGCTGCACAAAGTCTCCTCTTAACAGTTGTTGAAGAGATGTGTCTGCTGCTAGAACTCTGTGTGGCATTGACCTGGTCTCTAATCTGAGCTGCTGTTAACCTGCGATTTCTGAGGCTGGTGACTCGGATAAACTTATCCTCAAAAGCAGAGGTGACTCTTGGTCTTCCTTTCCTGGGGCGGTCCTCATGTGAGCCAGTTTCTTTGTAGCGCTTGATGGTTTTTGCAACTGCACATGCAGACACTTTCAAAGTTTGCCCAATTTTTCGGACTGACCTTCATTTCTTAAAGTAATGATGGCCATAGCTCCTATATATGATAGAGCAGGTAGGAGAGCGGCCATAGGTCCCATATATAAGGGAGCAGGTAGGAGAGCGGCCATAGCTCCTATATATGAGAGAGCAGGTAGGAGAGCGGCCATAAGGGCTATTTGACCAAGAAGGAGAGTGATAGGGTGCTGCGCCAGATGAAATGACCTCCACAGTCACCAGACCTGAACCCAATCGAGATGGTTTGGGGTGAGCTGGACCGCAGAGTGAAGGCAAAAGGGCCAACCAGTGCTAAGCATCTCTGGGAACTCCTTCAAGATTGTTGGAAGACCATTTCCGGTGACTACCTCTTGAAGCTCATCAAGAGAATGCCAAGAGTGTGCAAAGCAGTCATCAAAGCAAAAGGTGGCTACTTTGAAGAACCTAGAATATAAGACATATTTTCAGTTGTTTCACACTTTTTTGTTAAGTATAATTCCACATGTGTTAATTCATAGTCATGAAAATACAGAAAAATCTTTAAATGAGAAGGTGTGTCCAAAAATATATATATATATATATATATATATATACACACACACACACACACACACACACACACACACACACACACCTGTCAAGCTGCTCATCTGTGTAAATTGACTGTGGTTATTCTACAAAGCTCATCCTTGCCGATTGCAGAAGAAACCAAGCTGTTAACAGTGATCGAGAAATATCAAATGCATACATAAATGACGGCATATGCAGTGCGTGCGTGATTCCTTAAAGTACATAATCAAAATGTTGATCCTTCAGTCTGTCAGTGGAGAGCATGCACACCCTGTATATCTTGTCAGCGGACGCTGCAGATTACATTGTGAGATACAAGACCTGAATAAAGTTAGAGACACATTAATGATGCTGAAAATGACAGATTTGTCACAGTAACAAACTTGTGACATTCTCAGATAATTGTGCTCCTCTCTCTACTGGATTTCTTAGTATAGCCGTAGCCAATAAAGCTCTAATTATGCTAGCTGTATAATAACATGTTATGTGTGACACGCTGTTATGTAGTCCAGGCCTTTTCCGGTTAAAAAAAAAAAAAAAAAATATGAATGTTTATTGTGCATCCACTAATATATCATTAAGGCAAGCTGCTCCCCACTCCTGATTAGCGCTAACGACTGTGATAAGAAAGGAACGCTCATCAGTAAATAGATGGGAAACTTCCCATCCTGCAGTCAGGGTGCTGAAAAACAGTATTTTCCCCATAACAAAAATAAAAACCATACACCAGAAAATAGACTGCAAGTTCTTAAACTGTGCCCTCATTTCAAGTGGTCACAAAAACCAGAGAACTGTTTCAAAATTTTGTAGAACAGTTGGGCGGCATCTTATACATAGCTAATATGGTTGACAAAAAAGATATGTCCATCAAGGTCAGCTGTAGGATGGGAGATGATATAAGGGGAAAAGACATGGCTGGGTTAATGTAACTTTCACTATAGCTGCTAGGGGAGATGTCATCCAGCTTACCCTCATTAGGAGTGGCACAATTGTAGCATTATACAATACTAGCTATTGAGCCCGTTCTACTCCTGGATGGCGAGCATTTTTTATTGGTATATGGTCCCCCATGCTGGTATTTGTGCTCCCAATCCTGTTCCCCCATCCTGTTATGTGCTGAGCTCATCCCTATCCTGGTATGCATGGCACCCCTCATCCCCCAATTCTGGTACACATGGCACCCCTCATCCCTTTCACGCTGCACACATACAAAAAAATAAACACTTATACTCACCTTTCTTCCCTGTGCTCCAGCGCTGCTGTGTTCTGTTCTGCCGGAGGCCGGGGGAGGAGTGCGGCGCCGGAGCATCGCGCTGACTGGCGCCATTATAACTAAAGACACACTGTAAGTGTGTCTTCAGTAAAATGGCGCTGGATAGCGCTATGCGCTGATTCCGACGCCTTCACTCTGCCCCTGGTCTCTGGCCAGAAGAGAGGCGCCGCGGCAACGCTCCTCCCGGTCAGGTAAGTATGCAAGTATGGCACCGGAGATCGCGGTACGTGTTCAGTGTCTACGCATACCGCGATCTCCGGCGCCATACACTCCTCTTACCTGTAACGGCTCCATGTGTTCTGTCTGGAGTCAGAGGCGTGTCGCGCATGCGCATTCTATAGAGGCTTCAGACAGAGGGACTCTTGGCCGATTATATTATAGATATGTTCATTGCTCCTATATGGTTGCATATTTGCTATTCGGAACCCTAGAAAAGCTGCTTAACAACCTTGTGAGAGTTAGGCAGCTTGAAGCAATGTGATGGCTGTGATGTTAGGTGGTCCGGATGACGCTACTCATAACTGATTTTTCAGATTTCAGTCAGTCTGGAGAGCAGGTGACTCTTTGCAGTGATAAGTTTTGTAACGATCTTGCAGCAGTAAGTCGTACTGAACACAGATGTATATTACACTGCAGGTCTCCTCACAGTGTGAAATCCATCACTGCTCACGTTACATTTATAGAACTCAAACAGTGGGAGATCTGTAGTATACATCACATAAGAGACTGAGACTACCATATACACATCACATAGGAGAAGCAGAGAGTTGTACAAATCACATATGAGACACAGACTTCCAAATACATCACATAGGATACACTGGGGCTAGAGTATATACATCAAAGAAGATATTGGGGATGCAGCATAGACATCACCTAAAACATGAGGCTGCGGCATAGACATCACAGGAGACATGAGGCTGGAGCATAGATGTCACAGGAGATATGGGGACTGCTTCATAGGTGTCATGCAAAATTTTACATATTTACTTGTATTAGAGTATATGCTAATTTTTTTTCTCTTGGGTTTTGTCTGTAATGGCCACAGTGTGAACATCCTCTTACACTTTCCACATATACCAGATTATAGTCCAGCTCATTTATTTAGTTTTGCTGTACTTTATTGTACTTTGTACAAACAGGGGGCGTTGTCCAACTTTCTGAGCTAAGTATTTAATTTTTATAGCTTCCCATGGATGAGTGTCCCTGTTCGGAGCCTGTCCTGCTCTGCCCTTATTCACATTGACTTCGCTTGACACATGGTAAGGTTTTAATACTAGAGACAGGTCAGGACCGTCCTGATGAGTATAAAAAGGAGTGGAATAGGTGTCGCAACTCCTTCTGAAGATTTGATGTGTAACATGTCTTTGAATGTAATGTACTTTTTCTGTTTAAATGTAATTTTGACTTGCTTAGTGCTCTACAGTAGTTTGTTAGCCTAAGAAGGGTCAGCTGAGGTGGGGGAAAAGTTACTTGGGTACTTCAGGAAGCTAGTTCCTGGTTGCGGAGTTAGAAATGGATAGATCTCGGAGAGAAGAACTGCTGTTAGTTGGCCACAAGTGAGAAGTGTGCAGCGACTGGGAATCAAAAAGTCAAGTTCAAAATAGTGCTATAGAAGACGTTTACCATACAACTGCCGGAGTGCAGAGACAAGAAAAGAAGTCAAAGCGACACACATTGACCCAAGTGACTTTTGCTCTAAGAAAGAATCTTCACATTCAGTGAGAACCTGGTGTAGCATAAATAGAGCTGAAGGAGGCGTGATTCCTGTAGGTGGCTAGCAACGAGTGGGCTACTGACATGTCAAATCAGTTCTGGAGGACTAAGTAGAATCTTACTGTGACCAGGAAGGAGCATGGGTTGCTGCACCATAGTGGAGGATATTGATAGTGGGAGAGAAGACAGACTGTCAATTTGATACTGTATTGAAGATCTTGTTATGCCGTTTACCATGAAACCAAGATATATATGCCTGTTACCAAAAGTTGAGAACCATATTGAAGAATTCAAGTACAGATGTTTTTCATTTTTAAAACGGTTGTTGGCCTCCCTTATTCGTCGCATGAATTTAAGGTCCCCATTCCATCATAGCATTTGTGGCCCAAAAAGGAGTAAGCAACAAGTCAGCACAAAGCACACACACCCACACAAGGGTACTATAGGAGGGTGTATAGGGACATGGAAGTAACTGCCGGCCAGTCCCATCCCTTACATGTACACCTTGTCGTGGTTGGATGAATGCTTTTTTGATCAAAATAGTATTAACCAAGTAACTGATGTTATTTATGTATGTACTATTACCATTTACTTTAAGTAGGGTATACAGTCATTGCCGAAAGTGTTGGCACCATTGAAATTGTTCCAGAAAATGAAGTATTTCTCCCAGAAAATGATTGCAATTACATATGTTTTGTTACGCACATATTTATTTCCTTTTTATGTACTGGAACAATACAAAACAGAAAAAAAAAAAAAAAAAAAAAAAAAAAAAGGCAAATTGGACATAAAACCTGAAAAAAAAAAATTGGTCGGACAAAATTCTTGGCACCTTCAACTTAATATTTAGTTGCACACCTTTTGGAAAAAAATAACTGCAATCAAATCGCTTCCTCTAACCGTCAACAAGCTTCTTACACCTCTCAACTGGAGATTTGGACCACTTTTATTTTGAAAACTGCTCCAGGTCGCTCATATTTGAAGTATGTCTTCTTACCACAGCAACTTTAAGATCTTTTCACAGGTGTTCAATGTGATTTAGATCCGGACTCATTACTGGCCACTTTAGAACTTTCCAGCGCTTTGTTTCCATCCATTTCTGGGTGCTTCTTGAAGTATGTTTGGGGGTCATTGTCCTGCTGAAAGATCAATGACCTAAGACGCAAACCCAGCTTTCTGACACTGGGCACTACAGTACATTGCAACCCAAAATCCTTTGGTAATCTACAGATTTCATGATGTCTTGCACACAGTCAAGGCACCCAATGCCAGAGGCAGCAAAACAACCCTAAAACATCTTTGAGCCTCCACCATATTTGACTGTAGGTACCGTGTTCATTTCTTTGTAGGTCTCATTCAGTTTTTTGGTAAACAGCAGAATAATGTGCTTTTCCAAAAAGCTCTGTCTAGGTCTCATTTGTCCACAAGAAGCTTTCCCAGAAGGATTTTGGCTTATTCACGTACATTTTGGCAAATTGCATTCTAGGTTTTTTTTATTTTTGTGTCAGCAGTGGGGTCCTCCTGGGTCTCCTGCCATAGCGTTTCATTTCATTCAAATGTCAACGAATAGTTTGCGCTATGCACTCTAAAGCTGTCCTGCAGGCATCAATTTTTTTTTAATTTGACTGGGGCTGCTTTTCCACCATTCGGACTAACCTGTGTGGTAACCTTTCATCAATTTTTCTCTGCTGTCCACATCCAGGGAGATTAGCTACAGTGCCATGGGTTCTAAAGTTCTTGACTATGTTGCGCACTGTGGACAAAGGAACATCAAGATCTCTGGAGATGGACTTGTAACCTTGAGACTTGATATTTTTCAACAATTTTGATTCTCAAGTCCTGAGACAATGCTTTTCTCTTTCTGTTCACCATGCATAGTGTGGCACATACAGACACGATGCAAAGATTGAGTTAACTTCTCTCCTTTATATCTGGTTTTAGGTGTGGTTTTCATATTGCCCACACCTGTTACTTGCCACGGGTGAGTTTGAACGCGCATCACATGTTTGAAACAAAGTTGTTTACCTACAATTTTGTAAAGGTGCCAACAATTCTGTCTAGCTCATTTTTGGGGGTTTTATGAAATTATGTTCAATTTGACTTTTTTCTGTTTTTTTTGTGTTGTTCAAATACACACATGTAATTGCAGTAATGTTCTAGAGAAATACTTCATTTTCTGGAACAATTTCAAGGGTGTCAACATTTTCGGCTATTTTTTTTTTTTCTTGGGTTTCGTCTGTGAAAGGGACACAGTGTAAACATACACTTACACTTTGGTTTTGCTAAATTTAAAGGGTAGGTGGTGACTGCCTCTTTATTTGACTCCGCACTCCTCCCATCAGCCTAAGGTGGTTTTTAACTAGTGCTGGTGACGCGCCCCCTAGGCCTGTGTTGTGCAGGGAATACCCGGAGCTGGATCACTGGGGGTTGTAGTCTCCGTGGCGCTGACCCGGTCCGTGCCCAGGGTGGTCAATTCAGTGGCAGTCTTAGTGTAATAAAAAGTGTCCGACTACGCCACCCGTGGATTGCGGTCAGTGGGGACCGCCGTGGCGCTGCAGACTGCTGAGGCTGATGCTGTATGCGCAGCCAAGTATGGGATAACTCCCCACGGGAGAAGTATTGCCTCAGGGCAGCTAATGTGGATGATGAGAGTGATGGTGTGAGCATCCCAGTACTGATGGTGCTGGTGCGGCGATGAAACAGACGTGTGGTTGCAGTTTCCAATGCTTTACTCACAGTTCTTTACTGGTCCTAGTCACCTCGGTACCGGCGGTGACTGCCCAAGCCATGCTGCGTCCACCAGGCAAGGGGCTCGACCAACTCCCAGGCAATTCCAGAGCGTGGCACAGGGCTCCCTTCTCTTCCTTTCTCTGGCCGTCCCCACCAGTGACCCACCTTTGTCCAGCTTCCTTGGGCCTTCTCTTGGCGAAACCTATCTCCGGTTTCCCTGACCCTATGTGGTACGCCTTCCTGGTGGATGTAGTGAGGGGGTCGCACCAAGTTGTGGTCACAACCTCCGGTCTTTGGCTGAGGAATTTATTGTCTCCACCAATTTGGGTTCCGGTACCCTGTTCTGCCAACCCGTCACCCGCAATCTCCTGGGCCTATGGGGTTCCTTCTGTCCTTGTGTCTCTGGGCCTTTCTCCGTGTTCCTGTTCCTTTCTGTTCCTTCCTTCTGGCTCCGGCCTTCACCCTATGCCTGCCTCGTGGAGCGGGGCCCAGACTGAGCCACAGCTCCCTGTCAGCCCTCTCTGGCTGAACTCCTTCTCTCACTGAACACTGTTCTAAGATGGTGCCCACCTTATATACCTCCCTCTATGTGTGAGCCCAGGTGACTAGCAACCAATGGGCTCCTACCTATGCCCAGAGACCCACCCCTATCTGCTCCTACACCACTGGGCTTTCCTTCCCCTCCCCACTCCAGACAGGGACACATGCAGTCGTGCCTGCACTCCTGTCTCGTGGGAGCACCGTTGAACCGTCCCTCGGAAATGGGGTGTGTGGTGCATGCAGCTACTGAGTCCTGGTCCACACTCCATCCTTACCTGGGAGTGGAATATCACACCTCTGGTTTGAGGTGCAATACCCCTGTAGCAGCCGAGCCCTCGGGGTGCTACATTGGATCCTACGTGCCCTTTAAATTTGTAGGCTTTTAGCCCGGGAGAGGCATGTTTTATAATTAGGTTTAGGGTCCCATCCAAGAAAGGTCACCTTGCCGTGGTTGATGGGCACACATGAATCAACCAATTTAGGCACCAAGTACCTTCATTTTTAAAAGCATGATACAGTACCAGCTAGGTATATGAGATGGCAGTTAGAGATGAGCACCTCAGTCTGCGCGGCCCTGGCCTGGCATCCATTTCTGTCCTCAGTGACAACTGGTGTTCACTTCTGCATCCGGCAACCTCATTCTGGTATCCTTGCCCCCAGGGCTGTTTACTAGGTCCAGAGACATCATGACATCACATGAAGCTTAGTAGCTAGGCCTCATATGATGCCACAATATGTGCCATGACACTTTTTGTTTTAGGAAATTGTGGAACTAAATAAATGCCAGCGTCTCCCAGCATGCTGGACCATAGATGCTGGGTGTAGTAGTGAAAACCAATTGCCACAGAGGACCAGACTGAATGCCGGACCAGGGCAGCGCAATTCAAAGTACTCATCTGTAGTGTCAACCCATCTCATCTAATGTTGAGGACGATGTCTGAATGGTAAATCCACAGTATTGCAATTCATCACCAATTTTACCTTTTGAAATGCAAAGATGATTTGCAACAAAATCTACATGCAAGAAGTTTGCTGCAGTTACGCAGTGAAAAAACAAACAAAACAAAACCAAATTTATGCTTGAGCATACCCGTACATTGCAAAGGGAGAAATTAGCAAAGAATTCCACACAAAGAATTTACATGCTGTGGATTTACCATGCGCATATTTTCCTCAACATGTAGAGGAGATTGGTTGACACTAGAGATGAGCAATTCAATTTGTGCTGCCATGTTCTGCATGCAGTCTGGTCCTCTGTGGCACCTGGTCTTCACTACTGCACATAAAATCCACACAGCATCTTTCTGCAGTTTGTAGCTTAGCTCCTACTAATTAGACAGCATGTAAATCTACAGCAAACGCACTACATGTGTATTACTCATTGTCTGTCACCCAGCATTCTCAGATAACATGTGAGCCTGTGTGGCTAAAATCAATATATATATCAAGTGTGAAGCACAGAAGTAGATGCGGTGATGAAAATCAGTTTTATTAAATATCAATTAAAAAGCATGTATGCATAAAACACTAAAGACACAGATATATAGGATGTTGGCTTACCCATCATTTTATCTATACACATACAGTATATACACACTGCTCAAAAAAAATAAAGGAAACACTCAAATAACACATCCTAGATCTAAAGGAATGAAATATTCTCATTGAATACTTTGTTCTGTACAAAGTTGAATGTGCTGACAACAAAATCATCAATGGAAATCAAATTTATTAACCAATGGAGGCCTGGATTTGGAGTCACCCCCAAAATTAAAGTGGAAAAACACACTACAAGATGATCCAACTTTGAGGTAATGTCCTTAAAACAAGTCAAAATGAGGCTCAGTATTGTGTGTGGCCTCCACGTGCCTGTATGACCTCCCTACAACGCCTGGGCATGCTCCTGATGAGGTTGCAGATGGTCTCCTGTGGGATCTCCTCCCAGACCTGGACTAAAGCATCCGCCAACTCCTGGACAGTCTGTGGTGCAACATGACGTTGGTGGATGGAGCGAGATATGATGTCCCAGATGTGCTCAATCAGATTCAGGTATGGGGAACGGGCGGGCCAGTCCATAGCTTCAATGCCTTCATCTTCTATGAACTGCTGACACTCCAGCCACATGAGGTCTGGCATTGTCCTGCATTAGGAGGAACCCAGGGCCAACCGCACCAGCATATGGTCTCACAATGGGTCTGAGGATCTCATCTCGGTATCTAATGGCAGTCAGGCTACCTCTGGCGAGCACATGGAGGGCTGTGCAGCCCTCCAAAGAAATTCCACCCCACACCATTACTGACCCACTGCCAAACCGGTCATGCTGAAGGATGTTGCAGGCAGCAGATTGCTCTCCACGGCGTCTCCAGAGTCACGTCTGTCACATGTGCTCAGTGTGAACCTGGTTTCATCTGTGAAGAACACAGGGCGCCAGTGGCGACTTTGCCAATCCTGGTGTTCCATGGCAAATGCCAAGCGTCCTGCACGGCGTTGGGCTGTGAGCACAACCCCCATCTGTGGACGTCAGGCCCTCATACCACCCTCATGGAGTCGGTTTATAACTGTTTGTGCAGACACAAGCACATTTGTGGCCTGCTGGAAATCATTTTGCAGGGCTCTGGCTGAGCTCCTCCTGTTCCTCCTTGCACAAAGGCGGAGGTAGCGGTCCTGCTGCTGGGTTGTTGCCCTCCTACGGCCCCCTCCACGTCTCCTGGTGTACTGGCCTGTCTCCTGGTAGCGCCTCCAGCCTCTGTACACTATGCTGACAGACACAGCAAACCTTCTTGCCACAGCTCACATTGATGTGCCATCCTGGATGAGCTGCACTACCTGAGCAACTTCTGTGGGTTGTAGAGTCCATCTCATGCTACCACGAGTGTGAAAGCACAACCAACATTCAAAAGTGACCAAAACATCAGCCAGATGTGGTACTGAGATGTGGTCTGTGGTCCCCACCTGCAGTACCACTCCTTTATTGAGTGTGTCTTGATAATTGCTATCTATTGTCTATTCTATTTGCACAACAGCATGTAAAATTGATTGTCAGTGTTGCTTCCTAAGTGGAGTTTGATTTCACAGAAGTTTGATTTACTTGGAGTTATATTCTGTTGTTTAAGTGTTCTTTATTTTTTTGAGCAATGAATATCTATTCATATATAGATAGACTAAATCAATAGGTTAATAAATAGCAAAAATAATAAATCCCCAAGATACACGAGATGGATTTCATAACCAAGTGCTTAGGAAATAGTAAGCCCTTAAAGCAAGTATAAAACAGTAGGAAAATAAAAATAAATGCTTAAGTCAGCAAATTGTAAAGGCTCATCCAAACACACAGCAGTACTGCCTATGTAATGAGCTAGATTTGCTGTTCAGGAGCCTAAATAAATATCAAACCTACCCAGTAATAAAGCAATATCGTACTATGCTCCTATGTTACTGCACAGCTAGACAAATATGCTACTTAGGAAATAAGGAGTCTAGGAAAGCTGGTAGAAAACTATTACAACATGGCATGACAAGGCATAGGCAAGGTAGGCCCCCCACCAAAGACATTGCTTCTTGCCTCCCTGAGGGGGGGTGGGGGAGGGGGTGCAGTTTAAAAAAAAAAATAAATAAAAAATAACAGTGTTATGCTTGCAGCTGCCAGACACCTTCCTTCGTAGGCATTCAGCACACTGATAATGGTACTGGTGTTGTATTTATTTGCTAATGATGGTTTTGGTGCTGTATTCATATACAATTGATATCATTGATGTTCCACTTATGTATGATGATACTTTTGGTTTCATATCCGTGTACCGATGATGGTTCTGGTGATACATCACCAGACCATCATGACTACATGAATAAATCACCAGAGCCATCAGTAGTACATGAATACATCACCAGAACCACTATCAGAACAGGAATACTGCATCAGAACCACCCACTATCAGTAGATTAATACTGCTCCAGAACCACCATCAGTACATGAGTAAGGCACCAGAACCATCAGTCTTGTTTCAAGCTGTATTTGTCGCATTACAGATGCAACCACCATCATACGTATCCCTTTATCTTTAATGGGATCTATTTAGTTTCCATTAGGGTATCTGCCAAATGCTCGACACCTTAATTGAAAAGAAATGGCTCCCATTATAGTTAAGCTATATTAGTATTCGTCATTATCCTTAGGTTTGACATTTAAAATGTCAAGGGATGTCAGAGATGAATATTGCCATTTGTCCCTGGTATTGTGTTAATGGGCCGCAAACAATGAGAACTTCCTATATATAACTGTGAAATTGCACTCCTTATTAAGCCTCAACCCTAAAGTACAGCACTCTTACTTTTGCTAGTATTTTTTTGGCGAAAAAGGTAACAATTCTAGTGGATGTCGTCAGAGCTTGTTACCTGAGACATAGGTGGGCGGGTGGGGGGGGGGTTTAATGGGTCCTATTATATTACTGTCTGACCCATTCCTTTACTTGGGGCCAGGGGAGGGGGTACTCCATTGGCTTTATCTGCCTATGGTGCTGATATACCTTGTCCCAGCCTTTCCCTATTGTTTCACCTCTGCATTAATCATTTCTGTTGTTTGGGTCCATCATCAAGGTGCCCAGTCGACCCTACTGCCTATAATAGGGATTTTAGGGAGTTTTCTCATTTTACCACATGTTGCTTTTTTTTTCCCCCAGTACTTTTGATGAAATCTGTGATTCATGGTCCAACGCTCATGTGAACAAAGCCAAATAATTTAAGAACTTGAAAAGTGAGAACGACTCCAAATTTTACAAGAAACTTTAAGCCTGTTCCCTACTATAAGTTTCCAGTTTTAGATCTGGCACCAACTAAACTTCACATCTAGTACAGAAGAAACAATGTTGTCACGTGAGAGACACAAAGCAGGTAAGGATACGATGACTGAAGAGCACTAAACATGCTCATATTTGGTGAAGAAATCGATCGCCATGGATTTACTGCAATCGATCACTTTAACTGCCACCCCTCAATGAAACCTGAGTGTACCTAGTAGATAGTACAAGGCCATATATTATTGCACAAGAACCTTTTCATTCTCCCTTCTCATATCCATGGGACTTTCTTGGCTGAAATAACAAAAGCAACTGGAAAACGCTTTAAATCAAATAAATGGTGAAAAGGACACAGAAACATATGGTGTTATGCTCGTTTAAACACAATTTATTTGATTTATTGCGCTGCTTTAGACGCTGCTGTTCCGTTTCTATAAATGGGACAATACTGCGTAATGCGGTGCACGGGCCACTTAAAGGGGATCTGTCCCAGAGTAACCTGCCGCTGTCTATAAATACGACCACAATTCAGTTCTGTCAATAGCGATGATGGAAACATTGCTGCCTGTTTGCAGAAGTGGCAATAGAAACTGCAGATAATTAAAGGGGAGAACCAGTCATAGAAATGATGAGGTCTGATCTCGCACCGCACAGATTTCTAAAAACGGCTATACGCAACGATTTCCAAACTAAAGAGCTTTTCCACTAATATAAAATTCTGGCTCATTATATAAAATTGGTCAGCTAAATATTGGAAAATATGGCAATAGAAAGTTATATGATTTAATTATTGGTGCCCCATGTCGCTTATGAAAGCAGTTTGTGGGTTATGTGCCCTTGTAGCCCAGGCATTTGGTGGTTGTGTATACGCAGATGATTTCTCCCTGTATCTCTGCTCGATCCAGATATGTTCTTCATAGGCGGAGTGTAGAGCCTGTCCGTCATGCACAGTACTCTGGAACTTGTAGGGAAATTTGGTGCCAGGAGCGTCCACAGTTTGGAGATACAGAACGGAAGTTGCCACTTTGTAAGAAATAAAGTAGTAGTTTTTATGTGGTGTTAATATGTTTACAGTAACATAGAAGCCAGTTTTAATAGTAAGTAGCCCCTTTATCTATACGCATACACATTAGACTTCTGAACCACTCAATATCCGCGAGCTTGGCCAACGGTCTAATGTTTAAGGGCCCCCGACTTTCCTAGTGCCCAAATGTTCATTCTTATAACCCCTTCATTCAGTGGCTCCTCCCGGGAGAAATAACCATAGCTGCACGATATAGGTGGGCTCACAACAACAACAACCACATTCAGTCACAGAAAAAATTCCTCTGTGGATTCTAGGCATTTACCTTCCCATGTATTTTCACTGTGGATTTCATTCCACTCGGCACGAAAATCCAAAATGAAATGTGTATGTAACACATGGGAATTCTTGTGTGGATTTTTAGGAATCTGTGTTCACATAAACTACCGATGTGGCACCAACAGTTGGCATAACCACACCCCTCAAGGAGTATTTGGCATCTCGGCTGCCTACTTGGTAAACACCAAGTCACCATTATAGAGCTTTCAGCTATCTTTTACAGGTTCCTCCTGCAATCTTGTGCCAATGTATATACAAAAGAGGCCTATTAAAAAAAGAAAAAGAAAATCCAAACAAAACCCTTACTTTTGTATCACTTTAAAGTGGTTTAACACGAATTATGCTTACAGCTTCAAGGAAGGATCATCGAAATATACTACAGAAGTGATTTGTAACTCTTATATAATGTAGTATTTCCTGGATTTAGTTTTGGGGAGATCAGATAATTCCAGATCTATTTTCTTGTCATGATTTGTTAGATTCTTGCTCATGCCTTGAGCACACAATTTATTTATTTATTTTTTTTTTTATTTTACTCACTTACATAGCGCCATTAATTCCACAGCACTTCACCAGACATCACTGTCCCCATTGTGGCTCACAATCTAAATTCACAAGTCAGTATCTCTGGTACAAGTGGTGACAGTTTCACGTACCGGAGACTGACACACGCACATCTCAGTGTGTCTTCACGGACCATGTGTCCATATGCTCCACACAGAGACAAGTCCATTTTTTTGGGGGGGGGGGGGGACACATGGTCCTCAAAAGTGCCTCATGCTGAACACACAGATGACATCTGTGTGTCATTACTGTGACACGGACCAGCGCCTGGGAATCAGCGTTACAGTTAGCCCTGTTCCCAATCAGCGGTGCTGAACCCTGCCCTCCGCAGGGACAATGATGAGGGTAGTGGCAGTCTGCTCCCACAGTGTCCCCACCTGTAAAAATAAGAAAATAAAATCCATGTACTCACCTCTCCTAGGTGTCCCCCGCTGTAATCCATGCGACCGCTGCTGCCGAGGAGCCGGGGAGAATGACCCGCTCCAGAGCTGCGCTTAGTGAGTGACAGGACACCGCTCCCGAGTGGCTCATTCTCCCCGGTTCCTCGGCAGCAGCGGTCACATGGATTACAGCGAGGGACACGTAGGAGAGGAGAGTTCATTGATTTTATTATTTTATTCTTATTTTTACAGGCGGGGACACTGCAAGATCAGACTACCACTACCCTAATCATGGTCACTGCTGGTGCTGATGGCAGCGCCGGCAGGGAACAATGATGAGGGCAGTGTTCAGCACCCGGCGCTTGGGAACAGTGCTAACTGCAGTGCTGATTCCCAGGCGCCGTTCGGGTGATCCTGATGCGGCACACAGATATCTCCGGTACCGTTTTTTCCGGTACCGGAGATATGTGGACGTGTGAAAATCGGCCTTTGTATGTTTTTGGAGTGTGCCACATCCATTATTACAATGTAGATTTGGCTGAACTGAATGTTTATTAAGGAATCAAATCTGAACCGTAAGAAATGGTAACTACTGAGATCAACGTATTGGATACAATCATCAGAAAGACTCAGAGTTCCAGAACACAATATACTGTTTGACGTTGTTGTCCCAATATTGATCAAAGCTTAATTAGTATGCAGTAATAAACTACAAAAATTGTCACAGAGATGGAATACTAGATTATACCATCACTGCCATTATTAATGGGCCATAGGTGAATGGTCCTACACGACACCGAAATATACTGAACTGTTTCTAGAAAAGCTTGTTAAGTGTTACTAAATCCACAAAGTGCAACTGAGCAGATCACAAGGGGATCAGAATAGTTATCCGTTTAAGAAAACCACCGATTTATTTTTTTCATAAATAAAGTGTAGACATGAAAATAAGAAACTTTGTAATATATCTTACAAAACAATCCACTGTTTTCTACTCCTGGACTGCTCATTCAGTCTCAATTCAGGGGTAAAATCTGTCTTGAGCAAATACAGATTTTCCCATGACTGAGATAAGAGATGACAGTTGGTGCTCATAAACTTCTATGGAAAAACTGTAACTGTCGTTTCAGGAGATCTTGTAGCAGAATGTCTGTGTAGACATTCATAGAATTTTAAGATCACCATTTGTCATCTCTTATCTCAGCAATGTGAAAGTCTATCTTCACTGATTATAGATATTACCCATGGATTGAGAGCGAAAGATCAATTCAGGAGAAGAAAAAAAAAAAAGCAAACTTCTCTGATAACATTTTATAATTGATTATTTTTATGTGTACTATAAACTTATGAAATAAAAACGACTGATACTCTTTAAACTCTGCAACACCATTCTACGTGCAATCTCATAACATTCATAGTTACATACAATGCACTGACGGCAGTGTAATCCGACACAAGTTATGCAGGATTGTATCCGCCTGTACATCTATAACCTCTGTTTAGAATGGACAAGTGACATAATTCCGCATAAAGTATTGTGTACAATGTACGAGTGATAGAATTCTGCATCTTTATGTAAAGTGAACAGGTGATATAATCCCTCATTTCAATCTATATAGTACAGGGAATATAACTGTCTACTGTATGTATCTAGTGGACATGTGATATAATCCCAACCTTTTTATATATAGTGTATAGGTGATCTAATCCCACATCTCTAGAGTGTTTCTACAGTCTATATAATCCCGCACGTCTATACATATTGGACATGTGCATGTACATAACAGGTCCCATAACCTTTCAATCCCACTAGCGGACCATCATTCTACTTCCTGCTTTTAACCCTTTCCAGGGCAGCCACTGCCACGAAGTGGATTTACCATCTAATTACCAGCAGAATTTATGCTCCTGACGAACTCAGTTAGGTTGATTGATCTGTAAATGGGACGATGGCTGACAGTCAATAGCGCTGCATACAAGTTTGTTGTTCTCATTACCTGGTGACAGCTCCCCTTCGCTCAGGTCCCCAGAGTCTGTGTCCATGTTGGGGTGACGGGATTTGGAATCCGCGGCGCACTCCTAGTCAATGAGTACTTGTGTTCCAGTGGAAAAAAAAAAAATAAAAATCTTTTATTGTTCAAACAATAGTCCAGGCGTCAAGTGTACATTAATAATGAACTGAACTGGGAGTAGTTACACCATCATACATAGGACGTTTTGGTCTAACATGGCCTTTTTCGAATCATTGTCTAAAATAAAAAAAAAGGATTATACAGTTAGTAAGTGAGATAATTATAATCAAAGTCTGAAGAAATAAGTTATTACATGACATACAGATAAAATCCATTAAAATCAATGGTCAGCTCTCTATTATACTCTGAAGTACTCAATATTATAATAGTAAGCTAGAAACAATAGACAAATTATCAACTTTTATAAAGGAAACATATCATGTAGAAGTTAATAATGTGACATACTGACACCTATTCAGATGCTATAGTCCCCAGAGTATTATAATCATTTTATGTAACTAGTAATATTGATAATATTAAGAATAGTTGATGCGGGGAGAATCACAACAACCATTATTAGTAAGGCAGCATGCATCATACACAATATACATTTTAGGGACCAGAATGATATAGGTAAATGATGGGAAAGCTGCAGCCATCACGGGTACTAACGATGTTATATGAATAAACTGTTTAGTGGAGATAACACTCATGAATATGAAGATGTAGATCCAACATTGCCAGAGATGGCAGCAAGAGACATTAGAAAGGTAGGAATGCACTAGTCAGCAAGTGCAGAGACATCAGAGGAAAAGAGAGAAGCCATGTACCTGTAACAGCAGCAGAGTCTGCCTGGAGCACGGCGAGTACTGAGAGTCCTGGATACAACTGCAGGCTTATATAGGATGAGTGCAGTGACGTCACAATGGAGGGGCACGCCCCTCCGGGAGGAGTGTCATAGGCATAGCTCTGGTAGAGAACTGAGATGCATCTCAGAGCTCAAAGTAGCAGTGTAGTAATGCCACATCTGGGGGGAGGCTGTCAGGGAAGTTCTGCCTGTGTGTAGGACTGTCACATAGCATTATAGTGTAGAAGATTGTGTAATCTGGTTGTGCAGATGAAGGGTAAAATGAAACGGATAACATGACTACATACTGTGGATACAATTAATAAATGGGGCTGCTCGGTGGCTCAGTGATTAATAATAATAATCATTTTTATTTCTATAGCGCAAACATATTCCGCAGCATTTTACAATTCAAAGGGAACTTGTAAAGACAAGACTAACACATAATTCAACAGACACCAAGAGGAGTGAGGGCCCTGCTCGCAAGCTTACAATCTATAAGGAAATAAGGGGAACTCTAAGGAGATGGACATGCCGCCCATGTTCCTCCTTGAAGACACGTGTATTGTTGCAAAAGAATTTTGATGTGTAATGTGACATGTGTTATTAGTAGTGATGAGCGAGCACTAAAATGCTCGGGTACTCGATGCTCGGGTCGAGTACATTAGAATACTCGGGTGCTCGACCCAAGCAATGAGCCCAATGTAAGTCTATGGGAAACTCGAGCATTTTTCAGGCGGCTCCCCCCGGTGGTCTGCAGAGGGCCTAAAAATTGCCCAAATCAATGGGAACAGTGCTCAAATGACATGGGGACAGCATGGGGAAGACCCCTGGAAGCATTTCTGAGTCCCAGGTCACTTCTGTCAACAACGTTGTCAGAGGTATTATGCCACTTTTACGGACTCACAATAAAACATACCAAAACGAAACCAAAATGGATTTTCCTGGGAAATATGTTAAGGAACATCCTTTCCAGGGTAATGACTTGTATATAAAGCAAAATAAATAGCCAAAAACAAAAATGCTCCTCCACACCTTGAGCTATGTTCACACGTAGCGTTTTTGATGCGTTTTTTCACTTTTGCATTGCTTTCAACCGTGACAAATGCATTTACCAGGAAATGTCATTTTAACATTTTACAACCTTATCTGGCCATGTGGTGCATGAGATATCATCAGACACATCGTGTTTCATGTATGAAGGAGGCACTCTGAAAGTCACAAAGCCTATTTTTATAAGGCCATCAGGCGGCCTTTAATATTTTTAAAGGGCCAGCAGTTGGCCCTCACTATTCTTAGAGAGCCATCAGCCAGTTATGTTTTATTGTTCCCATTACTAAAGAGTGGGTCTCCTATACTGTTATTGCGTATGCAGTGAGTGGCAGGGCTGCCCAATATTGGGACGCACCCCAATACCACTTTGAAAATTTGGATGCACCCCAATACCCCTTTGAAGAGACATAGAGGAGGGCCTCCTGAAAACAATGTTCCAATTATTAGGAAGTGGGTCTCCCATTGTGTTTGCCTATGCAGTGAATGCAAGGGTGACCAAAAATTTGGAGGCACTCCAATGCTCCTTGGAAGAGATGTAGAGGGCCTCATGAAAAAATGTTCCCATTATCAGGAAGTGGGTCTCCCATAGTGTTGATCTATGCAGTGAATGCAAGGGTTGCCAAAAATTTGGAGGCACTTCAATGCCCCTTGGAAGAGACATGGAGGTCAGAGGGCCGCCTCAAAACAATGTTCCCATTATTAGGAAGTGGGTCTCCCATAGTGCTGGCCTATGCAGTGAATGCAAGGGTTGCCAAAAATTTGGAGGCACTTCAATGCCCTTTGGAAGAGACGTGGAGGTCAGAGGGCCTCTTCAAAACAATGTTCCCATTATTAGGAAGTGGGTCTCCCATTGTGTTTGCCCATGCAGTGAATGCAAGGGCTGCCAAAAATTTGGAGGCACTTTGGAAGAGACGTGGAGGAGGGCCTCATAAAAAAATGTTCCCATTAAAAAGGAGCGGGCCTCCTATACTTGTAATGCCAATGCACTAAGTGTATGGGCTGACAAACATTTACCCCTGGGGGGTATACATGAACATACTGTATAAAAATTTTTTTTTACGGGCATCATAAAGACCCTTTAAAAAAATTATGTGGGTGTTGCATCAAGGACCACGGTCACCCTGGTGATATGGTGGTGGAGGATGAGGAGAAGGAGGAGGACAAGAGCAAATAGCCAAAATCAGGAAGCGTATACCCATGTCTGGGTGTGAAAAGGTGCATGGGAATACACCTCCCAAGAAAAGATACTGGATTTAAGTTTATGTAACTCTGCTACCATTCGGTGGTCTTTAGAAGTCTGGCCCAATCCAGCCATTGTTCATTTTTATAAGAGTCAGCCTGTCAGCATTTTCAGTTGACAGGCAGATGCGCTTATTAGTTATAATAACACCAGCGGCACTAAAAACCAGCTCTGATAAAACGCTGGCAGCAGGGCAGGCCAGGACCTCCAAGGTATAGAGAGCCAGTTCATTCCACGTATCCATCTTGGATACCCAATAATTATAAGGCACAGAGGAATCATGGAGAACGTTGGTACGGTCGGCAAGGTACTCCCTCAGCATCTGCCCAAACTTTGCACTCCTTGTGAGAGTACCTCACACCTGAGGGCTTGTGCGATGGGAGGGGCAGAGAAAATTCTCCCAGAACTTTGACAGGGTTCCTCTGCCTCTTTGAAGTTGTGTCTCTCTCGCCTGTACTACTTGGTTGTCCAACGAAGTGTGCCCCCTGCCGCCAGCGTTTTCAGATGGGAATTTTTTTAATAGTTCCGCAACAAGGGCCTTCTGGTACAGCCCCATTTTTGTAGAACTGTCTGCCTCAGGAGTAAGAGATATAAAGTTCTCTTTGTAGCGTGGGTCTAGAAGTGTCACCAACCAGTAACGACTATCACCCAAAATTTTGAGAAAGCGAGGGTCATGGGAAAGGCAGCGTAACATAAACTCAGCCATGCGTGCCAGACTACTAACAGGAAAGACTTCCGTGTACTCACCAAGAGGATGACTGACCATGCTCTCCTCCTCCTCCTCTCTGTCCTCTGGCCATCCATGCTGAACAGACGGTATAACAGCTGTGCAGGTAGTACCGTCTATAGCGCATGAAACTAGCTCCTGTCCTTCCTCCGCCTCCTCCTCTTCCTCATTGTCACCCAATCCACGTTGGGATGAGATGAGGCTGGGCTGTGTGTAATCACCCTGTATGGTTCCTTGAACCATCTCATCGTGCTCCACCTGCAATGCATGCTCTTTGATTGTGAGCAGAGAGCATTTCAGAAGACAGAGAAGCGGGATGGTGATGCTAATTATGATGTCATCGCAGCTCACCATCTTGGTGGAGTCCTCAAAGTTTTGGAGGATGGTACATACGTCTGACATCAATGTCCACTTCTGAGGTCTTATGTGTGGAGTCTGAACTGAATACTGATGGCCTTGTTGATGCTGGTACTCAACAACTGCCCTCTTCTGCTCACAAATCCTTCCCAACATCTGCAGTGTAGAGTTCCAACGTGTGCGGACATCACACACCAGTCTGTGAGCCAGAAGCTGCAAATGCTGCTGAAACACGGCAAGGGCGGCGGAAGCTGTAGCTGACTTTCTAAAATGGGCACACAGGCGACGTACTTTAACAAGCAGATTCGGCAGCTCCGGGTAGGATTTGAGAAACCGCTGAACCACGAGGTTAAGCACATGGGCCAGGCATGGTACGTGCCTCGCCTCAGAGCCGCCAGCAGGTTCCGGCCATTGTCACACACGACCATGCCTGGCTGTAGGTTCAGAGGTGTGAGCCACAGATCTGCTTGCTCTTTCAGAGCTGTCCACAACTCTTCAGCATTGTGCGGTTTGTCACCTAAGCATATTAGCTTCAGCACAGCCTGTTGCCGCTTGGCCGAGGCAGTGTTGCAGTGCTTCCAGCTTGCAACTGATGTGGTCATTTCAGAGATGGAGGCTGAAGAGGAGGAGGAGGCTGAGGAGGATGAGGTGCAGGAGCTGTAGACTGTGGGGGCTACCCTGATTGATCTAGGGCCCGCAATCCTTGGCGTCGGGAGGACATGTTCCATCCCAAGGTCCAACTGGGTCACGGCTTCCACTATGTTAGCCCAGTGTGCCATCAGCGAGATGTACCGTCCCTGCCAACAAGCACTTGTCCACGTGTCCGTGGTTACGTTGACTTTCCCAATAACTGCGTTGTTGAGGGCATGGCTAATGTTTTGGGACACGTACTTGTGTAATGCGGGGACGGCATACCTGGAGAAATAGTGGCGGCTGGGGACTGAGTACCGAGGGATGGCCGCCACCATCAGTTTGCAGAATGCTTCCGTCTCCACGAGCCTAAAAGTCAACATTTTGAGTGCAAGCAGTCGTGAAATTTGAGAATTTAGTAGTGTGGCCTATGGAGCGTTGGCTGCGTATTTGCACTTGCGTTCCAAGGACTGGGGTATGGACAACTAAACGCTGCGCTAGGACAAGGACGTGAACGTGCTTCCTGATGCTGCTACTTGAGAGTGTGCAACGACAGGTGCAGGGCAGGAGGCATCTTCGCATGCACCATAGACAGGGGATTGGCTTGCATGCACAACAGCGGAAGAAGCAATGGTGCCACCCGCAGACACTGTTCCTGGACCCTGGGGTTCGGCCCACAAAGTCGGGTGCTTTACTGCCTTGTGCTTGATAATGCTGGTGGTGGTCAAGCTCGTCATTTTGCCACCCCTGCTGATGCTGGCCTGGCAGGTGGTGCAAATGGCCTTTTTGGGGTTATCGGCAGAGTCTTTAAAAAACAACCAGACTCAGGAAGACCTAACAGTTATACTAGCAACTTCCTTTGTATTGGTGTTACGGGGTACCGTTGCCTGCCATCCGTCTGCGGCCACCACACTGCTTCTTCATGCCTGTTGGGGTGCTCTGCCTCCCTCACCCTGTGTGCTGCTGTCCTCTCTCTGCATGTCCTCCTGCCAGGTTGGGTCAGTTACTATATCATCCACCACCTCGTCTTCCACTTCTGCACCCTGGTCCTCCTCCTGACTTTCTGGCAATTGAGTCTTATCATCGTCCACCACTTGTGACACTTTCCCACAGTCGCCTTCGTGAGACCGTGGCTACTCAAATATTTGGGCATCGCTACATGTGATCTCCTCTTGCCCCGCTTCAAGTGGACCGGGCGAGAGGCCCGAATCTATAAATGGAAAAGTGAACAGCTCTTCAGAGTGTCCAAATGTGGGAACAGCTGTCTCCGGGCACTCGGCATGGTGGGAGGAAGGAGGATCAGGGTGAGGAATATGCGGTCCAGACTCACGGCTACTGAGACTTGACCGTGTGGAAGACAGGGTGGTGGTGGTGGTGGTGGCGGCTAAGTGACTGGAAGCATTATCCGCTATCCAACCAACAACCTTTTGACACTGCTCTGGGTTCAATAGAGGTGTGCTGCGGTCCCCTAGGAATTGGGACAGGAAGATTGGGCGAGAAGATGTGGGTGTTTGTTGTGGCACAATTTCAGCTTGCCCACGGCCTTGTCCTCGGCATCTGCATGCACCATTACCATCACGTCCAGTTCCCCGTCCCTTGCCACGTGCCTTGCCCATTTTAAATGGAGAACAATATCTTCCATGCTCACTACAAATGACTGAATTTGGAGTGAACTTATATGTGATCCGTGTGACGGAGGAACCACAGTTTTAAATACCTGGCCTGTAGGTAACTATTTTGAACAGCAAACTGGTCTCAATTGCTTCACTGACACAGTGAAAAAAAATTTGAATGGAGGCAAAAATGGCAGTATTTTCTGAAAACGTATTTGTGATCCGTGTGACGGAGAAAACACACTTTTAAATACCTGGCCTGTAGGTAACTAGTTTGAACAGCAAACTGGTGTCAATTGCTTCACTGTCACACTGAAACAAATTTTTAATGGAGGTCAGAAATGGCAGTATTTTCTGAAAATGTATATGTGATCCGTGTGACGAAGAAAACAACAGTTTTAAATAGCTGGATTTTTAGTGCTGTAATATGGAAAGGACCTGGCTGTTTTCTGCAGTGCCAACAAGCAAATGGCGCAGAAAAACGGTGTTCCCTGGATTGCTTTTTAAGCAAATAATGAGGATTAAGATCCAAAAAAAAGTATTCCTGGCCCCTGAGATCTGTGCCTTTGTATAGAAATATCTAATAGCAGCAGAAGGCAGAATTGGAATGGAGCCTCTTGTGCTATATGCACTGCAGTCTGCTATATACACTGCCTGCCTATACACACTGCCTGCCTGATATCTATGCAGATGGATTAGTCCTCAGAAGTACTATTTGTTAAGATGGATATGTGTAATGTACGGTTTTTCTCCCTACACTACCTAATACACAAGCAAATCTCTCCCTAGCTCAGCAGCACCTTTCCCTACTCTGCCTGATTCCAGAGTGACTGTGACGAGCACGGCAGCGCCAGGTCTGATATAGACCTGATGACGCTGTGCGGCCAGCCAATCACTGTAATGCCACAACCACCATGGCTGCGGCATTACAATGAGTGGCAGGCAATCCCTGCATGTGGATTGGCGCTCTAAAGAGCGCCAAACATGCAGGGAGGGCACCCAGCATCCACCCGAGCATCTCGCAAGTACTTGGCGAGCTCCGAGCATCTCGAGTACTGAGATGCTCGGGCGAGTACCGAGTACTTGCGAGTATGCTCGCTCATCACTAGTTATTAGTGATAGGTTGTGTTTTGCTCGCCAATAGGGAGAGTTAGTGTTAATGTTTGGGACTAGCCCAGAGTGACAGTTTCCTGTCAGGACATCAGATAGGGCCCAGCGTGCCACAGAAGCAGACTTAAGGTCTGCCCAGTCAGCAGAGCCACCTGATGTGGGTGTCCCTAATGTGGGTGGAGACCAGGTCAGAGGATAGCAGGATTCTGAGTAGGAAGAAAGAGAGATAGTGACCGAAGGACAGAGTGATCAACTGGAGACGGGTCCTGGGACAGGATGCTTAACAGTACGTCCCCGAGTTTATAACTTAGAGAGGTAACGGGCCAGGATGCTCCAGAAAACGTGAGACGAGAAAAGTGCCCCCCGCGGGAGTTCCAAGGTGTCAGAAGCCGAGAAGCAAAGTACCAATGTCACGCAGTGCTTTGGGACTATGGGAACTAACCAGGTCCCTAGGACTAGGGGCGCCTTAGTCTATCCCTGTCCCCCGGATTACTCCTGAAGGTGAAGATGCCAGGTTCATGAGCCTTGCTATGCTCCTCTAACAACCCTTATCTTTCCCCTCCCCCGCCCAGGGAGTGGGAAGCCATAGTGTATAGGATAACACTAACCAGGCAAACAAAAGAAGATGGACAGTGATAAATGAAAATAACTATCATACAAAATACACTCACCAAACAACAGAGTGGAACACAGGGGAGTTAAAGGAAGGAGAAACCAAATAGGAGAGGATGAGGATGTACACACTAACAAAACTCCAGGCAACAATCTCCTGAACAAATCTCCAAATACCAACTCCAACCACGAGCTACACCAACAACTCCAAACCAGGTAGTAAGAACTAACACTGGCAATTCCTAAATGCAAGATTCAAGCATATATAGGAGAGGGGAGTAGCCAACACTGAACATCTGAGACAATCCAAGTAGGAAAGCTCCAACTGAACAGATTAACCCTTGCATTGCCAGCAAGGAAAAAACCTGCACTGTTTAATACAGGGATGTCAAACTCAAAACACAGAGGACCAAAATGAAAAACTTGGACAAAGTCGCGGGCCAACCAGTATCCAGGATAATGGGCCCCACACTGTCCTCCATACAGAATAATGGGCCCCACATAGTCATCAAAAGAGTATAATGACTCCATATAGCTTTCCATACAGTATAATGGGCCCAACATAGTCCTCCATACAGTATAATGGACCCCACAAAGTCCTCCATACAGAATAATGGGCTCATTCTGCACAATCCACAAGCAGGAACTTCACAGTTACACGTGGCGATACATTACTTCCATTACATTTTACATCAACCCTGCATACCATTATGGGAACCTCCATATTTCCGAGGACCTAATGGTTCAAGGTGTGTCGTTATGGCCCCTCACAGCTAGTCTCAATGCCTAGTTGATTTGTGAGGACTTCACTGGATAAAGTATGTCAACAGGACTCCTTACTACTATTCCCCAAGCGCATTTGATGAGGGCAACATGCTCTTTGCTGCGCCACTGTGTGAAGCCCAGCTGTGCTTGGTATCACAAATCCTAGAAGGGTGTATTGAAGGATTCCTCCACAAGAGGCCCCCATAACCATTCACACATCTCCACCTTCCACCTCAGACCACCAGAGGGAGCCCGTTAGGGCTATAAAAGGGAAGGAGGAGCCAGGCAGCTCAGTTCCTCTGAAGAGTTCAGCAAGTACAAACCTGAATGCAGAGTCAAGCTCAGAGAGTCTAAGTGAGAGTCTAAGTGAGAGTCTAAGTTGGAGTACAGTCTGGTTTAGCAGTGAGTCCAGTGCAGTCTGAGAAGAGTTACCTCAGAGGACAAAAGCCTGTTCCAGCTCCTGCAATTGCTATCCTGCAGTGGAGCTTATCCAGATCAAGACTCCGTGTAGCTCAGAGAGGTGAGCTTGAGGTGTGCCGGCGCCATAAGATCGGTGAAGCGCGGCAAGCTGCCGTTAGTGTGAGTAGCCTATTGAGGGCCCGAGTAGGCCGTAGGCGAGTAGAGAGAGTTAGTTCATAGGGGGCAGAGGAGCTTAACTAGCTCACCCCGAAGAAGCAGTTACCGGACACCGGGTACGAAGCTTACCGGGATCTCCATGATCCAGTAAGATAAAACGGAATCCCTGGAGAACTACAAGTCCCAGGATCGCTAAAGTGCTGATACGTACCAGAGCCAGGAGACACATAGGCCCCGTAAGTCGGGAGCGTGTAATCCAACAGAAGGCCCTACCACAAGGTCAGCCAGCGCAGGACAGAGACAAAGTTAGGCCTAGCTCCAGGCAGGTCAGAAACTTACTACGCAGAGTCAAGAAGCAGGAGGCCCAAAACCCGCTCATTGGGGAGGATCCGGACATACACCCTTCACCCTACAGTGCTCCGGGGAGTGCCTGAATTTCCATCAGTAAAAGGTACTGAAGTCACTATTGTGTCCGTCCCTGTTCTTGCTCTGGCCCGGCTGAGTCTCTCCGTCCTGCATACCCCGTCCGTACCCTGCCCTGAGGCCTAGCTCCACCTGTGGGAAGCCATACCATCTAGCTGCCTTATCACCGGCCTCAGTGGACTGCGCAGCGCTGGTGAATATCATCAGAAACCATAGGTGACGTCACGAACTTTTATATCTATAAACGCCTTTTTAAAGAGAGACCCCAGAGTACGGGCCCGGGAGCCGACCACCGCGACCTCCTTAAGGCTAAAGGCCCGGGTAACCGAGTCATCCCCCATCCCCTGGGCTAGTCTTCTCTTGTGGCGTCACGAACAGGATTGCGTGCCCGCTGCAACGACGGCGTGTTTTGCCCGTTGCCACCGGGTACTGTGCGCCTTTATTCTGAACTGTGTACGTAAAGTTGTGGTGAAGGTTGCCGCCATTGTTGGGCCGCTGAGCGAGAAGAAGGGCGTAACCGCGGGAAAATAAGGGACGTACCTGCAAAAGAGCGCGAAGTCCCGGATACGCCCCACGCCTCGACGTCAAATCAGGAAGCGCCAGGTCCTGTACGGAGCGTCGCTGAACACTCTGACGTAGGACGCAAGCGACGCAAGGTCCTGAAGATAACCGTCACCTGCGGAGCTGCGGCCTACCGGAAGAAAAACCAGAAGGTAGGCCACGGTTAACTAGGGGGGCGCTAATGTGTCCGACGAGCAGCGGAACACCGACCTGCCGGTCAACGTCCCTGAAGTTCAACCCGCGCCCGATGATGAGCAGGCCGAAGCCGCCGCTCCACCAGCAGCGCCTGTAACACCCGTAATCCCTATGACTTTACCGTACATCCCTGGAGCAAAGTGGCTCCCCCAGTACAACGGCAAACCAGATACCCTGTCTGGATTCAAGCGGAAGATATGTGGTATCTTAGACATGTACTCTATGACCGGCAAACAAAGAGCTGTCGTTGTATTAGGACAACTGATCGGTGCTGCGGAACGGGAGGTGGAAACATGGTCAGCCGCAGACCAGGAGTCAGTGTCCACAATATTCCAAAAACTACAGACTGTATTTGAGGACCTTACTGAGGCCGATCGCCGGATGAGGTTCTACAGCTGCTCCCAACAACCAGAGGACAATGTTCGGGACTACGCCTGACGTCTCCAAGGGGCCCTGCGGGCTCTGAACCAGGTTAGTCCAACCAGCGTTGAGAATGAGAACAAAATGCTGAAGGAACAGTTTGTCCGGGGACTGAGGTCTCCAGAGGAGAGCAGGACTGTGCGTTGGTGGTCCCTGGATCATCCGGGTGCCACCTTTGACAATCTTAAGGACATGGCTATAAAAGGACTGCAGCCCCTGGAAACAAATGCCATCCAACGTTACCAGGGTGGGGCTACTCCAGTGCCTGCTACACCCACCTTATCCCCAGTGGCTGCTGAAGTTAAAGTCCCAGCAACGTCCCCTAAAGAACTGGACAGTCTGCGCTCTGAGGTGCGTCAGTTGAGCAAAACTCTGACCACCATGCTGAATGCTTTGCAGCTGCGGACGGAGCCCGAGGAAGGAGGGAAGATCCTGCTAGCCGATAGCCCTGAGGATGTCCCCTGGATGCGCAGGAGGAGGAGGCCAACACCGCCCTCGCCGAGGACCAGTGACCAGCGTTGTCCACCGAGGGACCCGACCTGCTACCAAGGCCGCAAGATCGGACACCTCGCCCAGAAGTGTCCTTTAAACGAGAAAACCCTGGGTCCGAGGGCCGACACCCAGGAGTAGACTCACCAGGCCCATCAGACTGGTACAACAGGTTCGTCGGAGGAAGACCTTTCCTGTCCATTGTACTGGACGGGATCCCGATGCATGCCCTGCTGGACACAGGATCTCAGGTAACAATCATGCCTGAAGTCCTCTACAAGAGGTTCTGGTCCATGGACGATCTACGTCCGCCAGCTCCAAATTTGTCTGTATATGCTTCAACCTACTCGGGGTTAAGAACGTGACCGTAAAGGTGGGGAGAGTGGAGCTGAAGGACCAGGGACTAATTGTAGTGGAGACTAATCCTGATGACAGCAACCCGTATATGGTTTTAGGCACTAACATTGTTGGTAACTGTTTGGGAGAGGTTGTGTTCTTGCTCCAACAGATCGCCGACACTGCCAGACCGAGACAGAGAAGGGCACTGCAAAGGGAGATCCGAGTCCTGATGTATCAGCAGCAAGTAAGGCTAACAGACAGTGAAATCGGTAACGTGAGGGTAACAGACCCAATACCCATTGTCGTTCCCCCAATGAGTGAAATGCTCATCTGGTGTAGAGCTGCCATAGGTCTTAGAGGACAGAGCTATCAGGCGGTAGTAGAACCCCTTTGCTCCGAACATAGACCCACGCTCTTAATCGCCAGGGGAGTGGTGGATGTACGTAATGGGAGGGTGCCTGTCCGTCTTCTTAACCTAGGGGAAGATGAGGTCAAATTGCCACGTTATGCCACTGTTGCCAAATTACATGCTGTCAATAATAACTGCATCCATGGGGCGGAGTCCTTAACCTCACCAGATGAAGTAGAGGATAATGACCCTGCAACCCAGGTGGAGGATTGGTGTCAACAGCTCCATGTTGGGACGGACACCACTCCTGCCCATCAAAAACAGGGTGTACACGGGGTGGTTCAGGAATGCTCGCAGGTGTTCAGTAAACATCCACTTGACTTCGGGAGGGTTAAGGGGGTTCAACATCATATCCCCACAGGCAATCATTCCCCAATCAAAGAACGTTATAAGCCTATACCCCCAGCTCACTACCAGAAGGCAAAAGAAATGCTGCATGACATGAGGAAGGCGGGAGTGATAAGGGATAGTTGTAGTCCCTGGGCGGCTCCCCTAGTGCTGGTTAGGAAAAAGGATGGGAGCATGAGAATGTGTGTAGATTACCGTCAAGTAAATCGCATTACACATAAAGATGCATACCCTTTACCACGCATAGAGGAGTCCCTAGCTGCCTTGAAGTCTGCAAATTACGTTTCCACCCTTGACCTCACTAGTGGGTACTGGCAAGTAGCTGTGGCTGAGGAGGATCGAGAGAAGACGGCCTTCACCACCCCGATGGGACTCTGCGAGTTCAACAGCATGCCGTTTGGACTCTGCAATGCCCCCGGAACGTTCCAGAGATTGATGGAGTGCTGCCTGGGACACCGCAACTTCGAGACTGTGTTACTTTACCTGGATGACGTAATTGTGTACTCCAGAACGTACGAGGACCACTTGAAACACCTGGCAGAGGTATTTGAGTCACTGTCCCTGTACGGGATGAAGTTGAAGCCCTCAAAGTGCCACCTGCTCAAGAAGAAGGTACAGTACCTGGGACACATTGTCAGTCCGGAAGGCGTAGCACCAGACCCGGAGAAAGTCACAGCCATCCAGAAGTGGCCGGAGCCGAAGAACCTCAAGGAGGTGGGTCAGTTCTTGGGACTAGTATGATACTACCGGAGGTTCGTAAAGGACTACACAAAGAAAGCAGCTCCTCTGCAAGACCTCCTGGTAGTGCAGTCCCCCAAAGGCAAAAACCCTCCATTCCACTGGGGTAAGGAGCAAGCAGAGTCATTTCAGGAGATGAAGGAGATCCTGACAGGTGATGAGATCCTAGCCTACCCTGACTACAGCCAACCGTTCCTGCTGTATATGGATGCCAGCAATGAAGGCCTGGGCGCTGTCTTAAATCAGAAGCAGAATGGGCAAGAGAAAGTCATCGCATACGCAAGCAGGAAGCTCCGTCCGACTGAGAGGAACCCAGAGAACTATAGCAGCTTCAAGTTGGAGTTCCTGGCCTTAGTCTGGGCCATCACTAAAAGATTCAAGCACTATCTGGCTTCCAGCAAGTTCACTGCCTTTACTGATAACAACCCCTTGACCCATCTTGAAACAGCTAAGTTGGGGGCTCTGGAACAACGATGGATGGCTCGGCTGTCAAACTACCAATTTACAATCAAATACCGGGCGGGCCGCAAGAACGCCAACGCCGATGCCCTGTCTAGGATGCCTTACCAGTCAGACACAGAAGAAGAAGTGGATGACCTGGAAGAGATAGAGCTACCTGCCTTTCACCGGAATGGGATGATCCATGAGCAGAGAGCATCGAGGAAGCAGCGTGGAAAGACGTTAAACCCCCTTCCTCACCACAGCTGGAAAGAGACCCAGGACAGCGACCCGGTTGTCAGCCGCATTAAACAGCTGATAACCCAAGAAGGTGCCTCCCTGGAGAAAGATGCGTCTCTGCAAGCAAAGCAGCAGTGGAACGAGAGAAGCCAGCTGTTTATTTACCGTGAGAAGCTGTGCTGGAGGTACGTCAATCCAAAAACTCATGAGATGGTATGGCAGATAGTAGTCCCTAAGACAGACATCCAGATGGTATTGGAAGCTTACCATGATCAGGCGGGGCACTTTGGCTGGAAAAAGCTAGAGACCCTGCTGAAGTGTCGATTCTTCTGGGTAGGAATGCACAGCTCCATTGAAAGGTGGTGCCGGGACTGTGGACCTTGCGGCCTAAGAAGGAAAGACTTCAGCAGCCAGAAGGCACCCCTGCAGCCCATCAAGATGACTCGGCCCCTGGAGATCGTGGCCCTGGACCATGTCAATCTCTCCTCCAGCAGGTCAGGGTACTCCTATGCTCTGACCATGGTAGATTACTACTCACGTTTTCTGGTGGTCGCCCCCGTCAAAGACCTGACGGCAGAGACAGCAGCAAAAACGTTCCAAGCGTATTTCTGCAGACCCCATGGCTACCCTGAGCAGGTGCTGACCGACCAGGGCCCGGCCTTTGAGGCTGAGTTGTTCAAGGAGTTCTGCCATCTCTACCGGTATAACAAGATAAGAACTACACCTTACCACCCACAAACAAACGGTCTCTGCGAAAAGATGAACAACATCATCGACCTGCTAAAGACCATGCCACTTGAGGAGAGAAATCAGTGGCCAGACCTACTACCAGACCTAGTGGATCTGTACAATCATATACCAGTCAGTTCCACCAATTGCACTCCGGCATATCTCATGCGGGCAAGGCCAGGAAAGCTGCCCATGGATCTGGAGCTTGGTGTTGTTGAACCTGAAGCTGATATGACCACTGAAAACTGGGACAAGACCAGACAAGAGCAGTACAGAAGGGTACAAGCTTGTGTCAAGGACAGTCTTACTCGGGTGAGAGAAAAACAGGAAATGCACTACAACAAAAACGCACCAGCAGAACCTTTCACACCAGGTGAAACAGTACTAAAAAGGAAAAGACGTAACCACAAACTTGATGACCAGTGGGAAAAAGAACCCTACACTGTGTTACCGTCAAGATTTGACAACAAAAAGACTTGTATAATCAGTCGAGATGGAGGAAAAACATCTACAACAGTGTCCAGGGACCACTTAAAGTTGTGTCCAGACTTACTGAAACCCCAAGAAAAAGTGTCTCTCACAATCCAGGAAGAACCTAAAGAAGCGGTGATACACACTGACCTTGGAGACTTCCCAGCTGATTGGTCTCAGATAGGAGGTGCAGTAATCATTCCAGTACTCCAATTCTATGAACAGCCAGAAAACCCTCCACAGCAAGTTGTACCTGTAAGTGCTGCAGAAGAGCCAGCTCAAGAAGTATCCCCGGATGAAGGGTCCCCGGCAGGAGCAGAGCAAGAAGGCCCAGCCAATGGTAGACTTGCCAGTCCAAGAGAGAGGTTAAGGCAGTTTTACAACATGGTTACATGTAGAACTGGTAGAGTAACTGAGAATACAGACACTGACACTCCACCAAGCACAGCACTACGCAGGTCAATACGTAGCACAAGAGGTAAACCTCCTGTTAGGCACACTCAGTAGATAGTTAAAAATCTCTGAAAATATATATAGTTACCCCTGGGGTATTGTAAATTAAATTGTAATGTACTGCATAACTGTTTATTTTCATGCATGCTTATCCATTTGTGCTTTTTCCTTTTAATTCTTTATTACCTACATAATGAACTTTGTGGCTGAGGACTGTGTGCAGCCCAAAAACTGCTTTTGTATATAATTGCGCTCTCTGGAGTGCCCCTTTTAGGTGACCTCAGAAGAAAAACCTGTCTGGAGTGGCTCTTTTGGAGGTCCAACTCGGGATCTTCATGCCCGGCAGCCACCCCAGGGCCAACGTAGAGGGTGTAGGACAGGTCCCTCAAAAACCACAAAGTACTCTACTTTGTGAGATGGACATCCTTTTTGGGAACCTCACCACAAGAGACTTGGATTCTGAGGACACTCTGTATTTGTTTTGTTATGCACCGTTTAAGATTCGAGCCTCCCATAAAGGGAAGATTATTCTAGTATTGCTTATGTTCCTATTGTTACTGTTTTATAAAATGCACTTCATCCCGGGAGTGCTGAGTTTAACTAGGGGGGAATGTGAAGCCCAGCTGTGCTTGGTATCACAAATCCTAGAAGGGTGTATTGAAGGATTCCTCCACAAGAGGCCCCCATAACCATTCACACATCTCCACCTTCCACCTCAGACCACAAGAGGGAGCCCGTTAGGGGTATAAAAGGGAAGGTGGAGCCAGGCAGCTCAGTTCCTCTGAAGAGTACAAACCTGAATGCAGAGTCGAGCTCAGAGAGTCTAAGTGAGAGTCTAAGTGAGAGTTTAAGTTGGAGTACAGTCTGGTTTAGCAGTGAGTCCAGTGCAGTCTGAGAAGAGTTACCTCAGAGGACAAAAGCCTGTTCCTGCTCCTGCAATTGCTATCCTGCAGTGGAGCTTATCCAGATCAAGACTCCGTGTAGCTCAGAGAGGTGAGCTTGAGGTGTGCCGGCGCCATAAGATCGGTGAAGCGCGGCAAGCTGCCGTTAGTGTGAGTAGCCTATTGAGGGCCCGAGTAGGCCGAAGGCGAGTAGAGAGAGTTAGTTCATAGGGGGCAAAGGAGCTTAACTAGCTCACCCCGAAGAAGCAGTTACCGGACACCGGGTCCGAAGCTTACCGGGATCTCCATGACCCAGTAAGATAAACCGGAATCCCTGGAGAACTACAAGTCCCAGGATCGCTAAAGTGCTGATACGTACCAGAGCCAGGAGACACATAGGCCCCGTAAGTCGGGAGCGAGTAATCCAACAGAAGGCCCTACCACAAGGTCAGCCAGCGCAGTAAAAGATACTGAAGTCACTATTGTGTCTGTCTCTGTTCTTGCTCTGGCCCGGCTGAGTCTCTCCGTCCTGCATACCCCGTCCGTACCCTGCCCTGAGGTCTAGCTCCACCTGTGGGGAGCCATACCATCTAGCTGCCTTATCACCGGCCTCAGTGGACTGCGCAGCGCTGGTGAATATCATCAGAAACCATAGGTGGCGTCACGAACTTTTATAAACTTGATATCTATAAACGCCTTTTTAAAGAGAGACCCCAGAGTACGGGCCCGGGAGCCGACCACCGCGACCTCCTTAAGGCTAAAGGCCCGGGTAACCGAGTCATCCCCCATCCCCTGGGCTAGTCAACTGCATCTTTAGTTTCCCATAGGAGAACTCGTGTCCCTGCCTGGCCATCATCTCCTTCATGGCACTCAGACCTGACTACCCTATAGCTTCTAATCTAGTATAGATACCATCTGCTTTAGATTCACCTGCCTGAGATAAGGAATCCTTTCTTCAGCTTAGTCCTTGTTTTAGGCCTCCTGGCCTGAGATAAGGAAGCATATAAGAAAAAAACGCTGCACAGTGGTATTAGTAGGTGCTCGAGTAGGGGCCGAACCCGTACTGTATAGAGGAATAACCTCGGCACTCAAAGCAGGATTAGGTGAACAATAAATTTTATTGCAGTCCCAAAATAAATCAAACGTTTTGGTCAAATTGACCTTCATCAGCAAAACAGAATGACTGTATAGGGGTTCTAGGCAGGGTGCCAGGACAAAGTGTCACATAAAGACTCTTGGAAGCTGCGTGCAGGGAGCCTGGTAGCGAACGCGGTGTCCACCGCTTGTTCCTCGACGTTTGATTTATTTTGGGACTGCAACAAAATTTATTGTTCACCTAATCCTGCTTTGAGTGCCGAGGTTATTCCTGAGATAAGGAAGCAGTCCTCCTCTTAAGGCCCCGTCACACATAACGAGATTGCTAGCGAGATCGCTGATGAGTCACGTTTTGGTGACGCAATAGCGATCTCGCTACCGATCTCGTTATGTCTGACAGGTAGCAACGATCAGGCCCCTGCTGTGAGATCGCTGATCGTTACAAAGCTTCCTGGACCATTCCTGGGTCGTTGCGCTCCCGCTGGGCAGTGTGCATCGCTGTATTTGACACCTTGTCAACAACCTCGCTAGCGATTCAGAACTGAGACACGTAGAGGTGCATAAATTGGACTTTTCTGCGTTCATCGTCCCCGATTGGTGGTCGCTACTGCGTCCTTGTTTTTTCGGATCCCACCAGCGTTCTCCGGCTGTGACTCCACTTTGAACAAATCAGACATCTTTAGCGAAGTAGGTATTGTTTGGGGTCTCAAATGAGTTTCCATTTTTAGTTCATTTATAGGACATCTACCAATTATCTGCTATCATTGCTCTTCAGGGAGGGAGGGCTTGGCTTCTATCTGTATATATATGCTTTTGCATGGGCAGATATTTTAGGGGTCTCGTGCACACACACCCACACAGCACGTTTTCTGACACGCTGTCGTGGCCAACCGCTTAAGAGTTTTTCATACGCCAATTAACATGAAGCTTAAATCAATAGACTCTGTTCTTTTGGCCTGTTGCACGCTTCAAAACTTTCTTCGTCCACGTGATGCAATTACGTACTGTCCGCCTGGCTTTGTGGACTCTGTGGACCGAGCCAATGGGGAAGTGGAGCTCGGTGAATAGCGTGCAAACGATCCTGCAATTGCAGGCCTTCAACCAGTGGGACATGGCAGAAACACCCACGATGCGAAGACCTGCCGCGACAACTGCTGCCAGTATTTTAACGGTCCTGGTGCCCCGTCACACATAACGAGATCGCTAACGAGATCGCTATTGAAGCCAAGCCCTCCCTCCCTGAAGAGCAATGATAGCAGATAATTGGTAGATGTCCTATAAATGAATTAAAAATGGAAACTCATTTGAGACCCCAAACAATACCTACTTCGCTAAAGATGTCTGATTTGTTCAAAGTGGAGTCACAGCCGGAGAACGCTGGTGGGATCTGAAAAAACAAGGACGCAGTAGCGACCACCAATCGGGGACGATGAACGCAGAAAAGTCCAATTTATGCACCTCTACGTGTCTCAGTTCTGAATCGCTAGCGAGGTCGTTGACAAGGTGTCAAATACAGCGATGCACACTGCCCAGCGGGAGCGCAACGACCCAGGAATGGTCCAGGAAGCTTTGTAACGATCAGCGATCTCACAGCAGGGGCCTGATCGTTGCTACCTGTCAGACATAACGAGATCGCTAGCGAGATCGCTATTGCGTCACCAAAACGTGACTCATCAGCGATCTCGCTAGCGATCTCGTTATGTGTGACGGGGCCTTACGTCTTTGCTAGGCCTCCTTGCCTGAGAACCAGAATCTGTCTGCCACTTAGTCCTTGTTTTCTTCAGAACATGCTAATCGAAATGGCCTCCCTTCTTGGCACACCAACACCCATTTAAATGCAGGTCTGCGAGCAACAAGACCATAGGTCTATTCACTTCTCAATACTTTCCCTATCTAATAACAGCAAATTGCATTACCTTGTGCCCACTTAGCTCCTCCCATTCTGGGCTGGTCCCATTAGTCAATTCTGTCTGCAGCTAACTAACTGTTGCTGGGTACAAAATAGTACCTACATGTACCTAAGCTGAAAGACCATTGCATGTAAACAAGTTCATATTTGGCATTCATCTATCTTAGGCATTTTAAGTGGTCATGCTCCCTACTGGTAAGTCAGACTAATATCCCCGTTACCCATTAGATAGTAGTTGAAGTCCCTATACAGATTAGAATAACATCAGTCGAACAAGCTAATAACGACAGGTTTGGCCAACAGTCTATTGTGTATGAGGGCCTCTGACAGATGATTCTTGGTCGACAGAAGTATTTAGCTTGTCTGATTTAGAACTGCAGATCCTTCTGTTCTCAAGAGACAAGCTACCAAGAGCACAAGAGCACTACTGTTCATGGGAGAGTTGGGTGAGATAACTGATGACTGAAGAATCAGCCAAACCATCGTTCAGCCGACAGCTATCTAAAGTGTATGGCTTTAGTCCAGCTGACATATATGGCCTCATTCAGACAGCTGTGTTTTCAGTCTTCGTGTTGTCTATGTGTGCAATGGACAGCACGCAGACCCTACAATATTCAGTTGTGAAGTCTGACAAATTAAGGATTACTACATCTACATTAATTCAGCATTAGACACACCCACTGTACAGGACAGAACTTCCATTAGTACATTAATACAGCACCAGAACCACCATCAATACATGAATACAACACTAGAACCACCATCAGTACATAAATACAACAGCTGAATCATCATCAGTTTATAAATACACGCCAGAACCACCATTAGTACATGAATACAGCACCAGAAACACCACCAGTTCATGAAGACAGCACTAGGTTCCCCATCGATAGGTGAAAACAGTACCAGAACTATCATCAGTATCAGAATCATCAATACATGTCTGCATCATCAAAACCATCATGAGTATAGGAATACAGCACCAGAACCATCATCAGTACATGAATACATCCCTGGAACCACCATTAGTACATGAATAGATCACCAGAACCACTAAAAGTACTTGAACACATCACCAGAACTGCTATCAGTACATGAATACTGCACCAAAACCACCCACTATCAGTAGATGAATACTGCCCCAGAATCACCACTAGTAAATGAATACATTACCAGAACTGCCATTAGTACATGAATACTGCCCCAGAACCATCATCAATACATCACCAGAATTATCATCAATACAGAAATACAGCACCAGAATCATCATTAGTACATGAATACAGCACCAAGCTTAGTACAGCAATCAACAGCAATGTCAGGTCAGTCCCTGGCACATACAGTTGTATCACATGAATCTGCAACTTCCAATATTTATTACTAACCATCATCAGACTGCGGACCATATTGGACCCACAGAACTGATTAAATGTTTAATAATGCTACTTCTTGTGCCCAAACAGCAACTTATCTTTTGGGAGATATTTTATAGGTTTTAGGCTCTTTAACTCTGAGCAGATTGATGTGGGTCACAGTGAGCAGCTCAGAAGACAGGAGCACATAGAAAGTCCATGACTTTCTACTGCATCCGTACTCTGCTGTGTGTGCTCTCCTGTCTTCTCCCGAGCAACACAATTCTAAGAGGTCTGTTGAGTGATCGGTGGGGTGTCAGGACTGAGACCTCACCGATCTGCTTAGAATTAAAAGGCCTAAAATATTAAAAAAAATTCCCAAAAGTTTAATTACTATTTAACGTGCATTTACACTGGCTGTCAATCACCTGATGCACTACCAAAATGTTTGTCAGGTGAAATGATTTTTAAACCCGCTTAAGTGTCAATGTTCTTGGCAGCAGATTATCCTTGGTAAATATGTGCTGTTGTGAACAATGCTATTCTGTGCGCAAACAACAATCATGTTAACGATCTTTCGGTATATGTGAGAGGCTAATAAATTACTGCTGGTCAGTTTTATACACAAAGCTGATCGGCGGTCATTTAAAGGCCACAATTAGCCAGTGTAAATGCACCCTTAGATTCAGGTACCTTTTAGGTGATATCATCTCTGATTATCCCTTTTTTCATCTGTTCCTGATGGTTTTCTGTAGTACATCTCGAAACAGTGTCCTTAAAAATAACAGTGTAATTATAATGCCCTTTGAAAAATAAATCTGCCCGAGCTGTGCTCTAAAATATTCCCCTAAATAAATGAGTAAATAAGACCCCCAAAATGTACCACTTATGATACAAGGCCTCCACACGATCCTCTTCTATAAAATATTGCCTCCACACATCCCCCTTTATGTACTATGAATGCCACACCGATCTTGTAAACTACAACAGCTACACTGCACACCTTTTAGAACTATAATTACCACATTGTCCTCCCTTATGAACTATAATTGCCACATCATCCTATCTTATGAAGTACAACTGCCAGGATGCCCCGTAATAGACTATAAGCTTAAGAATCATACCCACCACACCAGCCTCCATCATGAGCTAAGGCCTCCACACTATTCGATCCCATGCTGTCCTTATAGCCAAACTGTCCCACCACACTGCCCCCTCTCCATACTGTGCCTCCTCTTCACACTGCCCCCTCAAACTAGCACCTTTCTATATTGGGACCCTCATTTTACACAGTCCCCCAAATGGTGCCTTTTTAAACTATCCCCCATTTCCTTCATACTATGCCCTCACATTATCTCTCTCTCTGTAGATTGAACACCCACCCCTCTCCCCACCCATATAGTATTTCCTTGTATCTTCAGGTCCATAAAGCGCTAATCTTCTACCGGCTCCTGCGTCTTTGCACCACAATGTGAATAGAATTTAATGCAGGGAATCCCCTCTTCTACAAAGATGCTGGTTTTAATATTTGCACCACAAGAAAATCTATAGCGGCATATGACCGCCAGATAAGAAGAGATTCTGACAATGAGATAATAAAAAACAATTTTATTTCAAACATAAGATAAAAGTATAATAAAAGAATGTTATCATATAAGGTCGCACACAGGAACATGAACATCAATGAAGTCAAAGTAAATAACCCAAACTGGACACGGTAATCAAATATTAGTAAAATAGAAAATACTCAACCAAATACTGTGCAAGAGCTACAGGGGGAGTATTTTAAATGTTTATCTGAAATGTACAATAAGCTCTCAAATATAGTAATTAGTGTTGAGCGAGCACTAAAATGCTTGGGTGCTCGAAGCTCGGGCCGAGCTCGCCATGATACTCGGGTGCTCGGCCCGAGCAACGAGCCCAATGTTAGTCTATGGAAGACTCGAGCATTTTTGCGGTGGCACCCCCGGCAGTCTTTTAAAAACCTAACAAGTGCCCAAAACGATAGTGACAGTGCTCAAATGACATGGGGACAGCATGGGGATCGCCCCAGGAAGCATTTCTGACCCCCAGGTCACTGCTGTCAACAACGTGGTCAGAGGTATTAAGCCACTTTTACAGGCTCACAATAAAACGTTCAAAAACGAAACTGAAACTTTTTTCCTGTGAAATATGTTAAGGATAGTGTTGAGCGATACCTTCCGATATCAGGAAATATCGTATCGGATTGGATCGGACCGATACCCAAAAAGTATCGGATATCGCCGATTCCGATACCGGAAACCAATGCAAGTCAATGGGACACAAATATCGGAATGAAAATAAACCCTTTCTTTCCTTGTAGGTTAATTCTACATGAAGTAAAACAACTAAGAATAATGTAGAATGTATTACGCGAAAAGCCGGCAATTCATCAGCGGCATACACTGGTACCCGACAATTTACAACAGAAAGAATAGAGCTTCACACATAGATTAGATAGATAGAAACGTGTCAGTCACATATATATGAAGTACAGTGACAGTGTTGCTTACTGTACTTGTCATTTAGTGTAAAGTATTTATTTAAAAAAATAATTGTGTTTTCATGCACTGTCTCTTTAAAAAAGCCGGCCGGCAATTCAGCTGCGGTACCCGACAATTTACAACAGACAGAATAGAGCTTCACACATAGATTAGATAGATAGAAACATGTCAGTCACATATATATGAAGTACAGTGACAGTGTTGCTTACTGTACTTGTCATTTAGTGTAAAGGATTTATTTAAAAATATAATAGTGTTTTCATGCACCGTCTCTTTAAAAAAGCCGGCCGGCCGGCAATTCAGCATCTGTACCCGACTATTTAGAATAGAAGGAATAGAGAATCATACATAGATTAGATAGATAGAAACATGTCAGTCACATATATATGAAGTACAGTGACAGTGTTGATTACTGTACTTGTCATTTAAATTTAATTTTTTTTTAATTATTTCATGAAATAATTTTTTAAAAAAAGGGCTTCCCTATATTGTTGTGTCCGGCCAGGTACAAATAGGCAGCTGGTGGTTGGGCGCAGCCCGTTCCTGCCTGCTTTACCTGGCTGGACACAAATATAGGGCGAAGCCCCACATCAATTTTTTTTAAATTATTTCATGAATTTCCTGAAATAATTAAAAAAAAATTGATGTGGGGCTTCGCACTATATTTGTGTCCAGCCAGGTACAGCAGGCAGGAACGGGCTGCGCCCAACCACCAGCTGCCTATTTGTACCTGGCCGGACACAACAATATAGGGAAGCCCTTTTTTTCTTTATTATTTCATGAATTTCATGAAATAATTAAAAAAAAAATACGTGGGGCTTCTCCCTATTTATGTGTCCAGCCAGGTACAACTAGGCAGCTGGGGGATGGAATCTGCAGCGCAGGGAGGCCCAAGCTTTCTGCCCCCCCCCGTTGCAAATTGCAGTCCGCAGCCACCCCGGAAAATGGCGCGTTCATAGAAGCTGGATGCTGTACCTGGCTGGCATACAAAAATATGGCAAAGCCCACGTCAAAATTTTTTGGAAAAATTTATTAAAAAATAAATAATAATTTAGGGACTGCATCTTTATTAACTCCTCAAATGTCATTTAGTGTTAAAATAAAGGATTTATTTAAAAAAAAATTGGCATGGGATCCCCCAGAATTTTAGGCTCTAGCGGAGGTTAAGCAGACGGCTGGGGCAGATGTTTGAATCCTGGGAAGTGGGTAATACCCACGGAGCTTCCCAGACTACTAATATCAGCCCCCAGCTGTCTGCCTAGCCTTTACTAGCTATTAAAATGGGGGACCCCCCAAAAAAAATGACGTGGGGTACCCCCTATTTAATAGCTAGCAAAGGCTAGGCAGACAGCTGGGGGCTGATATTAATAGCCCAGGAAGGGTGCCATGAATATTGGCCCCCTCCCAGGCTAGAAACACCAGCCGTCAGCCGCCCCAGAAATGGCGCATCCATAGGATGCGCCAACTCTGGCACTTAGCCTCGCTCTTCCACGCTGCCCTTGTGCGGTGGCAGGGGGTAATAGGGTTGGGGTTCATGTCAGCGCCAGCTGCCATGAAGCCCAGGTTAGTAATGATGGGCGTCTATAAGACACCCCCATTACTAACCTACAAAGTGTTAAAAAGAAAAAACACACTACACCCAGAAAAAAATAATTTATTTGAAATAAAACACACAATTTTATTTAATTCTTAGTTTACTAAAAAAAAATAGTTACCTTTCCACGTTCCTGCGCTGATCTCCCATGCACAGCTGTCACATCTGGAGATGGTGACAGCTGTGCATGGCTGCTGTAAGCTCACACTGCCGGGAACACGTCCGCTCCCGGCAGCGGGAGCCACTGACTGAGGTCACCGGAGTGCATTCAGGCAGCGCAGCTCCGGAGACCTCCTTTACGGCACTGCTGTACCGTGGGAATTTCTCATGATACAGCAGGGCCGTAAAGGAGCTAACCGGAGCAGCGCTGCCTGAACTCCGGCGAACCCGCTTATGCAATGACAGGGCTGCTTTACGGCCCCATCATTCTAGCGGTGGCAGCGGTTCAGAGCGGTCACATTCTATGTGGCTGCTCTAAACTGGAGATCATCGTGGGACACTCGTAGACTACTACGGAGGGGTAAGGATAAGGTTGTGGTTTATTATTTTATATTTTATTACAGGAGATCGATGGCTTCGGGGAATTAGGTGTCTAGGTGAGTATAGGTGTAGTTTTTTATTTTTTTACTTTATTTTAGGTGGCGATCGGCGGGGACAGGTAATGTATGAACTAATTTATTGTGGGCAACCACTGGCCACCAATGACATGTATTTAAAATTTATTGGGGACACAGTAGGGCAATTTAAATAGCAGGATCAGGCTGATGGGAACTACTGCTCCCATCGAGCTGATCCTGCTGGCACGAGTGGACGGGGGACAGACATAGGCCGATGGGAGTAGTAGTGTCACATCGGCCTATGTCTGTTTGCACGCACACACCCGCAGACATCGCACAGACACCGCACACACTCGCAGACATCGCACAGACACCGCACACACCCGCAGACATCGCACAGACACCACACACACTCGCAGACATCGCACAGACACCGCACACACTCGCAGACATCGCACAGACACCGCAGACATCGCACAGACACCGCGCACACCCGCACACATCGCACAGACACCGCACACACCTGCAGACATCGCACACACCCTCACACATCGCACAGACACCCCGCACACACTCGCAGACACACGCACAGACACCCCGCACACACTCGCAGACACACGCACAGACACCCCGCACACACTCGCAGACACACGCACAGACACCCACACACACCAATCATGACGGGCTGATCGTCTGGGAGGTGACGCTGTGCGGCCAGCCAATCACTATAATGCCCACAAACAACATGGCTGCGGCATTACTGTGACTGGCTGGCAATCCCTGCATGTTCATTGGCTCTGTAAAGAGCGCCAAACATGCAGGGCGGAGACCCGAGCTCCCGCCCGAGTAACCCGGAAATGCTCGGTGCTCGCCGAACATCCCGAGTAGCGTGATGCTCGGGCGAGTACCGAGCAGTGTCGAGCATGTTCGCTCAACACTAGTAATAAGGCTAATGTAAATGGTCCATGTAGGGGTCAGAAATAGTAAGTTGAGAGAAAGGAATCAAAGTACCTAGTTGTAAACATAAGTCCTGGAGCGCTAGAGACCTGCTGTGTCCTCCCCACACTCGACGTACGCCGTTTCACTGGTCCCTTCTTCCAGTGTCGTGTCATGACACGCTCTCAGCCTTCACAACACCAATGCGCCTGTTTGAATTACCGTATTTTTCGGACTATAAGACGCACTTTTTTCCTCCAAAATTTTGGAGGAAAATAGGGGGTGTGTCTTATAGTCCGAATATTGGGGGTGTGTATATATATGTGGGGTGTGGGTGGAGCGGTAGCAGTGGAGGAGCGGGACACAGGAGGCAGCAGCCACCCGCTGCAGCCTACACTGTCCCCGCTGCTAAAGAAAATTAATATTCACTGCTCCCCACGCCCAGGGGGCATGGGGAGCACTGAACATTCATGCTCCTTAATAGCAGCACACAGTGTAGCCGCAGCACGGGGAGCAGTGACTTCATGCTTCTTCATAGCCAGCACACAGCGTAGCCACGCTGCGGCTCCTGCTGCTGCCAGAATCGCCTGTGCTCGCTGTTAAAGGGCATGAATATTCAACCTCTCGCCACGCCCATGGGCATGGGGAGGGGGTGAATATTCATGCCCTTTAATAAGCGGGCACACGCGATAGCCCGGCAGCAGCAGGAGCCGCAGCGCATGAAGTCACTGCTCCCCATGCACACAGTCCCGGCGTGGGGAGCAGTGACTTCCGGCAGCTGATCTCTCCTTATGAGCCACGCATGGCAGTGACGACGCCATGCGTGGCTCACATGGAGAGATCAGTGTGGGCAGACAGGTCGCAGCGCTGGAGGAGAGAAGAAAGGTGAGTAGGAGTGTTTATTTTTTTTATGTGCAGCATGATGGGGATTAGGGGGACCATGCATACTAGGATAAGAATGAGGGGGCCATACATACCAGGATAAGGATGAGGGGGCCATACATACCAGGGTAAGGATGAGGGGGCCATACATACCAGGGTAAGGATGAGGGGGGCATACATACCAGGGTAAGGATGAGGGGGGCATACATAACAAGATAAAGATGAGGGGGCCATACATAACAAGATAAAGATGAGGGAGCCATACATACTAGAATAACGCTGAGGGAGGAATACATAACAGGATAAAGATGAGGGGGCCATACATACCAGGATAGCGCTGAGGGGGGCATATGTGGCACCCCAGGGGTCCGGTTGCCACAGTGGCATTGCCTCCCTGACAAGAGGTGATGCCATGCCTGGAAGCAAGCAGGGGTCCCCTAATCAGGTTTTTACTAAGCATGCAACACTTTCCTGGCTCTAGACCAGCAAGGGGAGTTCCTCCCCTTGGCAACTGGGATCTGGAGGCGGGGTTAGTTAGACTTAGTGTGAGGAGTTGAAGTCAGAACGTCGAAGAGAGAGGAGCTGGGGACTGGAGCTGCGTGGAAGCTCACCCCAGGAGGAACCAACACAGAAGAACCGGACACCGGAGTCCGAGGCTGTGGGGCACTGAAGGCCCAGCCGCAGAAACCGGAGGGTAGGAGACTGCAGGTCTCCTGGCCCCATCAGACGCCCGGAGGCTCAGCAGCACAGAGGGTCCAGCACCGCCATGTGGGAGCGACGCACCTGCAAGGCCCGAGCTGCCTGCCATACGGGTGAGCACAGAAACGTTGCACTCAGGGACGAGGGCCACCGCACAGCTACAAGCAGCAGGGCCAAAGAGTTTAGTGGAAAGGGAAGGCCTCCCACTTCACCTGGCAAGGAGGATTCTTTACTTGCTTCCAGGCTGCCCGGACTTCCACTTCTAGCCAGTACCCTAGTCCCGGCTTGTCTAATCACCACCAGTAAAGATAAGAGGAAACTGCCATTAAGTTGTGGACTGATTATTGCTGCGCCATCAACCCCTGCACTACAATGCCCAGCATAACCCATAACATCTACACTGCCCTGGAGCTAAGCTCTACCTGTGGAGAGCCACACCATCCCTGCTGCAGTAACATCAGCTCCAGAGGACCTGCTCCGCAGCGGCGGCTCCCTTAGCCGCATACCACAGGTGGCGTCACAAACTTTATACAATCACTATAAATCCCCTATCAATAACCCCTTTTTATTGACCACCCTGGGTCACGGACCGGGTCACCGCCACTGTGACATCCCCCAGCATATACCGGCCCGGCACCGGGTACCCCACGGCCCAGGGGGCGCGTCAACTTGGCGTCATGAACAGGATTCACGAAGCCCGGTATAACCGGGTCCTGTGTGCCATAGACTTTATTGAACTGTGTTATTGTGGCACTCCTGAGGTTTCAGTCGCCACAGAGGTACTGCACCTCACCCAGAGGTGTGGTGTCTCCTTCTCTCAGGTAAGGAGGGAGTGCTGCCCGGAACCCCAACACCCGCATTCAACACTACACTACTCCAGGCCGGCTGGAAGGGCAAGATGCATTGTGTTCCTGCTGAGCCCTGTCCCTGGCTGAAGTGGGGGGAACCAAAGAGAGGGGGAACCAGTAGTGGGTGTGGGTGGAGGATGTAGAGTAGGGGAGCATAATTATAGGAGGTATATAAAGGGAAGCCATCTTAGGGTGGCAGAAGAGCAGAACAGGAGAGTCAGTCAGTCAGTGAGTAGTAAGGAGAGGAGGGAAGCAGAGTCTCTTCAGGAGCTCTGCTCCATGTGTGGGGCCTAGTAATAGAGGCCCAGGAGGGGAGCAAAGGAGAAAGGCTCCATTTTATAGAAGGGATGCCAAGGGGTACGGTGAGTGCAGGACGGCACTCGTACGCCCCGAATCTGCCAGATGTCAGAGGGATCAGGCCGCAAGAAGGTACCAGTCCCTGGCCCAGCCGTGTTACTCCAGGTCTCGGCTGGAAAAACCAGAGGCTTCTGCACTTCCATGGTGCAGTCGCCACAGTCTCACCCTAGTCACCGTGAGGGCCAAGTAGGTCCAAGAACTCCAGGTTGCCCAGAGGGACTTCAGAGCACCCGATCGGGACTGTGTGTGGGAAGCGCAGGGCAGGAGGGAGAAGACTCAGCGCGAGAAGTCGGTCTAGTAAGAAACATAAAGAAAGTGGGGTTCCGTCAAGCGCTCCTGATCAATTTGAGAAAGTGCTGGACCCCTTATCTGGTAGACACAGTGTGACGCGGGAGGCTGACACCCGTACAGTGTGCCTGAGAACCTTGAACAAGGACTGTGACTAAAACCTCGGATGACTGCACTGCACTACCTGTCAGTTATTTCCGCTGCGCCATCTCTCCTGCACTACAAGCCCCAGCATCACCACCATTTGCACCTACATTGCCCCGGGGGCCAGCTCCGCCTGTGGGGAGCAAGAACATCCCAGCTGCCATCCCATCACCCCCGGAGGTCTGCAGCAGCGCCGGTAACCATTACCGGAAACCACAGGTGGCGTCACGAGACAAACTGTATACTAAAACCCCTTTTTAACCACTTCGCACCAGAGCCTGTTTTTGCCTTCGTGACCGGGCCAATTTTTTCAATTCTGACCACTGTCACTTTATGAGGTAATTACTCTGGAACGCTTCAACGGATTCCCCTGATTCTGAGACTGTTTTTTCGTGATATATTGTACTTCATGATAGTGGTAAAATTTCTTCGATATCACTTGCGTTTATTTGTGAAAAAATTGGAAATTTGGCGAAAATGTTGAAAATTTTGCAATTTTCAAACTTTGAATTTTCATGCCCTTAAATCAGAGAGATATGTCACGCAAAATAGTTAATAAATAACATTTCCCACATGTCTACTTCACATCAGCACAATTTCGGAAACAAAATTTTTTTTGGTTAGGAAGCTATAAGGGTTAAAAGTTGACCAGCGATTTCTCATTTTTACAACAAAATTTTACAAAAACATTTTTTTAGGGACCACATCTTATTTGAAGTGACTTTGAGGGGCCTTTATGACAGAAAATACCCAAAAATGATACCATTCTAAAAACTTCACCCCTCAAGGTGCTCAAAACCACATTCAAGAAGTTTATTAACCCTTCAGGTGCTTCACAGGAATTTTTGGAATGTGGAAGAAAACAATGAACATTTAACTTTTTTTCACAAAACTGCTACTTTAACCTCAAATTTTTAATTTTCACAAGGGCAGCCAGAAAAAATGGACCCCAAAATGTGTTGTGCAATTTCTCCTGAGCACGCTGATACCCCATATGTGGTGCAAAGCCACTGTTTGGGCGCACGGCATGGCTTGGAAGGTAAGGAGCGCCATTTGACTTTTGAAATGGAAATTTGACTGGAATCGATAGCGGACGCCATGTTGCATTTGGAGAGCCCCTGAGGTGCCTAAACAGTGGAAACCCCCAACAAGTGACCCCATTTTGGAAACTAGACCCCTCAAGTAACTTATCTAGATGTGTGGTGAGCACCTTGAACCCCAAGGGGCTTCACAGAATTTTATAATGTTGAAGTGTGAAAATAAAAAAACACATTTTTAACACAAAACTGCTACTTTAGCCTCAAATTTTTAATTTTCACAAGGGCAGCCAGAAAAAATGGACCCCAAAATGTGTTGTGCAATTTCTCCTGAGCACGCTGATACCCCATATGTGGTGCAAAACCACTGTTTGGGCGCACGGCATGGCTCGGAAGGTAAGGAGTGCCATTTGACTTTTGGAATGGAAATTTGGCTGGAATCGATAGCGGACGCCATGTTGCATTTGGAGAGCCCCTGAGGTGCCTAAACAGAGGAAACCCCCAACAAGTGACCCGATTTTGGAAATGACACCCCTCTGGGAATTCATCTATGGGTTTAGTGACCATTTTAACTCAATGGATGATTTCCAGAAACAAGCACGCAATGGAAGGTTTAGATTCTGGAGAACCCCCCCTGGAAATTAAGTGAGCTCTACTCGAATGTGTCATTCACTAAATGAACCAAATGTTTGAATGACAAATTGGGATACATTTTTACAGTTTAAAAACGTGGTTCTGTGTGGAAGATTTTAAAGCAGTCAGTGACGCATAAGGCTGGCAATGATGGGCATTGTGGGCAATAGTAGCGGGTATCACGCCTCATTCCTCTCTTAGTACATACACGACATCTTTTCTGGGGGTTCCTTCTTGTTTCCGTTACTGGAATAAGTGCAATAAAATGTCGCTCAGTGAGTCTTTTCACATCCTCAGATTCTAATGGATGAGCGGGGCTAACACTTTGAAAGACAAGATTTTCAATTACCTTTTCTTGATAATCAAGAAAAGGATCTGAATTTCCTGCTTTTTTGTACAACACAAAAGAATTGTATGTGGCCACCTGAAACAAATAACTTTTTATACCAGGTATAGGACTTTCTTGATACCTGGTATGGCTGTAGAACCTGGTCTGCAAGGTCCACACCCCCCATGTGTTTGTTGTAGTCAATGACTGACACAGGTTTTTGCTTCGGAGTGGTGGATCCTAGTTCTACAATGGCCCTTGTGGCATCTGTGTGGCTCGAGCTGAGGACAAAAATATCCCTCTTATCCCTATATTTCAGGGCAAGCAGCTCTCCGTTGCGTACAGCCCCTGACTGCCCCTTTTGGAACTTTCGGTTGACCAATGGCTGTGGAAACCCCTGACGGTTTTTACGAATGGTCCCACAACCCCCGATGTTGTGTTCAACCAGACTTTTAAATAGGGATATGCTGGTGTAATAATTGTCCACATATAGATTGTAGCCTTTTTGAAAAAATGGACTTATCAGCTCCCAAACAATTTTCCCAGATGTCCCCAGATAAGTAGGGCATCCTGGTGGGTTTAGTTGGCTATCTTTCCCCTCGTATATGTATCCGGTTGAACTTTCGCACATTTTATAGATCTTTATTCCAAACCTTGCCCTTTTAGATGGGATAAATTGCTTGAGGTGCAGTCTTCCTTTGAATTTTACAAGGGACTCATCTATAGAAATATTTTGTGTTGGGGTGTAGAGCCTTAAGAATTTTTCTGACAAATTTTCAATGATGGGTCTAATTTTATATAACCTGTCATGTTCTGGGGCATTTCTGGGCAGGCATTGACTATTGTCGTTAAAATGCCAAAACCGCATGAGCATTTCATAACGGGTCCTAGGCAGAACGACTGAAAACATAGGGGTGGCTTGAACAGGGTGGTTGGACCAGTAGGATCGAATGCTCGGTTTTTTAACAAGCCCCATGGCAAATGTAAGTCCTAAAATTTTTTTATTTCCGGGACATTAGTTGGTGTCCATAAATTTGCTCTAGCATAGTAAGATCGGGGATTCTGGCTTATGAATTGGGATGCATATAAATTTGTTTGCACGACAATATGCTCTAGCAAGCTGTCTGTAAAAAACAAATTAAAAAAATTAATTGGTCCAAAATCTTCCACCTCCACATTTATACCAGGAATGGCGTTGAAATCAGGGCTGAATGGAGCAGCCGAATCCGAAGCCTCCCATCTGGGAAATGCTAGATCATGTGGCAAAACCCCTTGTTCACTGGCGTGCGCCAATTCACTAGTAGCAGGGACAGCACTTGTACTGGGCAGTGTTCCCTGATTTGGAGACGTTTCTCCAGTAGCGCTATTTGCCCCTATTGCTGTACTGGTCCTTGGGCTTGAGGATGGACCAGAATCACTGCTCATTTCTGAGCTCTCAGTGTCACCGCTACTAAAGCCCTCAAAATTCATATCTCCATCTGAGATTGCACTGTCATCACTATCAGAACACAGCAGGGCATACACCTCTTCTGCAGTATAAGTCTGACGGGCCATTTTATTTTTATATTTTTTGACTGGACTGAACGGACCGGACTGAACGGACGGGACCGGACTGGACTGACCGGACTCACTGACTGACCGGACTCACTAACTGACAGGACTGACTGATCTGACAGGACTGACTGACAGGACTGATTGATCTGACAGGGCTGACTGATCTGACAGGACTGACTGACAGGACAGACTGATCTGACAGGACTGACTGACAGGACTGACTGATCTGACAGGACTGAATGATCTGACAGGACTGACTGATCTGACAGGACTGACTGACTGACAGGACTGACTGATCTGACAGGACTGACTGACTGACAGGACTGACTGATCTGACAGGACTGACTGACTGACAGGACTGACTGATCTGACAGGACTGACTGACTGACAGGACTGACTGACAGACAGGACTGACTGATCTGACAGGACTGACTGATCTGACAGGACTGACTAATCTGACAGACTCACTAACCCTAACCTTACTTTCTTTTTGATTTTTTTTTTTCACTTTCCCAGTGGCAAGGCTGACACAGCTCTTGTCACAGTGTTTCTCCTCTGCTCTCTCACTGAGATCGGAGGAGAAACAGTGTATTTATCAGCCAGATCGCCTGGGAAAGTTTGTTGCTAAAACAAACTTCCCTGGTGATCTCTCTGATTGGCTGGTGTGACGCTGACATCATCGAAACCTGAGCCAATCAGGTTTCGATGATGTCAGAGGTCACAGCACCGGGATCCCCGCCACTGCTGAGGTATGTGGGGGGTCCCGATCGCCGACCACCGGCTGTCACTATCTTTTAAATGCCGCGATCGCTATGGATCGCGGCATCTAGAAGATAGGAACAGGTTAACATCATGGGGACCTGATCCAATCAGGTCCCCATGATGCCACATGTCAGAGCTATCGCTCTGAACCGGTACCGCAGCGCTAGCAGGACCCTGGGGGTCCTGAGCGATGCGGGACCACCCACCGTTTTTAAACGTCGGTGCTGCACAGAGCCCAGCAAGCGCCGACGTTTATGTACAGTGGGCGGTCAGGAACCGGTTAAAGAAAGACCCAGAGTACAGGCCTGGGAGCCGACTGCCGTGACCTCCTAAACAAGGTAAAAGGCCCGGGTACCGAGTCCCCTATATGCCCCCGGGTGATATTATCACGCGGTTTGCCGCCCGCCGAGGGGGAAGAAAGAAGCACCGATCCGGAACCGCCGGGTAAGAGATCCTTCCGCCTACAGAGCAGCATACTGGTACATCAGGAGGCGCCCAGGACCTGGATGAGGTTCACTAGGAGGGAGGAAGATGCCCAACATGGAGGAGGGTTCAGCCGCAGGCGCGGCCACTGCCACTGTAATGCCGTTATCAATGCCATACATACCGGGGGCGGCGTGGTTGCCCCAGTTCCTAGGTCATGTGGTAAGTGCAGAAGGTGTAGCGCCAGACCCTGAAAAAGTCACCGTGATCAAGGACTGGCCAAGACCCTCCACTATTAAGGAAGTGCGGCAGTTCCTCGGCCTGGTAGGCTACTACAGAAGATTTATCAAGGGTTTCACCAAGATAGCAGCACCCATGCAGGACCTCCTAGTAGGCCAGTCCAAGAAGGCCAAGAACCCAAAACCTCCGTTCAAATGGGGTAAACCAGAAGACAAATCCTTCACCCGACTGAAAATGGCTCTCACCGGAGATGAAGTCCTGGCCTACCCCGACTATGGCCAACCCTTTATACTTCATACAGATGCCAGCAATGTGGGATTAGGAGTGGTGCTGTCCCAGGTACAGAAAGGCAGAGAGAGAGTGATTGCCTGTGCCAGCAGGAAGCTCCATCCTACGGAAAGGAACCCTGACAACTACAGTTCCTTCAAGTTGGAGTTTCTCGCCATAGTCTGGGCTGTAACCGAGCGCTTCAAGCACTATCTCACCTCCTCCAAATTTACAGTCTTCACGGACAATAACCCGCTGACGCACCTGGAGACTGCGAAGCTTGGTGCCCTAAAACAACGATGGATGGCCCGACTGTCTAACTACAAGTTTACCATCAAGTATCGGGCGGGGCATAAAAATGCAAATGCTGATGCGTTGTCCAGGATGCCCAACTTGCCAGATGGGGGAGAAGACCCGGAAGAGCTGGATGAGATAGAGATATCCGCTTTCCATCGTCATGGGGTAACCCAGTGCTACCACTGTGTGAGGGACAAGCGCTCCGCCAACAGAGAGGCCACGTTCAACCCATTGCCCTCACCATGGATGGGCAGAAATGCAGGATAGCGACCCGGCTGTCCGCCTAGTCAAGGAGTTGCTGATGCAAGCTGACTAGCACCCTGATCCAAATGCTCCACATGAGACCCAACAGTTGTGGAAGGAGAAGGGTAAACTGTACATCTACGAAGGAAAGCTGTGTCGAAGAAGCATCAACTCCCGGACACATGAACTGGTCTGGCAGGTGGTAGTCCCGAGGCGGGATGCGTCAATGGTCTTAGAAGCGTACCACGATGGAGCAGGACACTTCGGGTGGAAGAAGTTGGAAGTCCTGCTACGTGAGCGATTCTACTGGGCTGGCATGAGGAAAGCAATCGAGAGATGGTGTCGAGAATGTGGTCCATGGAACCTGAGACGAAAAGACCGTGACAGCCAGAGGGCTCCCCTGTAGCCCATCATCACCAAACAGCCACTAGAACTGTTAGCCTTGGACCACGTGAAGCTAGCCCCAAGCAGGTCAGGCTATGTCTACGCTCTAACCATAGTAGACCACTACTCCCGGTTCCTGGTAGTAGTGCCAGTGAAAGACCAGATGGCTCAGACGGCAGCCAAAGCGTTCCAACAGCACTTTTGTCGCCCGTACCCTGAACAGGTGCTTACTGACCAAGGTCCAGCCTTTGAAGCAGAGGTGTTCCAGAAATTCTGTAACTTGTACTGCTGCAAGAAAATAAGGACGATGCCGTATCATCCCCAGACCAACGGGTTGTGTGAGAAGATTAACCAGGTGGTAATAGACCTGTTGAAGACTATGTCGCTTGAAGAGCGTAGCCTGTGGCCAGAGAAGTTACCAGATTTGGTGGACCTATATAACCACATCCCGGTGAACTCCAACTGTACACCCACTTACCCGATGAGAGCAAGACCTGGTAAGCTACCCATTGACTTGGACATGGGAGTCCTAACACCAGAGACGACTTCACCAGATGCAAATTGGGATACCGTGCGGCAGCAACAATACCGCAAAGTGCAAGAGTGTGTTGAAAGAAGTTTGTCCCAGGCAAGACAGAAGCAAGAGAAAACGTACAATCAGCGCGCACCTGCCGTTCCCTTATCACCTGGAGAACAGGTACTTAAGAGAAAGAGACGACTCCACAAATTAGATGACCAGTGGGAGGTAGAGCCATACACCGTCCTACCTTCAAGTTACGATAACACCAAAGTGTGCCTCATCAGCAAAGATGGAGAGGAAACTTCAGCGGCAGTCTCAAGAGACCACTTGAAGATCTGTCCTGAACAGTTGAAATACACTGAAAAAGATCAAGACAACTCTCAGCCCACAGAAGGAGTGGAGGCAGTGGTCCAAACAGTACTCTGAGAATTTCCCTGGTCTCGGACGCAGGTGAACAGTGCAATTGTAGTACCGGTCCTTACCTTTCTCCAAGCGGCCTCACCGGAAGCTGCAGAAGTCCCAGAACAACTGGAAGACCAGTCAGCCCCAGAGACAGATGCTTCATCATCAGCAGACCAGGAGAATCGACCCTCTGCTAGCAGTGAACCTGTCGTACCCATGGTGAGCCAAAGAATTCGTAGGAAATTACCCAGCCTACCGGTGTTACCTCAGACTAGCTGTAGTGTAGTTCACACTGAACCCACCGCACCAGGGGAGGGCAGTGACAACTAACGTACTACGTAGATCGACCAGGAGTACAAAAGGTCAGCTCCCTGCTCGCTGGATGAACTAAAGTATAAGAGAATTAAAGCGTATGTTGTTTATAGTTGTACCCGTTAAATAGTCTTGGAAAAGTATATTTGTTGAATTTATGGATAATTGGACCACAGGACTAGGTGTGGTCAGGACAATATTGGAAATAGTTACTAATCAGCCTAGAAAATAAGCCGCAGGCGTGGCTGAAGACCAGGTCCACCGAAAGAGTGCCCTGAAGCCACGCCCAGGGACGATTCACAAAGTGGGTTGATGCGGTTCCCACCAGCCAAATTACAGTTACCAGGATTGTGGCGTAAAGACTAAGCGCCGCAGTGACTGCTGTACGTTTTGCTTGGGTTTTTGTAATTTTTGACTTTGTAACCTGTTTGTAATGTAAATTGTTATTTGTTAATTTTTAAAGGTATCCTCAGTCTGGGAGTACTGAAGTTAACTAGGGGGGAATGTGGCACCCTAGGAGTCCGGTTGTCATAGTGGCATTGCCTCCCTGACAAGAGGTGATGCCATGCCTGGAAGCAAGCAGGGGTCCCCTAATCAGGTTTTACTAAGCATGCAACACTTTCCTGGCTCCAGACCAGCAAGGAGAGTTCCTCCCCTTGGCAACTGGGATCTGGAGGCGGGGTTAGTTAGATTTATTGTGAGGAGTTGAAGTCAGGACGTCGAAGAGAGAGGAGCTGGGGACTGGAGCTGCGCGGCAGCTCACCCCAGAAGGAACCAACACAGAAGAACCAGACACCGGAGTCCGAGGCTGTGGGGCACTGAAGGCCCAGCCGCAGAAACCGGAGGGTAGGAGACTGCAGGTCTCCTGGCCCCATCAGACGCCCGGAGGCTCAGCAGCACAGAGGGCCCAGCACCGCCATGTGGGAGCGACGCACCTGCAAGGCCCGAGCTGCCTGCCATACGGGTGAGCACAGAAACGTTGCACTCAGGGACGAGGGCCACCGCACAGCTACAAGCAGCAGGGCCAAAGAGTTTAGTGGAAAGGGAAGGCCTCCCACTTCACCTGGCAAGGAGGATTCTTTACTTGCTTCCAGGCTGCCCGGACTTCCACTTCTAGCCAGTACCCTAGTCCCGGCTTGTCTAATCACCACCAGTAAAGATAAGAGGAAACTGCCATTAAGTTGTGGACTGATTATTGCTGCACCATCAACCCCTGCACTACAATGCCCAGCATAACCCATAACATCTACACTGCCCTGGAGCTAAGCTCTACCTGTGGAGAGCCACACCATCCCTGCTGCAGTAACATCAGCTCCAGAGGACCTGCTCCGCAGCGGCGGCTCCCTTAGCCGCATACCACAGGTGGCGTCACAAACTTTATACAATCACTATAAATCCCCTATCAATAGCCCCTTTTTATTGACCGCCCTGGGTCACGGACCGGGTTACCGCCACTGTGACATCCCCCAGCATCTACCGGCCCGGCACCGGGTATCCCACGGCCCAGGGGGCGCGTCACATACATAACAGGATAAAGATGAGGGGGTCATACATACTAGGATTAGGATGAGGGGGCATACATAACAGAATAAAGATGAGGGGGGCATACATACCAGGATAAGGATGAGGGGTGCCATGCATACCAGGATAGGGATTAGGGGTGCCATGCATACCAGGATAGGGATTAGGGTTGCCATGCAAATAGGATAGGGATTAGGGGTGTCATGCATACCAGGATAGGGATTAGGGGTGCCATGCATACCAAGACGGGGATTAGGGTGCCATGCATACCAGGACAGGGATGAGGGGTGTCATGCATACCAGGACAGGGATGAGGGGTGCCATGCATACCAGGATGGGGATTGCTTTGCCATGCATACCAGGATGGGGATTGCTGTGCCATGCATACCAGGATGGGGATTGCTGTGCCATGCATACGAGGATGGGGATTGCTGTGCCATGCATACCAGGATAGGGATCAGGGGTGCCATGCATACCAGTATAGGGATTAGGGGAGCCATGCATACCAGGACAAGGATGAGGGGTGCCATGCATACCAGGACAGGGATGAGGGGTGCCATGCATGCCAGGATAGGGATAAGGGATGCCATGCATACCAGGATAAGGATGAGGGGTGCCATGCATACCAGGATGGAGGGATGCCAGGCATACCAGGATGGGGATGGGGACCACGTATAAAAGGAAGGGGGGGCATATATACCAGGTTGGCGGATATTGTCAGAATTGGGGGGACATTACCCCTATACCAGTGTCAGCATAAGACCTCCTCCCCCTTAAAAGTGCATCATGAACACATTTTTTGCTTAAATTTTTTATTTTATTTTTCTCCTCTAAAACCTAGGTGCGTCTTATGGTCCGGTGCGTCTTATAGTCAGAAAAATACGGTAATTGTATGCCATTTGGGCTGTGCAATGTCCCAGGGACTTTCCAAAGGCTAATAGAATACTGCCTAGGTCACAAGAACTTTGAGACAGTACTGATTTATCAGTATTATGTTATTGTGTTTTCCAGAACCTACAAAAAACATTTCGAGCATCTGTCAGATGTCTTCAAGACACTTATCAAATATGGCCTGAAAGTCAAGCCCTCCAAGTGCCATCTATTGAAACCCAGAGTGCAGTATCTAGGCCATATTGTGAGTGCTCAAGGAGTGGTTATAAATCCTGAAAAGATAGCTGTTTGTCTAGAAGTGTCCTGTCCCGACTACTATCTGAGAGGTCAGAAGTTTCTTTGGATTTGAGGTATACTACAGGAAGTAAATGTTTTCAACTGCCTCTGTGGCCTCCCTGTTTTCTGGACTATTTGGAGTGCACCAAATTTCACCACACTACCAGGAAGCAGAGGTTAATTAAGTGCACCCCGTCATCACAAACTTTCTTTTTCTTTTCTTCTTGTCATTGCCATGGCAGAGTGATAACTTTTGCACAACACATGGTAGGTGACATAAGCATCACCAAATAGGAAGAAATTTTCTTTCAGGATGACTTGCTGTAGATAAAATACAATGATCAATGAGGATTAAATCAGATTTGTTGGTAAAAGTCATGCCATTACTGAAATCCCCTCTTCATGTTCTTGAAACTTTTGGCGTCTATTGTAAGGATAATGTAGTCCTCAGATAAATGCTTCAAAATATGGAAACTGCTCGGAAAATAAGAGGTCAAATAGGACAGATCTTGAATTTTGAATGTCTGATGTTAATAGTGATGATTCTAAGACCTCTACTACCCTAAAAGTTGGGGCATGGTGTTAGGCATATACATTTAATGTTAAAGTGAGGTCTGGAGTCTAAGTCGCCAGTATGGGCACCACTCTCCCTATAACACTGCTGAGCTCTGTCACCTCTGGCTCAGGGTGGACCTTGTGGATCAACATCTCCAATATAAAAGGAGACAGGAGCAGCACATGTGTTCTTTCCTGCAGAAAGAACAGAAGAGCAATAATAAGGTGACCATTGCAGCAGAGAAAAGTTTATATTTGGCAAGATTTGCTATAATATTATAATGTGTTGAAAGGTTTTGAACAGGATAGCATTCTCAGTAAGTTATCAAAGCACAAAAACACTCACATTCGAGTAAGCCATGATTAATAATATCTTTTAATTCAATTTCAGCAAAATGCCATGGATGCACACAACATAAATAGAGTCCCTGTGACAGTCATGAAGCCTAGGGCATGGGAAACTGAGATTAGGTTGGCCACATCCATTTTTTTTTCGTTTGTATAAATCTGTGCAAGTCTGCATATCATGAGCACTTAAACATTAGCAACCAAAGGAGAGACCGACTTATGAGTCCTACTGCCACATGGTTCCTACAAAAAGTAAGAAGGTATGAGTTCTCCCTATAGGGGGCATATGATTTCTGTCACAGCCATTTTTTCTACGTTTACACCTGGTAAATAGCAATTGGTTAGGACTAGTGTTGAGCGAGTATGTTCTGTCCGAGTATGCTCGGGCCGAGCTCCGAGTATTTATAGCTGCTCGGTGATATTGTTGAATCGCTCCGTGTGCATGATTTGCAACTGTTTGACAGTTTTATTACATGTGAGGAATGTGTAAGAAATAGACATTCCTCACATGTAATAAAACTGTCAAATAGTTGCAAATCATGCACACGGGAGCGATTCAACCATATCACCGAGCAGCTATAAATACTCGGAGCTCGGCCTGAGCATACTCGGCGAAAGGGTTAATAGAACATACTCGCTCAACACTAGTTAGGACATTTGTCATAGCTGTTGTAAATGTTTTAAATACTGAGGAACACTACAACTAGTTCTATGGAAAGGTGCTTCAGACTTATTATTTTATAGGAAATAAGTATTTTCTAGAACAATCATGTCAAGATTGCTGAAAGGTCCTTGATAAAGAGGACCTATCACGTTATCCTGACTCAATGAATAGGCTGTATACATAAGGCTCATGAGACAGTAATGAGCCAGTATTTACACCAGGAAACTTGTCAGACAGTGTCAACTAAGCTGAAGAGGCATGTATGAAGATGTGTGGCTGGTGTGGTTTATTTTCAGACTGAAATACTTGTATATATACTGTAAGATGGCCGCCGGACATGTCCTTGAGGGGAGATATGTATCGCTGAGGTTGGTAGCTTCAGTGATGTAAAACCGGGAAAGCATGCTACAGCAAACATAGTGCTGAGAGGGTTAATAGGGCGTATCAGGGCCGGTTTTGACGATCAGTCATAAGAGACGGGAGGGATTGGCTGCTCACATATCCCCACCCCAGTGTGTGTGTAAAATGGAGACCGAGTGTCTGTGGCTGGAGGTGTGGAGTCCTCCAGCGTGTCTGTGCTACAGGACACTGACTGTGAGCGGGCGAACCCACAGTATTTTATGGACTAGTTATTTTCCTGTTTTGTTGCATTGTGCCGGACAAGGCTGTCTTTTGTTTACCTTGCAAGTGCGGTTTATGAGGCCTGAATAAACCTGCTTTGGACATTTTTAAGAAACTGACTCCTGTGTCTACCTCAAAAGCAGCTGAGTGAGTACCAAACCCTACAATTGGTGCTAGGAGCACGGTCATGAATCCCAAGGGGCAGTGTGACTGCTACAAGAGGGACTGTATGTCCTGGGTGAAGTCTGCCACAAGCCAGCAAGTGACGCCTGACAAAATGGAGGACCTGCTGAAACATTTGGTGCAGGCGAAGCAAGCACAGTACCAGCAATTATTGCAGCAGCAATAAATGGCACAACAAGAGACCACTAAGCTGCTGATGCAGCAGATCCAGCTCCAGAAACAGCAGCAACAGGATCAGCCTCATTGACAGCAACATCAGATCGAGTTACTTGCAGAGGCGGTCCGTGGCATGGCGACGGCTCCGACAAGTCCAGATGATGTCTCACACGTCAGGAAGACGGTAAGGAGAGCGTTACAAAATATGACCCCGGGTGATGACGTTGAGGCGTCCCTGACTGTATTTGAAAGGGTGGCGGAATGGGAGAAATTGCCTCCGGAGCAGTGGGCGGAGGTGCTGGCACCATATTTAACAGGGAAGCAGCAGAAGGCCTATTATAACCTGGCCTTGCAGGATGCAAAGGAGTATGCCAAATTGAAAACGGAGATTTTGGCGCGCTTGGGAGTGACTTTGACTGTCAAGTCGCAACGGATGCACCACTGGGCCTATTGCAATGACAAACCTCCCTGGTCCCAAATGTTTGACTTCCTACACCTGGTCCAAAAGTGGTTGCAACCTGAATCTTCCTCCCCAGCACAAATGGTTGAGAAAGTTGTTATGGACAGGTTCATACATTCCCTGCCAAGGTCGGTGCAAGCCTGGGTGGCCCAGGGAGATCTCCGTAATGCTGATGACCTGGTGAGGTTGGTGGAAAGATACCAGGTGGTAGAGAGTTCCTTGGGGAAGCCAGGGGTCATAGCGTCTCCATACTGGGGTTCCCAAAAGGAGGCGGACACCCAAAAGAGGGCAACTAGAGCCACATCTGGGGGGCGTCCTAGAGCCCAGGAGGGGTCTGAGTTGCTGCCAAAGGTCCCGCCCAATTGCATAGTATGTTGGAGATGTCACACCCCAGGTCACATAGCCACCCGTTGCCCCATGACCAACGAGCCAATGGACTGCAGCACAGGATGGCACTGCTCGTACTTTGCATATCCTGCCTGAAGTGCTGACCCTCAACCAGGCGAGGGACCGCAGCCATGCCTCTTCTCAGTGAATGGAGTGCAAGTGACTGCTCTGTTAGACTCAGGAAGTTTGGTAACCCTAGTATGAGCGAAAATTCCTCATTGGCCGGTTCCGGGGAAAAAGGTTGGCGTCTGTTGTAACCATGGGGACGCTAAGGACTACCCTGTGGCCCGAGTGGTTATAGACACAAACTGTGGCGCCAAGTGCCATGAGGTGGGCGTAGTCAAAGACCTGTTGCACCCTGTTATAATAGGCCTGGACTTTGCCTTGTTTTGCGACTTGTGGGAGAAAGGGAGGATGCCAGGTTGTCCGGACAACAACCAGGTCGCTCCTGAAGAAACCTCATCGCAGGCCGTTGCCGATGGGTTTCCTTTTTGTGTACTTGTTGGGGATGAGAATGAGGCAGCATCCTCAGAGGCCAACATCCCTGAGCTGGAGGATTCCAGGGGAAACTTTGGAACCGCCTAGCTCAGAGACTAGACTCTAAAAGGGGCGTCTGGTACTGTCACTGTCCTGAATGGTGTTGCTCAAGAGCCGGGGGTTGACACCCGATACCTGCACTTTGCTGTTTCTATATTGCGTCACCAAGCTCAGAGGGGAGGTAATTGTGCAGTTACTAGTGCCAGGGCCGTACAGACGCAGGGTGTTAGATATGGCCCATACACATGTGTTGGGTGGTCATCTGGGGTAGAGAAAACCCAGGAAAGGATCCTTCAGAGGTTCTATTGGTCCGGTTATCACCGAGAAATTGTACTTTTTTGTAGGTCATGTCCCACCTGCCAACTGACCTCCCCGGTGGCCCACTTCCAGAGCCCCTTAGTGCTGTTGCCAAACATTGAGGTGCAATTTGATCACATAGCCATGGATCTAGTGGGACCCCTGGTCAAATCCGCCAGAGGACATCAGTATATTCTGATGGTACTGGGCTATGCTACACAGTATCCAAAGGCCGTGCCACTACGTAACTCCTCTAACAAATGTATAGCCCGGGAGTTGGTCCACATCTTCTCTAGAACGGAGTTACCTAAGAAGATCCTAACGGCCTAAGGGACTCCATTTATGTCAAGTGTGATGAGGGAGTTGTGCAAAACCCTGCAAATCACACAACTCAGGACCACAGTCCACCATCCTCAGACAGATGGCTTAGTGGAGAGGTTTAATAAAACCTTGAAGGCCATGTTAAAGAAGTTCGTAGAGAACGATGGCCGGGACTGGGACTGTCTACTGCCGTACCTTCTGTTCACCATTAGAGAAGTCCCCCAGCTTCTACTGGATTCTCCCCGTTTGAACTGTTATATGGCCAACACCCCGGCTGACTCCTGGACATAGCAAAGGAGACCTGGGAGGCGGAGTCTACACCCTACAGGAGTGTAATCGGACATGTGGCCCAGATGCAAGAGAGGGTTGCAGAGGTATTGCCCATTGTGAAAGAACACCTCCTCAAAGCACAAGAGTCACAGTCGACGGTGTGCACTAGATCAGCGAGGGTGAGACACTTCAACTCTGGAGATCAGCTACTAGTGCTGGTACCTACGGTGGAGAGCAAATTCCTGGCCAAGTGGCAGGGCCCCTATGAAGTGGTTGAAAAGGTTGCCGACGTCAACTATAGGGTCCACCAATCAGGAAGAAGGAAGCCCTACCAGGTGTACCACGTCAACCTCATTAAGCCATGGTGAGACAGGTAGCCTGTGAACGCTCCGTGTTTGGTGGTGAAGACTGGAACCGACATGGAGGAAGTCAAGGTGACAGGGTCGCTGTCACGTGCCCAGAAGCAACAATGCCGAGAGTTTCTGCAGCGGAACAGGGACCTATTCTCAGATCTACTGGGCTGTACTCAGGTCATACAGCATGAGGTGCTTATGGAGCCTCATGTCCGAGTGAATATGAAGCCATATTGGATTCCTGAAGCCCATCGAGAGCTAATCTCGAAGGAGGTGAAGTGCATGCTGAATCTGGGGGTCTTTGAAGAGTCCAAGAATGATTGGTGCAGTCCCATAATCTTAGTGCTGAAACCAGATGGTGAATGGCGGCTCTGCAATGACTATAAGAAACTGAATGAGGTCTCTAAGTTTGATTCGTACCCAATGCCCAGAGTAGATGAACTAATTGAAAGGCTAAGACCGGCCAGGTACATTACCACCCTTGACCTCACAAAAGGGTATTGGCAGATTCCTATATCCCAAGAGACCAAGGAGAAGACGGACTTTTCAACGTCAGATGGGTGTTTCCAATGCACCAGGATGCCATTTGGGTTTCAAGGAGCACCAGCTACCTTCCAGAGAGCCATGGACTGGATCCTAGCTCCCCACAGGAAGTATGCAGCAGCCTACCTGGATGATATCGTGATCTACAGACAGGATTGGGGTAGCCGTCTGAGCAAAGTCCAGGCAATATTTGATGCTCTACGGAAGGTGGGGTTTTCCATCAACCCGAAGAAATGTGCCATTGGCATGGAGCAGGCCAGATATTTGGGCTATGTTATAGGTAGAGGCGTGATAAAGCCCCAAGTAAATAAAATTGACACGATCCGGGGTTGGCCACAACTTCTCACAAAAAAGCAGGACAGAGCGTTCCTGAGCATCGTGGGATACTACTGCCGGTTCATCCCTAACTTCGCCATGACAGACGCCCCTTTGACAGACCTCCTTAAGGGTACCAAATTGGCTATGGCTAAGTGGTCTCCAGAAACTGAGACGGCCTTCCTGGAACTCAAGCAAGCACTGTGTAAACAGGAACACACCGGTGGCTCCGGATTTCTCGAAGGAGTTTGTGGTCCAGACGGACGCATCAGATGTCGGGCTGGGTGCTGTCCTTTCACAAGAGATGAATGGCAAAGAGCACCACATAATGTATTTAAGCCGGAAGCTAACGTCTTGTGAGAGAAATTACTTTATAGTGGAGAAGGAATGTTTGACCATCAAGTGGGCGCTGGACACCCTAAGATACTACCACTAAGGCAGGAAGTTCAGGCTGTTGTCAGACTATGCCCCACTAAGGTGGATGAGCGAGAAGAAGGGGAACAGGTTGTTCTTAGCTCTTCAGGAGTTCAGCTTCCAGGTAGAGCATAGACCTGAGAAACTTCATGGCAATGCTGATGCATTGTCAAGGGTCCACTGTATGTTGGCGGAAGGTGTCAAGCCCCCCGGCTTTGGGAAGAGGGGGAGAGTGTGTAAGATGGCCGCTGGACATGTCCTTGAGGGGAGATATGTATCGCTGAGATTGGTAGCTTCAGTGATGTAAAACTGGGAAAGCATGCTCCAGCACACATAGTGCTGAAAGGGTTAATAGGGCATATCAGGGCCAGTTTTTAAGAGTCATAAGAGATGGGAGGGATTGGCTGCTCACATATCCCCACCCCAGGGCGTGTGTATAAAATGGAGACCGAGAGTCTCGTTCAGTGTCAGTGGCTGGAGGTGTGGAGACCTCCAGCGTGTCTGTGCTACAGGACACTGACTGTGAGCGGGCGAACCTGCAGTATTGTATGGACAAGTTATTTTCCTGTTTTGTTACTTTGTGCCGGACAAGGCTGTCTTTTGTTTACCTTGCAAATGCGGTTTATTAGGCCTGAATAAACCCGCCTTGGACATTTTAAGAAACCGACTCCTGTGCCTACCTCAAAAGCAGCTGAGTGAGTACCAAACCCTACAATGCATATACAAGTAGATGAACTGATAACTCTTTGCCAGAGTTCAACAGAAGATGGCTGAAGATAATGAGAACTGGACTAGAATGTGGCTAGAGATTGGAAGAAGAGAGTAGGTGACTACATCAGAGCCTGACTATAGGGACAAACTTAGAAATGCTACCATATTGCAATAGCAACAACGGCAATAAATCCTAAGTTGTGGGACATAAGATACCTCCTAGGAAATTTCATGAAGTAAAATAAACCCAAATTTGAACCTTTTTCAAATAAAATATGTAAGTAGGTAAATGAAAACATTTTCTCTGCAATATTACAATAAATTCCGTGGCCCTTAAAGAGGAGATGAGTTGGCCAGGTTCTCCAATGTCATGCTATTTGACAGCTGTGTGAGACTTTCTGCTTTTGAGACTAAATATGAGAGGGCAAAATGGAATATGTATGCTGTAAACAAAAAAGAAGAATGGAAGCAGCAGAGGTAAACTCTACAGATTTCTCCTTTTTTGGTTTGACTCATGCTGTCTCTGTATCATATGTAGTAATAGACTCAGATTAACCCTTCACAAGCAGCTATGTACTCTTTATAGCAAATTAATCCTTTAAAAACAGCCATATCCTCCTACTGCTTGTTCACCCTTTAGAAACAGCTTTGTCCTTTTCCTTTAGCTTCCTTCTTATAGCTATGCTGCACAATATTCATACAATTGTATTGATCAATAACAACTTTCTGCATGAAGTTCAGGCTTCTGAAGGAAGTGTGGATAATTTTCCTCTGATTTACATTTAACTGAGTTGCTGTCCATTAGGATGCATTGGTAAAATAATTTACCTTGTTTGTAAATCCGAAACATGAAAATTGATCTGTGTACCCTAAATCCTGTGACCGGAGCACAAGGCTACTTTTACCATTCTGACGCTGTACAGAATCAGTGTCCCCCAGTCATCACAATTTGTATCTCCTACAGAATAGAATCTCAGACGATTTTGAGCCCACTTTTCTTAAAGTGAAATTAAAACCTGGGCTCCCTGTAATATTGAATAAAGTCATCTGATTTGTTAATGATATGTATTTGAGGAAAGTCAGATATATTCATTGGCCTTCCTGTAGTTTTCTCTGAAATGACAGGTCTTTTTTTGAATACCCACGTAAAGATGGACACTGAGATACCTTAACTTCTCTCTAAATCTAAAGTAGAATTGTATTCTAGGTGAACACATGGCCTCATGTGATCAAGTAATATCTTAATGTTAGAGAGAGAGATGGATAAATAGATATACAAGACAACAATGCAATGGAGCAGCACAAGAACACTATTTAAAATTGTGGGTGCAACGCTTTGTGGACATATATCCAGCTTGTCCAATATAATAAGATAATAAAGAAGAAGCAGCACTCCACAGAGAAAAGTGGACTCTCTCTCTCTGGTATGTGTATATACAGTATATACAGTTGTGCTCAAAAGTTTACATACGCCGGCAGAATTTTTCCTTTCTTGGCCTTGTTTTAGAGAATATGAATGATGGCAAAAAAACTTTTTCTCCACTCATGATTATTGGTTGGGTGAAGCTATTTATTGTCAAACTACTGTGTTTTCTCTTTTTAAATCTTAATGACAACCAAAAACATCCAAATGACCCCGATCAAAAGTTCATATACCCTGGTGATTTTGGCCTGATAACATGCACAGAATTTGACACAAATGGGTTTGAATGGCTACTAAAGGTAACATCCTCATCTGTGACCTGTTTGCTTGTAATCAGTGTGTATAAAAGCTGAGTGAGTTTCAGGGATCCAGACGACTCTTGCATCTTTCATCCAGCCGCTGATGTTTCTGGATTGTGAGTCATGGGGAAAGCAAAAGAATTGTCAACAGATCTACAGGAAAAGGTGGTTGAACTGTATAACACAGGAAAGGGATACAAAAAAATATCCAAGAAATTGATAATGTCAGCAGTGTTCAAATTGTGATTAACAAATGGAAAATCAGGGGCTCTGTTAAAACCAAACAACAGTCAGGTAGACCAACAAGAATTTCGGCTACAACTGCTAGGAAAATTGTTCGGGATGCAAAGAAAAACCCACAAATAACATCAGCTGAAATTCAGGACTCTCTGAAAACTAGCGCTGTGGCTGTTTCAAGATGCACAATAAGGAGGCACTTGAAGAAAAATGGGCTGCATGGTCGAGTCGCCAGAAGAAAGCCATTGCTGTGCAAATGCCACAAAGTATCTCGCCTACAATGAGCCAAACAGCACAAAGACAAGCCGCAAAACTTCTGGGACAAGGTAATTTGGAGTGATGAGACCAAAATTTAACTTTTTGGCCACAACCATAAACGTTACAATTGGAGAGAGGTCAACAAGGCCTATGATGAAAGGAACACCATTCCTACAGTAAGGAACGGAGGTGGATCACTGATGTTTTTGGGATGTGTGAGCTACAAAGGCACAGGAAGCTTGGTAAGGATTGAAGGAAAGATGAATGCAACACGTTATCAGCAAATACTGGAGGCACATTTGCTCTCATCAGCCCGGAAGCTGCGCATAGGACGTACTTGGATGTTCCAACATGTCAACGATCCAAAACACAAGGCCAAGTCGACCTGTCATTGACTGCAGCAGAACAAAGTGAAGGTTCGGCAGTGGCCATCTCAGTCTCCTGACCTCAATATCATTGAGCCACTCTGGGGAAATCTCAATCGTGCAGTGCATGCTAGACAGCCCAGGAATTTACAGGAACTGGAGGCTTTTTGCCAAGAAGAATGGGCAGCTTTACCATCTGAAAAATTAAAGAACCTCATCCATAACTGTCACAAAAGACTTCAAGCTGTCATTGATGTTAGAGGGGGCAATACACGGTATTAAGAACTGGGGTATTTGAACTTTTGATTAGGGTCAATTGGATGTTTTTGGTTGTCATTAAGATTTACAAAGAGAAAGCACAGTAGTTTTACAATAAACGGCTTCACCCAACCAATAACCATGAGTGGAGGAAGTTTTTTTTATTATCATTCATATTCTTTGAAACAAGGCCAAGAAAGGAAAAATTCTGCCAGGGTATGTAAACTTTTGAGCACAACTGTATATATATATATATATATATATATATATATATATATATATATATATATATATATAATATGTCCACTACTTGGACAACCCCTTCTCAGTCCGTCAGGCAAATCAGTGCTGGCTTCACTCTCCCCGCCTTCAGACAAATCACATACATCTGGAGGAAATGAGAGAGCTGCGGCTTTCACTTCCTCCAGATGTATGTGATTTATCCAAAGGCGGGAAGAGTGAAACCATTCGCTGATTGGCCTCAGGTATCGCGTAACATAGCAATGTTACACAATCCCTGAGAGAATAACGCTGGCACTAGAAGTGAGTATAAGTGTTATTATTTTACAAGGGGGAGACATAGGGATTGAGAAGGGGTTGTCTGAGTAGTAAAAAAAAACACCTTTAAATATATCCTTAGTGCTTACAGGAGACTTCTGCCCTTTTCACTCTATATTGATAGGCAAGCACATGTTATGATTTGTTATATTAAGAAATACAGCTTAAACGTTTGTACCATAGCTCCCCTGTAGGTAAATCACAATATAACATAATGTGTTGCTGATTATTAGTTTTGTTTGTCCAAAATTCTCCCAGTTGTTCAGTAACCAATTGATTGAATAGCTGATCCTATAAAGATGTACCACCTATAAAGACATATTATCCATGAGGACTGAAGATCAGTCCATACAGACACATGTTCCTCCAAAAGTTATGAACAACATTTAAAAAAATATGATTGCTCATTTCAATAACCAATCTGTTGCACATTGCTAATAAGCCAAAAGTAATAGGATTAACAATCCTACCTGTCTCCCCAAATTTAGGCAAATATGTGTTTGATGTTGGGAAAACTTGGTCATAAAAGAATGATATTCAATTTTTGTAGAATTGTTCATTATTAACAAATTTTGTGCAACGTTACCTGTCAAATAAATATTACAGCTTACTGATGATCATCTTCTATGTAACAGTATATTAAATATTAAATGGTCAGTGATGTTTCAATAAACTTAGGCTCATCTGATGGCCAATATAATGACCAACAAAGTTTTACACTACCGCATCTGCCGTATCCAAAATGTTGTTTTCATCGTGAAACATTCCAGTACAAGTGGTAGCCACTAGAAGTTTCCATTGCTTCTAAGTTGCTGTCAACTGCCTGTTGTCAAGTGTAATCCATCTTTAGCAGCAGAGATGCCAGGAGATATTGCAGGAAGAGGGGTGAGGTTTTGGCTCTGTAATCCTCCATTCCTATCTATCAAATTACATATAGACTTAAAGGGGTTATCCGGTCCAAATTAATAAGTCTGCAGTCATTCTGTGTGGCTACAAACTTAAAGAAGTTGTCCACTACTTTATATGAACCCCCCAATGTATCCCCCCGGGGCCCAGAAGTGTTTTTGTAAATACCTTGCGGCACCTTTTCTGCCTCTGAGCGGCGCTATCGTCAAGTGAGGCGTGACATCAGTGACGCGCTCCCCGTGGAGGACGCTTGGCTGTGGGGGGGGTTACTTCGTGCGTCACACCCAGCATTCACCGAGTGTTTTCCCAGTGAATGAGGAGAGGGAGAGTGCATGGTAAATGCCGGGTGTGACGCGCGAGGTAACCCCGTCCACAACCCAGCAGTCACTGGTGGAAGGCGGAAGAGGGACCCTTGGCTGCAGCCTGGACTTGTCGTGATGTCAGCGGATGTCAGAGCCGGCTGCAGCCGGGGGTCACGTGATGCCTGTGATCGGCCAGTGATAGCGCTGCTCTCAGGCAGAAAAGGCACAACAAGGTATTTAGAGAAACACTTATGGGCACTGGGGGAATACATTGGGGGATCATATAAAGTAGTGGACAACCCCTTTAAGAATCCCCAGAGAATCCCCGGGATTTGCCGGTTTCAGACCTGGGCCCGGAGGGTATGTATGAGTTATACATACTCCCGGCCAGTTTACTGAAGAGGCCAGCCAGTGGGTATGGCTGACAAGAGGGCACTGCCTTGCTCCATATAAAGTGTATGGAGCGAGGCCGCACTCACTGGCCGGGAGTATACATAACTCATACATACCCTCCTATCCTGGGTCTGAAACCGGCGAATCCCTACAGGGCAAGCGTGGAGGGGGGATTCATAAGTCTGCAGTCACACAGAGTGACTGCAGACTTATCAATTTGGACCGGATAACCTCTTTAACAAAGAGGCAGGCTTTCTGTTTGTGGCAGGCGAGCATTTGGACAATAGTTAGAGCAACCCAAGTGAAGAAAAGGAAGTTCCGATGCTTATAGTGCTAGCAGAATGTTATTGAAAAGGAACTGCCCACGTGCGTTAGAAGCTACACAGCATGAGACTTTGGACACTTCATAGACATATTACACTATTTCCAGAAAAAAAACTGTTCTAACTTGTTGTGGGTGATGACCGCAGCAATTGCATGCTTTTTCTTTTGGTTTGGGTGACATGACAGGTAAGCTTTATTTAAACATAAAGAACAATGTAGTGAAAATATGCATTGTACACATACTCAGAACAGACTGACGTTTCCCTACACATGCAGTTCAGGTTGTATAAGTAGCAGATGTATCATAACTAGTTATTTAGCTCTATTGCAAAATACAATTGTACTGATGATGCCAACAGCACCGAGACCGTATCAATGTGGAGAGCTGAATGCCTTTTTATTTTCACTGTGTTGTGAATCGATAGAGACAGTGCAAAACAAAGGCTAACAGAAAAGCATGCAGCTCAATGCACTCATTTTGAACAATACATCGCACATATAACTAGAATACCATTGACTTATGGTTTATGCTGGTTCCCCAAGATACTAGACCTTGCAGAATACATGAAACAAAATACTCTGCTATTATAATAAATCAAAGTTCAAGCAAAGGTGACATATAACACATTTGGCTCTAGTCAAAGGAAATATCAAAGAACGAATGCAAGCGGAAAAAGTCAATAGAGTTTATCTGGAAACTACTGTAATGGAGATGAATATTCTATTCTTCACAGATCCTCCAAAATGCAGATCACATTTATTCTCTGCTAATACGGAATTGTGTAAATCAATCCTACCATTCCTACTAAAAGACAATACGCACTACCAACCTTTATAACACATTTATTGTGAAGGCAGACTAAAATAGAAAAGTGATGATTCTCAAAACAGCAACTTTTGTTCTAAGATGGTTTTCATACAAAGGTCCTATGTCATTCATACTTTAGGCCTCTTTAGTGCCTCTAACATATTACTGTTAGTTATAGAGGACTCCTTTAAGCTAGCACAAGGGGTTAACTACTGTAGGTGGGTCCATGGTATCCTTGGCTTCCTTCTTATTGGCTATGGGTACAGACATATATAATACTGTGTGGGGTTATTTACTCAACATTAGAGTTGTTGCGAATCAATTTGCAGGATGCGGTCCATCAGTCAGTAATCTATGGCCACAGATGCTTTATGGCATCTTCGTTTGATTAGCAGGGTAATCTAAAGGAGAACCGCCGATGCCATCAGGTAAGAAGTGGTTCTCAGGGCACCCGTCCAATGGCCACAAATCACTGATGTGGCCAATAGACCGTATTCTGTGCACTGATTCGCACCACCTTTACTCAGGATTTTTTCCAGGCTTGTATCTGAGCTGCTGATGCTGCTGCTGAGAATCATCCCCCTTTGATCATTGCCTCCTCTTCCACTCCGGTCCAGAGCTTCCTGCAATGCTGTTGTACCAGCGGCATTTTTACCAATATGGCCCCACCCTCCTCTCTTCCTGCCCTTACTACTTAACTTGGACAGCATATCAGGGCAGGTTTTCCCCCATAGCCCTGAATGCTTGTTCAGACAGTGATGCCCCAGCATTGCTGTGTTTTTGTAAGAAGGAAGACTTGCCTAGGGACAGGTGTGGAGCTCAGGCGCCGGAACTGCCAGGATCTTGCCCAGTGTTGCCAGGGGACGGGATTAAGAGTGCACGGGGGACAGAGGAGAGGGACAGAAGAGAGGAAGTCAGGTGTCTGGGCTCACGCGAAAGAGACAGTTGGTTGTGGAGAGCAGACCGGCAGTTGGGGAGAAACAGTCTGTCCTGCCGACAACGAGAGAGAGACGTGCTGCCCTGTCCTCGGTGAAATAGAGACGTGCTGACCTGTCTGCGGTGACGGACGAACGGGTGACACAGCTTGCCGCAAAACAAGGGGCATCCGGTCTGTACCGGGCCTACAGAAAGTGATCGTTCAGTTACCTGCATCACCACAGTTTTCCAGACATCTGACGGTGACCTACGGGAGAGGACGCACCCGGGATTAGTGATCCTAACTAGTGTTGAGCCACCCCCGTAGTGTTCGAGTTCGGTTCGGTTCGTCGAACACCCGTGTGTTCGCCGAACTGTTCGTCGAACTGTTCGTCGAACACCTTCGAACACCGTTAAAACCAATGGCAGGCAAACAAAAACACATAGAAACACATAGAAAATACCTTCAAAGGTGTCTAAAAGCTGACAAACTGCTCAGAAGACACAACTAACACATGGAAAAGTGACAAGTACATATAGTCATGCGAAAAGAAAAGAGGTGTAGGAGTAAAAGGAGGGGGAGACACAGATATAGGCATGTCATGCCCTTCTAAAATCCAAAAAGTGAGAAGCCGAGACGGCCAGTCCGCTCCTGCCCGTGCCACCTCCGTGTCGCCGGGTTTGTGCCAGAGCCGCGGTGAACCCTGACGGCCAGCCCCCCTCTCCCAATACTGGTGCCTGTCCGCTGGTGGGTCGAGAGAGCCCCCCTGTGGTGGAGGCAGCTCTAAGCTTTTTAATTTAAATTGTCCCTCTAATTTGAATGAATACACTTTAAATCCATTTACAAGGATCTATTGGAGGGCAAGTCTCATGCCAGCAGCCGCGTAATTCCAGCTCCAGTAGCGTCCACTAAAGCTGCTGCAGTTAAAAAGCTTTTATAAGGATCGAGCTCGGCTGTCCACCGCAAGGCATCCTAGTGCCAGTCCCAGCCCCTATGCCTTGGGGTGCCTCCTGATGCTCTTCACTAAGTATCCCGTGGTCCCGAAGCATTTCCTTTGAAAAAATTAAGTGTCCAAACTACAGGTGGTGTAGCTTGCTTAACAGCCGGGATAATCCGCTGACTAGCAGACACTGCTACTAGGCACAAAGTATTTCCTGGGCTAGATGCAGTTAAAAATTTGTAAGTAGATACTCTCGTTGGATGCTGAGAAAGCATTCCATAGAGTCTCCTGGCACGCCATATATGATTCTCTTAAAAAGCTTGGGGTAGGGGTCTAGGGGACCCTTTTATAGCCAAAATCACGGCCCTGTATCACAATACGTCACCTAGGCTGAAGATAAATGGAACTGTAGCACCGAGGGCTCGGTTGCTACAGACGTATTGCACCTCACCCAGAGGTGTGATATCTCACTCTCAGATAAGGATGGAGTGTGAATCAGGACCCGACACCTGCATGCATTACACCACATTGCCGTGGGGCAGGGCGACCAATATGCCCCTGAGATGGGCACGACAGTCCCTGTCCCTGGCTGGAGTGGGGGGAGGGAACACTGAGGAAGGGGAACCCTGCAGTGCAGGAGCAGGGAGGAAGCAGTTCCTGGGTGCATTGAGAAGGGAGTATAAAAGGTGGGCACCATCTTAGTTCAGTGCAGAGAAGTCTGAGCAGAAGTGGCAGGGAGCAGGGGCTCTGCATGAGCTCTGCTCCGGAGGCGGGCCTAGTAACAGAGGCCCAGGCCTGCAAGAGGGAGAAGGAAGGAAGAGGAGCGGAGAAGGCTCCAGGAACGAGGAATGAAGGGATCCCAGGGGTGCGGACGGGCGAGTCGCCACCGCACGCCCGAATCCACCTGCGTGGAGGGGTCAGGCCAAAGGGGGAGACCGGTCCCCGAACTAGTGGAGGCAGGAAACGACCCTCAGCTAGAAACCGGAGGCTCTGACATTTTATGTGGCGCAGCCCCTTGCTCCACCCGCTAGGAAGGCACCACATAGGGTCAGGGAAACTGGCGCCAAGTTTACCAAGAGGAGGCCCGAGGCAGCCGGACAGAAGTGTTGGTAAGAAAGGCCAGACAAAGGACACACAAAGGGGGTCCTGTGAAGCGCTCCAAAGTTATCTGGGAGTTGTCTGAGCCCCTCACCTGGTGAGCACAGTACGACGTGGGCAGCCGTTACCTGCAGATGTGGTCTGGATAATAAGAACTGTGAGTAAAGGCCCTGAACTGCATCACTGACTCCGTGTCGTTACTGCTGCTGCCCTGCACCATCACCCCCATCCTCCGCATACACTGCCCTGAGGCTATACTCCTCCCGTGGGGAGTTATGCTACGCTCTGCTGCACCCACAACACCAGCCTTAGCGGTCTGCCCTGTAGCGGCGGTTCACTCTGACCGCAATCCACGGGTGGCGTAGTCGGACATTTAAACATCAAAACCACATAAATAGTTCCGCCACTGGTTTGACCGCCCTGAGCCACGGAACCGGATCGCCGCCACGAAGACTACAACCACCAGCATCCACCAAAAAGGGTCCGGATCCGGGTGTCCCAAGGCCCAGGGGGTGCGTCAGAACATTTTCATCACCTTTCACAATCACCAATGGGACAAGGCAGGGATGTCCTCTGTCCCCTCTCTTATACATCCTAGTGACGGAGCACCTGCTCTCATCAAGTCGCCATAACCCCAATATTAGGTGGATTGAGGTGGGAGGCACCGAGTACAAGTGCTCTCTATTTGCTGATGATGTCCTAGTATATATCACTCAATCACATATATCCATCCCTGCTGTTATGGCTGAAATAGATCACTTTGTTACATGGTAAAATTTTAAAATCAATGCAGCGAAGTCTGAGGCCCTCGATGTCTCCCTCCCTAAATCCATATAGGATTCCATCCAGTCCAACTTTCCCTTTGCCTGGCCCTCACAGGGTATCAAATACTTAGGAATTCCTATTCATAGAGACCTCTCCCATCTATGTTATCTTAATTTTGGGCCCTTTATTGAACAATTCCATACAGACCACGGTTGGCAAGTTAGAACTGTAAGATTCACTACGTGAACCACTGGTGTTTTGTGGAAAAGCACATGTACACCGCGTTCCAAATTATTATGCAAAAAGTGTTTAGGAGTGATAAGGGAAGAATTTGTTTGTTTGTCAGTTAAACTCATTGATGGTGATGTGTGTCAGGGCTCTTTATATCACTGTAAGCAATTGCAGACACCTGTGCTAATTAGTTTGGCAGGTGTGTCCAATGAAAGGCAAGACTACTTAAGAAGGCTCTCTCACATTATTAAGCAGCCTACATTTTCTGCCAAAATGGGAAAGAAAAAGGATGTGTCGGCTGCTGAGAAGCAACAAATTGTGGAGTGTTTAGGTCAAGGCATGACTACAATCAACATTGTGCGATGATCAGGATGAAGTGTCTTGGCAATCAAGAAGTATGTAGCTGATTCACAGTACACACGTGTGCGTGCTGATAAGGGCAAATTGAGGACTCTTTCCTACAGGCAATTACGTCAGGTTGAAAGAGCAGCGGCAAAAAAGCCTTGTCATAGCAGCAGACAAGTTTTTGAAGCTGCTTGTGCCTCCAACGTCCCCCGAACAACAAGATGCAGGGTCCTTCAGAGGTTTGCAGCTGTGCATACGCCATCCTGTCGACCTCCTCTATCCACTTCACACAAGCAGAAACGGCTCCAGTGGGCCAAACATTACATGAAGACTGATTTCAAAACTGTTTTGTTCACGGATGAGTGCCGTGCAGCGCTCGATGGTCCAGATGAATGGAGTGGAGGATGGCTGGTTGATGGACACCCCACGCAAACACGGCTACAGCGCCAACAAGGAGGAGGTGGAGTAATGTTTTGGGCTGGAATCATGGGGAGAGAGATTGTCGGCCCCTTTAGGATCCCTGAAGGCGCTAAAGATGAACTCCATAATGTATGTGGATTTTCTCAAACAGCACTTCCTGCCATGGTTCAAGAAGAAGAACCGTGTATTTCACAGCAAGATCATTTTTCTGCATGATAATGCACCATCTCATGCTGCACATAAAACATCTGCATCTCTGGCTGATATGGGCATAAAAGGGGACAAACTTATGGTGTGACCCCCATGCTCCCCTGACCTCTACCCCATTCAGAACCTTTGGAGCATCATTAAAAGGAGTGTCTATGATGGCGGGAGGCAGTTCACATCTAAGCAACAGCTCTGGGAGGGTATTCTGTCCTCATGCAAAACAATTGAAGCAGAAACCATCCAAAACCTGACAAATTCAATGGACGAGAGAGTTCAGAAGCTCCTTTCGAACAAGGGGTCCTATGTGAAAATGTAACATCACCTAGAATAAAGTTTTGAGTTGAAAACTGTTTGATTTCAGTTTCTAACAACCTGCTAATGCTTATAATTTCAAAAATGACCATTTTTTTGGTCTTTATTAAAATGAAAAGGTTGATCGAAAAGTTTGGGGGATCTAAGAGTGTGGCAACCCAGTAGTTATGATTACTTAGAATTCTGACAATATGAGGGTCATGCTGCAGGTAGTGCAGCAAGAAGGCACTTATGTGTCTTGCGCATCTCGGAGCCCCAAAATTATTTTCCGGGCTAGATGCAGCTAAAAATTATTTTTAATTTTAAATCTGGTGAAGCTTATTATAGATGGCCTAATAGGATCAGTGCTGCACACTGCTACAAAGCCCAAATTATTTTCCAGTCAAGATACAGATAAACATGATTAGTAATTTGAAAGCTTAAAACGGTTGGTAGGGTGATTTTAACCAATCATCAAGCTTTTACTCTCCCCAGGATGACACAGGGGTAGAAAAGTCGTTTCGGATCCATGATTTGTTCATCTTTATGAACGTGAGTCTGTCTACATTATCAGTGGAGAGCCGCGTGCGCTTATCTGTCAGCACACCACCAGCAGCGCTGAACACACGTTCAGACAGAACGCTGGCTGCGGGGCATGACAAGATCTCCAAGGCGTAAGTGGCTAGCTCCGGCCATTTATCCAGATTGGAAGCCCAAAAAGAGCAAGGGTCCAGTGACACAGTCGTGGCTTCAATGTTTACTTGGAGATACTCCTGTACCATCGTCTCTAGGCGTTGACTATGTGTCAGACTTCTTGTCTCCTGTGGCCTTGCAAAGGATGGGCTAAAAAAGTGGTGAAATGATTCCGCAAAATTGATGTTACCAGCAGATACTGTGGTTCTGTTACGGTTTGAGTGCTGAACACTTGACGGTCCCACGGTTGGCAAGTTGGAACTGTGAGATTCACTACGTGCACCACTGGTATTTTGTGGAAAAGCACATGTAAGATTCTGCAACAGTCTCTGCTGATACTCCTGCATGCGTGCATCCCTTTCTATGGCAGGAATAATTTCTGCAAATTTACTTTTGTACCGGGGATCTAACAGTGTGGCAACCCAGTAGTCAGGATTATTTCTAATTCTCACAATTCGAGGGTCATGTTGCAGGTAGTGCAGCAAGAAGGCACTCATGTGTGTTGCGCATCCAGGAGCACCAAGTCCCTGTTGTGTTGGTGGCGAGGTAACAATCATGCTTCCTTCCTCTGTCCTCTCCCCCCAACCTCGCACAACATAAATGTGATCAAGGTCTCCCTCATCTGATGAGTCTTCCATCAGTTCGTCCTCCACTTCTTCCTGGGCTCCTGCACCTTCCTCACTAGTTTGGCTGCTACCATGTGACGCGCCCCTGGGCCTGTGTCGCGCTGCGGTGCGCACGCGGGAGCTTACCCGGAGCCGGATCCGTGGACGGTTGTAGTCTCGTGGCGGTGACCCGGTCCGTGCCCAGGGAGTCAAACTGGACAGCAGTCTACTAGTAGTAAATAGTTGATGACTACGCCACCCGTTGAGTGCAGCCAGGGAGCTGCTGCTGCGGGGCAGACCGCTGAGGCCGATGGTAGGATTATGCAGCGTGATAGTATAACCCCCAACGGGAGGGGTATGGTCTCAGGGCAGCCGACGTGGATGATGGGGGTAGCAGGAACCACTCAGAGACGGTACGGTGTAGTTCAGGGTCTTTACTGGTAACAACAATAGACCCTCCCGGAGTACTTGCTAGCGAACGGGGCCTGGTCAGTCCTTGAACAGATGGGATCTCCCCTGGCCAGGCGTAGTTGTAGGCCTCCCAAACTGACTGTACTCTTCTGGCTACCTTGCTAGAAGCTGATGTAAGTAGCCCACGTCCCTGAGTGTACCGTGTGGTGCTCACCCGTATGGCCGGTGACTCGGGGCCTTCTAATGGCTTCCGCTCCACGATGGCGGTGCTGGTCCCACGCGTGTGACCGTGCCTTCGGGCTTCTGGGCCAGAGGACCTGAAATCCCCTGCCTGACGGATTCTGCTGCTGGGTAGGAGTTAGTCCCCACAGCCTCGGACTCCGGGTCCGGAAAGAAGTCTTCTTAGTCAGGGCGAGCTCTGCAGCTGCCAGCCCCTGACTCCTTGTAACTCTGCTGTTTCCTATGCTGCTTCTTGTCTCTACTCCATTTGTCTGACTCACCCTGCCTCAGCCCCGGGTTTATACAGGGGAAGTTCTTCCCCTCCCAAGACTGGGCAGGAGGTGTGGCATGCACAGGATCCCTGACCAAAGGACCTCCCACCTGCTCTCAGACATAACATTACATTACTGTGGAAAACCAGACCCCTGGGGTGCCACATTCCCCCCTAGTGAAATTTAGTACTCCGGGACTAAACACATTTAGAAAAACATAACAAGGCAAAAACATTAATAATACAATAAGAAAACATATAAAGATGGTTACGGCGTGTCCGCAACCGGGTGCAGTCTCTGAAGAGAGCAAGGTGTCCATTTCACCAACACAGGGAGACGTAACCAGGTAGGGGTCTGTCCTACCCCGAGTCCTTAACAGTCTCTAGTCCATCCTGGGTTACGCTCCAACTATGTACAAGGATTCCCGGTAAATCCACCAAGGATTCCTAAAAATAACTAGAAACACAAAATTATACACAAGCAACAAGACACAGAAAAACATAAATAAAACAATTTATACACTTTAAATTCTCCAGCGTGCGGGTAACTGGCCTCTAGTGGCCCGAGTGGACCTACGGAGCTGACTGTCTGGCCCTGAACTACAGGGTGTAGGAGCTGTCAAGGGTAAACTGGGCAGCTGTCTACCGGCTCTTTGTCTCACTAGGGGTACGGCAGGCTCACTATAAGCAGAGGGTTGATTCTCCTGTTCTGCTTGTGTGGAGTCTTCTGCCTCCTGGACCGGCTGTTCTTCCAGCTCTACCCGTTGCTCCGTAGGTTCTTGGGATGATGGTTGGAGGAAGGTGAGTACGGGTACCACAACTGCACCATTGACTTGAGTCCAAGACTGAGGGAAGTCCCCGAGCACGGTACTAACCATATCTTCCCTTTCTTCCACGGGTCGATGGTCTTCTTGTTCCTCTTCAGGGTTCCTCAGTTGTTCGGGACACTTCTTCAGGTGGTCCCGGGATACAATGGCTGTGGTTTCCCCTCCGTCTTTACTGATGGTACAGACCTTCGGGTTCTCGTGGCTTGAGGGCAGTACGGTGTACGGGTCCTTCTCCCACTGGTCGTCCAACTTGTGGAGCCGTCTCTTCCTCTTCAAGACCTGCTCTCCGGGTACCAGGGGAACAGCGGGAGCATACTGGTTGTAAGTTTTCTCTTGGCTTTCCCTAGCCTGACAGAGACTTCGCTCCACGCTCTCCTGTACTCTCCGGTACTGCTGCTGCCTCTCTGTGTCCCAGTCTGTTTCTGGTGAAGCGTCCTCGGGGGTCAGGACTCCCATTTCCAGGTCAACAGGTAACTTACCAGGTCTTGCCCTCATTAGGTAAGCCGGGGTACAGTTGGTGGAACCTACCGGGATGTGGTTGTATAGGTCCACCAGATCGGGCAACTTTTCAGGCCACAGACTGCGTTCTTCCAGGGGCAACGTTTTTAGAAGATCCATTACCACCTGGTTCATTTTTTCACAAAGTCCATTAGTCTGCGGATGGTAGGGTGTCGTCCTTATCTTCCGGCAGCCATACAGATTGCAGAATTCCTGAAAGACCTCCGCTTCAAAGGCAGGTCCCTTGTCCGTCAGCACTTGGTCCGGGTACCCGTGTGGACGGCAGAAGTGCTGCTGGAAGGCTCTAGCTGCTGTTTGAGCCGTTAAGTCCTTGACGGGGACGACAACCAAGAACCGGGAGTAATGATCCACGATGGTTAACGCGTAGACGTAGCCACTTCTGCTTGGGGTCAGTTTTACATGATCCAAGGCTACCAGTTCCAACGGTTGCCGGGTGACGATGGACTGCAAGGGAGTCTTCTGGCTGGCTCGGTCCTTCCTTCTCAGGTTGCACGGGCCACAATCTCTGCACCACTTCTCGATGGTTCCCCTCATGCCTACCCAGTGGAACCGCTCGCGCAGCAGGAACTCCAGCTTTTTCCACCCAAAGTGTCCAGCTCCGTCGTGGTATGCCTCCATCACCATGGCTGCGTCTCTTCGTGGCACCACTACTTGCCAGAGTAACTCATGCGTCCGGGAGTTAACCATTCTGCGGCACAACTTCCCTTTGTAAAGGAACAGTCGACTCTTCTCTGCCCATAGTTGTTTGGCTTCCTCCGGAGCGTCTGGTTCAAGGCGAGCCTCCGGCCGAGTCAGCATCTCTTTCACCAGTCGGACGGCAGGGTCGCTGTCTTGCGTTTCCGCCCAGTTGTAGTGGGGTAAGGGGTTCAACGTAGCAGCCTGCTTACTCCTTACCCGGTGGGAATACTGAATAGTCCCATGACGGTGGAACGCAGGGAGTTCAACTTCTTCCAGTCCCTCCGGATCTTCTCCTCCGTCCGGCAGGTTGGGCATCCTGGACAGGGCGTCCGCGTTGGTATTGGAGCGTCCTGCCCGGTATTTAATTGTGAACTCGTAGTTGGACAGACGGGCCATCCACCTCTGCTCCAGGGCACCGAGTCTTGCCGTGTCCAGGTGTGTCAGCGGGTTGTTATCCGTGTACACGGTGAACCGGGAAGAAGCGAGGTAATGCTTAAAGCGCTCAGTGATTGCCCATACTACGGCCAGGAACTCTAACTTAAATGAGCTGTAATTCTCGGGGTTCCTTTCGGTGGGTCGCAGTTTTCGGCTGGCGTAGGCGATTACTCGTTCCTTCCCCTGCTGGATCTGGGACAGTACGGCTCCTAGCCCGATGTTACTGGCGTCGGTGTAGAGGATAAAGGGCTGGCTATAATCCGGGTACGCCAGGATTTCGTCCCCCGTGAGGGCCATCTTCAGCTGGCGGAAGGACTCTTCTTCCAGCTCTTCCCATTTGAAGGGCGGCTTCTGGTTCTTGGCCTTCCGGGACTGGCCTATCAGGAGGTCCTGCATAGGTGCTGCCTTTTTGGTGAAACCGGGAATAAACCTTCGGTAGTAGCCTACCAACCCGAGGAACTGCCGCACTTCTTTTACGCTGGAGGGGCTTGGCCATTCCTTAATTGCGGTGATTTTATCAGGGTCGGGAGCCACTCCGTCAGCGCTCACTACGTGTCCCAGGTACTGCACCTTTGGTTTCAGGAGGTGACACTTGGAGGGTTTCACCTTTAGGCCGTAACTCGCCAGAGCCTCGAACACTTCCGCCAGGTGTTTCAGGTGGTCCTCATACGTCTTGGAATATACGATGACATCGTCCAGGTACAACAGGACCGTCTCGAAGTTTCTGTGGCCCAGACAACACTCCATTAGGCGTTGGAAGGTTCCTGGTGCGTTGCAGAGTCCGAACGGCATGCAGGTGAACTCGCTAAGTCCCATCGGGGTGGTGAATGCGGTCTTCTCCCGGTCCGCCTCTGCTACAGGAACCTGCCAGTACCCGCTAGTGAGATCCAAGGTAGAGAAGAAGTTAGCAGATCTTAAAGCAGCCAATGACTCCTCTATCCTTGGTAAGGGGTACGCATCCTTGTGTGTGATACGGTTGATTTTCCGGTAATCTACACACATCCTCATGGTGTTGTCTTTCTTTTTGACTAAAACTAATGGGGCTGCCCAGGGGCTACAACTATCCCGGATTACCCCAGCCTCCTTCATGTCTCTAAGCATCCCCTTGGCGTGTTGGTAATGTGCAGGGGGTACGGGTCGATACCTCTCTTTTATGGGAGGATGATCTCCCGTGGGGATGCGATGTTCTAGCCCCTTGACTCGCCCGAAGTCTAACGGGTGTTTACTAAACACTCTCTCATACTCTTGAACCACCCGATAGACTCCTTGTTTCTGATGTGAGGGAGTGGAGTCAGTACCCAGATGTAGTTGCTGACACCAGTCCTCCATGTCTTTCTTAGAGCCGTTACCTTCCTCCGGGTGAGATGGAGGCAAGGGTTCCACAGATTGTATAGAATTTTGATTAGTGATATATAATTTGGCTAGCGTGGCATACCGGGGCAGGTACACTTCCCTCTCCCCGATATTTATTATGCGAACGGGCACCCTCCCATGGCGTACATTGACAACCCCCCGTGCTGTCAAAATGGTGGGCCTACTGTCTGAGTAAACTGGTTCTACCATTGCCTGGTAATCTCTACCTCTCAGACCAATAGCTGCCCGGCACCAAATCATCATTTCACTTTTTGGGGGCATGGCAATAGGAAAAGGGTCACACATTCTTACGCTACCAATCTCACCGCCGGAGAGTTCCACTTGTTGCCGTTGCATCAGTGCCCGGATCTCTTTCTGGAGCACCCGCTGCTCGCCGGAGCTGGCATTCTTGGCAACCTGCTGTAAAAGGAAAATCACCTCTGCAAGACAATTTTCAATTACATTAGTTCCTAGAGTTATTTTTGGGTGACTCTCATGTTTATCAATATCTACAATGATCAGTCCCTGTGCGGCCAGTTCGACTCTACCAATTTTGATGGTCACCTCTTTAAATCCGATCTGTGGCACGGGCTGACCATTGCTGGCGATGATACTCAAGTCGTCGTCGGGGTAGCGGGTAATATCCGAGTCATTCCAGTACTGCTTGAAGAGCACGTACGGGATGGTGGTGACCTGTGACCCGGTGTCCAGTAGGGCACTCATGGGAATGCCATCCAGTACCACAGGCAAGACTGGACGTCCTCCCACATATCTGTCGCGCCAGTTCGATGGGCCTGGTGATCTTTTTCCTGGGGGTTGGCCCTCTACCCCAGGTTGTGCCCGTTTAAAGAACAGTACCTTGCCATATGTCCGGGTTGATTGCAGCGGCGGCAGATGGGTCGTCCGTCCTCACTGTATCGGTCACTGGGTCTTCCTCTGGCCGGTGGGGTCCTCCTTGGTCGACGCCACGGGATGTCCTCCGGTCCGGATGCCAGCTGGATCTTCCCTGGGGTGGAAACCTGTAAAGACTGCACAGTTCGGGTTAGCGCAGCAACGCTCTTAGCCAGCTCTTGGACCTGATGGTGTAGGTCTGGAGCCGGGTCATTGTCCAAAGCCTGCGCATCAGCTCCCACAGGCCCTGCTGACAAGGGCGCCGCCTCCTGGTAGTAAGTGGTAGTGGGGCGTCTGTGGGTCACAACGCCACCTGGTGCCGGTTCTCGGAGCACCCGGATGGCTCTGTCCTTGAACTGTGCAAAGTCCAGATGGGGATCCTGTAAGGCCATTGCCCGCAACTGGGTTCGGTGGGCATTGCAATATAAACCCTCTATAAATTGTTCAGTCAACAGCCTGTCCTCGTTTCCCACCCCATCAGGGTCGGTCTGCTTTATGGCCCTCAGGGCCTCTTGTAGGTTTAGTGCATAGTCCCTTATACTCTCATGCGCTCGCTGCTTGCACCCGTAGAATCTAAGCTTAATCTCGGCTGAGGTGCGGGTATCAAAGGTGTCCTTCAGCCGGGTTAGTATCCCTGCGACAGTCTTCCTCCCAGGTGGCCAGGATTTTACTTCCCTTTTGGCTGCCCCTGTTAGTTGGGCCACCAGGATGCTCACTTTTTGCTCTTCTGTGAGGGGGTACACCTGGAAGAGGCTATCCAGCTTTTCTCTAAAGTCATGCAGGGTATGTGACTCCCCTGAGTACTGGGGTAGCCAAGCTGCTCCCGGGATATAGGGCATGGTGAAGGGCATAACTGCAGCAGCGGTAGCGCTGGCGGGGGTTGAGGCAGTGAAGCTCTCCTCCGTATCCGACATCTTCCTCCCCCCTAGTGGACCGTGGCCTACCTTGCGATGATCCTCTTCCGTAGGCCGCGGCTCCGCAGTGGATCGTCAGGGTTGAGGACCTTCCGTCGCGCTCCTGTGACGTCGGCGTCTGCTGGGCTCCTTCCAGGACCTTACGCAACGTCCGGACGTGAGGCGGGGCTTCAGTTCTCGCGCGCTTTCGGAGTCCACGCCCCTCTTCTTCCCGCGCGGCGTCCTCAAGATGGCGTCCAATGGCGGGAAAACTCCACGGATGGCGGGAAGAAGGTCGAAGATGGCGCCGGATGGCGGGAAACCTCCACGGATAGCGGGAATCTTCACCACTGGTAAGTTTGAACAGTCTTTGCTTTTCAGGCACGCAGTACCCGGTGGTTGCGGGCACGAAATCCTGCCGACTACGCCAAAGTTGACGCGCCCCTGGGCCTGTGTCGCGCTGCGGTGCGCACGTGGGAGCTTACCCGGAGCCGGATCCGTGGACGGTTGTAGTCTCGTAGCGGTGACCCGGTCCGTGCCCAGGGAGTCAAACTGGACGGCAGTCTACTAGTAGTAAATAGTTGATGACTACGCCACCCGTTGAGTGCAGCCAAGGAGCTGCTGCTGCGGGGCAGACCGCTGAGGCCGATGGTAGGATTATGCAGCGTGATAGTATAACCCCCAACGGGAGGGGTATGGTCTCAGGGCAGCCGACGTGGATGATGGGGGTAGCAGGAACCACTCAGAGACGGTACGGTGTAGTTCAGGGTCTTTACTGGTAACAACGATAGACCCTCCCCGAGTACTTGCTAGCGAACGGGGCCTGGTCAGTCCTTGAACAGATGGGATCTCCCCTGGCCAGGCGTAGTTGTAGGCCTCCCAAACTGACTGTACTCTTCTGGCTACCTTGCTAGAAGCTGATGTAAGTAGCCCACGTCCCTGAGTGTACCGTGTGGTGCTCACCCGTATGGCCGGTGACTCGGGGCCTTCTAATGGCTTCCGCTCCACGATGGAGGTGCTGGTCCCACGCGTGTGACCGTGCCTTCGGGCTTCTGGGCCAGAGGACCTGAAATCCCCTGCCTGACGGATTCTGGCGCTTCCCCACAGCCTCGGACTCCGGGTCCGGAAAGAAGTCTTCTTAGTCAGGGCGAGCTCTGCAGCTGCCAGCCCCTGACTCCTTGTAACTCTGCTGTTTCCTATGCTGCTTCTTGTCTCTACTCCACTTGTCTGACTCACCCTGCCTCAGCCCCGGGTTTATACAGGGGAAGTTCTTCCCCTCCCAAGACTGGGCAGGAGGTGTGGCATGCACAGGATCCCTGACCAAAGGACCTCCCACCTGCTCTCAGACATAACATTACATTACTGTGGAAAACCAGACCCCTGGGGTGCCACACATGCGCCCTGGTAAAACCATCTCCCCCACCCTCACATGCCTGCCGCCTTGGTGCTGCCGACCGTCTGGACCTTGCAGATGTTAGCCCTTCCGCATACAACTCCTCCTCCTCTACTTCCTCCACTTCCTCTTGTGCCACCACCTGACTCCGAATTCTGTTTAACATGTGCTCCAGCATGTAAATCACCGGAATAGTCATGCTGATAATGGCATCGTCAGCACTAAACATCTTCGTCGCCATTTCAAAACTGTGCAGAAGGGTGCATAGGTCCCTGATCTGAGACCACTCCTCCAGCGTGATTTGCCCCACCTCTGAACCTCGTTGGCCCAGGCTATACGTCAGAACGTATTGCACCAGGGCTTGTCGGTGCTGCCACAGTCGCTGCAACATGTGCAGAGTTGAATTCCACCGGGTAGGCACATCGCATTTTAGCCGGTGAAGTGGCAGGCCCAACGAATTCTGTAGAGATGTAAGTCGCTGAGCTGCGGGATGCGAACGGCGGAAGTGAGCACACAGCGACCGTGCCCTCTGCAGAAGGCCATCTAGTCTGGGATAGTGGGCTAAAAATTGCTGGACAACCAGGTTCAACACGTGAGCCATACAAGGCACGTGTGTGACATTGCCCCGGCGAAGGGCCGCACCCAGGTTTGCAGCATTGTCGCACACGGCCTTCCCTGGTTTCAGGTCCAGTGGAGACAACCATTCATGAAATTGGTTCTCCAGAGCTGACCACAACTCCTCAGCTGTGTGACTCACATTTCCCAGACATTTCAATGTAAAAACCGCCTGATGACGTTGAGCCCTACTGCCAGCATAGTAAGGAGGTGTGCAGGATCCCTTCTGCGCAGTTAGAAAGCTTGTGGCATGACTAGACAGGCTTTGGGTGCAGGTGGAAGACCGAGAGGAGGTTGAGGAGGCAGAAGCAGTGGAGGAAAAATGACATAAAGAGGATTGACGCACAACTCGTGGGGACGGCAAGACTTGGACAGCAGCCCCTTGTCCTGCTGTCACCATAGTTACCCAGTGCCCAGTCAGCGACATGTAACGCCCCTGTCCATGCCTACTCGTCCAAGTGTCTGTGGTGAAATGCACCCTGTCACACACAGAGTTTCTCAAAGAAGCGGTGATGTTGTGTGCGACATGCTGGTGGAGCGCAGGCACACCTTTCTTTGAGAAGTAGTGCCGACTGGGCATCTGGTACTGGGGCACTGCGACGGACATAAGGTCTCGAAAATCCTCTGTGTCCACCAGGCGGAAAGGCAGCATTTCTGTAGCCAAGAGCTTGCAGATGGTGAAATTCAACATCTTAGCTTTCTCATGGCTAGGAGGAAATGGTCTTTTACTTGTCCACATCTGAGGGACCGAGGGCTGGCTATTGTGCTTAGACGGGGTTGATAAGGGTGTCCCCGGCAAACTGCCGGTCTGTGAGGAAGATGCAGGCGGACATGTTAGGTTGCCTTGATCCAAAGGTGGTGCTATCGATGTCGGACAGCGCTCAAGACCAGCTGGTGTTACCACCTCCAAAGAAAATGATGACCTGCCAATCACGCTGGCTGTTGCGGGTAAAGAGGTGGCAGGTCTGCGCCCCAAAACAGGTGTGACTGCTGTCCCCCCAGTCACAGAGGATGAAGAGGCCGCGGATGCACAAGATATGGCAGACGGTGGTTGGCCCGGCCGGCTAGACCGCATTGTAGCACACTGAGCTTCCCACTGCAACTTATGCTTCATGTCCATGTGCCGGTTCATGCATGAAGTACTCAAACTATGTATTTTTTGGCCTCTACTTAGCTTTTGCTGACAAATGTTACAGATAACACGAGTTGGGTCATCTTTATCGATCTGAAAAAATGCCCAGGCTATGCAAGGCTTAGCACCCATGCGACCTGAAGAGCCACCACGACTTGTGGTGAGAGGCAGAGTTGTGTTTGAGGATGCAGTTGTTGACGTGCTTCCAGTACTACGTCTCTGTCCAGGAAGGCGCAACCTGACCTCGTCGTCACTAGCATCTTCCTCCACCTCCTCTGCTGACCTCATCTCTTGGCTGACTGTGGGTTGACAGTAAGTGGGATCTCCGACCTCATCATCATCACCCTGTGCGTTATCACACCCGTCGTCCTCAGAGCCAACCTGTTCCTGCCCTGACAAAAAACTAAAGTTGTCGCTCCAATCAGGTATTTGAGTCTTATCATCGTCTTCCTCATTGTCTCCACCAACAGGAGTTACAGTTTGGGAATGAGGGTCTACATTATGGTCAGAACCTTCTGCGTCTGGTCCTGGATCCGACTCATAAAGATTCTGGGCATCAGTGCAGATCATTTCCTCGTCTGGATTCACAGAAGCGCTGGAGTCGACCTCTGATTCCCAGGCTATAGTATGAGTAAACAGCTCTGCAGACTCAACCATCTGTTCTACCTCATACTCAGACGGGCAGCTGGAGATTTGGGAGCTGTGAGGAAGCAAGTGCGATTTGGGTGACACCTTTGAGGACTGGAGTATTTGTGATGTTGAAGTTGATGTGGAGGAGAGCCCACTTAAAGGAGCACTTGATATCCGTTGAAGCACCTGCTGTTTTTGTGCCTCATCTGGAATTTGTAGCGATTGGCATGGCCGTAAGAAAGGGATCTTATCACATTGTCCGCTAAAAGAAGTAGACATTTCAGTTTGGCTGGAAGATGGTCTTTCTTCTGCACCTACCCCACGGACACAACCTTTTTTCCCCTTCCCAACACGCCTATTCCCCTTTCCACCAGCAGCAGGCCTTTTTCCACTCATTTTGGTGGTTAACTAATTCACAACTCTGGAGTTGTTTGCACAAAAAAACAATGGATGGTAACCGAGCAGAGCTGAGTGGCCAAACTGTGGTATTAGGCCAAAACTATTGGCTGGGTTAGATGCAGAAAAAAATTATTTTTAATTTGCAACCTGATGGAGGTCAGTATAGATGGACTAATAGACCAAGTCCCACACACCGCTAGAAGCCCAAATATTTTTTCAGAGCTAGATGCAGAAAAAAATTATTTTTAGTTTGCAACCTGATGGAGGTCAGTATAGATGGACTAATAGACCAAGTCCCACACACCGCTAGAAGCCCAAATATTTTTTCAGAGCTAGATGCAGAAAAAAATTATATTCAATTTGCAACCTGCTGGACGTCAGTATAGAAGGACTAATAGAACAAGTCCCACACACTGCTAGAAGCCCAAATATTTTTTCAGAGCTAAATGAAGAAAAAAATTATTTTTAATTTGCAACCTGATGGAGGTCAGTATAGATGGACTAATAGACCAAGTCCCACACACTGCTAGAAGCCCAAATATTTTTTCAGAGCTAGATGCAGAAAAAAATTATTTTTAATTTGCAACCTGATGGAGGTCAGTATAGATGGACTAATAGACCAAGTCCCACACACCGCTAGAAGCCCAAATATTTTTTCAGAACTAGATGCAGAAATTTTTTTTATTCAATTTGCAACCTGATGGAGGTCAGTATAGATGGACTAATAGACCAAGTCCCACACACTGCTAGAAGCCCAAATATTTTTTCAGAGCTAGATGCAGAAAAAAATTATTTTTAATTTGCAACCTGATGGAGGTCAGTATAGATGGACTAATAGACCAAGTCCCACACACTGCTAGAAGCCCAAATATTTTTTCAGAGCTAGATGCAGAAAAAAATTATTTTTAATTTGCAACCTGATGGAGGTCAGTATAGATGGACTAATAGAACAAGTCCCACACGCTGCTAGAAGCCCAAATATTTTTTCAGAGATAAATGAAGAAAAAAATTATTTTTAATTTGCAACCTGATGGAGGTCAGTATAGATGGACTAATAGACCAAGTCCCACACACTGCTAGAAGCCCAAATATTTTTTCAGAGCTAGATGCAGAAAAAAATTATTTTTAATTTGCAACCTGATGGAGGTCAGTATAGATGGACTAATAGACCAAGTCCCACACACCGCTAGAAGCCCAAATATTTTTTCAGAGCTAGATGCAGAAAAAAATTATATTCAATTTGCAACCTGCTGGAGGTCAGTATAGAAGGACTAATAGAACAAGTCCCACACACTGCTAGAAGCCCAAATATTTTTTCAGAGCTAAATGAAGAAAAAAATTATTTTTAATTTGCAACCTGATGGAGGTCAGTATAGATGGACTAATAGACCAAGTCCCACACACTGCTAGAAGCCCAAATATTTTTTCAGAGCTAGATGCAGAAAAAAATTATATTCAGTTTGCAACCTGATGGAGGTCAGTATAGATGGACTAATAGAATGATGCTATGCCCAAAAGATTTTACTTCACTAGGTGCAGTAAAAAAATTGGTATTCTATACACAGGTGGTATATCTTGCAACACAGATAGGCTACTCCACTGACTAACACACTCTGCAATAGGCCAAAAAGGATTAGCTTTGCTAGATTCAGCCAAATGCTGTGAAAAAAACTTGCACAGCACTGGCACAGACCTGCCTGGCAAAAACTGATAGGAACTGATGTAACCTAGTCCTGAAAAGGACTCCAATTACAATTAGTCTTTACTCCCACAATCTATCTATTTAAGAGCACAGACCTGCCTGATAAAAGTCGTAGGAAATGCTGTAACCTAGTCCTTAAAAGGACTGCAATCACAACTATTCCCTACTCCCAAGCTATCTGTATATTTGTGCGAAAATTGGCTTGAAATTAACAAGGTATAGCGCACACAGCAACAGCGGTGCCGTCTAACACGCAGCTGCAGCAGTGAGAAAATGGTGGCGACGGGGAAAATGGCTTGGTCTTATAGGGCAAGGACATGTGACATACACTGCCAATCACACATGCCCTTGCTTGTGTGAAAAAAAGCACTTCGCTCCGTGTGTGCGCTGCTGATAGGCTGACAGATTGCACCTCCCCACTGCAAATGCGGGAAAGAGAAAAAAAAATGGAGATCTTCATTGTTCCTGCAGAGATCCATCCCCTGCCCCTCCCCCCGCCCCGCTGTACACTCAAACTGCGTATTAACATTAATTTTCATCATTACTGAGAAAAAATCCAGTTATGATTTTGGTGCACGAACAGTTATCGAACATAACCTCGAACAGCCGAATTTTTCTCAAATTGTTCGTGTTCGCCGACCGGCTCGAACACCGCCCAAAACAGCTCGAATTTGAGATTGGCGAACAGTTCGAGTAGAACAACGCTCATCTCTAATCCTAACGCAGTTTGTTGTACGCCGGAGGAGGTTGCTACGGCTCTTAAAGGAGTCGTGACCACTGTCGTGTGGTCAAAAGGACTGGGGGCCCAGTGGGTGAGACCCGAGACCTCCCACTGCCGCCAGAAGATGGACACCCTCCGGAGTGAGTGTCTGAAGACGGACGTAGTTATCGCTAAAGGACAGATAAGTGCAAGCCTCCAGTAATCTACCTTCTCTTATTCAGCCTGAACTTTTGGGACTGCGCCTTATTGTTCATCCTTTCAGTGTTATAGTTAAACCACAATCGTTTATTGTCCGATTTTACTGTTTTATTGTTGTGTTACTTAAATTTACACTCCCTGCGTGGAGAAACAAAATCTTGAATTAAACCTCTGCCATACTCTCTGCGTGCTGTGTGCGGCATCCGAGCCTTTTAACATTTTAGAGCTCTTTTCCCTCAGCAGTCATCAGCCCAAAGCCAGGATAGTAGTGATTGAGAGGGTATATGCTATGATGCAGAGTCTGTACCTCAGCTTGCTACTTTCCCAACTGAAACCATTACCTCCTTTCTCAAGTGGGGTACTTCATGCTGCAAAAAGGCTGCTGATTATTACAGTACCAGTTATTCTCCTCCTACCAGTGCCAAAAATGCAAGACGCGTCGCACTCGGGATCTCTCCTTTTCATGAGGTCCACTAACATTATCCAGTGTGAGTAGTGGTTTCAGTTCCATCTGCTCCAATTCTACAACATGCTGAAGAGACAAGAACCAACAATTGCAGGGCATTGGTCAAGGCAAGAACTCCAAAGATTCTTTTGACACCTGTACAGCTCCCTTGGAGTTACCCATAATGCTATCAGGTCTCTAATGACTGCTCCTGCATTGTGTCCTCCTGCATTCCCATCTGGTGGTGAATTGGATTGCCTTTGGGCTTTTCGAAGTTCGTTTGGTCAGAATTTTATTTAGGCAATGCAGGCTTGTGTAAAGAAGTTAAATTCTGCTTCTGAACACTGCCTTTCCCTAAGTTAAAGGTATCTTTAGATGTTATTCCTAAAAAAGACTTGAGCAAATTTTGTTCGATTCACACCCTTTCCCATGCCAACAGTTCCACTGTTCATGATTCATGAAGCGATCTTTCAGCTGCAGTATATGACGCGCCCCCTGGGCCATATTCTTTAGGGGAATACCCGGAGCCGGATCAGATGGGGGTTGTAGTCTCCGAGTGGCTGTGACCCGGTCCGTGCCCAGGGTGTCAAGCTCAGAGTATGTGGCAGTCCTACAGATGTTACAAAGTTCGTTATGTCGACTACGCCACCCGTTGGATTGCGGTCACTACGGCCGCCGCTGCAGCAGGGTCCGCTGAGGCTGATGGTGTTGGTGCAGCTTTAGATAGTATAACCCCCAACGGGAGGGGTATGGCCTCAGGGGGTCAGGTGCAGAGGATGGGGGTTGTGGTGGTGCAGCGTAGATGATAATTAAAGACAGAGTCGGGTTGTGCAGTTCAGGGTGTTTACTTACTGCAGATATTCCGGTCACTCCGGCCTTGAGTGACCACCCGAGCCGTGCTGCGTCCACCAGGTCCTGGATTCAGCCAACCCCCAAGCAAGTCCGGAGCGTGTCCCTGAGCCCTCCTTCTTGTCCTTTCTTCTGGCCGTCCCCACCAGGGATCCACCTAGGTCCAGCTCCCTCGGGCCTTCTGTTGGGAGACCCTTGGCCTTGGGTTCCCTGACCCTACACGTGGTTTGCCTTCAGGGTGGATGTGGTGGGTGGCCGTGGCAGATCCTGCCCACGGCCTCCGGTCTCTGGCTGAGGTGTGCTTTAGCCCCCACCAGTTTGGGATCCGGTACCCTATTGCCAACTCTTCACCCTAGGTTCGTATATGGGTTCTCAGAGTTCCTTTTTGTTTCCCCCTCTGGGTCTTTCTTGCTCCACTCTCACTCTCTCTGGGGCTTCTCTGCTCTCTGCTCTCTTCCTCTGACTTCTCTGCAAAGACTGGCTGACTGACCCTGATCTTAGATGGTGCCCACCTTATATACTCCCTCTATGTGTGAGCTCAGGTGACCAGCACCCAATGAGCTCCTATCTTTACCCAGGCTGCTCCCCCTATCTGCCCCTACACTACTGGGATGTACCACCCCCCTCCCACTCCAGCCAGGAACAGACTCGGTCGTACCTGCACATTTCTAAGTGGGAGTACCGTTGGTCTGCTCCTCGGAAATGGGATGTGTGTAGTGCATGCAGCTTTCTGAGCTCAGTTCCACACTCCATCCTTACCCGGGAGTGGAATATCACACCTCTGGGTTGAGGTGCAATACCCCTGTAGCAGCCGAATCCTCAGGGTGCTACATTCCCCCCTGGTAAATCACAGCACGTCCTCGGGCTGTAAGATATAAAAAACACCATCCAAAACATACAATTTTTTTCATAAACATATAAAACATATAAAACAACATATATTAGCAGCAATAAACTTTTCATATTAACATTCTCGTTTCTGGTTCCTCCTCCGGACACTGTGCAACGTGTGCCCGGGAAAAGTGCAACAGTTTCTCTAGAAAAATGGTCTTCCTATAAAACCGGTAGGGGGCGCGTTAGGAAGCGCAACTATATACAAGGGGATATGGCCGCTCTCAGTCCTCGGCCAGGTATTAGGAAGGATTGACCGTTCTCAGTCCTCGGTCAGTGGGAATAGGGACACACGGGTTAACAGTTCAATTCTCTGGTCCCAACGGGGACTATATTAGCAGCAACGGTTCACTGTGCCCCGACGGGCAACTATATACAGTCTCTATACTACTGTACTCAACGACGGCGTCCTCCTGCTCCTTCTTTTTGGTTGGTTTCAGTTTCAGACCCGTTCGGGCACGTATGCTGGGCAAATAGATTTTCACCCAGGTGCGGCACTCTTGGTTTTATGGGCGCGGTGGTGGTGGCGCCCGGGTTGCCCAGGCCTTGCGGCCAGGCCTGGGGCACCTGGAAAGTGAAGGGCACCGTAAGGACGGCGGCGCCCTGGGCTACTTGGCCCTGCGACCAGGCCGGTGGCTCCGCGGAGGTAGGGGGCGCTGTTGGTATTGCGGCGCCCGGGGGTACTAGGCCTTGCGACCAGGCCGATGGTACTTCCTGCTTGGTCACGCTCGGGGTCGAGGCGTATGACGTCACAGGGGTCGCGGCTGCGGCTTCCGGTTGAGGCCTAGTCTGTGGCAGTGACGTTGCGGTTACGGGCACGGCAGGGGGTATTTCGGGCTCTGCGACGGGGAGCTGGGGCAGGTGCGCGGTTTCCCGGTTTGGGGTAGAGACGTCCCCTTTACCTGCCTCCATTCGTTCGGCTCCCTTCTCGGCGCCGTCTCCGGCCTTCAGTCCTCCTGCGCCATCCTCAGAGGCGGTCTGTCTCCTCGTCTCGGGTGGCGTGCTCCGCTGACGGGTCTCGGTCTGCTGGGCCATCTCACGGCTCCACTCCGCCAACGTCTCTCGCTGCACCCGGGCCATCCTCCTTGCGAGGCCCTCCAGAGCGGTCTGCGCACACTCCCGGTCTCGGGGGAGCTGTGCTAGGACCTCCACTAGGCCTAGTGGGGTCGTTGCTTCTAGCAGGCTCCTGACCAACGGGTCGGTGCTGCTCTGCTCTCCTTCTGCTGTTCCCGGCAGGCTCCTGGCCAGCGGGCCGGTGCTGCTCTGCTCTTCTCCCATCTCCGGGTAAGCTCTTTCTGGACTCAGCTCTAGGCTTCTTGTCTCCGGGTGCGCTCTCTCCAGACTGCTCCAGGCGACACCCATCTTTGCTCTCTTCTTCTCAGTCCTCCCACTTCGAGGGCGGTCCCGGGGCCACTTGGTGATTGTCAGCTCCAGGGGCAGTTCTTTCACGCTGACAGACACCTCTAGCATCACAGTCTCTGTTGGTGGGGGCGGTTTCCACTTTTGGCGCCATTTTCGGTCCTGGCCCACGATGGGAGGTGGCCTCTTGCCACCCTCTGGCACGCCCATAATGGCGTCCGCTCTTCCAAGGCGGGAAACCTTTGGAAATGGCGGGAATCGTCTCCCAGTGGCGGGAAACTCTGCAGATGGCGGGAAAAAGCTGTTAATGGCGGACAACCGGCGGGAATCGATCTGTGATGGAGACCGATGGCGGGGACCCTCCGGAACCGGCAGGAGACTTCTTTTTGAGGTAAACTTGTTCTTTTCTTCAGGCACGCAGTACCCGGTTGTTGTGGGCACGTAATCCTGCCGACTACGCCAAAGTTGACGCGCCCCCTGGGCCATATTCTTTAGGGGAATACCCGGAGCCGGATCAGATGGGGGTTGTAGTCTCCGAGTGGCTGTGACCCGGTCCGTGCCCAGGGTGTCAAGCTCAGAGTATGTGGCAGTCCTACAGATGTTACAAAGTTCGTTATGTCGACTACGCCACCCGTTGGATTGCGGTCACTACGGCCGCCGCTGCAGCAGGGTCCGCTGAGGCTGATGGTGTTGGTGCAGCTTTAGATAGTATAACCCCCAACGGGAGGGGTATGGCCTCAGGGGGTCAGGTGCAGAGGATGGGGGTTGTGGTGGTGCAGCGTAGATGATAATTAAAGACAGAGTCGGGTTGTGCAGTTCAGGGTGTTTACTTACTGCAGATATTCCGGTCACTCCGGCCTTGAGTGACCACCCGAGCCGTGCTGCGTCCACCAGGTCCTGGATTCAGCCAACCCCCAAGCAAGTCCGGAGCGTGTCCCTGAGCCCTCCTTCTTGTCCTTTCTTCTGGCCGTCCCCACCAGGGATCCACCTAGGTCCAGCTCCCTCGGGCCTTCTGTTGGGAGACCCTTGGCCTTGGGTTCCCTGACCCTACACATGGTTTGCCTTCAGGGTGGATGTGGTGGGTGGCCGTGGCAGATCCTGCCCACGGCCTCCGGTCTCTGGCTGAGGTGTGCTTTAGCCCCCACCAGTTTGGGATCCGGTACCCTATTGCCAACTCTTCACCCTAGGTTCGTATATGGGTTCTCAGAGTTCCTTTTTGTTTCCCCCTCTGGGTCTTTCTTGCTCCACTCTCACTCTCTCTGGGGCTTCTCTGCTCTCTGCTCTCTTCCTCTGACTTCTCTGCAAAGACTGGCTGACTGACCCTGATCTTAGATGGTGCCCACCTTATATACTCCCTCTATGTGTGAGCTCAGGTGACCAGCACCCAATGAGCTCCTATCTTTACCCAGGCTGCTCCCCCTATCTGCCCCTACACTACTGGGATGTACCACCCCCCTCCCACTCCAGCCAGGAACAGACTCGGTCGTACCTGCACATTTCTAAGTGGGAGTACCGTTGGTCTGCTCCTCGGAAATGGGATGTGTGTAGTGCATGCAGCTTTCTGAGCTCAGTTCCACACTCCATCCTTACCCGGGAGTGGAATATCACACCTCTGGGTTGAGGTGCAATACCCCTGTAGCAGCCGAATCCTCAGGGTGCTACATATACATGTCCTTTGGTAAAGCCGATCCTTTGGTAAGGCAAGCACGCCAAAGTGCTTGGCTCACCAAATCAGACTTTGAGTTGGCTTTTCAGCTCATGTTCATCCACACCATTTATTTTTGCCCCCTTGGTTGGCAACTGGATGGCAGTTTTTATTATGATATGTGCTTGCTAATGGGCTGTTCTTTTCCTTGACATTATTTTGAAGTTTTCTGTACCATTTTGGAATGAGTAGTGAAGGTAAATACTGGTTCCAACACTCTGCTTCATTACTTGGTTGATTTATTTTTTGTAGAGTACTCTAAATTCCAAAATAGTAATTATCTTTTAGAGTAATTTTTGATACCTGTGTGTCCATTTTGTAAAACCTTTGTTTTGCATAGTGTTATCATTCATGGGTATTAAAAATGATCTGCAGTAGTGATGAGATTCAGATTTCATGCTGACAAGGTCTATGTTTCTTGTCTGCACAATATCGGTACAAAGTCACCAGTGGGCAAGTGAAATCCTTCTTTAGCCTCTTTAATTTTACACCCTGGGTTGTGCCTATGAGAAAAATTGTTACCTAGTCATTGTTTCCAAATGCAACTGGGTCAAAAACTTTTGGTGCAATTTTGGGATCTTCCTGGAAGATCAGTATGAGAGGAGATGGTGTTCAAATTTATCATTTATCATTCTTATTTATATCGTGCCATCATATTCCATAGTGCTTAACAGAAAAATTAATCACTGTCCCCATTGGGGTACACAATCTAAATTCCCTACCAGTATGTCTTTGGAGTGTGGGTGAAACTGGAGCACCCTGAGGAAACCTACGTATTGTTCTTGTTTTGCTGATGATGTAAAAATCTTTTTTTTCCTGTATACTACAAAATACAACAAGTTCTCTCATTCTCTAATAGCTCAGTGTTTTATTAGGTGGATTCCCAAGGGAATGGTCACTGTTTTGAATCGAGAAGCATCCATGAAGAGGATTCCCCAAGAAAAGAGAAACAGCATCATCCAGCTTATTAATAGCTGTCTTTCGGCCAAGAAAATTGCCAAACTGCATCATGTGAGTGCCATGACAGATGGAAGAATACAAAATGAAGTCCGTCCATCCATTCAAAAGCCAAGAGGTGGACGTCCAGGCAAAATATTGGAGTCAACAAATTGGCTCATCACAAGGTCTATTAGTTCTGGTGCGACAAACACAGTAGTGGAGGTGACTCGTATGCTTCGTAATAGTGAGATCACAGACATCCATGCAAGCACCGTGCAATGCAATTTTACACAAGTCTTGAATGGTGACTCAAAAAAGGTGAAGAAACTGCAACTTCAATATCGTCATAAGAAGCGTTGGCTCGAATTTGCAAAAAAGTACGAAAAGTGAACCGTAGAGGATTGGAAATGGGTTATTTGGAGCGTTGAGACAAAAGTCAATAGACTAGGCTCTGATTGGTGCAAATGGGTCTGGAAGAAGCAAGGGAAAAAGGAGCTAACGGATGGTGAAATTGAAAAAACTGTCAAGTTCGGTGAAGGAAACCTGATGATATGGGGTTGTTTCACAGGCAAAGGTGTTGGATACTTGACCAGGATCAATGGTGGTCTCAATGCTGAGCTATATGTGAGTATCCTACAGCACAAGTTACTTTGTACATTCGAGTACTATGGGTATGAAAAGGAAGACATAATGTTCCAGCAGGACAATGACTCAAAGCATATGTCGAGATTGGCGAAGAAATAGTTCAATGACAATCAAGTAGATATGCTGGATTGGCCCCCACAGTCCCCAGACCTCAACCGAACTGAACACTTGTGGGTAGAGTTGAAGAAAAAACTGTATACATACCCAAGTGAGTCGACCAGTATGCACTAACTTTGGGAACGTGTAGAAGAGACCTGGGATCAGATGTTGGTCGACACATGTTTGAATCTGATCGAGAGCATGCCCAGAAGGATTCAGGCAGTTTTGATAGCCAAAAGGTGGATGCACAAAATAGCAACAAAATAATAAAAAATTTAATTTAGATTTTTAGGAACAAAACAATAACAATTCAGTGGCATGGCAAGAATCTGCATAACAAATCATATGCTAAATAGTTGCAAGTCAAATTTATGGATGAGATAGCAAAGATGATTGTCTATAAAATAATGGTAGTCTCACGTTCCAAGCAGTAGTGGATAGTGAGATATGGAGCCTGAAAGTCAAAATTTCAAAATATTGTTACCCTTTTGCTTGTCACTGTATGTCATTTGGATTATGAGGTGTCCCTCTTTCATGTGGCTTTTACTCTCACTATCTTTGATGCTTTAAGGATTTCCAAGCTGGTTTCAACAATTGCTATTCATACAGGTGGGTTGTCTTGCAAGGATATAATTTTACCACTAGCTGGTTTAACACCTTTATGATCTGTAACTTACACAATGCTTTGATTGTGCACATGTGACACCCCAGGGGTCTGGTTGTCACAGTGATAGAGATATTACGTCTGAGAGCAGGTGGGAGGTCCTTTGGTCAGGGATCCTGTGCATGCCACACCTCCTGCCCAGCCTTGGGAGGGGAAGAACTTCCCCTGTATAAACCCGGGGCTGAGGCAGGGTTAGTGAGTCCAGGAAGAGTAGAGACAAGAGCAGCATAGGAAGCAGCAGAGTCACAAGGAGTCAGGGGCTGGCAGCTAAAGAGCTCGCCCTGACTAAGAAGATTCTTTACCGGACCCGGAGTCCGAGGCTGTGGGGACTAACTTCTACCCAGCAGCAGAATCCGTCAGGCAGGGGATTTCAGGTCCCCTGGCCCAGAAGCCCGAAGGCCCGGTCACACGCGTGGGACCAGCACCGCCATCGTGGAGCGGAAGCCATTAGAAGGCCCCGAGTCACCGGCCATACGGGTGAGCACCACACGGTACACTCAGGGACGTGGGCTACTTACATCAGCTTCTAGCAAGGTAGCCAGAAGAGTACAGTCAGCTTGGGAGGCCTACAACTACGCCTGGCCAGGGGAGATCCCATCTGCTCAAGGACTGACCAGGCCCCGTTCGCTAGCAAGTACTCCGGGAGGGTCTATCGTTGTTACCAGTAAAGACCCTGAACGCTACCATACCGTCTCTGAGTGGTTCCTGCTACCCCCATCATCCACGTCGGCTGCCCTGAGGCCATACCCCTCCCGTTGGGGGTTATACTATCACGCTGCACCATCCTTCCACCGGCCTCAGCGGTCTGCCCTGCAGCAGCAGCCCCCTGGCTGCATTCAACGGGTGGCGTAGTCATCAACCATTTTCTACCGCTAACAGACTGCCGTCCAGTTTGACTCCCTGGGCACGGACCGGGTCACCGCCACGAGACTACAACCCTAAACAGATCCGGCTCCGGGTAAGCTCCCGCGTGCGCAACGCAGCGCGACACAGGCCCAGGGGCGCGTCAACTTTGGCGTAGTCGGCAGGATCACGTGCCCGCAACCACCGGGTACTGCGTGCCTGAAAAGCAAAGACTGTTCAAACTTACCAGTGGTGAAGATTCCCGCCATCGGTGAAAGATTCCCGCCATCCGGCGCCATCTTCAGCCTTCTTCCCGCCATCGGTGAAGTTTCCCGCCATCCGGCGCCATCTTCAGCCTTCTTCCCGCCATCCGTGGAGTTTTCCCGCCATTGGACGCCATCTTGAGGACGCCGCGCGGGAAGAAGAGGGGCGTGGACTCCGAAAGCGCGCGAGAACTGAAGCCCCGCCTCACGTCCGGACGTTGCGTAAGGTCCTGGAAGGAGCCCAGCAGACGCCGACGTCACAGGAGCGCGACGGAAGGTCCTCAACCCTGACGATCCACTGCGGAGCCGCGGCCTACGGAACAGGATCATCGCAAGGTAGGCCACGGTCCACTAGGGGGGAGGAAGATGTCGGATACGGAGGAGAGCTCCACTGCCTCAACCCCCGCCAGCGCTACCGCTGTTGCAGTTATGCCCTTCACCATGCCCTATATCCCGGGAGCAGCTTGGCTACCCCAGTACTCAGGGGAGTCACATACCCTGCATGACTTTAGAGAAAAGCTGGATAGCCTCTTCCAGGTGTACCCCCTCACAGAAGAGCAAAAAGTGAGCATCCTGGTGGCCCAACTAACTGGGGCAGCCAAAAGGGAAGTAAAATCCTGGCCACCTGGGAGGAAGACTGTCGCAGGGATACTAACCCGGCTGAAGGACACCTTTGATACCCGCACCTCAGCCGAGATTAAACTTAGATTCTACGGGTGCAAGCAGCGAGCGCATGAGAGTATAAGGGACTATGCACTCAACCTACAAGAGGCCCTGAGGGCCATTAAGCAGACCGACCCTAATGGAGTGGGAAACGAGGACAGGCTGTTGACCGAACAATTTATAGAGGGTTTATATTGCAATGCCCACCGCACCCAGTTGCGGGCAATGGCCTTACAGGACCCTCATCTAGAATTTGCACAGTTCAAGGACAGAGCCATCCGGGTGCTCCGAGAACCGGCACCAGGTGGCGTTGTGACCCACAGACGCCCCACTACCACTTACTACCAGGAGGCGGCGCCCTTGTCAGCAGGGCCTGTGGGAGCTGATGCGCAGGCTTTGGACGATGACCCGGCTCCAGACCTACACCATCAGGTCCAAGAGCTAGCTAAAAGCGTTGCTGCGCTAAACCGAACTGTGCAGTCTTTACAGGTTTCCACTCCAGGGAAGATCCAGCTGGCATCCGGACCGGAGGACATCCCATGGCATCGACCAAGGAGGACCCCACCGGCCAGAGGAAGACCCAGTGACCGATACAGCGAGGACGGACGACCCATCTGCCGCCGCTGCAATCAACCCGGACATATGGAAAGGTACTGTTCTTTAAACGGGCACAACCTGGGGTAGAGGGCCAACCCCCAGGAAAAAGATCACCAGGCCCATCGAACTGGCGCGACAGATATGTGGGAGGACGTCCAGTCTTGCCTGTGGTACTGGATGGCATTCCCATGAGTGCCCTACTGGACACCGGGTCACAGGTCACCACCATCCCGTACGTGCTCTTCAAGCAGTACTGGAATGACTCGGATATTACCCGCTACCCTGACGGCGACTTGAGTATCATCGCCAGCAATGGTCAGCCCGTGCCACAGATCGGATTTAAAGAGGTGACCATCAAAATTGGTAGAGTCGAACTGGCCGCACAGGGACTGATCATTGTAGATATTGACAAACATGAGAGTCACCCAAAAATAACTCTAGGAACTAATGTAATTGAAAATTGTCTTGCAGAGGTGATTTTCCTTTTACAGCAGGTTGCCAAGAATGCCAGCTCCGGCGAGCAGCGGGTGCTCCAGAAAGAGATCCGGGCACTGATGCAACGGCAACAAGTGGAACTCTCCGGCGGTGAGATTGGTAGCGTAAGAATGTGTGACCCTTTTCCTATTGCCATGCCCCCAAAAAGTGAAATGATGATTTGGTGCCGGGCAGCTATTGGTCTGAGAGGTAGAGATTACCAGGCAATGGTAGAACCAGTTTACTCAGACAGTAGGCCCACCATTTTGACAGCACGGGGGGTGGTCAATGTACGCCATGGGAGGGTGCCCGTTCGCATAATAAATATCGGGGAGAGGGAAGTGTACCTGCCCCGGTATGCCACGCTAGCCAAATTATATACCACTAATCAAAATTCTATACAATCTGTGGAGCCCTTGCCTCCATCTCACCCGGAGGAAGGTAACGGCTCTAAGAAAGACATGGAGGACTGGTGTCAGCAACTACATCTGGGTACTGACTCCACTCCCTCACACCAGAAACAAGGAGTCTATCGGGTGGTTCAAGAGTATGAGAGAGTGTTTAGTAAACACCCGTTAGACTTCGGGCGAGTCAAGGGGGTAGAACACCGCATCCCCACGGGAGATCATCCTCCCATAAAAGAGAGGTATCGACCCGTACCCCCTGCACATTACCAACACGCCAAGGGGATGCTTAGAGACATGAAGGAGGCTGGGGTAATCCGGGATAGCTGTAGCCCCTGGGCAGCCCCACTAGTTTTAGTCAAAAAGAAAGACAACACCATGAGGATGTGTGTAGATTACCGGAAAATCAACCGTATCACACACAAGGATGCGTACCCCTTACCAAGGATAGAGGAGTCATTGGCTGCTTTAAGATCTGCTAACTTCTTCTCTACCTTGGATCTCACTAGCGGGTACTGGCAGGTTCCTGTAGCAGAGGCGGACCGGGAGAAGACCGCATTCACCACCCCGATGGGACTTAGCGAGTTCACCTGCATGCCGTTCGGACTCTGCAACGCCCCAGGAACCTTCCAACGATTAATGGAGTGCTGTCTGGGCCACAGAAACTTCGAGACGGTCCTGTTGTACCTGGACGATGTCATCGTATACTCCAAAACTTATGAGGACCACCTGAAACACCTGGCGGAGGTGTTCGAAGCTCTGGCGAGTTACGGCCTAAAGGTGAAACCCTCCAAGTGTCACCTCCTGAAACCAAAGGTGGAATACCTGGGACACGTGGTGAGCGCTGACGGAGTGGCTCCCGACCCCGATAAGATCACCGCAATTAAGGGATGGCCAAGCCCCTCCAGCGTAAAAGAAGTGCGGCAGTTCCTAGGGTTGGTAGGCTACTACCGAAGGTTTATTCCCGGTTTCACCAAAAAGGCAGCACCTATGCAGGACCTCCTGATAGGCCAGTCCCGGAAGGCCAAGAACCAGAAGCCGCCCTTCAAATGGGAAAAGCTAGAAGAAGAGTCCTTCCGCCAGCTGAAGATGGCCCTCACGGGGGATGAAATCTTGGCGTACCCGGACTATAGCCAGCCCTTCATCCTCTACACCGACGCCAGTAACATCGGGCTAGGAGCCGTACTGTCCCAGATTCAGCAGGGGAGAGAACGAGTAATCTCCTATGCCAGCCGAAAACTGCGACCCACCGAAAGGAACCCCGAAAATTACAGCTCATTTAAGCTAGAGTTCCTGGCCGTGGTATGGGCAGTCACCGAGCGCTTTAGGCATTACCTCGCTTCTTCCCGGTTCACCGTATACACGGATAACAACCCGCTGACACACCTGGACACGGCAAGACTCGGTGCCCTGGAGCAGAGGTGGATGGCCCGTCTGTCCAACTACGAGTTCACAATTAAATACCGGGCAGGGCGCTCCAATACCAACGCGGACGCCCTGTCCAGGATGCCCAACCTGCCGGACGGAGGAGAAGATCCGGAGGGACTGGAAGAAGTTGAACTCCCTGCGTTCCACCGTCATGGGACTATCCAGTATTCCCACCGGGTAAGGAGTAAGCAGGCTGCTACGTTGAACCCCTTACCTCACTACAACTGGGCGGAAACGCAAGACAGCGACCCTGCCGTCCGACTGGTGAAGGAGATGCTGACTCGCCCGGAGGCTAGCCTGGAATCAGACGCTCCAGAGGAAGCCAAACAACTATGGGCAGAGAAGAGTCGACTGTTCCTTTACAAGGGGAAGTTGTGCCGCAGAATGGTTAACTCCAGGACGCATGAGCTACTCTGGCAAGTAGTGGTGCCACGAAGAGACGCAGCCATGGTGATGGAGGCATACCACGACGGAGCTGGACACTTCGGGTGGAAAAAGCTGGAGTTCCTGCTGCGCGAGCGGTTCCACTGGGTAGGCATGAGGGGAACCATCGAGAAGTGGTGCAGAGACTGTGGCCCGTGCAATCTGAGAAGGAAGGACCGGGCCAGCCAGAAGACTCCCCTGCAGTCCATCGTCACCCGGCAACCGTTGGAACTGGTAGCCTTGGATCATGTAAAACTGACCCCCAGCAGAAGTGGCTACGTCTACGCGTTAACCATCGTGGATCATTACTCCCGGTTTCTGGTTGTCGTCCCCGTCAAGGACTTAACGGCTCGAACAGCAGCTAGAGCCTTCCAGCAGCACTTTTGCCGTCCACACGGGTACCCGGACCAAGTGCTGACGGACCAGGGACCTGCCTTTGAAGCGGAGGTCTTCCAGGAATTCTGCAATCTGTATGGCTGCCGGAAGATAAGGACGACACCCTACCATCCGCAAACTAATGGACTTTGTGAGAAAATGAACCAGGTGGTAATGGATCTTCTAAAAACGTTGCCCCTGGAAGAACGCAGTCTGTGGCCTGAGAAGTTGCCCGATCTGGTGGACCTATACAACCACATCCCGGTAGGTTCCACCAACTGTACCCCGGCTTACCTAATGAGGGCAAGACCTGGTAAGTTACCTGTTGACCTGGAAATGGGAGTCCTGACGCCCGAGGACACTTCACCAGAAACGGACTGGGACACAGAGAGGCAGCAGCAGTACCGGAAAGTACAGGAGAGCGTGGAGCGAAGTCTCTGTCAGGCTAGGGAAAGACAAGAGAAGACTTACAACCAGTATGCTCCCGCTGTTCCCCTGGTACCCGGAGAGCAGGTCTTGAAGAGGAAGAGACGGCTCCACAAGTTGGACGACCAGTGGGAGAAGGACCCGTACACCGTACTGCCCTCAAGCCACGAGAACCCGAAGGTCTGTACCATCAGTAAAGACGGAGGGGAAACCACAGCCATTGTATCCCGGGACCACCTGAAGAAGTGCCCCGAACAACTGAGGAACCCTGAGGAGGAACAGGAAGACCATCGACCCGTGGAAGAAAGGGAAGATATGGTTAGTACCGTGCTCGGGGACTTCCCTCGGTCTTGGACTCAAGTCAATGGTGCAGTTGTGGTACCCGTACTCACCTTCCTCCAACCATCATCCCAAGAACCTACGGAGCAACGGGTAGAGCTGGAAGAGCAGCCGGTCCAGGAGGCAGAAGACTCCACCCAAGCGGAACAGGAGAATCCACCCTCTGCTTATAGTGAGCCTGCCGTACCCCTAGTGAGACAAAGAGCCGGTAGACAGCTGCCCAGTTTACCCTTGACAGCTCCTACACCCTGTAGTTCAGGGCCAGACAGTCAGCTCCGTAGGTCCACTAGGGCCACTAGAGGCCAGTTACCCGCACGTTGGAGGATCTAAATGTTTAAGTTGTTTTACAATGTTTACCTGTTTATTGTTGCTTGTGTGTAATTTTGTGTTTCTAGTTGTTTTTAGGAGTCTTCGGTGGATTTACCGGGAATCCTTTGTATATAGTTGGAGCGTAACCCAGGATGGACTAGAGACTGTTAAGGACTCGGGGTAGGACAGACCCCTACCTGGTTACGTCTCCCTGTGTTGGTGAAATGGACACCTTTGTTTTTCTTCAAAGACTGCACCCGGTTGCGGACATCCGTGACCATCTTATTGTGTTTCCTTATTGTATTTTATTGTTCTTTGATATACCTTGTTATATTTTTCTAAAAAGTGTTTAGTCCCGGAGTACTAAATTTCACTAGGGGGGAGTGTGACACCCCAGGGGTCTGGTTGTCACAGTGATAGAGATATTACGTCTGAGAGCAGGTGGGAGGTCCTTTGGTCAGGGATCCTGTGCATGCCACACCTCCTGCCCAGCCTTGGGAGGGGAAGACCTTCCCCTGTATAAACCCGGGGCTGAGGCAGGGTTAGTGAGTCCAGGAAGAGTAGAGACAAGAGCAGCATAGGAAGCAGCAGAGTCACAAGGAGTCAGGGGCTGGCAGCTAAAGAGCTCGCCCTGACTAAGAAGATTCTTTACCGGACCCGGAGTCCGAGGCTGTGGGGACTAACTTCTACCCAGCAGCAGAATCCGTCAGGCAGGGGATTTCAGGTCCCCTGGCCCAGAAGCCCGAAGGCCCGGTCACACGCGTGGGACCAGCACCGCCATCGTGGAGCGGAAGCCATTAGAAGGCCCCGAGTCACCGGCCATACGGGTGAGCACCACACGGTACACTCAGGGACGTGGGCTACTTACATCAGCTTCTAGCAAGGTAGCCAGAAGAGTACAGTCAGCTTGGGAGGCCTACAACTACGCCTGGCCAGGGGAGATCCCATCTGCTCAAGGACTGACCAGGCCCCGTTCGCTAGCAAGTACTCCGGGAGGGTCTATCGTTGTTACCAGTAAAGACCCTGAACGCTACCATACCGTCTCTGAGTGGTTCCTGCTACCCCCATCATCCACGTCGGCTGCCCTGAGGCCATACCCCTCCCGTTGGGGGTTATACTATCACGCTGCACCATCCTTCCACCGGCCTCAGCGGTCTGCCCTGCAGCAGCAGCCCCCTGGCTGCATTCAACGGGTGGCGTAGTCATCAACCATTTTCTACCGCTAACAGACTGCCGTCCAGTTTGACTCCCTGGGCACGGACCGGGTCACCGCCACGAGACTACAACCCTAAACAGATCCGGCTCCGGGTAAGCTCCCGCGTGCGCAACGCAGCGCGACACAGGCCCAGGGGCGCGTCACACACACACTTATACAGGTAACAGAAGAAGGAAAGAACTACCAAAGAGAGAAACCACACTTGTACCCAACTGGTCCCTGTACAAATTAGAAAAGGCTCTATCCGCCCAATTAAATCCAACAACTTGGACCTGGCTCCCTATAATTCCATCAAGGAGTTTCTCGTACCTCCTGAGGAACCAGAGGGGAGGACGCAACATAAATCCAACAAAGATTGAGGAAAGCATGTGTGTCACCCTGGCCTGGATGCCACAAGTATAATAAAGCTGTGTCTGAGAGCAAGGGGGAGGTTCTCTAGTCAGGGGAACATTAGCATGCAATACCTCCTGTCTCAGGCCAGTAGGGGGAGCAGGCTGCCCCTATAAAAGCTGGATCTGGGGGCAGGGTTAGGGAGAACTGGACGACCTGTCTCAGCACTGAGAAGTGTCCAGAGCAGAGACGGACAGCTGTATTGCACCCTAAGAGGAAGTGTGGCAGTAGAAGAGCCACAAGCAAGAGACAAGAGGCGAAGTGAGCCTGTCTTGGCAGATAAAGGACTTAATTTACCAGACTTTGGTGTCTGAGGCTGGGAGGATTCCACATCCTACAGCAGATAACCAGTCCGCAGGGGACTGTATATTCCTTGGCCTAAGAAGCCTGGAGGCTCTGCCACAACAGAAGGGACCAGCAAAGCCGTACCAGGCTGGGAGCAGAAAGGAACCCACGTCGCAGGCCATACAGGCGAGAATACACGGAGAGCTCGGAAACGTGAGCTGTTACCCTATAAGGAGGAGATAGCCAGAAGGAGCGCAGAAAGCACGGTAGGCCTACACCCTCACCCTGACCAGGGCCAATTTCCCCATTGCTCTCAGACATCCAGGTCCCCTCCTAGCCGGGACTGTTAGTGGGTCAGTTTACCTGTTCTAGTAAAGACCCTGGACTGCAACCTGTGTCTGTGTGCTCCTTGCTCCTCCAGCACTATCGGCACTGGGACTCTCACCACCATCACTCCCACCATCCATTATACTGCCCTGGGGCCGCACTCTTCCCGTGGGGAGTCACACCATCCCAGCTGCATACATCATCAGCCCCAGCGGTCTGCCTTGCAGCGGCGGTTCCTAATGACCGCAAATCCACGGTTGGCGTAGTCGGACATAATCATCAGCACATAACGGACTACCACTGGCCTGACCACCCTGAGCCACGGAACCGGGTTGCCAATACTACTCCCACTGTTTCCCTATTGCCTGGATCCGAGTGCCCCACGGCCCAGGGGGCGAGTCAGCTTTGGCGTAGTCGGCAGGATTGTGACCAACCCGCCACAAACGGGTATTGCGTGCCTGAAAGAGACTGTACACGTACCTGAAAAGAGGTTTCCCGCCATCCGGAGCCGTTTCCCGCCATTTCCAGCCTTCTCCCGCCATCTTCCATCGGTTTCCGCCATCTTCAGCCATTTTCCCGCCATCGGACGCCATCTTCAGGACGCCACGCGGGAAGAAGAGGGGCGTGGACGTCCAAACCGCGCGAGAACCGAAGCTCCGCCCCACGCACTGACGCTGCGCAAGGTCCTGGAAGGGAGAGAGAGCGACGCTGACGTCACCAGGACGTGACGCAAGTTCCTCGTCCAGAGCAGCACCAGGGGAGCCGCGGCCTACAGAAGAGGATCGTCGGAAGGTAGGCCACGCTTAACTAGGGGGGAGGAAAATGTCGGACACGGAGGCGCCCACTACCACCAACCCAGCTGCAGCAGTGGTGATGCCATTTTCCCTGGCCTACATCCCTGGAGCGGCCTGGCTGCCTAAGTATTCAGGGGAGCCCCATGCCCTAACTGACTTTAAGGAAAGGCTGTACAGTTTGTTCCAAGTTTACCCCCTGACAGAGGAACAGAAGGTCAGCATACTAACAGGGCAGTTAACTGGCGCAGCCCAAAGGGAGGTAAAGTCATGGCCCACTGAGGAGAAAAGGACTGTGAAGGGTATTCTGGCCCGGCTGTGGGGTACCTTTGACACACGCACCTCCGCTGAAATTAAAATGAGGTTCTATGGATGTAAGCAGTGGGCACAGGACAGCATCAGAGACTATGCCCTAAATTTGCAGGAAGCCTTGAGGGCTATCAAACAAACTGACCCTGGCAGCGTGCAGGAAACTGACAAGCTGCTAACAGAACAATTCATAGAAGGTCTGCTGTCTAGCGCCCACAGGGCCCAACTGCGCCTCATGTTCTTTCAGAACCCTGATCTGACCTTTGCCCAATTTAAGGACAGGGCCATAAGGGTGCTCCGTGAACCCGCAACAAGTGGCGCTATAAACCCCCGGCGCCCTGCTCTCACCTACCACCAGGAGGCGGCGCCCTCCTCTATGGACTCCGTGGGGGCTGATGCACAGGCCCTGAACCAAGCCCCGTCGAAAGATCTGCACCACCAAGTCCAGGAGCTGACCAGGAGCGTCGCGGCGTTGACCAGGACCGTCCAGGCGTTACAAGTGTACCCGTCAAGACCCATCGAGCTGGCTTCAAGTCCGGAGGATGTCCCGTGGCGTCGACAGAGGAGGATCCCGTCGTTCCGAGGGAGGCCCACAGACCGCTACGCAGAGGATGGGCAGCCCATTTGCCGTCGATGCAACCAGCCTAGACACATTTCCAGGTACTGTAATTTAAACGGGTCCAACCTGGGGCAGAGGGCCGACCCCCAGGCATAAGATCACCAGGCCCTTATAATTGGCGTGATAAGTACGTTGGGGGGCACCCGGTTTTACCCGTGGTGCTGGACGGTATCCCCATAAGCGCCTTGCTGGATACTGGGTCACAAGTAACCACTATCCCTTATGTACTTTTTAAGCAGTATTGGACTGATGCTGATATCACACGGTATCCAGACAGTAACTTGAGCATCATCGCCAGTAATGGCTTACCCGTGCCGCAGATGGTGTTCAAGGAGATGACCATTAAGATTGGTAAAGTTGAACTGCCGGCCCAGGGAGTAATTATTGTGGACATTGACCGTCGTGAAAGTCACCCTAAAATAACTGTGGGTACTAACATGATTGAAAATTGTCTTTCAGAGGTAATTGTAATTCTACAACAGGTGGCGGTGAATGCTAGTTCCAGCCAACAGAGAGTCCTCAACAAGGAGATAAAAGCCCTGATGAGATGGCAGCAGGTAGAACTGTCTGGTGGTGAGATCGGTAGCGTAAGACTGAGTGACCCATTCCCCATTTCCATGCCTCCCAAAAGTGAAATGATGATCTGGTGTCGGACTGCAATCGGGTTGAGAGGTAGAGACTACCAAGCCATGGTAGAACCCGTGTACTCAGACAGCAGGCCCACCATTTTGACAGCCCGGGGGGTGGTCGATGTCCGTCATGGGAGGGTGCCCGTTCGCATTCTCAACATTGGGGAGAGAGAGGTACACTTACCCAGGTACGCTACACTTGCCAAACTGTTTGTTGTCAAACACAAAGCTATCAGGGCCGTGGAACCCTTGCCTCCATCTCCTCAGGTGGAGGGTAATGGCTCCCAGAAACCAAAGGAGGACTGGTGCCGGAAACTCCATGTGGGTGCTAACTCCACTCCCCTGCACCAAAAACAAGGAGTCTACCGGGTGGTACAAGAGTACGAGAGAGTCTTTAGTAAGCACCCGCTAGACTTCGGCATAATAAAAGGGATAGAACACCATATCCCCACAGGGAGCCACCCACCATTAAAAGAGAGACACAGGCCTGTACCCCCTGCACATTATCAAAACGCCAAGGGTATGCTGCGGGAAATGAAAGAAGCTGGGGTCATTAGAGATAGCTGTAGCCCCTGGGCAGCCCCCCTGGTTCTGGTGAAAAAGAAAGACGGCACCATGAGAATGTGCGTGGACTATAGACAAATCAACCGTATCACCCACAAAGACGCATATCCGCTGCCTAGAATAGAGGAGTCTTTAGCCGCACTAAAATCAGCTAACTTCTTTTCTACTTTGGACCTTACTAGCGGGTACTGGCAGGTTCCTGTGGCAGAGGCTGACAAGGAGAAGACCACCTTCACCACCCCGATGGGACTGAGTGAGTTCAACTGTATGCCCTTCGGGCTCTGCAACGCACCAGGGACCTTCCAGAGGCTGATGGAATGCTGTCTAGGGCACCGAAACTTCGAGACGGTCCTCCTTTACCTGGACGACGTGATTGTCTATTCAAAGACTTACGAGGATCATCTAAAGCACCTGGCCGAGGTGTTCGAAGCCCTGGCAGGCTATGGCCTGAAGGTGAAACCATCGAAGTGTCACCTGCTGAAACCGAAGGTCCAGTACCTAGGGCACGTGGTAAGTGCGGAAGGAGTAGTCCCCGACCCTGACAAGGTCACGGAAATCAAGAGCTGGCCAAGCCCCTCGAACATCAAAGAGGTGAGACAGTTCCTCGGGTTGGTAGGCTACTACCGAAGGTTCATCCCCGGGTTCACTAAGATGGCAGCTCCTATGCAGGACCTCCTGATCGGACAGTCTAAGTCCAGAAGTCAAAAGCCACCCTTCAAGTGGGATAAACCGGAAGAGGAGTCCTTCCGCCAGTTGAAGATGGCCCTCACAGGAGATGAGATCCTGGCCTACCCTGATTATGGCCAGCCTTTTATCCTTCACACAGACACCAGTAATGTGGGACTGGGAGCCGTACTGTCCCAAAACCAACAGGGCAGAGAAAGGGTGATCGCGTACGCCAGCCGGAAGCTGAGGCCCACCGAGAGGAACCCGGAGAATTACAGCTCCTTCAAGCTAGAATTCTTGGTGGTGGTGTGGGACGTAACGGAACGCTTTAAGCATTTCCTGGCCTCCGCAAAGTTCACCGTGTACACGGACAACAACCCGTTGACACACCTGGACAATGCGAGACTGGGTGCTCTGGAACAGCGGTGGATGGCCCGTCTCTCCAACTATGACTTTGTGATCAAGTACCGGGCAGGCAAAACCAATGCCAACGCTGACGCCCTATCGAGAATGCCTCACTTACCTGAAGGTGACGAAGACCCAGAAGAGCTGGAGGAGGTAGAACTCCCCGCGTTTCACCGGTATGGAGCCGCTCAATACTCCCACCGCGTGAAGGAGTAGGATCTAACAACCGTGATGATCAATCCCCTACCTCACCACAGCTGGGCCGAGACCCAAGATAGTGACCCTGCCATCCGCCTAATGAAAGATCTGCTGACCCAGGAAGACGCCCGCATGGATCCGGATGCTCCAGAGGAAGCCAAGCAGCTATGGAAAGAGAAGAGCAAGCTGTTCCTCTACGAAGGCAAGCTGTGCAGAAGGATTTTCAACCACCGGACGCACGAGCTGACCTGGAAAGTCGTGGTTCCAAGGCGGGATGCAGCTATGGTCCTGGGGGCTTACCATGACAGAGCGGGGCACTTCGGTTGGAAGAAACTGGAGTTCCTGCTAAGAGGACGGTTCTTTTGGGTTGGCATGAGAGGGGCTGTAGAGAAGTGGTGCAGAGACTGTGGCCCTTGTCACCTAAGGAGGAAGGACCGTGCCAGCCAGAAGACACCCTTGAGGCCCATCGTCACCACGCAGCCTCTTGAGCTGGTAGCTCTGGACCACGTCAAATTGGCTCCAAGCCAGTCAGGATACATCTGTGCCCTGACAATCGTGGACCACTATTCCCATTTTCTAGTGGTGGTCCCAGTAAAGGACTTGACAGCCCAAACAGCGGCCAGAGCCTTCCAGCAATACTTCTGCTATCCACACGGGTGTCCGGAACAGGTCCTGACAGACCAGGGTCCAGCGTTCGAGGTTGAAATCTTCCAAGAGTTCTGCAACCTCTATGGCTGTAAGAAGATTCGGACAACGCCTTACCACCCACAAACCAACGGGATGTGTGAGAAGATGAACAATATAGTCATTGATCTCCTGAAGACGTTGCCCCTGGAGGAACGCAGCCTGTGGCCAGAAAAACTGCCGGACCTGATAGACTTATACAATCATATCCCGGTGAATGCTACCAACTGCACCCCGGCTTACCTGATGCGAGCCAGACCAGGTAAGCTGCCCGTAGACCTAGAGATGGGAGTCCTGACACCTGAGGACACCTCCCCAGATGCGGACTGGGATACGGAAAGGCAACTGCAGTACAAGAAGGTAGAGGAGAGTGTGGAAAAGAGCCTGGCCCAGGTGAGAGAGAGGCAAGAAAAACTCTTCAACCAACACGCCCCTGCTGGTCCCCTAGAACCTGGTGAGCAGGACCTGAAGCAAAAGAGAAGGCTTCACAAGTTGGACGACCAGTGGGAAAGGGAACCCTACACCGTACTGCAGTCTGATCACGACAACCCGAAGGTGTGCGTAATCACCAAGGATGGAGGAGAAACCACTAGTACCGTCTCCAGAGACCACCTAAAAAGGTGCCCCGAGCAACTCCGTAGTGCAGAAGAGGATCAAAGTGACCTTGAACCCGCAGAGGACAAGGAAGAAATGATCAGCACCGATCTCGGAGAGTTCCCTCAGTGCTGGACTCGGATAAACGATGCCATAGTGGTACCCGTCCTGCATTTCCTGCAACCGACTGTGCAACAACCTGCACCAGAGTCGGAAGGTGAAGAGGAGCAAGCAGTTCCAGAGGCAGAAGAGCCTGAACCAGCAGCCCAGGAGAATCAACCCTCTGCTGACAGTGAGCCTGCCATGCCTGCGGTAAGCCAGAGGACCCGCAGACAGCTGCCTGCCCTGCCTGTAAGTCCAGCTGGTAGCTGTACCCCTAACGCTAGTGGGGATAGCCAGGTCGGTCCACCACCAGACAGTGGGTTAAGGAGATCAACCAGGAGCACAAAGGGGCAGATACCCGCTCACTGGAGAATATAGGGTGCACTAAAATTGTAAATAACCCTGTTGCCAAATGTTGAAATGTTTGCCAAGTTACCTGCATGATTATTAATAGTGTATTTCAGTTTCTTGCAGTTACCGTAAGGACTCAAAGGTTATGGACTTTTTATAACCAGGACCTTGTATGGACTGCGTTCGGAGCCTAACCAAGGGATGAACTAAGACTGTAAAGGACTTGGGGTAGGACAGACCCCCACCTGGTAAAGGCTCCCCGTTCTGTTGGTGATATGGACACCCGGTCACAGACCACACTGTGACCTTAAGAACTCAATCTGTGTGTCGTCTGTCTATTAATGTTTTATGGTTATGCATATTGTCTTTGTTTACTGTTTAGTCCCGGAGCACTAGATTTCACTAGGGGGGAATGTGTCACCCTGGCCTGGATGCCACAAGTATAATAAACCTGTGTCTGAGAGCAAGGGGGAGGTTCTCTAGTCAGGGGAACATTAGCATGCAATACCTCCTGTCTCAGGCCTGTAGGGGGAGCAGGCTGTCCCTATAAAAGCTGGAACTGGGGGCAGGGTTAGGGAGAACTGGACGACCTGTCTCAGCACTGAGAAGTGTCCAGAGCAGAGAGGGACAGCTGTATTGCACCCTAAGAGGAAGTGTGGTAGTAGAAGAGCCACAAGCCAGAGACAAGAGGCGAAGTGAGCCTGTCTTGGCAGATAAAGGACTTAATTTACCAGACTTTGGTGTCTGAGGCTGGGAGGATTCCACATCCTACAGCAGATAACCAGTCCGCAGGGGACTGTATATTCCTTGGCCTAAGAAGCCTGGAGGCTCTGCCACAACAGAAGGGACCAGCAAAGCCGTACCAGGCTGGGAGCAGAAAGGAACCCACGTCGCAGGCCATACAAGCGAGAATACACGGAGAGCTCGGAAACGTGGGCTGTTACCCTATAAGGAGGAGATAGCCAGAAGGAGCGCAGAAAGCACAGTAGGCCTACACCCTCACCCTGACCAGGGCCAATTTCCCCATTGCTCTCAGACATCCAGGTCCCCTCCTAGCCGGGACTGTTAGTGGGTCAGTTTACCTGTTCTAGTAAAGACCCTGGACTGCAACCTGTGGTCTGTGTGCTCCTTGCTCCTCCAGCACTAACGGCACTGGGACTCTCACCACCATCACTCCCACCATCCATTATACTGCCCTGGGGCCGCACTCTTCCCGTGGGGAGTCACACCATCCCAGCTGCATACATCATCAGCCCTAGCGGTCTGCCTTGCAGCGGCGGTTCCTAATGACCGCAAATCTATGGGTGGCGTAGTCGGACACAATCATCAGTACATAACGGACTACCACTGGCCTGACCACCCTGAGCCACGGAACCGGGTTGCCACTACTACTCCCACCGTTTCCCTATTGCCCGGATCCGAGTGCCCCACGGCCCAGGGGGCGAGTCACATGCAGGGAGATACAAGAACCCAGGGTAAGAAACTAAAGCATGTTCACAAAGGATAGACAGGAATAAATAAGGAGAACCAAAACAAAACCAAACAGAATAAGTGAAACCTCCCAGAACCCCAATGTGGAGAAGAAGGGAAAGGTGTTGGGGAAGAAAGTTCACAGATTTTCAGCAGGAAAAACAACTGGGGCTTACTGGACAAGCTAAACCCCTAGCTGAGGAGTTGGAGCTCCAAACACCAATCTACATGGAAGTATAGCCAGCAAGTGAAGAAAGTGAAAGGAGAACATATAAAGCTCATCCGAAAATGTGATAGGACAGAGCCAAAAGGGAAAATGGAAAACACCTGGAGAGAAGCCAACCAAGAAAGGAAAACTAAGACAAAAGAAACTATCAGCATTTGTACAGAATAAAAAAGGACTGTAGCCCAGCAGAGAGGAAAACTGACCATGCGGCAAAAGGTCACCTGATCGAATCCCGAAACCAAGACATGACACATAGATTGCATGTGGGGTGTATGAAGTAGGCTCAGGAGCGGGTCCTGTTCCATACCAGGCAGATGCTGGTTTTGTTGTACAGCCAGACTCTGCCTGTAACAGCATTGATAGAACCTAGCTCCGATTAACCATTAAAATTCTCCTGTCAATCACTGACAGCGGCATTTAAATTACTCGTCTGCCAAAGTGTGCGTGAACTGGCTCCATGGATGCAATCACAGAGAGCTGATGGGTTATCATGGCTGCCAGCTTTGTTCTTCCAAACTTGGGTTGGGCTTCATAGGAGATTGTCAGATATACTATAAACTGCAATACAGTAATATTGCACTATATAGTTGAAGTCCCATAAGAGAACTAAAGAATAAAGTAAAAATGAAAACAATAAAAAAAAATATATATATATATAAACACACATATATATATATATATATATATATATATATATATAAATACATATATATATATATATATAACTTTTGTTTTCCCTATTCAAAAATATGGGACTCAAAAAAATGTAAAGAAATGAAACATATTTGGTATTGTTGGGTCTGATCTATCAAGATATAACATTATAAAATTATTTCAACATTACTGTAAATGCAGGAAATAATAAAGAAAATAAAATGCTAGCATTGTCATTTTTTGGTCATCACTAGTGTTGAGCGAGCATGCTCGACACTGCTCGGTACTTGCCCGAGCATTTCACTACTCGGGATGTTCGGCGAGCACCGAGCATTTCCGGGTTACTCGGGCGGGAGCTCGGGTCTTCACCCTGCATGTTTGGCGCTCTTTAAAGAGCCAATGAACATGCAGGGATTGCCAGCCAGTAACTGTAATGCCGCAGCCATGTTGGTTGTGGGCATTACAGTGATTGGCTGGCCGCACAGCGTCACCTCGAGTATTTAACACCGGGTGCCGCCATCTAGGACACAGTCACTCCGGATCAGACAGTGTAGGGAGAGTGCTGCTGAGCTAGAGAGAGATTTATACTGCGAAATAGGTAGTGTACGGTCTCTAAAGCCTGCAAAATTAAACAAACAGTCCTTCTGAGGACTAATATCCATCCCAGATATAAGGCAGGCAGGCAGGCTGTATAGGAGATGCAGTGGTTATACCAACAAACACTGCATTACAGTCCTGTGTGCTGCTGCTGCTCAAATTGCTAGACTTAGCCCCAGGTCTCAGGGGCCAGGAAAAATCCTTTTTTTTCATCTAAATCATCTTTTTTTTCCCCTCAGTCAGACTGTACAAATACCCGTCTTATTAACCTTTTGATGTCCCCCCCCCCCCCAAAAAAAAAAAATTAAGTGTGTCTGTGAGTGTTCAGATACAAATATATCTGTTTAAAAGAGTCTGGTTTTGGCCAGATAACTAGAATTGTGGTTTTGCAGTTCCACGGTTCAAATCTCTGTATTATCCACTTTTTTGCCTTTTTTCCAAAAATAAAAACAGTTTGAGTGCTTCACTGACTGTTCAGACACAAATATATCTGTTTAAAAGATTCTGGTGCAGGCCAGAGAAATAGAACTGTGGTTTTCCTCTTCCACGGTTCAAATCTGGGTGTAATCCACCTTTTTGCCTTTTTTACACAGAAAAAAACAGTTTGCGTGTCTCACTGACTGTTCAGACACAAATATATCTGTTTAAAAGATTCTGGTGTAGGCCAGAGAAATAGAACTGTGGTTTTCCTCTTCCACGGTTCAAATCTGGGTGTAATCCACCTTTTTGCCTTTTTAAAAAAAAACAAAAACAGTTTGAGTGTCTCTCTGACTGTTCAGACACAAATATATCTGTTTAAAAGATTCTGGTGTAGGCCAGAGAAATAGAACTGTGGTTTTCCTCTTCCACGGTTCAAATCTGGGTGTAATCCACCTTTTTGCCTTTTTTCCATAAAAAAACAGTTTGAGTGTCTCGCTGACTGTTCAGACACAAATATATCTGTTTAAAAGATTCTGGTGTAGGCCAGAGAAATAGAACTGTGGTTTTCCTCTTCCACGGTTCAAATCTGGGTGTTATCCACCTTTGTGCCTTTTTTCCATAGAAAAAATAGTTTGAGTGTCTCGCTGACTGTTCAGGCACAAATATATCTGTTTAAAAGATTCTGGTGTAGGCCAGAGAAATAGAACTGTGGTTTTCCTCTTCCACGGTTCAAATCTGGGTGTAATCCACCTTTTTGCCTTTTTTCCATAAAAAAACAGTTTGAGTGTCTCGCTGACTGTTCAGATCAAAGAGCCTCGGCACTCAATCGTCCTTTTGCAAGAGAAAATTTATTGACTTTGTGAAATAAATCTGTACACAGAAATAACACCAAAACGTTTCGGTCTTAGCGACCTTCTTCAGTTGACTGCTGAGAAGCGCGTGGGGGCATGGACATCACAACGCGGTCTCCACCGCTAGTTGACTACAACTAGCGATGGAGACCGCATTGAGATGTCCATGCCCCCACGCGCCTCTCAGCAGTCAACTGAAGAAGGTCGCTAAGACCGAAACGTTTTGGTGTTGTTTTGGTGTTATTTCTGTGTACAGATTTATTTCACAAAGTCAATAAATTTTCTCTTGCAAAAGGACGATTGAGTGCCGAGGCTCTTTGATCTGATATACCAGGGTTCGGCCCCTACTCGTGCACACTCATAGGGAGTGCAGTGATTTATATCTTTACTCTCTGACTGTTCAGACACAAATATATCTGTTTAAAAGATTCTGGTGTAGGCCAGAGAAATAGAACTGTGGTTTTCCTCTTCCACGGTTCAAATCTGGGTGTAATCCACCTTTTTTCCATAAAAAAAACAGTTTGAATGTCTCGCTGACTGTTCAGACACAAATATATCTGTTTAAAAGATTCTGGTGCAGGCCAGAGAACTAGAACTGTGGTTTTCCTCTTTCACGGTTCAAATCTGGGTGTTATCCACCTTTTTGCCCCTTTTCCATAAAAAAAAAACAGTTTGAGTGTCTTGCTGACTGTTCAGACACAAATATATTTGTTTAAAAGATTCTGGTGTAGGCCAGAGAAATAGAACTGTGGTTTTCCTCTTCGACGGTTCAAATCTGGGTGTAATCCACCTTTTTACCTTTTTTACATAAAAAAAACAGTTTGAGTGTCTTGCTGACAGTTCAGACACAAATATATCTGTTTAAAAGATTCTGGTGTAGGCCAGAGAACTAGAACTGTGGTTTTCCTCTTCCACGGTTCTAATCTCCTTTTTATTACCCTTTTGCCATTCATAGTGCGAGTGTAAGCTATTTTACTTCATTTACAATGGGCAAAGCGCGTGGCAAGGGACGTGGAACTGGACGTTCTGGTGATGGTGCGTGCAGAGGACGGGGCCGTGGCCAAGGTGAAAATGTGCCACAACCAACAACCACATCTTCTCGCTCCCAGTTCAAAATCAAATTACTAGGGAAGCACACAACAACACCACTATTGCGAACTGATCAGTGTGAACAGGTTATTAATTGGATAGCAGATAATACTTCCAGTCACCTGGGCACCACCACCTCTGGTCTGTCTTCCACACGGTCAAGTCTTAGCAGCCGTGAGTCTTGACCGCATACTCCTCCTCACCCTGATGCTCCTTCCTCCCACCATGCCGAGTGTCGTCAGACAGCAACTGATCCCACAGTTGGACACTCTGAAGAGCAGTTCACTGGTCCATTTCCATATTTGTGCCCCTCGCCTGCTCCGCTTGAAGTGGTGGAAGAGGAGATCCCAGGAAGGCAATGCTGGCAATTTGTCACAAGAGGTGGACGATGACGAGACACAATTGCCACGAAGTGAGGAGGAGGACCGTGGTGCGGAAGTGGAAGAGGAGGAGGTGGTGGATGATCTAGTAACTGACCCAACGTAGCAGGAGGACACGCAGAGCGAGGCCAGCAGCACACAGGGGGAGGGAGGCAGAGTACCCCAAGAGGCAGGAAGAAGCAGTGTGGTGGCCGCAGACAGGAGGCGGGAAACCGTTCCCCGCAACACCAACACGAGGGACGTTGCCAGTACAACCGGTAGGTCTTCCAGAGTCTGGATTTTTTTTAAAGACTCTGCTGATAACCCCAAAAAGGCCATTTGTACCACCTGCCAGGCCAGCATCAGCAGGGGTGACAAAACTACCAGCCTGACCACCACCAGCATGATCAGGCACATGTCAGCAAAGCACCCGACTTTGTGGGGGGAACCCCAGGGTCCACGACCAGTGTCAGCGGGTGTCACCACTACTTCTTCCGCTGTTGGGCGTGTAAGAGAACCCCCTGTTGTGCGTGCAAGGCAATCCCCTGTCCATACTGCATGCAAAGATGTCTCCTACTCTCAGTCTTCACTTGTTATGGCAGTTTCTCAAGAAACAGCATCAACGTCCACGTCCACGTCCCAACGCAGCGTTCAATTGTCCATATCCCAGACCTTTGAACGAAAGCGCAAATTCGCAGCCAATGCCCCACATGCCACAGTCCTAAATTCGCACATTTCACGACTGCTTGCGTTGGAAATGCTGCCTTTTAGGCTGGTGGAGATGGAATTCTTCCGCAACCTTATGGCGGTGGCCGTCCCTCGTTACTCGGTCCCCAGCCGACACTATTTTGCCCGGTGTGCCATCCCCGCACTACACAAGCACGTGTCCTAAAACATCTGCCGTGCCCTCAACAACGCAGTTACTGGGAGAGTCCACCTGACAACGGACACGTGGACGAGTGCTTGTGGCCAGGGCCGGTACATCTCCCTGACGGCACACTGGGTAAACATAGTGGAAGCTGGGACCCAGTCGGACCTTGGGACGGAACACATCCTCCCCACACCGAGGATTGCGGGCCCTATGTCAGTCAGAGTTGCCCCCACAGTGTACAGCTCCTGTGCATCCTCCTCCTCCTCCTCATGTTCAGCCTCCGTCTCAGATATCACCTCATCAGTTACAAGCTGGAAGCACTGCAGTACTGCCTCAGCCAAGCGGCAACAGGCTGTGCTGAAACTCATAAGCTTAGGTGATAAACCTCACACTGCTTGAGAGTTGTGGACAGCTGTGAAAGAGCAGGTAGATCTGTGGTAGAGATGAGCGGTGTTCGACTAGAACTGTTCGTCAATCTCAAATTCGAGCTGTTTTGGGCGGTGTTCGAGTCGTTCGACCAACACGAACGATTTGCAAAAAAGTCGGCTGTTCGAGGTTATGTTCGATAACTGTTCGTGCACCAAAAGCGTGTTCTGCATGTCTGGCGCTATTTAGAGCACCAATCATGCAGGGATTGTCTGCCACTCACTGTAATGTCACAGCCATGGTGGTTGTGGCATTACAGTGGTTGCCCAAATCGATGGGAACAGTGCTCACAGTGAAACATGAAAAGCCGGCAATTCAGCAGCGGCATACACCGGTACCCAACAATTTAGAACAGAAAGAATAGAGCATCACACATAGATTAGATAGATAGAAACATGTCAGTCACATATATAAGAAGTACAGTGACAGTGTTGGTTACTGTACTTGTCATTTAGTGTTAAAGGATTTATTAAAAAAAATAATAGTGTTTTCATGCACCGTCTCTTTAAAAAAGCCGGCCGGCAATTCAGCATCGGTACCCGACAATTTAGAATAGAAAGAATAGAGCATCACACATAGATTAGATACATAGAAACATGTCAGTCACATATATAAGAAGTACAGTGATAGTGTTGATTACTGTACTTGTCATTTAGTGTTAAAATAAAGGATTTATTTAAAAAAAAATTGGCGTGGGGTTCCCCGTAATTTTAGTCTCTAGCGGAGGTTAAGTAGATGGCTGGGGCAGATGTTTGAAGCCTGTGAAGGGGGTAATACCCACGGAAGTTCCCAGGCTACTAATATCAGCCCCCAGCTGAATACCTAGCCTTTACTAGCTATTAAAATGGGGGACCCCCAAAAAAATGATGTGGGGTCCCCCCTATTTTAATAGCTAGCAAAGGCTAGGCAGACAGCTGGGGGCTGATATTAATAGCCCAAGAAGGGTGCCATGAATATTGGCCCCCTCCCAGGCTAGAAACACCAGCCACCAGTCGCCCCAGAAATGGCGCATCCTATGGAGTTGCCAGATCTGCTCGTCAAAGTACGCCGCCTGTCAGCTCATTTTCGGAAGTCGGCTACATCTTCCGCCGCCCTTCCTGTATTGCAGCAGCGTTTGCAGCTTCCGGCACACCGACTGGTGTGTGATGTCCCCACACGTTGGAACTCTACCTTCCACATGTTGCAAAGGATTTGTGAGCAGAAGAGAGCAGTTGTGGAGTACCAGCTGCAACAAGGCCGTCGATATTCAGGTCAGACTCCACACATAAGACCTCAGGAGTGGACCTGGATGTTTGACAAATGTATCATCCTGACAAACTTTGAGGAGTCCACCAAGATGGTGAGTGGCGATGACGCCATCATTAGCGTCAGCATCCCACTTGTCTGTCTTTTGCAACGCTCTCTGCCAAGAATTAAAGAGGAGGCATTGCAGCCAGAGTATGATGAGATGGATCAAGAAGCCGTAGCGGCCGATTACACACAGCCCAGCCTCATCTCATCCCAACGTGCATTGGGGGACAATGAGGGAGAGGAGGAGGAAGAACAGGAGTTGGTATCATGCGCTGTAGACGGTAGTACCTGTACAACTGTCATACCGTCGGTTCAGCGTGGGTGGCCTGAGGACAGGGGGGAGGAGGAGGAGGAGGAAAGCATGGTCAGTCGTCATCTTGGTGAGGACATGGAAGTCTTGCCCGTTACCAGTCTGGCACGGATGGCTGACTTTATGTTACGCTGCCTTAACCGTGACCCTCGCGTTGTCAAAATGTTGGGTGACAGTCATTACTGGTTGGTGACACTTTTAGACCCCCGCTACAAGGAGAACTTTCACTCTCTTATTCCTGAGGTGGAGAGGTCTACAAAAATGGGGCAGTACCAGAAGGCCCTTGCTGCAGAACTGTTAAAAAAATTCCCATCTGAACACCCTAGAGGCAGAGGTCACAGTTCGTTGCCCAACCAAGGCGTACAGGCGAGAGAGATGCAACTGCAATCCAGCAGAGGCACAGGAACACTGTCAACGTTCTGGGACATTTTTCTGAGACCCGACCAGCTTACAGGCCCCGAGGCGCGGGGTACTCTCACAAGGAGTGGCAAGTTTCAAAAGATGGTGAGGGAGTACCTTGCCGACCGTACCAGTGTCCTCCGTGATTCCTCTGTGCCTTTTAATTATTGGGTAACCAAGCTGGACACTTGGAATGAACTCGCTCTGTACGCCTTGGAGGTCCTGGCCTGCCCTGCCGTAGCGTGTTATCAGAGCGTGTTTTTAGTGCCGTTGAGGGAATTATAACTGATAAGCGCACTCGCCTGTCAACTGACAATGCTGACAAGCTGACCCTTATTAAAATGAACAAGGGCTGGATTGGGCCAGACTTCTCATCAATTCACCACCAAATGACAGCAGAGTAACATAAAGTCAAATCCACTGTGTTATTTCGGGAGGTGTATTCCCATGCACCGCTTCACACCCACACATGGGTATACGCTTCCTCATTTCGGCTGTTTTTTGCTCTGCTCCTTATCCTCAGCCTCCACCACCACTATACCACTAGGGGGACCGTGGTCCGTGTTGCCAGCATTGCAAGTTCCTCCGTCCTAATTTTTGGCAGCTTTTGCTTGGAAGGCATAGGCAAAGACTATGGGAGACCCACTCCCCAATAAAGGGAATAATGTTTTTAATATGCTGTACTGCATGGCTCTTGTAAAGGGCATTAAAATTGTCTTGTTAAGCTACTGTGACCTCCACGTCTCTTCCAAGGGTCATTGATATTGTCTTTTTATTCCACTGGGACCTCCACGTCTCTTCCAAGGGGCATTGATATTGTCTTTTTATTCAACTGCGACCTCCACCACTCTTCCAAGGAGCATTAAAACCATCTTGTTAAGCTACTGTGACCTCCAAGTCTCTTCCACGGGGCATTGATATTGTCTTTTTATTCCACTGTAACCTCCACCAGGGCCATTGATATTGTCTTTTTATTCCACTGCGACCTCCACCACTCTTCCAAGGGGTATTAAAACTGTCTTGTTAAGCTACTGTGACCTCCACGTCTCTTACAAGGGGCATTAAAGCCGTCTTGTTAAACCACTCTGCACTCCACAGCTCTACCAAGGGGCATTGAAATGTTGTTTTTAATTACCTCTAACCTCCACGACTTTTCCAACGGGCATTGCATTTCCTCCTAACTTTAGTCAGCTTTTGCTTTTCAATGCACAGGCGAACACTAAGGGAGACCCATTCCCCAATAATGGGTAGAAGGTTTTTAGTATGCTGTAATCCACGTCTGTTTCAAGGGGCATTGCAGTTCCTCATAATTTTTCAAAAGCCTTCCATTCACTGCTTAGGCCAACAGTGTACAGGAGACCCAGTTGCTATAAATGGAAAAAACGGTTTAGTTAAGGCCCTCTGACCTCCATGTCACTTCCAAGGGGCATTGAAGTGCCTTGAAATTTTTAGTAGGCATTGCACTCACTGTATGCCCTATAACTGTGTAGCCAAACCGCTCCTTTTGGTACAGAAACATATCCCACAAGACATGTGTGGTTGACTGGCCTGATATTGATGTGAATGGTCCATGTTCCTCCTGCTCTTTCTCCTTTGCCACCACCTCATCCATCATTCATCACCTGAAGCTTTGTTTTAACGGGAGTCATAGAATTGGGATAGTAGCAGGAAAACATCCAGCAATCCTCGGAGAAGGTAGGATATGCGCCAAAACACTGACCACCTCAGGCCTAGCCGCTACTACATACATGCGCTTGCATTCCAAGGAACAGAAAGCTAAGGAGATGGATGGTCTCATGATCATGAATAATTTACTCGCTGTGTAGGAGGCCGACCACTGCTGCTGTCTACCTTCTGAACTTTGTGTTGAAGCCTGATTGACCCAGGACCCGCAATCCTCTATGTCTGGAGGACGTGTTGCATCCCAGTGTCCAACTGTGTCCCGGCTTCCACAATATTTACCCAGTGTGAAGGCGTCAGTGAGATGGACCATCCCTGGCCACATTCACTTGTCCATGTGTTTGTGGCTAGGCTGTCCTTCCCACTAAATGCACTGGGGAGGGCACAGGTAATGTTTTGGTATGCGCGCTTGTGTATAAGGCGCACTGGGACAAATAGGGGCGGCTGGGGACCGAGTATGGACATCCGGCCGCCCCCTGGCGGCTGGGGACCAAGCGTGGACACCCGGCCGCCGGACGGCTGGGGACTGAGTATGGATACCAGGCCGCCGACGCAGCCATGACGTGGTGGCCCGATTCCACCTCCACATGCCTAAAAGGCCCAATTTCAAGTGCAAGCAAGCAATCAGTATGGTATTGCAGCCTGAGGGTGGGTTTTAGGCTGCATACTTGCGCTTGCATTGCAAGGAATGGGGGAGGTACAATTGAACACTGCCCTGGGACAAGGACTTGAAGGGGATAGTTGCAAGTCTGCAACGTCAGGTGCAGGACAGAAGGCATCTTCGCATGTGCCATGAACAGGGGGTTGGCATGCACACACTACAGTGGAATAGGCTGTCCTTCCCACTAAATGCACTGGGGAGGGCACAGGTAATGTTTTGGTATGTGCGCTTGTGTATAAGGCGCACCGGGATAAATATGGGCGGCTGGGGACCGAGTATGGACACCCGGCCGCCCCCTGGCAGCTGGTGACCGAGTGTTGGCACCCGGCCGCCGGGCGGCTGGGGACTGAGTACGGATACCAGGCCGCCGACGCAGTCACAAGCCTAAAAGGCCTCATTTCAAGTGCAAGCAAGCTAGCAGTATGGTAATGCAGCCTGGGGGCGGGTGGGTGGCAAGCTGCACACTTACGCTTGCATTCCAGGAAAACAAAGCAGATGCAAACTTCTATCATCATCATCATGCTCCTCACCTTGGCACGCTCAACTCCCCTGATGGAGAAGCCAGGGCCCACCGGAGGAGTCTGTTTGTCTGGTGGGCTCGTCCAATGCTGCCCTAAAGCAGGCCAGGCTAAGAAAAGTGTGGGGAAGGTTACCGGGACAAATAGTGGCGGCAGGGGACTGAGTATGAAAACCTCGCTGCCGAAGCAGCCATGAGGTAGCGGCCAGCTTCGGCCTCCTCCAAACTAAAAGGCCCCATTTCGAGTGCAAGCTAGCAGTATAGTATTGCAGCCTGGGGGTGGGTGGGTGGTTGGCTGCATATTTGCACTTGCATTGCAAGGAATGGGGGAGGTACAATTGAACACTGACCTGGGACAAGGACTTGCACGGGGATAGCTGAAAGTCTGCATCTTCTGATGCGGCAAGGATAATTTCTGTTGGGCACACTTTTAGGCAGTGACCTGGGTGTCAGAAATGCTTCCAGGGGTCTTCCCCATGCTGTTCCCATGTCTTTTCAGCACTGTATGCATGTGTCACACAGCACATGGCCAGATAAGGTTGTAAAATGTTAAAATGACATTTCCCGATGAATGCATTTGTCACAGTTGAAAGCAATACAAAAGTGCAAAAACGCATAAAAAATGCTACTTGTGAACATAGCCCAAGGTGTGGAGGAATATTTTTGTTTTTAGTTATTTATGTTACCTTATACACAAATCTTTACCCTGGAAAGGATGTTCCTTAACATTTAACGTTTTATTGTGAGCCCGTAAAAATGGCTTAATACCTCTGACCATGTTGTTGATAGCAGTGACCTGGGGGTCAGAAATGCTTCCTGGGGCGATCCCCATGCTGTCCCCATGTCATTTGAGCACTGTCACTATCGTTTTGGGCACTTTTTAGGCTTTCTACAGACTGCCGGGGGTGCCGCCGCAAAAATGCTCGGGTCTCCCATAGACTAACATTGGGCTCATTGCTTGGGTCGAGCACCCGAGTATCATGGTGAGCTCGGCCCGAGCTTCGAGCACCGGAGCATTTTAGTGCTCGCTCAACATTAGTCATCACACTCCCTCTAAAAAAATGCAATTAAGAACCAAACTCCAAGGAAATAGTAGTAGAATTGTGTTTTTTTTCACTAGTTCTCTCCACTTGTTTTTTCTTTCGCAGAGTATATGGTAAATGAATGGTGCCAATCTAAACTACAACTTGTGCTTCAAAAACAATTCCTCATATGCCTATGTGAAAAGAAAAATAAAAAAGTTATGGCTCTTGAAAGGAGGGGAGGAAAAATCAACATAGCAAAAACTGAAAATTGCCAGGCCTTGAAAGAGTTAAGGATTTGGATTTAATGTTCTAAAATGAATGTTTAAGAGTGTGATATCTTCTTTGTGTCAATGAAAGTGGTGGATGGTAGATCTTGTCTGGTGGAGTTGGTCAATATTTTTATGCCAGTGCATCCATCAGACGGTTAGCATTCTGATTGCTTTGCATGTTACATCAGACCTGATATATTGACTTATTGACTGTTACTTTGTTTCAAGTATTCATGCAGCGGTTGGTTTACAGTCCACTATTTTGAGTTGTGGGCAGTGATGGACAGTGGCTTCTGCCAGTGGCATAGCCCTTGGTTTCGTTGAAGCTGACATCATCTACATAGGTATCCCAGATCTGCGTTAATTACAGATATTGTCCACTGGACAGGAGGTCAGTAAATCTTAGGTGATCTCTCATGACTATGATGTTGGTTGTCTATGTCGTGATTCCTCCGCTCAGTGTGTCTTAGAAGTAGTGACAGTTCAGTTGTCCAATCTAGAGCAGGGGCATGCTGAGCTGTCGGTATTTTGATAGACAGCTCAGCCATCCAATCTGAGACTGGGAGGTGCTGAGCTTCCTTCAGGTGTTCCCTGTTTTAAGTGATTACTCAGCTACTTAGCTAAGTTGTCAGTCCCAGATCTCTGCCAATTGTAGCATTTGCTCGGTGGTGCTGTCTTGCCTTCTTTTTCTGAGCTCTGTCTGTTGATCTATGGCTGCCTGACCTTGGACCTCGGTCTCGCCATCTCTTTGCCTAGCCCCTTTGCTCTGATCCGCTATCTTCCTGGTATTCTGACCTTGGACTTTGACCACCTGACTACGTCTTTGTCTTTCCCCTTTAGTTTACGACATGCTATTATGGTATCTGATCCTCTTAGTGTTCTGCTGCATACACAGTTTATACTTGACCATTACCAGAGCTGGAGACATCAATATCTTTGTAGAAAAAGTAGAAAATTCCTTTAATCCTTTAAAGGAATTGTTTTTTTCCTCCTCTTGTTCCAAGAGCCATAACTTTTTTATTTTTCTGTGCCATATTCCTCTGACTAAGGCGTAGAAATGCTTAAGGTTTATCCTCATGGTGAATCCTCCTGTTTTTAAATGAATTTCTAATAAAAAGATCAATTTTATGGATGGAAGTGCCAGAAAATCCTTTTTTCTTCATCAGTTCTTGTAGTTTTTAACTCACCATTCATTTTACTATATAATATACTGAAAAGTGAAAAAAAAATCCACAACATCCACGTGAAGTGAAATTGTATTAAAAAAACCCATGCAATTCTTGTTTTTACAGAATTGCAAAGGGCCAATAGGAGTCAGTTTAAGTACTGACTGGCAACAACATTATTTAAATGCAGCAGAGATTGATAACAGCATTAAAATGGTTAAACTGCAGCAATCAGAGCTAGCTCCAGTCACTGCAGTTACAGGCAGGTGGCAGCTATGTAGCACAGCCCTAATCTGCCTGGTATGAAGCAGGTTCAACTCCTGAGCCAGCTTCACACATTCTTATCAACCTATAATAATATGTAAATTACGCCTTTGGTCATTAACCCTTCACGCTCTAGACTGTTTTCACCTTCCTGACGAAATCAACTATTTTAATTCTGACCAGTGTTTCTCTATGAGGTTATAACTTTGGAATGCTTCAACATATCCCAGTGATTCTAAGATTGTTTTTTCGTGACATGTTATACTTTATCTTAGTGGTAAATTTTGGTCAATATGATTTGTGTTTATTTATAAAAATATTGAAAATTTGACAAAAAATTGAAAATGTTCAAACGTTTAATTTTTATGCCCTGAAACCAAATAGTTACATCACACAAAATAGTTAATAAATAACATTTACCCATGTCTACTTCACATCTGTATCATTTTTTAATCATAATTTTTTTGTTGTTAGGAAGTTAGAAGAGTTAAAAGTTAATTAGCAATTTCTCATTATTCCAACAAAATTTATAAAACCAATTGTTTTATGGATGACATCCTATTTGAAGTGAGGCATCTATGTGACAGAAAATACCAAAAAGTGATATCAATTTAAAAACTACACCCCTCAAAGTACTAAAAACCACATTCAAGAAGTTTATCAAACCTTTAGGGGAATTAAAGCAATGTGGAAGGAAAAAAATTAAAATTTTACTTTTTTCCCACAAAAATATTGCTTTAGCCCCAAATTTTTCATTTTTAAAAGGGTAACAGGAGAAAATGGACCATACAATTAGTTTTGTGGTTTCTCCTGAGTACATTAATTTCTTATATGTGGTGGAAAACTACTGTTTTTATGCACAGCAGAGCTTGGAAGGGAAGGAACACCCTTCAACTTTTGGAGCGCAGTTTTGGCTGAAATAGATAGCGGACCCCATGTCGTGTTGGCAGAGCTCCTGATGTGCCTAAACAGAGGAAACCTCCCACATATGACAGCATTTTGGAAACAACACACCTCAAGGAACTTAAATTAATGGAAGAGAAAATAGGAGTATTTGAGGCTTTAAAACAATCAATTTTATATATGATACTCGCATTAAAAATCCCCCTCAGGGACATAGAAAGAGAACAAGACAATTCGTAACAAACACTGAAGGGTTGACACCCATGCAAGTGGGTATTCAGGGCAATGGTGAGTCAGAGGAAAAGTAGAGGTAATATGTTTGTATCTACCGGTCAGACCATTAAACCTCCTCCACAAGTACACTCCACCATGTTTTAAATGTAAACAAGGCTAAGAACAATCCTTACCCATGTTGCAAGAGGCATTCCTCCGTGCACATACAAGTGCAGGAATCCCCACTGCAGGACCTTTTGAATATGTGACCATGTCACATGGTCACCGGCCTGACAATGAGATTGAAATCTTGGCCCATGTGCCAATCTCAGCGTGTACACCACACTCACCCCCGGCTATCAAACCAGCCCTGCACACATCAAAGAGTGAGAGCAGTTGCGATGACTCCCGGACATGCGCAGGTCGGTATAGAGATGCCGGAGTTTGGGCGCTCACTCAAGTCAAACACAGAAATGACTCACAGATATCAAAAAACTATAGGCCCGTACATCACCATACTAAAATACCTTTTGGTAGGGTCATAAGTGAAGATAGGGGAAAAGATGCAAAGAGCAAAAGGAAAATCTGATCAAATGGTACAATTAGACATCTATATATTATTAAATTACAGTACATGATAGGCGCCGATAGATGACCTGTATTCTGGGGTAAATCACCATAAACCCAGTTGTCATATATTATTACAGCATCTTTTCCCGAAATTCATTTGTTATAAACGTATGGTAGCCAATCCTAATCCCAACAAGTGGGAGGAATTTATCATATCAAAAAATGGAACTGCAGATGAACAGAAAAAATTGTGAATTAAAAATATGAAATAAAAATTATATACAATAATAATGAAATACAAGAAACAAAAAAAACATTGCATGTGGAAGTGGTGGCAAATGTCTATTATAAAAAGGATGAGAAACTAAGTTAAGTCCAGAAGGGGTCAGCATACTCAAAGTGACTATCCATTTTGCCTCCTATTGTGCTAAGCGTTTTCCTATATCTCCTCCCCATATACCAGTGTGGATGACTTCTATCCCCCGTACTTTAAAGGATTTGGGGTTACAGTCATGATGCATTCTAAAGTGGTTTCAATTCAGTAATGTCAACGGTCGTCCTGGCCACAGCAATATCCCTCACATGCTCTCGCACACGAATCCGCAGTTCTTGGGAAGTAAGTCCAATATATATTTTTGGATAACCACAAGTAGCATAGTACACCACATTGGTACTAGTACATGTTATGTGATGTTTGATCGTAAATTGGCGAAGTCCATCAGCAGAATCGAATGTGGAGCTGTGAAGGACATTGCTGCAGGCAAAACAGCGGCCACATGGGTAAAAGCCCACATTTGGACCCTTACTCCCAAACAGATTTGTCACCGGAGGTGTATAGTGGCTTTTGACCAGAGTATCCTTCAAATTTCTAGAACGTCTAGATGTCATTAGTGAGGCAACAGGTAAACAAGACTCTAACAATGTTTCTGTCTTAAGAATAGGCTAGTGTATTTTCAGTATTGCTCTCATATTCTGCCATTCATGTTTGAAGGTAGAGATAAAACGCAATCTCCCATCCTGTTTCTTAAATTTGGGAGGTCTGTAAAGGAGCGAATTGCGTGATATATATTTCGCTCTCCTATAGCCTGACTTTATAAATCTCTGACTTTTACCCCTATCCTCGAAACTGGATCTCAAGACCTTCTCCTGCACCTCAAACCTCTCCTCGGATGAGCATATGTGCTTCATCCTGAGGAACTGACCAAGCGGGACAGCACGAATGGTAGCCATACTACGTGCAGATGAAGCATGTATTAATGCATTGACAGATGTGGACTTCCTAAATACATCCAACTTCTTCCTGTCACACTTATGCATCACTCGGATGTTGAATGAATTGGTATTTAATTGACTCATGAATTGTTCAAGCTGCTCCACCGTCCCCTTCCAAAAAATCAATAGATCATCTATGTATCCATATCAGCACTGGATGGGCTCCATAGCTTGTGCGCCCTCTATGCCCCTCGAGAAACTTTACATTTTCACATGGTGAAATGGGTAAAAATGGTGCCAAAATTTGTCACACAATTTCTGCTTATTTGTGGAAGAAGAGCACATTTCCCCCTTAAGTGACCCCATTTTGGAAATTCTGAGAATTTACAAATACAGTGGGTACGGAAAGTATTCCGACCCCTTTAAATTTTTCACTCTTTATTTCATTGCAGCTATTTGGTAAATTATAAAAAGTTCATCTTTTTTTTCCTCATTAATGTACACTCTGCACCCCATCTTGGCTGAAAAAAACAGAAATGTAGAAATTTTGCAAATTTATTAAAAAAGAAAAATTGAAATATCACATGGTCATAAGTTTTCAGACCCTTTGCTCAGTATTGAGTAGAAGCACCCTTTTGAGCTAGTACAGCCATGAGTCTTCTTGGGAATGATGCAACAAGTTTTTCACACCTGTATTTGGGGATCCTCTGCCATTCTTCCTTGCTGATCCTCTCCAGTTCCATCAGGTTGGATGCTGAACGTTGGTGGACAGCCATTTTCAGGTCTCTACAGAGATGCTCAATTGGGTTTAGGTCAGGGCTCTTGCAGGGCCAGTCAAGAATGGTCACAGATTTGTTCTGAAGCCACTCCATTGTTATTTTGACTGTGTGCTTAGGGTCATTGTCTTGTTGGAAGGTGAACCTTCGTCCAAGTCTTAGGTCCAGAGCACTCTGGCAGAGGTTTTGATCCAGGATATCTCTGTACTTGGCCGCATTCAGGTTTCCTTCAATTGCAATCAATCGTCCTGTCCCTGCAGCTGAAAAACACCACCATAGCATAATGCTGCCACCACCATGTTTCACTGTTGGGATTGTTTTCTCCACACATGCCGCTTAGAATTATCATCAAAAAGTTCTATCTTCGTCTCATCAGACCAGAGAATCTTATTTCTCATAGTCTGGGAGTCCTTCATGTGTTTTTGAGCAAACTCTATGCAGGCTTTCATATGTCTTGCACTGAGGAGAGGCTTCCGTCGGGCCACTCTGCCATAAAGGCTCGACTGGTGGAGGGCTGCAGTGATAGTTGACTTTGTGGAACTTTCTCCCATCTCCCTACTGCATCTCTGGAGCTCAGCCACAGTGATCTTGGGGTTCTTATTTACCTCTCTCACCAAGGCTCTTCTCCCACGATTGCTCAGTTTGGCTGGATGGCCAGGTCTAGGAAGACTTCTGGCGGTCCCAAACTTCTTCCATTTAAGGATTATGGAGGCTAGTGTGCTCTTAGGAACCTTGAGTACTGAAATTCTTTTGTAACCTTGGCCAGATCTGTGCCTTGCCACAATTCTGTCTCTGAGCTCCTTGAGCAGTTCCTTTGAGCTCATGATTCTCATGTGGTCTGACATGCACTGTGAGCTGTGAGGTCTTATATAAACAGGTGTGTGCCTTTCCAAATCAAGTCCTATCAGTTTAATTAAACACACCTGGACTCCAATGAAGGAGTAGAACCATCTGAAGGAGGATCACAAGGAAACAGACAGCATGTGACTTAAATATGAGTGTCTGAGCAAAGGGTCTGAAAATTTATGACCATGTGATATTTCAGTTTTTCTTTTTTAATAAATGAGCAAAAATTTCTACATTTCTGTTTTTTTTCAGTCAAGATGGGGTGCAGAGTGTACATTAATGAGAAAAAATGAACTTTTTAGAATATTCCAAATGGCTGCAATGAAACAAAGAGTGAAAAATGTAAAGGGGTCTGAATACTTTCTGTACCCACTGTATCTACAGGTGTAGTGATGATTTTGACTCCATGTGTGTTTTCAGGAAACAAGCAGTGGTGGATGTTGCTGAGTGAACATTGAAAATCTGCCCATACATTGCAGTGCCCAGTATGTTGTAGTCCCCAGTACATTCTAGTGCACATACATTGTAGTGCCGCTACATTGTGCCAAGCTTGTGCTCCTGGAGACATGGACCCTATAAATTAGGCGTGCTCTCACCGCTACAGAAATGCCAAACATGTGGACACTAAATGTGGTTAAGGCACACTGGGGCTTAGAAGGCAGGGAGGTATTTGGATTTGGGAGCACAGAATTCGCTGGATTTCTTTTGGGGGGCAAGGAACCATTGCGCTTTTTCAGAACCTTTGTGCTACCAGTAACATGTAACCTCCTATATTTCCATTGACAGATGATGGATCTGAGTGGGTGATTTTTTTGTGAATTTTTTTGGGAACATTTTACATAACATTTTGGATCACATTAATCCTGCCCTCTATGCTGAGCACTTACTTCGGGTTTTACTTCTAAATCTCTGAATTACATGATCCAGATGAAAACATTGAGCACTTACATTGAAGTTTCCATCTAAATCTCAAAATTACAGGATTCAGATGAAACCCCTGAGGGATCCATTCACTATAATGAGGCAACAGAGTAACTTTGGACTCTGTCTGCCCTCTGTTCAGTGGTGTCCTTCTTTACCGAGGTGCACAAAACCCTTGCCAACTGCACTTTTATACACACCTAACAAGACAGACACAGCTGGATCATAGGCCTGATGGAATCCACATTGCCTCCATCTGCTTTATTACAGGGAATATTCTGCCAGCCATTCAGTCTGAATTACGTATTTCAGAGATTTACACACTTAGCGCAGAGGGCAGGATAAATGTGAGCAGAGTCTTACTGGGATCTTTGGGAGGCAGACTGAACAAATCAACAGCAGATGAAGAATTGGTTTTATTCATGTTTTACGCTGTTCATCGTACATTGTCAATGATGAGACGACTTTGCTCTTTGGGTCAGAACGTTTACAGCGATACAATATTTATATCTTTTTTTATGTTTGGCTGCTATTACACACTAAAAAACGCTTTTTTTGTATAAAATAGTTTTTGCATGTCAGTATTTTGAGAGCTATAATTTTTCTATATTTCTGCCAACAGTCATGTGGGGGCTTGTTTTTTGCGAGACGAGTTGAAGTTTTTTTTGGTACCATATTCAGACACATGACATTTTTTGAACACTTTCCATTCCCATTTTTGGGCCGCAGAATGAACAAATACTAGCAATTCAGGGATAGTGTTTTTTTATGCCGTTCACCGTATGGTAAAAGTGATAAGGCAGCTTTATTCTCCGGGTCAATAGGATTACAGTGATACCACATTTATATAATTTTTTCATGTTTTGCTGCTGTTATTTTATAGAAAAAAATAATTATTTTTGCATTGCTATAATTTGAGATCTAAAGCTTTTTTTTTCTCCTCTGATGGAGCTGTACGGCAGCTTATTTTTTTGCGAGACAAAATTACGTTTTCTGCTATACCATTTATATTCCTATTTAACTTTTTGATACCGTTTTATTCCATTTTTGTTTGGCAGTATGATGAAAAAGCTTAGTTTTTTGCCACTTTTTCAATTTTTGTTTTTTATGGTGTTCACTGAAGGGGTTAACTAATCTGACGGTTTCATAGGTCGGGTCGTTCCAGATGTGGCAATACCAAATATGTGTACTTTTTTAGTTTAGCTTTGTTTTCACATAAATATAGCTATTTATTGCTATAATATTATTTTCATTTTTTTAATTTCTTTTGTGATATTTCTTTAAAATATTTTCACAATTTTTTTTTTACTTTTCTACTTATTTTCTCTATGGGACTTTAACTTTTATTAATCTGATCGCTGATATAATGCATTGTAATGCATTATACCTGTCAGTGTTACACTAACAGAAGTCTCTTAGACTATGCTCCTGGCATGGGCCAAGCAGACCACTGTCGCTAGAAGACCTTGGGTTGCCATGACAATGATCGGGCCCTCGTGATGACCGTGGGTGCCGATCAGAAGGGAGAGGGAGCCCCCTTCATTTCCTAGCCTCCCAAATGCTGCAATCGATATTGATCACGGAATTTAGGCGGTTAATCAGCTGGAGGCAGTGCGGGCACCACTCCTGGCACAGTGACTGCCGGGGCTCGGCTATCACGTAAGTCAAGTTCCTGGTGGTGATCATGTGGGCACAGCTCCTGTGCTACGCACCATCGCCATGATATACCCACGTGTCAAAGTTTGGTAACCCCTATCCGACCATGAGGTATGGGTACATCAAAGATCGTGAAGGAGAGTAATCCTCATTTAAATTTTTATTTCATAAATCAATAGTATACATGAAAAGAAGCAACTTGTAAGAGGAATCTACTTCCATTTTCTCATGGATTTATCTCTTAATTTGAATTCTGGGATAAAATCTGTAAAATCTGTTTTCAGTGAATACAGATTTTCACATCTATGACCTGGAAAAATCACAGTTGCTGCTCATTAGATTCTGTGAAGGGAGAGTAGAAACTAGCGTCAGACACAGACCTCTGCTGCAAGTTCTCCTGATACGATAGTGACGCGCCCAGGGGATGGGGACGACTCGGCGCCTGGGCCTTGTTGCCTGGGTCTGGGGCATGTCGCGGTGGTCGGCTCCCGGGCCCGTACCCTGGGGTCACTCTTAAAAGAAGGGGGGAAGTTGTATGGGATAGGGATGTTCGTGACACCACCCGTGGTGTCTGGTGAGGATCACCAGCGCTGCGACAGTCCTCTGAGGCCGGTGTTTAGGAAGCTTAGTTGGTGCGACTCCCCACAGGTGGAGCAGGGCCTCAGGGCAGCGTAAGTGAAGGGATGCAGGACAGAGGGGACCCAGCAAGGTCAGAGGAAGAATAGGCACACACACAACAGTTCACTTCAGTACCTTTACTGGTGGCGATTCTGGCACGGTCCAGGGTACTTCAAAGTGAAGGGTGCATATCAGGACTCTCCCCAGTGAGCGGGTCCTGTTCCTTGCCTTTCCTTGATAAGTTTCTGACCTGTATGGAGCTAGGCCTAACTTGGTCTCTGTCTTTCACCTGCTGACCTGGTGGTAGGGCCTTCTGTTGGAGTTCACACTCCCTGGTCTCTGGAGCCTCAGTGACTCCTGACCCTGGTATAACAGTCAGCTTTTGGTGTTCCTGGGACATATAGTTCACCAGGGGTTCCGGATGTTTCTGCTGGGTGTAAGGAATCCCTGCAGACGCAGACCCGGTGTCCGGTATATGTTCTTGGGGTGAGCGGGTAAAGCTCCTCTGCCCCCTTTTGTTACTCTCCTTCCACTCGCCTTCAGCCACGCTCGGGGCCCTCACTAGGCTTCACACGGCCAGTAGGCCTCGCTACTCTTTACCGCTCTTTTGGTGTCGGCACGCCCTAGGCTCACTAACTCGAGCTCTCTGAGTCTGGACTAAACTGACTGAGCTCCACTGCAGGCTAGCTTCCGCAGGAGCTCCTCTCAACAGACTGACTGCCTAACTCCACCCTCCAGTATATATATCCCTATCCGGGCTCCCTCTGGTGGTCTGAGGTGGTAGGGTGGAGGTGTGTGAATGCTATGAGGGCCTCTTGTGGAGAAGTCCGTCCATTCACCCCTCTGGGATCTGTGGCACCAATGCGCAGCAGGGCGCCACATTCCCCCCTAGCAAAGCTCAGTACTCCCAGACTGAAGTAATTTTTATAACAGGTAACACAATAACTCTTCCCTTTATGGGAGGCACTTTGCTTGAACGTTGCATAAGAAAACATTATAAATAATAAATATATACATACATACATACAATAAGCAACCTTAGAATTTAAGTCTGTTCCGGTGAGGTCCCCTGACAGGGTGTCCATCTCACAGGTAAAGTACAAGGTAGCTTGAGGGACCTGTCCAAAGCAAACCCTCAATGTAAGCCCTGGGGTGGCTGCAGGGCATGGCGATCCTGAGTTTGACCTCCACTTCTGCCACGCCAGACAGGTTTTTGTTCTGAGGTCACCTAAAGGGGCACTCCAGGGAGTGCAATTATTTACAGCAAACAGCTTTTGGGCTGCACACAGTCCTCAGTCACAAAGTTCTTTATGTACCCTTACGGGTAACTAGAGATAACAATGGAAGTGTCCATATCACTTAAATTGTCCATTAGTAAGGCAAAGCACATATCAAGATACAAATACATGAAAAATACACAAGACAATACCCCAGGGGCAACTATCTAGACTGTCAAAGTTTCCTTCTCTATTCTCTGTTTCTGACAGGGGTCTGACCTCATGTGCTACGTGTCGACCTACGTGGTACTGGGATGCGTGAGGCACTAGTATTTGCACTACCTCCCATTCTGTCAGTTCTAAGTGTTGGGGGACTGCAGGGTTGCGTTAACCTCTCTACGGGACTGGCAAGTATACCATTGGCTGGGCCTTCTTGTTCTGCTCCAACCGGGGATCCTTCTTCTGGGGATTCTTCTTGAGCAGGCTCTTCTGAAGCATTTACAGGTTCTACTTGCTGTGGAGGGTCTTCTGGCTGTTGAAAGAAGTGGATCACAGGTATTATTACTGCTCCTCCTAGTTGAGGCCAAACTGCCGGGAAATCTCCTAGGTCAGTATGGAGTACTGCTTCTTTAGGCTCCTCCGGTACGGTGAGAGGCACTTTTTCTTGGGGCTTTAGCAGGTCTGGACACAACTTCAGATAGTCTCTAGATACCATTGCAGTCGTTATTCCTCCGTCTTTGCTAATCAAACAGGTCTTCTTGTTATCAAATCTTAAATTTAACACAGTGTAGGGTTCTCTCTCCCACTGGTCATCAAGTTTGTGGTTTCTCCTTTTCCTCTTTAACACCACTTCTCCTGGTGTGAAGAGTTCTGCGGGCGCACTTTTATTGTAGTGGGCTTCCTGCTTGTCCCTTACCCGAGTGAGACTGTCTTCGACACAGGCCTGTACTCTTCTGTACTGCTCCTGTCTGGTCGTGTCCCAGTCCTCAGTGGACATATCTGCTTCTGGTTCTACTACACCAAGCTCCAGGTCCATGGGCAACTTCCCGGGTCTTGCTCGCATGAGATATGCTGGAGTACAATTGGTGGAACTCACAGGTATGTGGTTGTACAGATCTACCAGGTCAGGTAATAGGTCTGGCCACTGATTTCTCTCCTCTAATGGTAAGGTCTTCAGCAGGTCGATGACGATGTTATTCATCTTTTCACAGAGACCGTTGTTTTGCGGGTGGTACGGTGTAGTCCGGATCTTTTTACACCCGTACAGATGGCAGATCTCCTTGAACAGTTCGGCTTCAAAGGCTAGGCCTTGATCCGTCAGCACCTGCTCCGGGTATCCATGGGGCCTGCAGAAGTACGCCTGAAACGTCCTCGCTGCTGTCTCTGCCGTCAGATCCTTGACGGGGGCGACCACAAGGAACCAGGAGTAGTGATCCACCATGGTCAGGGCATAGGAATATCCTGACCTGCTGGGTGACAGCTTGACATGATCCAGGGCCACGATCTCCAAGGGACGAGTCGTCTTGATAGGTTGCTGGGGTGCCTTCTGGCTGCTGTAGTCTTTTCTTCTGAGGCTACAGGGTCCACAATTCCAGTACCACCTCTCAATGGAACTGCGCATTCCTACCCAATAAAACCGACACTTCAGCAGGGTTTCTAGCTTCTTCCAGCCAAAGTGCCCTGCTTGATCGTGGTAGGCCTCCAACACCATCTGGATGTCCGTCCTGGGCACTACAATCTGCCATACCATCTCATGGGTCCTCGGGTTGACGTACCTTCGGCACAGCTTCTCTCTATAGATGAACAGCCGGCTTCTCTCATTCCACAGTTGCTTGGCTTGTGGAGACGCGTCCTTCTCCAGGGAGGAACCTTCCTGGGTTATCAGTTCTTTGATACGGCTGACAACCGGGTCACTGTCCTAGGTCTCCTTCCAGCTGTGGTGGGGCAGGGGGTTTAACGTCTTACCACGATGCCTCCTGGAGGCTCGTTGCTCGTGGACCATTCCATTCCGATGAAAGGCAGGTAGTTCAATCTCCTCCAGGTTATCCACTTCTTCTTCCGTGTCCGACTGGTGAGGCATCCTGGACAGGGCATCGGCGTTGGCATTCTTGCGGCCTGCCCGGTACTTAATGGTGAACTGGTAGTTTGACAGCCGAGCCATCCATCATTGTTCCATGGCTCCTAACTTGGCTGTTTCCAGATGAGTCAAGGGGTTATTATCAGTGAAGGCAGTGAACTTACTGAAGGCTAGGTAGTGCTTGAACCGCTCGGTGATGGCCCAGACCAGGGCCAGGAACTCCAACTTGAAGCTGCTATAGTTCTCTGGGTTCCTCTCGGTCGGGCGGAGCTTCCTGCTTGCATAGGCGATCACCTTCTCTCGGCCATCCTGCTTCTGACTCAGTACAGCTCCTAATCCTTCATTGCTGGCATCAGTGTACAGCAGGAACGGTTGGCTGTAGTCAGGGTAGGCTAGAATCTCTTCGCCGGTCAGGATCTCCTTCATCACCTTAAAGGATTCAGCTTGCTCCTTACCCCACTGGAACGGGGGGTTTCTGCCTATCCCGGACTGTCCTACCAGGAGATCTTGCAAAGGCGCCGCTTTCTTGGTATAGTCCTTCACAAACCTCCGGTAATACCCGACTAGTCCCAGGAACTGACGTACCTCCTTGAGGCTCTTCAGCTCCGGCCATTTCTGGATGGCAGTGACCTTCTCCGGGTCTGGTGCTACTCCCTCTGGACTAATGATGTGCTCCAGGTACTGTACCTTTCGCTTGAGCAGGTGGCACTTTGAGGGCTTCAGCTTCATCCCATACCGGGACAGCGACTCAAATACCTCCGCCAGGTGCTTCAAGTGGTCCTCATACGTTTTGGAGTACACTATCACGTCGTCCAGGTATAGTAGTACAGTCTCGAAGTTGCAGTGTCCCAGGCAGCACTCCATCAATCTCTGGAACGTTCCAGGGGCGTTGCAGAGTCCAAACGGCATACTATTGAACTCGCAGAGTCCCATCGGGGAGGTAAAGGCCGTCTTCTCCCGATCCTCCTCAGCAACAGCTACTTGCCAATACCCACTAGTGAGGTCAAGGGTGGAGAAGTAATTTGCAGACTTTAAGGCAGCCAGTGATTCCTCTATACGTGGTAAAGGGTATGCATCTTTATGTGTAATGCGATTTACTTGTCTGTAATCTACACACATTCTCATGCTTCTGTCCTTTTTCCTGACTAGAACTAGGGGAGCTGCCCAGGGACTACAACTATCCCTTACTACCCCTGCCTTCTTCATGTCGTGCAACATCTCCTTCACCTTCTGGTAGTGTGCTGGTGGTATAGGCCTGTAACGTTCTTTGATGGGTAGATGGTCACCTGTGGGGATATGGTGTTGTACCCCTTTAATCCTCCCAAAGTCAAGTGGGTGTTTACTCAATATCTGCTCGTATTCCTGAATCACCCGGTGTACCCCCTGTTTTTGATGGACAGGGGTGGTGTCTGTCCCAACATGGAGCTGTTGACACCAATCCTCCACCTGGGTTCCCGGGTCATTATCCTCCACTTCGTCTGGTGAGGTTAAGGACTCCGCTGTGTGTATGGAGTTGTTATTTACTGTGTACAATTTGGCAACAGTGGCATAGCGTGGTAATCTAACCTCGTCCTCCCCATAGATTAGGAGGCGTATGGGCACCCTCCCATTGCGTACATCCACTACCCCTCTGGCAGTTAAGAGTGTAGGTCTATGCTCTGAGCTAAGGGGCTCTACTACCTCCTGGTAGCTCCGTCCTTTGAGACCTATTGCTGCTCTACACCAAATCAGCATTTCACTCATCGGGGGAATCACAATGGGTACCGGGTCTGTCACCCGTACATTACCAATTTCACCACCTGTTAGCTTTACCTGTTGCTGGTACATAAGGGCTCGGATCTCTTTCTGGAGCGCCCTTCTCTGCCTTGGTCTGGTAGTGTCAGCTATCTGTTGGAGCAAGAACAACACTTCTCCCAAACAGTTACTAACAATATTTGTGCCAAGTACCATATACAAGTCTGTATCATCAGGATTAGTCTCTACTACAATTAGTCCCTGGTCCTTCAGTTCCACTCTTCCCACCTTTACTGCCACATCCTTAACCCCGACTAGGTTAAGGGGGAGGCCGTTTGAGGCATACACGGAAAGATTTGGATCTGGTGGATGAAGTTCGTCTATGGACCAGAACCTTTTGTAGAGGACATCAGGCATGATGGTTACCTGAGAAAATGTGTCCAGCAGAGCAGGTGTCGCGATGCCTTTCAGCACGATGGACAGGAAAGGTCTTCCTCCCATGAACCTGCGGTACCAGTTTGATGGGACTGAGGGGTCTACTCATGGGTGTGAGCCCTCGGCCCCAGGGTTTGCTCGTTTAAAGGACAGCTCCGGACGGCGTGACCTGTCTTGTGGCAGCGGTGGCAGACAGGGTCCTTCGGTGGGCAGCGTTGGTCACTGGTCCCCCCAGGGGGTGGCATTGTCCTCCTCCTCCTTCTCATCCAGGGGACATCCTCAGGGCTGTCGGCTAGCAAGATCCTTCCTACTGCCTCAGGCTCCGTCCGCAGCTGCAGGGCACTCAGTACAATGGTCAGGGTTTCGCTCAACTGACGCACTTCAGAGCGCAGGCTGTCCAGCTCACTAGGGGACGTTGCTGGAACCTTGGCTTCAGCAGCCACCGGGGAAAAGGTGGATGCTGCAGGCACTGGGGTGGCCCCACCCTGGTAATATTGGATAGCAGTTGTTTCCAGGGGCTGCAGTCCTTTTATAGCCATGTCCTTAATGGTGTCAAAGGTGGCATCTGGATGATCCAGGGACCACCAACGCACAGTCCTGCTCTCCTCTTGAGACTTCAGTCCCCGGATAAACTGTTCCTTCAGCATTCTATTTTCATTATTGATGCTGGTTGGATTAACCTGTTTCAGAGCTCGCAGGGCCCCTTGTAAACGCCAGGCATAGTCCTGAACACTGTCCTCCGGCTGCTGAGAGCAGTTGTAGAACCTCATCCGGAGGTCTGTCTCAGTACGATCCTCAAAGACAGTCTGTAACTTTTTAAAGATTGCGGACACTGACTTCTGGTCTGCGGTCGACCAGGTTTTTGCTTCTCGCTCCGCAGCACCAATCAATTGTCCCAATACAACAGCGGCTCTTTGCTTGCCTGTCATAGAGTACATGTCCAGTATACTGTATATTTTCCTTTTGAATCCAGACAGGGTATCTGGTTTGCCGCTGTACTGGGGGAGCCACTTCGCTCCAGGGATGTACGGTAGGGCCATGGGTATGACAGGGGTTACAAGCCCTGCTGGTGGAGCGGCTGCTCCGGCCTGCTCGGCGCCGGGCGCGGGTTGATCATCAGGGCCATTAACCGGTACTCCGGAGTTGTGCTGTTCCTCGGACATTCTGGTGCCCCCCTAGCGAACCGTGGCCTACCTTCTTTTCTTCCGGTAGGCCGCAGCTCCGTAGGTGACAGTCTTCCTTCAGGACCTTGCGTCGCTTGCGTCCTACGTCAGAGCGCTCACCGGGGCTCCTTCCAGGACCTGGCGCTTCCTGGTTTGACGTCGAGGCGTGGGGCATGTCCGGGGCTTCGCGCGCTTCAGCAGGTACGACTCTCAGTTTCCCGCGGTTACGCCCTTCTTCCCGTTCAGCGGCACAACAATGGCGGCGATCTTTGCCACAGTTAAATACACAGTTCTGATTAAAGGCGCACAGTACCCGGTGGCAACGGGCACAACACTCCGTCGTTGCAGCGGGCACGGAATCCTGTTCGTGACTCCAGGAAGAGATGACGCGCCCAGGGGATGGGGACGACTCGGCGCCCAGGCCTTGTTGCCTGGGTCTGGGGGATGTCGCGGTGGTCAGCTCCCGGGCCCGTACCCTGGGGTCACTCTTAAAAGAATGGGGGAAGTTGTATGGGATAGGGATGTTCGTGACGCCACCCGTGGTGTCTGGTGAGGATCACCAGCGCTGCGACAGTCCTCTGAGGCCGGTGTTTAGGCAGCTTAGTTGGTGCGACTCCCCACAGGTGGAGTGGGGCCTCAAGGCAGCGTAAGTGAAGGAATGCAGGACAGAGGGGACTGTCTGGAGCTAGGCCTAACTTGGTCTCTGTCTTGCACCTGCTGACCTTGTGGTAGGGCCTTCTGTTGGAGTTCACGCTCCCTAGTCTCTGGGGCCTCAGTGACTCCTGACTCTGGTATAACAGTCAGCTTTTGGTGCTCCTGGGACATATAGTTCGCCAGGGGTTCCGGTTGTTTCTGCTAGGTGTAAGAAATCCCTGCAGACGCGGACCCGGTGTCCAGTATATGTTCTTGGAGTGAGCGGGTAAAGCTCCTCTGCCCCCTTTTGTTACTCTCTTTCCACTCGCCTTCGGCCACGCTCGGGGCCTTCACTAGGCTTCACACGGGCAGTAGGCCTCGCTACTCTTCACCGCTCTTTTGGCGTTGGCACGCCCTAGGCTCACTAACTCGAGCTCTCTGAGTCTGGACTAAACTGACTGAGCTCCACTGCAGGCTAGCTTCTGCAGGAGCTTCTCTCAACAGACTGACTGCCTAACTCCACCCTCCAGTATATATATCCCTATCCGGGCTCCCTCTGGTGGTCTGAGGTGGTAGGGTGGAGGTGTGTGAATGCTATGAGGGCCTCTTGTGGAGAAGTCCGTCCATGCACCCCTCTGGGATCTGTGGCACCAATGCGCAGCAGGGCGTCACAATAGCTACACTTAAAAAGAAACCTATGTCAAACAGGAGAAACAAAGGAGTATCTCTTTTTTTTTATAAAAATATACACGTTTTTATTAGAGAAAATAGATTAAAAATCACATAGAAATCACATTGAAATCACATAAAAATAGACATGATAGACATTACTTATTCATGAATAAGTAACCTTACCCATTATTAGGAAACAAATCTGGCCCAGCCCAGAGTGCAAAAGGCTGAAAAATAGGGCGCAGCATTTTTCAGCCTTTTGCATTCCGGGCTGGGCCAGATTTGTTTCCTAATAATGGGTAAGGTTACTTATTCATGAAGATCTTAGGATTTCTTGGGGCATAATTTCTATACTATAAAAAACTCTTCATATAAATTTCTATTTATGTTACCTCTGCTCCTTATCCTAGATTTACTATTAATGTGACAGTCAAACTTTTGGTCACTGTCGCTTGTACCCGGAATGTTTATTACCATTTCTGTCTATCATGTCTATTTTTATGTGATTTCAATGTGATTTCTATGTGATTTTTAATCTATTTTCTCTAATAAAAACGTGTATATTTTTATAAAAAAAGAGATACTCCTTTGTTTCTCCTGTTTGACATATATTTCTCTTTTGGAGTATGTAGTTATATATTATATGCACTAATGATCTATAAGGGTTTCACTTAGATTAACTAATTATGCCCATGGGATTTTCTTTAATGACTTAAAAAGAAACCTGTAACTGGATTAACTTTGCCGGAACCGCGACAGCATGAATGATTCTTGATGAATTAGAGTATCCCTGCACGATTACAGCCAGATATAATTTACTCTGTTACGCTGGGGAATTTCAGAGAAAACATTGTTTGAAATGTCGGCGAGGACTATAAGGAGAGATCTGACTAGTTTGATGATGTCCCCCATCCTATATGTACACATGGGAGAAACCTGTCAATCAACTGTAGAATTCAAAAGGGGATGTCATCGCGGAGCAGCAGGAATCTAAAAATCAGTTGCCTTGAAGTGTATTTTATCTTGATATATGAACCTCAGTTTCCACTATATTTCAACTTTCACGTTTTTTTTTTAACTTTACTGGTATGTACATTCAAAAAAAAGATCCGCCTTTGTAATTTTGCCAAAACCTTTGCAAAAGGACACTTTTCATGTGCTGTAGTCAGATCATGTTTTTTATAGATCTTCCATTTGGCAATTGATGGACTAAGGCTAAGTTTACATGTGGTACTTTTTGTAGGGAAGGGGAGATTTAATGCAGAACTTTCCATGACTGAAAAATCATTTTATACATCCACAGTAAATGTGGTTGCTTTTTTAGCAATTACATGATTGTTAACAAATTCTAATTAGATTAATGGTTAATTAATTGGTTATTTTACACTTTAAAAAGTTTACATAACTGCAATTACAAGATCTGAAGTGATATAAACTCCTCACCTCACAATAGGCATCTAATGAATTTCCAATAATTCTGTTTCTGTAATGAGCCAATAATCAGCTCAGTTCTTCTGCTTCTTGTAGTTTCTGTTGATATGCTGCTTTATAACCAGTCATTATCTATCCTAGCCTTTTGCTGGCTCCCTGACTGCCTTTGCATGTTGCTTAGAGTTATTTTTCATATGTTATATCAGCTATTGAAGACAACTATGTGCACTCCTCATCAGACAGGTCAATACATTTTCTCTCTATATCACTTTATTCAAAAACAATACACAGTTCTGCCAACTATGTTTCCAGGTTTCTAGCACCCAGAGATGGTAGAGAATAAGGTGAGCTTGTTTGAAAAAAAAAAAACCATACTGGAATCACATATTGCAATTAGTGTTGATCGAGTATGTATAATTAACCCTTTACGGCAAGCATGCTCGGGTGCTCGCCGAGTATTTTGGCGTGCTTGGCGTTTCATTCACTGACGTCGTGCCTGCAAGTGTCCTGGCTGTTAGACAGCTGTGACACATGCAGAAATTGCCTGTCTGCCATACATTCACTGCATTCAATCTCTGCATGTGTCACAGCTGTCTAACAGCCGTGACACTTGCAGGCGCAGCGACAGTGAATGAAACGCCAAGCATGCCAAAATACTCGGCGAGCACCCGAGTGTGCTCGCTGGAAAGGGTTAATGATGCATACTCGATCAACACTAATCATCTGTCATTAATACAAAATATCATCTGAAATCTCTTGCTTAAAATGTTTTTCAAGTTTGTAAAAATCATTTATCACAAAACAGGTCACCAAATTAGGGTTGACCAGAGTCTTTCATGATCAGCTGATATTGCCGAATAAGCTGTCATGTCTATAAACAGGCGGCAGAATAAAACTACAGGTGCATCTCACAAATTTAGAATATCATCAAAAAGTTAATTTATTTCAGTTCTTCAATACAAAAAGTGAAACTCGTATATTATATAGAGTCATTACAAACAGAGTGATCTATTTCAAGTGTTTATTTCTGTTAATGTTGATGATTTGGCTTACAGCCAATGAAAACACAAAAGTCGTTATCTCAGTAAATTAGAATACTTTATAACAACAGCTTGAAAAATGTTTTTAAAATCTGAAATGTTGGCCTACTGAAAATATTGAGTTCAGTAAATGCACTCAATATTTGGTCGGGGCTCCTTTTGAATCAATTACTGCATCAATGCAGCGTGGTATGGAGGCGATCAGCCTGTGGCACTGCTGAGGGGTTATGGATGCCCAGGTTGCTTTGATAGCAGCCTTCAGCTCGTCTGCATTGTTGGGTCTGGTGTCTCTCATCTTCCTCTCGACAATACCCCATAGATTCTCTATGGGGTTAAGGTCAGGCGAGTTCGCTGGCCAATCAAGCACAGTGATAATGTTCTGATAATGTTCTTTATAAACCAGGTATTGGTACTTTCAGGGTCGGACTGGGGTGCCCAGGGCCCACCAGGGGAACTGACTCTAGGGGCCCACACTACAGCCCACCATAAACGGTTTTATTACTTGTTATGTTTTTCTATAATGTACTATAGTTACATGATTGGCCGCGCTGTGAAGCACTGAGCGGCAGGACTTTGTTCGAACAGTCATTCCGTACTGCCAGAGTCCCTTTAATGGTAACTTGTCACCTTGAAAAACTCTATTTATCTGCAGATATAGGGGTAATCTGCAGGTAAATAGGGTTTAAAGCCTGGTTAGATGGCTTATTGGAAAAGCATTGGCTACACAGAGAAAATTACATTTTATTCTCCCTGCCGCCACTCGCTTCCTGTCATAGGATCGGTGCAAGGAGGGAGACATTACAGTCGCCGCGAACTACAAAGTGAGGGTGCTGCAATAACATCCGACACCTTGATTGTGACACTTCCATGGAGCCCAGCCTAAGGCTGAGCTTCATTGAACGACTAACATGGCAGCAGCATCTGGCAACTAGTGCTGAGCGAGCGTGGTCGGATAAGGTGTGATCCCAGCATGCTCGGGTGTTATCCAGGTATCTTGTAATGTTCTGCTAATATGCTCGAGTCCCCAGGGTAGCATGTTTTGCAGGCAGACGCAACACATGCATGAATTGCCTGTTTGTTAGGTAATCACTGCATGTGTTGCTTCTGTCTACCACCGCAAAACATGTTACCGCAGGGACTCGAGCATATTAGCAGAGCACTACAAGATACCTGGATAACACCCGAACATGCTGAGATAACACCTTGTCCGACCACGCTCACTCAGCACTACTGGCAACCCATCAGCAACCTGCAACTGCGTCACAGGGGGCTGAAGGGAGCGTGACTGCATGCACCGGCCATCGTGCTATCTAAATGCCGCTGTCAGTGATTGACAAGGGCACTTAAATACTCAAAACAGCAGCAATCAAGGCGAGCTCAGATCACTGCTGTTACAGGCAGACACCGGCTATGTAACACAGCCGACATCTGCCTGGTATGGAGCAGGCTCAGCTCCTAAACCCGCTCCATACAAGTAAAACCCTATGGTTATGACAAGGTTAGCAAATTTCACTTGTCTGTTCCTAAATGTGGAAAGACAAATGGAATTCCCTAACACATGTGAGCAAGTCCTAATAGATTTAGTAAAGGTGCCCCAAGCATATGAATGTTATTACACACCACAATGGACTCTTAAGGCCCCGTCACACTAAGCGATGCAGCAGCGATCCCGACAACGATACGACCTGTCAGGGATCGTTGCTGCATCGCTAATACATCGCTGGTGAGCTGTCAAACAGGCAGGCTCACCAGCGATCAGGGGAGCAGCGATATCGTGGAAAGAATCGTTCCACGATGTCCTGCTCCCGTTACCAGCCTGCTGCAAGCAGGAGCAGGCTGGTAACTATGGTAAACATCGGGTTACTAAGTGCGCGTGTGCCCCTAGTAACCCGCTGTTTACCATGGATACCACTCTGTTACGGTGCGCGGGAGCCTCCGCGCACCGTAGCAGAGTGGTATCCATGGTAAACAGCGGGTTACTAAGTGCGCGCGTGCCCCTAGTAACCCGATGTTTACCATAGTTACCAGCCAGATCGTTGGTCCCGCTGGTCACACACAGCGATGTGTGCTGGCCAGCGGGAGGCCAACGACCAAAAAATGATCCAGGACACTTTGCAACGATCAGCGACCTCACAGCAGGGGCCTGATCGTTGCAAAGTGTCACACATAGCGACATCGCTGGTGAGGTCGCTGGTGAGTCACCAAAACCGTGACTCAGCAGCAATATCGCTAGCGATATCGCTATGTGAGACGGGGGCTTTACATACACGCATCTTACAAAAATACATATTATTCCAGATACGTAGACACATACAAACACACAGACGCGCACAAACTCATCAGTACATGAATACATCATCTGAACCACCATCATTTGTAATGTCAGGTCAGCCCCATATATCTTTGTATCGCATAAACCTACAACTCCCAGTATGTAATTAACAATAGAGATACTGGGAGTTGTTATCAGTCATCATCAGACTGCGGACCATACCGGAACCACAGTACTGATGAGACGCAGTCAGGATCACAAATGAACATTTACATCCAGGTATCTTACCTCTTGTCCAGTCTCCATGATGACTTTTCTCATCCACAGCTCGTCTCTGCAGACTTCCATCTTCTCCGGTCTTCTGCAGCACATCCCGACACGATGCCCTTAAAGATAGCAGTGTCATTATAATGCTCCTGAATAAAAATATCTACACTGAGCCCCTGAATAAACCTAACTCTTACAATGCTCCCTGCACAAAATATGACATACACTATACCCCTCTTATGGTACCTGTTCTCCACACTGTCCTCTCCTTTCCATACTGGGCCCCCTGTTCAGATTGTCCTCTCACACTGTGTCCCCCCTATACTGCCCAGTCTCTATACTGTGCCCCTTCATCACACTCACCCCTCCTCAGCATACTGTTCCCTCCTTGCTGTGCCCTCACACTGTTCCCCCCATACTGCCGCATCACTATACCTTCCCCCACACTACCTAGTCTCTGTGCTGTCACCTCACACTTTTCTCCCTCCATACTGTCTCCTCACACTATTCCCCCACTCTCCATACTGTCTTATACACCCCTTCCCCATTCTGTTCCCGCACCCATTCCCACCCCTCCCCTAGTTCACCATACTGTTTCTTCACACATCTCCCCATTCTGTCTCCTAAAATTTCTCTCCCATCTCTCTCCAAATATAATAAATCTTCGGAAGAGCACACAGACATGCAGAAGCACTCTTAACCACATGAAAACAAGCGCACATGGACACATACTAAGGGCTCTTTCACACGTCAGTACATGCAGTGACAGTTTCCACACGTACCAGAGACACTGACACACGTAGACCCATTCACATGAATGCGTATGTGCACATGTCAGTGTGTTTCCACTTTACACAGACCATGTGGTGTCCGTGGGCAAAACACGCTGACATGTCTGTTTTTTACCTGATGTCCAGACCGCAAAATGTCCCGCACACTGATGACAGCACCCGGTGCTTGGGAAGAGCGCTGAGCGCTGCCCTCATCATAGATCCCTGCAGGCGCTGCGATCAGCACCCCAGGGTCAATGATGAGAGTAATAGTCTATACCCGCTGTGTCCAACTGTAAAAAGAATAAAATAAAAAAATCCTTATACTAACCTCTACTAAGTGTCACCCGCTGTAATCCGTGTGAGTGCTCACGCCGAGGAGAATGTCTCCTGCAGCGAGTGGGCTCCGGAGCTGCGCTCAACAAGCGGTGCCCTGTCATTCACTAAGCGCAGCTCTGGAGCAAGCTCGCTGCAGGAGTCATTCTCCTTGGCGTGAGCGCTCACACTGATTACAGCAGGTGACACTTAGGAGAGGTGAGTATAAGGATTTTTTTATTTTATTCTTATTTTTACAGTTGGACACGGACACAGTGGGAGTAGACTACTACTCTCATCATTGACCCCGCTGCTGCTGATCACAGCGCCTGCAGGGATCTATGATGAGGGCAGCGCTCAGCACCCGGCTCTTGGGAACAGCGCTAACTGTATACTGATTCCCAAGCGCCAGTATGTGTCACTTGGATGACACACAGGTGGACACGGATATCTCCAGTCCCGTAAATATCAGGACATGTGAAAGAGCCCTAATATACACACACAGATACACATACTCACAGAAATGGGGACACGTACACATACAGGCAAGCACACACAGAAATGCACAGACACACTCAGACAATCACACACACAAAAATGCAGACACGCAGGGAAGCACACACACACGTGTGAAGACACATAAGCACACAGGCATACACAATGTACACACACAGGCATATAGACACACACAGGCATATACACACATACGCACACGCACACATACAGGCATATACACACACACACATACAGGCATATATACACACACAGGCATATACACACACACACAGGCATATACACACAGGCATATATACACACACACACACGCACGCACAGGCATATACACAAACGCACAGGCATATACACACACACAGGCATATACACACACAGGCATATACACACACACAGGAATATAAACACACACACACAGGCATATAAACACACACTGTACACACACACTGTACACACACACAGGCATATACACACACACAGGCATATACACACTGTACACACACAGGCACATACACACTGTACACACACAGGCATATACACACAGGCATATACACACACTGTACACACAGGCATATACACACACTGTACACACACACAGGCATATACACACAGGCATATACACACACAGGCATATACACACTGTACACACACAGGCATATACACACAGGCATATACACACACTGTACACACAGGCATATACACACACTGTACACACACACAGGCATATACACACAGGCATATACACACACAGGCATATACACACACTGTACACACACAGGCATATACACACACTGTACACACACAGGCATATACACACAAGCATATACACACACTGTACACACACAGGCATATACACACACATGCAGGCATATACACACACAGGCATATACACACACTGTACACACACAGGCATATACACACAGGCATATACACACACTGTACACACAGGCATATACACACACTGTACACACACAGGCATATACACACACTGTACACACACAGGCATATACACACAGGCATATACACACACTGTACACACAGGCATATACACACACTGTACACACACAGGCATATACACACAGGCATATACACACACTGTACACATACTGTACACACACAGGCATATGCACACACTGTACACACACTGTACACACACTGTACACACAGGCATATACACACACTGTACACACACAGGCATATACACACAGGCATATACACACACTGTACACATACTGTACACACACAGGCATATACATACACTGTACACACACAGGCATATACAAACAGGCATATACACACACTGTACACACACAGGCATATACACACACATGCAGGCATATACATACACAGGCATATACACACACTGTACACACACATGCAGGCAGCATATACATAAAAATCCATACAAACACACAAATATTACAGTACCTTGGCTTGTTTCCAGCCCATACAGTGTACAGACACGCTCCTAATGTGGGAGACTGCAGTGCAGGACGCGCTGTGATGTCACTTTTAGCAGACGTACGGCCCTGTCTGCTGAGTGTGACGCTGCAGTGCAGCCCCTGCTCTCCTGCTCCCAGGCCCCTCCCGCTACTGTCCTGGGCATCGCGTCGGTGAAAGTGCTTGCGTGCGCCCTTAAAGGGCCCACGACCACTTTTTTTTTAAATTTTTTTTTTATTCTCCTGTTCCCTCTGCAAGGGGCCCGGGGCCCACCGGGAAATTTCCCGGCGCCCCGCCAGGCCAGACCGAGCCTGGGTACTTTTGTCAGTGTGGACAGGTGCCAAGTTCTGCTGGAGAATGAAATTTCCATCTCCAAAAAGCTTGTCGGCAGAGGGAAGCATGAAGTGCTCTAAAATTTCCTGGTATACGACTGCGCTGACATTGGTCTTGATAAAACACAGTGGACCTACACCAGCAGATGACATGGCTCCTCCAGACTCTGGGATCATGATTTCCAAATGAAAATTGGAACTCTGGGACCTTGTGGAGTGTGTCAGTGACTGCCTTCTGGACATCTGTCAAGTCAGCAGTCTTCCCCATGATTGTGGAGCCTACTGAAACAGACTAAGGGACCTTTTTAAATGCTTAGGATGCCTTTGCAGGTGTTTTTGTTAATTATTTTAATTTACTGAGATAATGACTTTTGTGTTTCGTTGGCTGTAGGCCATAATCATCAACATTAACAGAAATAAAAACTTGAAATAGATCACTCTGTTTGTAATGACTCTATATAATATATGAATTTCACTTTTTGTATTGAAGAACTGAAATAAATTAACTTTTTGATGATACTCTAATTTTGTGAGATGCACCTGTATTTTTGGCTAATATGAAACTTATATCCTGCTTTTTTCACCAGATTTCCCCTTTGCAGGCTCTATCTCTGATATTCAGTTGTTTTAAGGTAATGTAGTAGCTGGTATGATGTCTGTCATACACAGAACACAGAAGAGTGATCCTGCTTCCCTATTTCTCGAATAAAGGACGAGAGAAACACACTTCGAAATTGGTCGAATATATCATAGAAAAATATTTATTCGATTTTAACAAGCATAGGTGATGAATCACAGGACACAAGACATAGAATCATAGAATCATAGAATGGTAGAGTTGGAGGGGACCTCCTGGGTCATCTGGTCCAGCCCCCTGCTCAAAGCAGGATTCACTAAATCATCTCAGACAGATGTCTGTCCAGCCTCTGTTTGAAGACCTCCATTGAAGGGGAACTCACCACCTCTCGTGGCAGCCTGTTCCACTCATTAATCACCCTAACTGTCAAAAAGTTTTTTCTAATATCTAATCTGTGTCTCCTCCCATTTAGTTTCATCCCATTGCTTCTAGTCTTTCCTTGTGCAAATGAGAATAAAGATGATCCTTCTACAATGTGACAGCCCTTGACATATTTGTAGACAGCTATTAAGTCTCCTCTCAGTCTTCTTTTTTGCAAGCTAAACATTCCCAAATCCTGCAACCGTTCCTCATAGGACATGGTTTGCAGACCAGTCACCATTCTGGTCGCTCTTCTCTGAACTTGCTCCAGTTTGTCTATGTCTTTTTTAAAATGTGGTGCCCAAAACTGTACACAGTATTCCAGATGAGGTCTGACCAAAGAGGAGTAAAGACCAATAATGACTTCACGTGATCTAGACTGTATGCTTCTGTTAATACATCCCAGAATTGTATTTGCCTTTTTTGCTGCTGCATCACACTGTTGACTCATGTTCAGTCTATGATCTATTAGTATACCTAAGTCTTTTTCACATGTACTGTTGCTTAGCTCTATTTCTCCCATTCTGTATATGCTTTTTTCATTTTTATTGCCCAGATGTAGTACTTTACATTTTTCCCTGTTAAAAATCATTCTGTTGGTTGCTGCCCACTGCTCCAGTTTATTTAGGTCTTTTTGAATCCATATTAAAAACAATGCGGTGGAGAGGCACCAATGAACGGAGGTGCAATGATAACGTCAAAAGACGTTCATCTATATATGCTGCTGAAAAACATTTATATACATAAAGAATGAACTTTATAAAAAAAAGTGCCGGTGCCTAAAGATATAATGTAGGGGCAAATATTACATAATACTAAAAAATGCCAAGTGGCAGATGCCATCTAATCATACATGAATACAATTAGTCAGATAGAGTATAGACAAAAAATTACATCAAGTATGTAGTATACAATATATTAGGCATCCATCAATATACACTGTTGAATCCAATTTATACAGATAAAGAATAAATTAGCTAAATGTGCCAAGGTCTAACAGTGTAATAAAGTGCAGGTATTATATAAAGATAGATAATGCCAAATGACATATGCCTACAGGTCATAGATTTAAATGGATTGATAGAATAAAATATAAACAGAAGGCACACCATCAGATATATCTAATGCACAAAAGTAGCAAATAAGGGATTAATGTAAGGAGCCCTCGGCCTATATATTCACCGGGAACTAAGTGAAGCAGCAAGAGAGTCCATATCTATGGAAGTTTAGCAGTTACTCACATCCACTATGGGTGTACACAACCTCCTCAATGGCGCACAACCCGACGCGCATTTCGGCTCAGCTGCCTTCGTCAGGGGGTGGTCTCAATGAGAATAGGCGGGGTTTAAAAAGTCCATCTAACCAATAGTAAACGGGGGCATGAAAACGCTAGACCAATGTGTGTGGGACAAGCTTTTGGTGACGCATGCAGATCGACGCCCACCTGCCGCATCCACGGCAACCTCGTCATGTGACCGATGATGCCCTGATCACGTGGGTGTCACGTGACCGGGCGCCGCCGGACACATAGAGACAAGGCCGACGGAGACACCACGGGACGCCTCGAGAGCATGTGTACAACTCATTACACAGACATGATTGGTACACTGAAGATATCATTCCAGGTAGAACTACAGGACGTTAGGTATTCAATCTAGTGACCTATTATAATCCCTAATGTAAAATCCTGACGTGATGAAATATAATAATAGTTATATAAGGAGTAATAAAGTGACCGTGCATATATATGAATATAAAAAGAGAACCAAGGAAGAATGAGCATAAGAAAAACATAGAGAAAATATATATATAATATAAGGGAGTATATAAATAAGTGATACACACATGATTATATAAATAACATAATATGTGTAAAAGATGCATAATTAATAAAATTTGAAAAGTACAACCACAAAAACATATAAACGTGACAGTGCATAAGTAGAGAATAAATAAATAAATACAATTAACATAATACATTTCATTATAATATGATTGATATGTGCTATAAACGACAGCTTAACAAGAGCATCTCATATACCACCATACAGATATGCATAGAAACATATCCGGAAATTAACCAATCATGAATGCGTATGATGTCACATTGATACATATAATAATGTCCCATAGGAAGAGCGCCAACATGCCTTTGTGAAGATATATATAAAGGTCATCCAGAGATGATTTCTTATAGTTGTAATATCATCATGAAGCCGTGTCGCCAAAAAGCAGTATGTCTGAGTGCTCCATATATTTGATGGAAAACAATATTATCACACAGAAGAATATTAAAAAAGAAAAGCATGAACTATTAATGATAAATGGTTAGATAAGTTACCCTAGCCTAAAGGTATACAGGGTGAAATAAAATAAAAAAATACAAAAATGTTAAAATACTAAAAACTCAATATAAAGGCAATCAGAGAAATGGGGCATAGCTAATCTGTTCGTTCAAACCAAGTGGATGGAGGGTATTCAACTTCCATATCCATCTACTTTCTGTTTGTGCCAGTAATTGACTAATTTTCCCTCCACCGTTCAATTGTACTCTAATAGTTATTTGACTGGAAAATTACAATGATTTCAATTCATATAGGTAATTTGGGAAAATCTGAGAAAATATTATTTGCATAATAATTTGGAAAACAGTGTATAGGCCGAGGGCTCCTTACGTTAATCCCTTATTTGCTACTTTTGTGCATTAGATATATCTGATGGTGTGTAGTGTTGAGCGAGCACTAAATTGCTCGGGTGGTCGAAGCTCGGGCCGAGCTCACCGTGATACTCGGGTGCTCGACCCGAGCAACGAGCCCAATGTTAGTCTATGGGGGACCCGAGCATTTTTCAGGCGGCACCCCCAGCAGTCTGTAGAAAGCCTAAAATGTGCCCAAAACGATAGTGACAGTGCTCAAAAGACATGGGGACAGCACGGGCATCGCCCCAGGGAGCATTTCTGACCCCCAGGTCACTGCTGTCAACAATGTAGTCAGAGATATTAAGCCACTTTTACGGGCTCACAATAAAACGTTCAAAAACGAAACTGAAACGGTTTTCCTGTGAAATATTTTAAGGAAGTTAAGGAACTTCCTTTCCTAGGGTAAAGACTTGTGTATAAGGTAAAGTAAATAACCAAAAAAAAAATACTCCTCCACACCTTGGGCTATGTTCACAAGTAGCATTTTTTATGCGTTTTTGCACTTTTGTATTGCTTTCAACCGTGTCATTTTAACATTTTGCAATCTTATCTGGCCGTGTGCTGTGTGACACATGCATACAGTACTGAAAAGACATGGGGACAGCATGGGGAAGACCCATGGAAGCATCTCTGACACCCAGGTCACTGCCTAAAAGTGTGCCCATCAGAAGTGATCCTTGCCGCATCAGAAGATGCAGACTTGCAACTATTCCCGTGCAAGTCCTTGTCCCAGGGCAGTGTTCGATTGTACCTCCCCCATTCATTGCAATGCAAGTGCAAGTATGCAGCCTGCGACCCACCCACCCCCAGGCTGCAATACCATACTGCTAGCTTGCTTGCACTTGAAATTGGACCTTTTAGGCATGTGGAGGCAGACACCGGCCACCATGTCATGGCTGCGTTGGCGGCCTGGTATCCATACTCAGTCCCCAGCCGCCCGGCGGTCGGGTGTCCGCGCTCGGTCCCCAGCCTCCAGGGGGCGGCCGGGTGTCCATAAATGGTCCCCAGCCGCCCCTATTTCTCCTGGGAACTTCCCCCACACTTTTCTTAGCCTGGCCTGCTTTAGGGCAGCATTGGACGAGCCCACCAGAGAACCAGACTCCTCCGGTGGGCCCTGGCTTCTCCATCAGGGGAGTTGAGAGTGCCAAGGTGAGGAGCATGATGATGATGATGATAGAAGTTAGCATCTGCTTTGTTTTCTTGGAATGCAAGCGTAAGTGTGCAACCTGCCACCCACCCACCCCCAGGCTGCAATATCATAATGCTAGCTTGCTTGCACTTGACATTGGGCCTTTTAGGCATGTGGAGGCAGACGCCGGCCACCATGTCATGGCTGCGGCGGCGGCCTGGTATCCATACTCAGTCCCCAGCCTGGGGGTGGCCGGGTGTCCATAAATGGTCCCCAGCTGCCCCTATTTGAAGGACAGCCTAACCACAAACACGTGGACAAGTGAATGTGGCCAGGGAAGGTCCATCTGACTGATGCCTTCACACTGGGTTAATATTGTGGAAGCCGGGACACAGTTGGACACTGGGATGCAACACGTCCTCCAGACATAGAGGATTGCGGGTCCTGGGTCAATCAGGCTTCAACACAAAGTTCAGAAGGTAGACAGCAGCAGTGTTCGGCCTCCTACACAACGAGTAAATTATTCATGATCGTGAGGCCATGCATCTCCTTGGCTTTCTGTTCCTTGGAATGCAAGGGCATGTATGTAGTAGCGACTAGGCCTGAAGAGGTCAGCGTTTTGGCGCATATCCTACCTCCTCTGAGGATTGCTGGATGTTTTCCTGCTACTATCCCAGTTCTATGACTCCTGTTAAAACAAAGCTTCAGGTGATGAATGATGGATGAGGTAGTGACAAAGGAGAAAGAGCAGGAGGAACACGGACCACTCACATCAATATCAGGCCAGTCAACCACACATGTCTTGTAGGATATGTTTCCCTACCAAAAGGAGCGGTTTGGCTACACAGTTATAGGGCATACAGAGAGTGCAATGCCTACCAAAAATTTCGAGGCACTCCAATGCCCCTTGGAAGTGACATGGAGGTCAGAAGGCCTTAACTAAATCGTTTTTTCCATTTATAGCAACTGGGTCTCCTGTACACTGTTGGCCTAAGCAGTGAATGTAAGGCTTTCCAAAAATTATGAGGAACTGCAATGCTCCTTGAAACAGACGTGGATTACAGCATACTAAAAACCTTCTACCCATTATTGGGGAGTGGGTCTCCCTTAGTGTTCGCCTATGCATTGAAAAGCAAAAGCTGACTGAAATTAGGAGGAAATGCAATGCCCGTTGGAAGAGTCGTGGAGGTTAGAGGTAATTAAAAACAACATGTCAAAGCCCCTTGGAAGAGCTGTGGAGTTCAGAGTGGTGTAACAAGACGGTTTTAATGTCCCTTGGAAGAGTGGTGGAGGTTACAGTGGAATAAAAAGACAATATCAATGCCCCGTGGAAGAGACGTGGAGGTCACAGTAGCTTAACAAGACGGTTTTAATTCCCCTTGGAAGAATGGTGGAGGTCGCAGTGGAATAAAAAGACAATATCAATGCCCCTTGGAAGAGTGGTGAAGGTCGCAGTAGCTTAACAAGACGGTTTCTTCAGAGTGTCCAAGTTGCTGTCTGACGACACTCGGCATGGTGGGAGGAAGGAGCATCAGGGTAAGGAGGAGTATGCGGTCTAGACTCACGTCTACTGAAACTTGACCATGTGGAAGACAGACCGGAGGTGGTGGTGCCCAGGTAACTGGAAGTATTATCTGCTATCCAATTAAAAACCTGATAACCTGTTCACACTAATCAGTTTGCAATACTGGTGTTGTAGTGTGCTTCCCTAGTAATTCGGTCAAGAAGTGGGAGCGAGAACATGTGGCTGTTGGTTGTGGCACATTTTCACCTTTCCCACGGCCCCGTCCTCTACACGCACCATCACCAGAACGTCCAGTTCCACGTCCCTTGCCACGCGCTTCGCCCATTGTTAATGAAGCAAAATAGCTTACACTCGCACTATCAATGGAAAAAGGGTAATAAAAAGGAGATTAGAACCATGGAAGAGGAAAACCACAGTTCTATTTCTCTGGCCTACACCAGAATCTTTTAAGCAGATATATTTGTGTCTGACCACTGAGCGAGACACTCAGTTTTTTTAATTTTTATGTAAAAAAGGTAAAAAGGTGGATAATACAGAGATTTGAACCGTGGAACTGCAAAACCACAGTTATAGTTATGTGGCCTACACCAGACTCTTTTAAACAGATATATTGGTGTCTGAACAGTCAGGGAGACACTATTACTGATTTTTTTTACGGTAAAAATGCCAAAAGCAGGATAACACAGAGATTTGAACCGTGGAACTGCAAAACCACAGTTCTAGTTATCTGGCCTACACCAGACTCTTTTAAACAGATATATTTGTGTCTGAACAGTCAGGGAGACACTATTACTGTATTTTTTTACGGTAAAAATGCCAAAAGCATGATAATACAGAGATTTGACCCGTGGAACTGCAAAACCACAGTTCTAGTTATCTGGCCTACACCAGACTCTTTTAAACAGATATATTGGTGTCTGAACAGTCAGGGAGACACTATTACTGTATTTTTTTACGGTAAAAATGCCAAAAGCAGGATAATACAGAGATTTGAACCGTAGAACTGCAAAACCAAAGTTCTAGTTATCTGGCCTACACCAGACTGTTTTAAACAGATATATTGGTGTCTGAACAGTCAGGGAGACACTATTACTGTATTTTTTTACGGTAAAAATGCCAAAAGCATGATAATACAGAGATTTGAACCGTAGAACTGCAAAACCAAAGTTCTAGTTATCTGGCCTACACCAGACTCTTTTAAACAGATATATGGTGTCTGAACAGTCAGGGAGACACTATTACTGTTTTTTTTACGGTAAAAATGCCAAAAGAAGGATAATACAGAGATTTGAACCGTAGAACTGCACAACCAAAGTTCTAGTTATCTGGCCTACACCAGACTCTTTTAAACAGATATATTGGAGTCTGAACAGTCACAGACACACTTAATTTTTTTTTTTTGCGGGGGGGGGGGGGGGGTAAATATCAAAAGGTTAATAAGACGCGTATTTGTACAGGCTGACTGAGGAAAAAAAAAATACAGGATTTAGATGAAAAAAAAAAGGATTTTTCCTGGCCCCTGAGACTGGGGGATAAGTCTAGCCATTTGACCAGCAGGAGCACACAGGACTGTAATGCAGCGTTTGCTGGTATAACACCTGCGTCTCCTATACAGCCTGCCTGCCTGATATCTGGGATGGATATTAGTCCTGAGAAGGACTGTTTGTTTGATTTTGCAGGCTTTAGAGACCCTACACTACCTATTTCGCACTATATATCTCTCCCTAACTCAGCAGCACTGACCCTACACTGGCTGATCCAGAGCGACTGTGTCCAAGATGGCAGCGCCCGGTTTTAAATACTCGAGGTGACGCTGTGCGGCCAGCCAATCATTGTAATGCCCACAAACAACATGGCTGCGGCATTACAGTGACTGGCTGGCAATCCCTGCATGTTCATTGGCTCTGTAAAGAGCGCCAAACGTGCAGGGCGAAGTCCTGAGCTCCCCCCCAGTAACCCGGAAACGCTCGGTGCTCGCCGAACATCCCGAGTAGTGAGATGCTCGGGCGAGTAACGAGCAGTGTCGAGTATGCTCACTCAACACTAATGGTGTGCCTTCTGTTTATATTTTATTCTATCAATCCATTTAAATCTATGACCTGTAGGCATATGTCATTTGGCATTATCTATCTTTATATAATACCTGCACGTTATTATACTGTTAGACCTTGGCACATTTAGCTAATTTATTCTTTATCTGTATAAATTGGATTCAGCAGTGTATATTGATGGATGCCTAATATATTGTATACTACATACTTGATGTCATTTTTTGTCTATACTCTATCTGACTAATTGTATTCATGTATGATTAGATGGCATCTGCCACTTGACATTTTTTAGTATTATGTAATATTTGCCCCTACATTATATCTTTAGGCACCGGCACTTTCTTATAAAGTTCATTCTTTATGCATATAAATGTTTTTCAGCAGCATATATAGATGAACATCTTTTGACGTTATCATTGCACTTCCGTTCATTGGTGCCTCTCCACCGCATAGTTTTTAATATTTGCTTGTTAAAATCTAATAAATATTTTTCTATGGTATATTAGACCAGTTTCGAAGAGTGTTTCTCTCGTCCTTTATTAGCAGTTTTTTGCTTCGATGGTCACATTCCCCTTATACGTCCGTGACTGGGTTAATGTAGATTATTCTTGCATATAGTATACACCCTTTTGTGTCTCTCCTTTGTGTTATTCCCTATTTTCTGTAGCATATGTTCAGAAGCAGCAGCATGGAAAATATACAACAACAAAGAGCAGTGTATCTGTGAATCCATTTCTGGTGTGCCCTAATATACTTACTAGAAAGTAGCAGCACAAATTCTGTGTGTACCTCTGCATCTTGTTTCTTTTACTCTGTTCCTCCCCTCTCAATAGACTTCAAAAGACAACTGTAATCTGATTCCTCAGTTAACTGGCAGTCTGTTATGTCTTGAGCATGCTGTTTTTCAGAGTGAATTTCAGAGTTTAAGAGGTGGAGGGGGAGGGTAGAAGTCGCTCATAAGTGGAGAAAGAAGCAGATTTTTCTGATCAACACTACACTTTTGAGCTTGCTAAGGTATATGTGAACCTTATACCAGTCTTAGTGAAGGGGCACAACGAAGGAAGAGGAGCCCAGTTACTTAAGAAGCACATGCCACTTAATGCATTATGGGCACCTTACAAATGGTGTACGCCTCTGTGCGTCTCGTCACAAATCTTACTCCAGTCAGTTACTGGAGTAAGATACTTAGAGTAAGGTATGCCATGTCTAGTAATGAACTACATGGCCAAGTGTTGCCATACACTGGCCAAGACTAGCGTTAAAATGGCAAAAGTCACAAACTTTTGCACAACTTTGAACTGCACAAAATTTTGCAACTTCTCAAAGTGTTTTATGCGTGGCGTAGACACTTTTATACAGGGTGGGCCATTTATATGGATACACCTAAATTAAATGGGAATGGTTGGTGATATCAACTTCCTGTTTGTGGCACATTAGTATATGGGAGGGGGAAAACTTTTCCAGATGTGTGGTGACCATGGAGGCCATTTTGAAGTCGGCCATTTTGGATCCAACTTTATTTTTTTTAATGGAAAGAGGATCATGTAACACATCAAACTTATTGAGAATTTCATAAGAAAAACAATGGTGTGCTTGGTTTTAACGTAACTTTATTCTTTTATGAGTTTTTACAAGTTTATGACCACTTATAAAATGTGTTCAAAGTGCTGCCCATTGTGTTGGATTGTCAATCAACCCTATTCTCCCACTCTTGACACACTGATAGCAACACCACAGAAGAAATGCTAGCACAGGCTTCCAGTATCCGTTGTTTCAGATACTGCACATCTCATATCTTGATGGTATGGTGTGGTATATGGGGTACAAAGATAGTGGGGCCATTCTTCATAAATGGAAACCTCAATGCCACTGGATATCTGAAATTGCTACATGATGATGTGTTGCCCTCTTAATGCACTGAAGATGGCACGTTCCCTGAGTTTTTCCAACAAGATGGTGCACCACAACATTATGGGTGTCAGGTCCGAGCATTCCTACATGAACAGTTTCCTGGAAAGTGGATTGGTCGTCATCGCCGATGGGAAAAGTTTAAAATATTTAATTGATCTGATATACTACAAAGCTTATTAGATTTGCCTGTACATTTGATTTTTAAGTTTGTTAAAACAGCAGTGTCCATTTACACACTGATTCATCATGTGAAATTATATTTATGGAGGATCTTATAGACGACATGTGTGCTTGGTGATGTTGGAGTTGACCATCTGCTCCTGTTTATACATTGCGCTCATTATTTCCTCTTTTAGATATAGTGGACCTCTGTTTAATTGAATTGCCTTGAGAAAGATATATTTCATATGAATACATCACAATGTGATATCATGGTTACGCTCCTCAACCTAGGGTTATTATACTGCTATGACACAAGCCATTTATACCTGTTGTGAACCCAATGTGTCACCGTGGAGTGACATACTGTATATTAATAGAGATATAAAGAACATTGGAGCTGAATTTTGCGGGTTTTGGAATTTCCAAACGATATTGCAATCTGGCAATACTCTAAAGAGACATTTACACTGCAAGATAATCGTGAATGAGCAGTGTTAAAAACGCTCATTTCACGATTATCTTGCAGGTAAACAGGCCGCTGATCAACGATGAATAAGCCAAGTAAGCGCTCTTCACAGGGTGAAAAGATCTTTTGCGCAGCGTAAAAGATCATTGTTCTCAACGGAGTATCACCCTCTGTAAACAGGACTCACACTCCCGGGAACCATGGCGGCCTACACACATTGAGTGATCTAGCATAGATCACTCAGTGCGCATCGTTTGCTTCAGTCAAACAATCACCGATCGGTAAAAGTTTACCGACTGGTGGTCAATGTAAATAGACCTTAAGGGTGCATTCACACATCTGTAAGCGATGTCAGTGTGCTGTCTGATATTTTGCCGGACAGCACTTGGATCCATCGAGTCTCACAGATCCATTTACACATTCATGAAAATGTAGGATCCGAGAATGAGACTGGTGAAATTCTGCTTTGATGTTGAGGGTTAGAATATGACGTACTCAGTGGGTCGGGTGCTGTTTAACAAAAACTTGGACAACACACTGACATTCACATGGATTTGTGAATACACCTTATAGCAGTTGTTGCCAACCTGGTGTTTTGATATACTCAATATATACAAAGAAGAAACACCTATATTGAGGCTGCGGGACTGCAGAGGTAATGGCTGGTCTATTGCTTGCGGATGCGCAAAACCACCTCTGCCATGCCAGCACTATAAATGATATACCGTACTTAGAGGGCCTTGTTACAGATTTTACATTGCTGTCCAAGAGTTTTGAGTTACGCCTCCAATTGCAGGGTTAGCCAAAAACACTTATCTGTCCACACTTTTGAAGCAGCCTATAGTCCTCTGACATCTTCTTCATCAACAAAGTGAAGTTTTGTCTGCAGCATTCTTTAGATTTGGCTGGATAATTGATGGTGTTATTTGCTTGAGTCTCAATTAGTTTTTTTATTTTTCAACTCCAGGATGTAAATCAGTTTACTAATCAGAATAAATTTGTCCAGAAAGACCAAGCGCCACTCAGAATATCTATCATAGGCTGAAGAGGCCTGCAAAAGATGCAATGAATTCTGAAGTGGATTCATAATCTGAAGGATCTGGGTGACCTAAAGTAAGAACCCATTCTACCTTCATCCTCATCACAGGTTCATGTTGTATTGTAATCAGATAATAAAAACAATGCATCAGCTCACAGATTGTTGAAAACATTTCATTTATAGAAGTGGATTTATCATCCATAGTTACAGAGTACTTGTCACAATGTAATAATCTGTCATTTTGTAACAAATTAAAATAATGACTTCAAGTTACATTGACTCTTTATTTTGTGTTCATGTGTTTTTTGAAAAATTAGTGAAAAATAATATACGTTTGAAAAACAGATTTAACTTTTCTTTTTGTTTTCCATTTTGATTCCAAAATATATTTTCTGTTCTTTTTTGCCATACAGTACCTTGAAAAAGTATTCATACCTCATGAACTTTTCCATGTTACACCCGCAAACTTAAATGCATTTTATTGGGATTTTATGTGATCTACCAACATAAAGTAGCATGTATTTGTGAAGTGTAAATGAAATGATACATGGTTTTCTAATTATTTTAAATATATAAATCTGAAAATAGTTCAAGGTGTATGAAATACGTTTTCAAGACGCTATACCTCCTTATTTTACTTTTGGCAGAAACAATTGAAAACTTTCTCCGTACTTTTATTATTTCATGTACGTTGTTTCTGCAGATCGTATTTATAGGTTATGCAGAATATATTAGGCCATATAGACCTCATGGATGGACACCTTCCAGGGAATAGACTAGAGAAGCTACGATATGAGAACTACTCCCATTCTGGTGTTTTTGAGCCATTGTTGTATAGATAAGCCAGTGTTTTAACTTAACACACAACGCATTAGCTATACTGTGATGTAGAAAACTGTAGCATGACAAATAAGACAGTACAAGCTAATGAAGATGTGAAGTTGGGTGTTGAGCTACAGTTTTCTGCATTAAGATATAGTGCCTTTTGAGTGTCCAGTTATAAAATGCTACATCAGTCTTGCATAGATGGCTATTTAACCAAATGGCCTCCATCTGATTTCCTTTAACATGGCTTCTACAGGGAAAATATCATTAGGCATCAAGGGTTTTTTAGATCAGTCAGATGATCACCCTATGACGTGGCTTATAGGCATGTGAAACATGGCACCTGGGTATTGCTTCTTTCAGTGCTTCCTACCTAACGGTTTAACATTTCTAATTTTTCAATGAATAACTTGGTAAAAACCATTTATTCTCAGGGCTGAAAGATGTAGGAGAATCTTGCTATTGTAAACATTGATAAGCGGGGTGTAGTTACTCATACAAGGGTGGTAGTTATAGGTGCAAAACAATTGACATATCCTTTGTCTGAACAAATACAACAGCATAATTGTACAAGTATTTAGGTGAAAACGTTATGTATTTAAATTGTCTGAACATTTCAATTATGTCTGTAACCACGTATTTATATTTAAAGATCTGTCTACAGTAACTATGTTATTATTTCTGCATTACCAACTTCAAAAGCTGATATATAATTAATGCCATAAATGCAAAAGTGCATTGTGATTTGTTATGCTTTGTGCAAGTTTTATTCACACATGTTCAGAATGCTAAAATACCGACCTGTGCTCATTAGAGTAAATCTTCCAGTGAGGGGTGCCATGCACTTGGCCGGCAGACTATGCACAAGTAGGTGGAGTCCTTGTTGAGTTGTAGATATGCAAGGTGTTGGCACACGGTGCCTCTGAACAGCAAAAAAGAATGGAAGTATTTTTTTTTCTTTAAAAAAATCCTCTACTTGCTTCTGTACGGGTCCAGCTGTACCCTTTCAACTAAATTTCACTCCTGGCTTCAGTTTTTTATAAAAAGATAAACTGTGCAATACTCTACTTCACCGAGTCCTGTTTCCACCGTAGATCCAGGTGTCTGGGTGATATCATCATGGCAGCAAATGGCAGACACTGGGGTCAGTGGCGGAAACTTGTTGGTGGACCCGAGGAAGGTGAATATAGCTCAATTTGTTTTGTTTTTTTTATAGGAAAGTGTAGCCAGTGAATTTCAATTTAATGGGCCCCACTTGCAGCTGCATTGTCTGCCACTATTAGCGGTACGCTACTGCCTAATCATATAGTAAACTATAAAAAATACACATATTTTAGACTACAGCTATATTGGCGCAATCAAAATTAGTGGAGTAGCATCAAAATTTACCCAATGTTGGTGGGGAGAATAAATTAAATTTTCTTCCCGCTGCATTTGGCTGCGTGCAGGCACCGGGTAGCATAATAACGATATTAACCTGCAGATTAACCGCATATCTGCATGTTAATAGCGTTATTTCTGGTGACAGGTTCTCTTTAATCAGTGCTTTACGTTTAATCACAATTTCTGTGTTTTAATTTGTCCACCTATGTCTTGAGGATTGACCACAGGTCAATGTGGGCATTTCCTGCCCATGGACCAAAAAATTCAATGTTTTGTTCACATCGTGCTGGGAATAGCGTTATTCATCAACAAATTGCTCCTGCATGTTTGGGAGAAGTTGCTCTTGGAGGATGTTTACATACCATCCTTTATTCATGACACTGTTCTTAAGGTACCGTCTCACATAACGACGCACCAGTGATCCCGACAACGATGTGACCTGGCCGGTACCGCTGGTGCGTCGCTAAGTGATCGCTGGTGAGGTGTCAAACAGGTAGGCTCACCAGCGATCAGGGGAGCAGCGACATCGTGGAAAGAAGCTTTCCACGATGTCGTGCTCCTGGTTACCAGCCTGCTGCTGAAGCAGGAGCAGGCTGGTAACCATGATAAACAGCGGGAGGTTACCGCTCACCGTAGCAGAGTGGTAACTATGATAAACAGCGGCTTACTAAGTGCGCGTGTGCCCCTAGTAACCCGCTGTTTATCATGGTTACCAGCCTGATCGCTGGTCCCACTGGTCACACACAGTGATGTGTGCTGACCAGCGGGAGGGCAAGGACCAAAAAATAGTCCAGGACACTTTGCAGCGATCAGCGACCTCACAGCAGGGGCCTGTGACTCAGCAGCGATCTCTCTATGTGAGACGGGGGCTTTAGGCAAAATTGTGAGTGATCCCACTCCCTTGAAGAAACAGCAACCTCACACAAGAATGGTCTCTAGATGCTTTACTGTTGGCATGACACAGGACTCATGGGAGCACTCACGTTTTCTTCTCCAGACATTCATTCTCCACATGTTCCAAACAGTCTGAAGGGGACTTAATCAGAGAAAATAACTGTACTACAGTCCTCTGCAGTTAAAATCCCTATACTTCCTGCAGAATGTCAGTCTGTCCATTATGTTATTCTTAGAAAAAAGGCTTCTTTGCATCCTTCTTGTCACTAGGTCAACCTAAAATCATTTGTCCCTCTGTGCGTGCAGACGCACTGCCATTCCTGAGCAAGATCTACACTGGTGTAGAACTAATCCCATAGCTAAATCCTCTTTAGGACAATGTCCTTGCACTTACTGGACCACTTTGGGTGCTCTGAAGCCTTATTCACAGCAGTTGAATCTTTTCGAAGTTCTTGATGATCCTATAAATGGTTTTATGGTAAATCTTACAAGCAGCAACAGCAATGTCTTTGCCTGTAAAGCCTATTTAATGCAAAGCAGTGATGACTGTATGTGTTTTCTTGGAGGTAACCACCATCAACAGAAGAAGACAATGATTTCAAACACCCTACCCCTTTTAATGCAACTAGTCTGCTCTTATCACTCTGTCATGCTTATTAAATTATATCAGCTGCCTTGTTCTCATTAACTCTTTCTCTTAGGCCACGTTCACACGTTCAGTATTTTACATCAGTATTTGTAAGTCAAGACCAGGAGTGGATGAGAAATACAGAAGTGGTGACGTGTTTCTATTATACTTTTCCTCTTATTGTTCCACTCCTGGTTTTGGCTTACAAATACTGATGTAAAATACTGAACAAATACTGATTGTGTGAACATGGCCTTAAGCTAATGAATAGATCACTGAAATGATGTTAGCTGGTCATTTTGTGGCAGGGATGAAATTCAGTTTAAATTAGGTTATTGTGATCAAATTATTTCCTGAATGAAAATGACTCAGGAATGATTTTGCTCATTTTTGCAATTCATTTGCTCACTGTTCATAACAATTTAGAGTTATTGGAAATTGCCTCTATAAAAACTAAAGCAGCAAACTTTGTGAAAACCAAAATTTGTGTTAGTCTCAAAACTTTTGGCCCATTGACTGTACATATTTTGACTGGCCCACCAAAAGACCAGAGTACTATAATGTTGACCTGCTACAAAGGAGGCTATAAAGTCCAGTAGATTATCCCATCTGAAGCTGATTGTTATGTCTCATCTAGTGAGGTCGTTTCTCAAAGTCACTGGGTCCCGATGAGCAGCTGTTATGCAACAAGGACAGGTGATATTGGTGCAGCAGGACAAAACAGACATAACTGAAGAGACTGTAGTAGCTGGGCTGTATGAGCAGAGCTGGAACCACAGGAACTGATGAAGCAGATTGTAATCAACGGCAACAGATTGTAGAGAGTTGTAATTCAGAACGAAGTAGAGTATATTCAGTAAAGTAGTTGAGCAGAGTTTGCAGCAGAATCCAAGGCAGTACGGTTACCACAATATAGCTGAACTGACACAGGAGTGTTCTCTTCTCTTGTTGGGCAAAGTGAGGGGCACCCAACCATGAATGCTAATAGTGTAAAATAGTATTTGAAATAGTTTACACTATTCTTTGAGGAAGGTCAGCAGATCAATGGCATGGCAGATTTGGTGGATAATAGGGGCACATAGCATATCATCCTATGCTCTATGCTCTACCGATTCCTTGCCAGTAATTGCATTGTTTTCTCTGCCCCTGGTGTGCTTATATTGGAATGATCAATTGTTTTCTGACCCAGATTTATTCTTTGATACCATGATGTTTAACTTTTTTGTTGTCCTACTGGATCTGACCCCCTGTACTGTCTGATTACTCTTCTGCCTGAAATCTCTGTCTGACTCTTTGAAATTTCAATGTGGCTAATTTCCGGAGTACGATTTTGGTATACAATTCTGTCACTGTCGCCCACTCTCTGATTCTGACCTGTCTAGCTGACACCTCTTCCCTCAACTTGCTGTATACGTCAGCAGCTTCTCCCTGCCTCTTCAGCAAAAGCTAGATCCCAGTATTGGTGGGTAAAGGTGAATTCCCTAGTGTGATCAGGGCCTGCTAAGTTTCATACCTTGAGGCAAGTTTCTTTGTGGCAGCCTAGTTGAGTTGACAGATTTGCAAAACCTATGCTCCAATTCTAGTTGATTTTAAAACTGTCTTGCCTTTTTATTTTAACCCTTCATTGGTTAGTCCTGCTACCTGTCCTCCCGCAGTGCTTAAAGTGACTGTCAGCACAGAATGATTGCTCAAACCAAGTACAGGTGCTCGGTGCATCATGGTGGAGCCAATAATTTACATACACCTTCCCACCTGCTTAGTTTCCATTTATCTCCACCCTGCTCTGGCTCTATGAAGCCAGAGCTGTCAATCAAAGAAGAGGAGGGGTGGAGATTGAGGGAAAAAAGCAGGTGGGAAGGTGTATGTAAGTTATAAGCCTGCAGTGAAGCACAGAGCAGCGGAACTTAATTTGAACAGTCATTATGTGCTGACAGAGTCCCTTTAACTTACGACACGTTTTGACATTTTGGTATGCATTCAGTCTAGTCTAGTGTACGCTATTGTTATTATGTTATCATTAAATGATAAAGTGAATCTGCCACCAGACTTTTGCAGCCCCATCTGAGAGAAGCATCATGTAGGGGCAGAGACCCTGATTCCAGAGATGTGTCACTTACTGGGCTGCTTGCTGACCTTTTGATAAAATCTCTGTTTTATTTGCTGCAGATCTAGCAGTTCTCTGAATGCTGTATAAACCCGCCCCCCATGACTGATTGGCAGTTTTCTGTGTACACAGTGCATAGGCAATCAGTCATGGGGGCGGGGTTAAAGAGAGCTTATGAATAAAGAGGTCTACAGGTCAGCAGGTTTACTAGTCCTCTAGTGATAATCTCCTGCTGATAAAGCAGTAACTTTATCAAAACTACAGGAAGCAGCCGAGTAAGTGACACGGTTGGTAACAGGGTCTATGTATCTATATTATGTTCTACTAAGATTAGACAAAAACGTGGTGACAGATCCCTTTAAGAGATTTTTGGATGCCCAGAAGTTTTCGGTAGTTATGCTTTCTTACCTCTCTGATGTCTTTGGTTTGATTTTCATGTTTTGTCCTAGAACAGTTGGAGTACTCCTGTTTTCTAATTTTCAGCTTTGCCCAGGTATTCACAATCATGGAATGGACTGCAGGAGGCAGCCGAGGACTGAACATATGGATTTCACCCTAAAAGTTGTATGAAGACCAGTTACAGTGAGGAAAGGAAATAAAGGGAGTTCATTATTTTGTGACTCCATCAAGAGACGCCAACAGTTATAATAAAAAGTCTCCATTGACCCATTTTTTTTCAACTCGATTGTAGTTTTTTTTTTCTCTAGTCACTAGCATTAAATATTATTAATCCAAGTAAATTTTTAATGCAAGAAGTGGCAAAAAAGGATAAGAGGGAAGAACTTAAACTTGCTGTATTCTTCTTAGTTCTTTCCATGTATGAATCTAAAACTAGCATTTAGGCTATGTGCGCACGTAGCGTTTTTGTTGCGTTTTTGCAGCGTATTTACGGCCGCGAAAACGCTTGTAAAACAGTCTGCCATGCAAAGGAATGTGAATTTGGATGTGCTGTGCACATGATGTGCTAATTTGCGCGCCGAATTCGCATTGCTTTGCAAAACGCAGCATGACCAATTCTACCGCGATTACGCTGCTGCGTAATCGCGGTGCGTGTGGTACCTGGGATGAAGAGAAGACTGCAACTCCTCTTCATCCTGGCTACCACGTGGTGAAAAAAAGAAATAAAAAAGTTACAAATAAACAAAACCTGTATATTCACCTCTCCGGCGGCCCCCGGTCTCCTCCGGTCTGCTCCCGGCCGCGTCTTCTCTCTTCAGCGTCCCGCAGTGTACTGTCAGGACCTGCGGTGACGCCAGTCAGCTGATGGTCATGCGACTGCTGACGTCGGCGGTCAGGTGATGGTCGCGTGACCATCAGCTGACTGACGTCACCGCAGGTCCTGACAGTACACTGTGGGACGCTTAAGAGAGAAGACGTGGCCGGGAGCAGACCGGAGGAGACCGGAGAGCAGACCGGGGGCCGCCGGAGAGGTGAATATACAGGTTTTTTTTATTTTTAACGTTTTAATTCCTTTTTTTTTACTATAGATGCTGCATTTAAAGCATCTAAGTTGTTCACACATTATAAATCCATGACGGTTGCATGGATTTATATTGTGTGATCAACTTGTCAAGCACTTTTCCAAGTGATGCTCTAAATTGCTTGGAAAAGTGCTTGAAAAAACGCATGCAAAAACTCATGTAAAAACGCTTCTCTCTGGCAGAAAAAACGCATGTAAATCTGCATGCGTTTTTTTCTGCCAGAGAGAGGCAAAAATGTTCTGCATCAAATCTGCTACGTGGGCACATAGCCTTATTTTCCAATACAACATGTGAAAGGTTAGTTTTTTTTTGTAGGCAGTTTGTGGTGTTTCTGCCCATATACAACTGTGGTGTGTACTTTGGTGGTTTATTTTGCTACATATTTTACATGAAAAATTATCATATAAATCTAAGGGTATGTGCACACGATGCAGAAATGAAGCAGAAAATTTCTGCATCATTTCTGCATCTCCCTGGCAGAAAAAACGCATGCAGATTGTGCATGCATTTTTCCTGCAGAATACATGCGGATCCACATGCGTTTCCGCATGCAGATTGACAAGCGCTTTCCAGGCGATTTTAGCATCACTTGGAAAGTGCTTGACAACTAGGTCACACTATATAAATCCATGCAACCGACATGGATTTATATAGTGTGACCCGAGAGAGTGTATATACTTACCTCCGATGGCCCGCGCTGTCCTGCTCACTCCGTTCTCCCAGCTGCCGGCAACTTTGAATTGAAAGACCTGCCGACGTCAGCGTCACGTGACCCGTCACATGACTCTGACGTCAGCGCAGGTCCTTCAACTCACTGCAAGTGCCGGGAACCAAGCAGGAGCGCTGCGCGGGCCGACAGATGGTAAGTATATATATATTTTTTATTTTACACTGTGTTCCAAATTATTATGCAAATAATATTTTCTCAGATTTTCCCAAATTACCTATATGAATTGCAGTCATTGTAATTTTCCAGTCAAATAACTATTAGAGTACAATTGAAAGGTTTTTGTACAAACTGCCTATGATAACAGTATATTTTTAAAAAAATAAAAAACTCAAACTGCACTCAAAATGCATGTTCCAAATTATTATGCACAGCAGAGTTTTCAACCTTTTCATTTTAATAATGAACAAAAAAATGGTCTTTTTTGAAATTATAAGCATTAGCAGGTTATTACAAACTGAAATCAAACAGTTTTCAACTCAAAACTTTATTCTAGGTGATGTTACATTTGCACATAGGACCGCTTGTTCGAAAGGAGCTTCTGAACTCTCTTTTCCATTGAATTTGTCAGGTTTTGGATGGTTTCTGCTTCAATTGTTTTACATGAGGACAGAATACCCTCCCAGAGCTGTTGCTTAGATGTGAACTGCCTCCTGCCGTCATAGACACTCCTTTTGATGATGCTCCAGAGGTTCTCAATGGGGTTGAGGTCAGGGGAGCATGGGTGCCACACCATAAGTTTGTCCCCTTTTATGCCCATAGCAGCCAGAGATGCAGATGTGTAATGTGCAGCATGAGACGGGGCATTATCATGCATGAAATGATCTCGATCGTCCAGATGGATGGAGTGGAGGATGGCTGGTTGATGGACACCCCATGCAAACACGGCTACAGCGCTAACAAGGAGTAGGTGGAGTAATGTTTTGGGCTGGAATCATGGGGAGAGAGATTGTCGGCCCTTTTAGGATCCCTGAAGGGGTAAAGATGAACTCCATAATGTATGTTGAGTTTCTCAAACAGCACTTCCTTCCATGGTTCAAGAAGAAGAGCCGTGCATTCCGCAGCAAGATCATTTTCATGCATGATAATGCCCCGTCTCATGCTGCACATAACACATCTGCATCTCTGGCTGCTGTGGGCATAAAAGGGGACAAACTTATGGTGTGGCACCCATGCTCCCCTGACCTCAACCCCATTGAGAACCTCTGGAGCATCATCAAAAGGAGTGTCTATGATGGCGGGAGGCAGTTCACATCTAAGCAACAGCTCTGGGAGGGTATTCTGTCCTCATGCAAAACAATTGAAGCAGAAACCATCCAAAACCTGACAAATTCAATGGACGAGAGAGTTCAGAAGCTCCTTTCGAACAAGCGGTCCTATGTGCAAATGTAACATCACCTAGAATAAAGTTTTGAGTTGAAAACTGTTTGATTTCAGCTTGTAATAACCTGCTAATGCTTATAATTTAAAAAATGACCATTTTTTTGTTGTTTATTAAAATGAAAAGGTTGAAAACTCTGCTGTGCATAATAATTTGGAACATGCATTTTGAGTGCAGTTTGAGTTTTTTATTTTTTTTTAAATATACTGTTATCATAGGCAGTTTGTACAAAAACCTTTCAATTGTACTCTAATAGTTATTTGACTGGAAAATTACAATGACTGCAATTCATATAGGTAATTTGGGAAAATCTGAGAAAATATTATTTGCATAATAATTTGGAACACAGTGTATTCTTGTTTTTACAGCTTTTTTATGGTACCTGGGTGTGGAGGAGAGTCTCCTCTTCTCCACACCCGGGTACCATCCGCACATTAGAATGCGCCAATAACGCAAGTACAGATGCAGTCTTGCGGAATTGGCGCGTTCTAATGCAAGTCAATGGCGGCGAAAACGCCATGTTTACGCAAAATTAATGGACATGCTGCGGATTTTTGAGCGCAGCATAAACACTGCGGAAAAATCCGCATCATGGGCACAGCACATGCGGATTTCAATTGGGGAACATTGCTGCCCTTCTACCATGCGTTTTTCATGCGTTTCCGCGGCGTTTACGCAACTGCAAAAACGCCGCGGAAACGCATTAAATACGCATCGTGTGAACTCAGCCTAAGAGCAATATTTGTATCATATTTTTTTAATGTTAAAAAACAATAAAATGCAAATTTGCCATAGTACTGAACTGCAATATAGACACATGGCATACGACTTACTACTAACAAATTCCACTCAACAGATATTCGTACAGCATATGACCTTTTGTTATCTGTTCTGAAATTTTAATTTTTACTCTTGTACCTTAAAGCAATTTCTGCCAGGTGCATCATAAGGCTTTAAAGGCATGTGTCTGGTTATTGGCCATGACTATAGCCCAGCAAAAGAGATGTTACGTGGGGGGAGAAGGTTTCGCACCCTATAGCGCATGCCACCGAGGATTATGCCTAGTGGAATAAACCACACATGGGTTTCCATTTACATGACCCTTCTTCTTCCATAAAATAAAAGTAACAGTTGCCAAAATTAAAGGTATATTGACTTTTCTTCAATTGTAGTAGATAGCACCTGCAGTCCTATGTAAGACCACAGAAAACATATAGTGATATTTTTCTGTGTATAGATAACAGCTTTTTCTTCCTGCACCTCCACACTACAACTATTTTCTCATTAATATGTTTCAATAGTTATTTCTTTTAAATGCCCTTAATACAGACTTTACAATTTTATATCAACAAAGCTGGATCCTCCTTTTTTCCAAAGGCTTGTTGCTTCTACGTCCAGCAGAGACGTAATCTCATGCTTCACCTCAAGGAACTTACCAGGACTTCATTCAGGGTGAGCTGAATACTGTTTCTATTTTTGTTTATAGTAAGCATTACCTGCAGTCCTATGTAACATCACTGATAACACATAAGAATATCTATGTGCCCAGATAATGTAGTAGGTGTTGCCTAAAACCAATGCAATATCACAGATAATACAGTGATAAATCTCGGAGTATGTATCAAGTATGAATAATACTATCATTCTATTACTAAACAAAACTTACAATATCAAGGCCAATATTATCAATAATACTGCTGTAAAAAGGACAAATAATACTATCACACTATGACTACTATCATTGCTACCATACTGATAATGAATAAAACCCACTTTACTAAGACCAATATTAATACCATACAGTGACCATATAGTGAGAGGCATCACTAGTAGTGATGAGAGAACACTAAAATGCTCGGGTACTCGTTGCTCGGGTTGAGCACATTGGAATACTCGGGTGCTCGACCCGAGCAACGAGCCCAATGTAAGTCTATGGGAAACTCGAGCATTTTTCAGGCGGCTCCCCCCGGCGGTCTGCAGAGGGCCTAAAAGTTGGCCAAATCGATGGGAACAGTGCTCAAATGACATGGGGACAGCATGGGGAAGACCCCTGGAAGCATTTCTGACTCCCAGGTCACTTCTGTCCACAATGTTGTCAGAGGTATTACACCACTTTTACAGACTCACAATAAAACATACCAAAACGAAACCAAAATGGATTTTCCTGGGAAATATGTTAAGGAACATCCTTTCCAGGGTAATGACTTGTATATAAAGCAAAATAAATAACCAAAAACAAAAATGCTCCTCCACACCTTGGGCTATGTTCACACGTAGCGTTTTTGATGCGTTTTTTCACTTTTGCATTACTTTCAACCGTGACAAATGCATTCACCAGGAAATGTAATTTTAACATTTTACAACCTTACCTGGCCATGTGGTGTGTGAGATATCATCAGACATATCGTGTTTCATTTATGATGGAGGGACTCTGAGAGTCACAAAGCCTATTTTTATAGGGCCATCAGGCGGACTTTACTATTCTTAAAGGGCCAGCAGTCGGCCCTCACTATTCTTAGAGAGCCATCAGCCGGCTATGTTTTATTGCTCCCATTACTAAAGAGTGGGTCTCCTATACTGTTATTGCGTATGCAGTGAGTGCAGGGCTGCCCAAAATTTGTACGCACCCCAATACCACTTTGAAAATTTGGATGCACCCCAATACCCCTATGAAGAGGCTTAGAGGAGGGCCTCCTGAAAACAATATTCCCATTATTAGGAAGTAGGTCTCCCATTGTGTTTGCCTATGCAGTGAATGTAAGGGTTGCCAACAATTTGGAGCCACTCCAATGCCCCTTGGAAGAGACGTGGAGGTCAGAGGGCCTCCTGAAAACAATGTTCCCATTATTAGGAAGTTGGTATCCCATTGTGTTTGCCTATGCAGTGAATGCAAGGGTTGCCAAAAATTTGGAGGCACTCCAATGCCCCTTGGAAGAGACGTAGAGGGCCTCATAAAAAATATTCCCATTATTAGGAAGTGGGTCTCCCATAGTGTTGGCCTATGCAGTGAATGCAAGGGCTGCCAAAAATTGGGAGGCACTCCAATGCCCCTTGGAAGAGACGTAGAGGGCCTCATAAAAAATATTCCCATTATTAGGAAGTGGGTCTCCCATAGTGTTGGCCTATGCAGTGAATGCAAGGGCTGCCAAAAATTGGGAGGCACTCCAATGCCCCTTGGAAGAGACGTGGAGGAGGGCCTCCTATACTTGTAATGCCCATGCACTAAGTGTATGGGCTGACAAACATTTACCCCTGGGGGGTATACATGAACACACTGTATAAAAAATTTTTTTTATGGGCATCATAAACACCCTTTAAAAAAATTATGTGGGTGTTGCATCATGGACCACGGTCACCCTGGTGATATGGTGGTGGAGGATGAGGAGAAGGAGGAGGACAAGAGCAAATAGCCAAAATCAGGAAGCGTATACCCATGTCTGGGTGTGAAAAGGTGCATGGGAATATACCTCCCAAGAAAAGACACTGGATTTGAGTTTATGTTATGCTTCTATCATTCGGTGGTGTTGAGAAGTCTGGCCCAATCCAGCCCTTGTTCATTTTTATAAGAGTCAGCCTGTCAGCATTTTCAGTTGACAGGCGGCTGCGCTTATCAGTTATAAATCCACCAGTGGCACTAAAAACCTGCTCTGATAAAACGCTGGAGGCAGGGCAGGCCAGGACCTCCAAGTCACAGAGAGCCAGTTCATTCCACATATCCAGCTTGGATAACCAATAATTATAAGGCACAGAGGAATCATGGAGGACGTTGGTACGGTCGGCAAGGTACTCCCTCAGCATCTTCCCAAACTTTGCACTCCTTGTGATAGTACCCCGCGCCTCAGGGCCTGTGTGATGGGAGGGGCTGAGAAAACTCTCCCAGAACTTTGACAGTGTTCGCCTGCCTCTGCTGGATTGAAGTTGTGTCTCTCTCGCCTGTAGTCCTTGGTTGTCCAACGAAGTGTACCCTCTGCCACCAGCGTTTTCTGATGGGAATTTTTTTTAATAGTTCCGCAACAAGGGCCGTCTGGTGCAGCCCCATTTTTGTAGACCTGTCCGCCTCAGGAATAAGAGATATAAAGTTCTCCTTGTAGCATGGGTCTAGAAGTGTCACCAACCAGTAATGACTGTCACCCAAAATTTTGAGAAAGTGAGGGTCATGGGAAAGGCAGTGTAACATAAACTCAGCCATGCGTGCCAGACTACTAACAGGCAAGACTTCCATGTCCTCACCAAGAGGATGACTGACCATGCTCTCCTCCTCCTCCTCTCTGTCCTCTGGCCATCCACGCTGAACAGACGGTATGACAGCTGTGCAGGTAGAGCCATCTATAGCGCATGAAACTAGCTCCTGTCCTTCCTCCTCCTCTTCCTTCTCTTCCTCATTGTCACCCAATCCACATTGGGATGAGATGAGGCTGGGCTGTGTGTAATCAGCCTGTATGGTTCCTTGCTCCATCTCATCATGCTCTGCCTGCAATGCATCCTCTTTGATTGTGAGTAGAGAGCGTTTCAGAAGACAGAGAAGTGGTATGGTGACGCTAATTATGGCATCATCACCGCTCATCATCTTGGTGGAGTCCTCAAAATTTTGAAGGATGGTACATATGTCTGACATCCATGTCCACTCCTGAGGTCTTATGTGTGGAGTCTGAACTGAATACCAACTGCCTAGTTGATGCTGGTACTCAATAACTGCCCTCTTCTGCTCACAAATCCTTCCCAACATCTGCAGTGTAGAGTTCCAACGTGTGGGGACATCACACACCAGTCTGTGAGCCGGAAGCTGCATACGCTGCTGAAACACGGCAAGGGAGGTGGAAGCCGTAGGTGACTTTCTAAAATGGGCACACAGGCGGTGTACTTTAACAAGGAGATCCGGCAGCTCCGGGTAGGATTTGAAAAACCACTGAACCACGAGGTTAAGCACATGGGCCAGGCATGGTACGTGTGTAAGCTCGCCTCGCCTCAGAGCCGCCACCACGTTCCGGCCATTGTCACACACGACCATGCCTGGCTGTAGATTCAGCGCTGTGAGCAACAGATCTGCCTGCTCTTTCAGAGCTGTCCACAACTGTTCAGCATTGTGCGGTTTGTCACCTAAGCATATTAGCTTCAGCACAGCCTGTTGTCGCTTGGCAGAGGCATTGCTGCAGTGCTTCCAGCTTGTGACTGATGTGGTCATTTCGGAGATGGAGGCTGAAGAGGAGGAGGAGGCTGAGGAGGAGGAGGTGCAGGAGCTGTAGACCGTGGGGGCAACCCTGATTGACCTAGGGCCCTCAATACTTGGCGTCGGGAGGACGTGTTCCGTCCCAAGGTCCGACTTGGTCCCGGCTTCCACTATGTTAACCCAGTGTGCCGTCAGCGATATGTACCATCCCTGCCCACAAGCACTTGTCCACGTGTCCGTGGTTAGGTGGACTATCCCGGTAACTGCGTTGTTGAGGGCATGGCTAATGTTTTGGGACACGTGCGTGTGTAATGCGGGGACGGCACACCGGGAGAAATAGTGGCGGCTGGGGACAGAATACCGAGGAATGGCCGCCGCCATCAGGTTGCGGAATGATTCTGTCTCCACGAGCCTAGAAGGCAACATTTAGAGCGCAAGCAGTCGTGAAATGTGAGAATTTAGTAGTGTGGCCTGTGGGGCGTTTGCTGCATATTTGTGGTTGCGTTCCAAGGACTGGGGTATGGACAACTGAACGCTGCGCTGGGACAAGGACATGGACGTGCTTCTTGATGCTGCTACTTGAGAGTGTGCAACGACAGGTGCAGGGCAGGAGGCATCTTTGCATGCACCATGGACAGGGGATTGGCTTGCATGCACAACAGCGGAAGAAGCAATGGTGCCACGTACAGACACTGTTCCTGGACCCTGGGGTTCGACCCACAAAATCGGGTGCTTTGCTGCCATGTGCCTGATCATGCTGGTGGTGGTCAGGCTGGTCGTTTTGCCACCCCTGCTGATGCTGGCCTGGCAGGTAGTGCAAATGGCTTTTTTGGGGTTATCGGCAGAGTCTTTAAAAAACAACCAGACTCGGGAAAACCTAACAGTTGTACTGGCAACTTCCTTTGTGTTGGTGTTACGGGGAGCGGTTGCCTGCCTTCTGTCTGCGGCCACCACACTGCTTCTTCCTGCCTGTTGGGGTGCTCTGCCTCCCCCCCCCTGTGTGCTGCTGTCCTCGCTCTGCGTGTCCTCCTGCCAGGTTGGGTCAGTTACTATATCATCCACCACCTCGTCTTCCACTTCCGCACCCTGGTCCTCCTCCTGACTTTCTGGCAATTGTGTCTCATCATCGTCCACCTCTTGTGACACTTTCCCATCGTCGCCTTCGTGTGACCGTGGCTGCTCAAATATTTGGGCATCGCTACATGCGATCTCCTCTTGCCCCGCTTCAAGTGGACCGGGCGATAGGCCCGAATCTATAAATGGAAAAAAAAAGTGAACAGCTCTTCAGAATGTCCAAGTGTGGGATTAGTTGTCTCTGGGCACTCGGCATGGTGGGAGGAAGGAGGATCAGGGTGAGGAATATGCGGTCCAGACTCACGGCTACTGAGAATTGACCGTGTGGAAGACAGGATGGTGGTGGGGTTGGTGGCTAAGTGACTGGAAGCATTATCCGCTATCCAACCAACAACCTTTTGACACTGCTCTGGGTTCAATAGTGGTGTGCTGCGGTCCCCTAGGAATTGGGACAGGAAGGTCGGGCGAGAAGACGTGGGTGTTTGCTGTGCCACAATTTCAGCTTGCCACGGCCTTGTCCTCGGCCTCTGCATGCACCATCACCATCACGTCCAGTTCCCCATCCCTTGCCACGTGCCTTGCCCATTTTAAATGGAGGACAGTATCTTCCACGCTCACTACAAATGACTGAGTTTGGAGCAAACTTATATGTGATCCGTGTGATAGAGAAAACAGAGTTTTAAATACCTGGCCTGTAGGTAGCTAGTTTGAACAGCAAACTGGTGTGAATTGCTTCACTGAAACACTGAAAGAAATTTTTAATGGAGGCCAGAAATGGCAGTATTTTCTGACAACGTATATGTGATCCGTGTGATGGAGAAAACAGAGTTTTAAATACCTGGCCTGTAGGTAGCTAGTTTCAACAGCAAACCGGTGTCAAAAACTTTGCTGACACAGTGAAAATAAAATTGGAATGGAGGCCAAAAATGGCAGTATTTTCTGAAAAAGTATATGTGATCCGTGTGACGGAGAAAACACAGTTTTAAATAGCTGGATTTGTAGCGCTGTAATATAGAAAGGACCTGGCTGTATTCTGCAGTGCCAACAAGCAAATGGCGCAGAAAAACGGTGTTCTCTCCCTGAATCCTGGGCCTTTGTCTAGAAATATCTAACAGCAGCAGAAGGCAGAATTGGAATGGAGCCTCTTGTGCTATATGCACTGCAGTCTGTTATATAACCTGCCTGCCTGCCTATATACACTGCCTGCCTGATATCTCTGCAGATGGATTAGTCCTCAGAAGGACTGTTTGTGAAGATGGATATGTGTAATGTATGGTTTTTCTCCCTACACTACCTAATACACAAGCAAATCTCTCCCTGACGCAGCAGCACCTCTCCCTACTCTGCCTGATTCCGGAGTAACTGTGATGAGCACAGCCGCGCCAGGTCTGATATAGACCTGATGACGCTGTGCGGCCTGCCAATCACTGTAATGCCACAACCACCATGGCTGTGGCATTACAATGAGTGGCAGGCAATCCCTGCATGTTGATTGGCACTCTAAAGAGCGCCAAACATGCAGGGAGGGGACCCGAGCATCCGCCCGAGCATCGGGCGAGTACCGATTACTTGCGAGTATGCTCTCTCATCACTAATCACTAGTACACAGATGCTCTGCAGACCCTATAAGTATATACACACGTGGTCAAAATTGTTGGTACGCCTCGTTTAATGAAAGAAAAACCCACAATGGTCACAGAAATAACTTGAATCTGACAAATGTAATAATAAATTAAAAATCTATGAAAATGAACAAATGAAAGTCAGACATTGCTTTTCAACCCTGCTTCCACAGTGCGGATGTCTCCTAGGACTGGAGCGGAGAGGACTGGGTCCCGACTCTCGAAGGGTGTCGTCTGGCCTCTGGGACTTGACCGGCGTAGGGCGAAGGTTCCGGTCTTGACTGGAGCAGTCTGAACTCTGGATCTTGACCGGCGTCATTCGAGACTCTGGGTCTTGACTGGAGTGGTCAGGTCTCTGGGTCTCACCGGGCGTTGTCTGGACCTGGTCTGGCATAGACTGGCACCTTGGTGGCATACGACTTATGCTGTGGCCTATCACACTGGCCTCAGTGACATCTCTGGTCCGCTCCGCTCCTCTCAAATCCTCCTGCAGTTTTGCACTCAGGGCTTTTATATGCAGGAACTCTGTCATGAAAGGCACATTCTTCTGGTGTCAATTGGTTCCGGCTGGTTTAGCCCCACCAGTAGATGGCAGTCTTTCCTCTCTAATGTCATGTCACGCTAGGGCTCTTCAAGGGCGCCATTGCTTCCTCTTACATCTGCACACACTAATAATGCCTCCTCTGTATTGCCACCAAGTAATAGTTTCCCTTCTGAGCCCCTATATGATAACACAGTAATAATGTTCCTTCTGTGCCTACAAATGATAATAGTACATCCTTAGTGCCTCCACATTGTGATAGTGCCCTTACTATTAACATCATGAATTTACATGAAAAAGCTCCCTATCTGGAAGTTTTGCCAACACCTCCAGGAGTCAGTGAGCTCTCCTTCACATTCCAGCAGAGTTTGCAAATATGGTAAATATAGAGAATAATTCACCATTACAAGTTATTGGTACTTTTTACTGTGCCAGTTAGGTTGGCAGGACATGCCAATTTAAGGTTGTTGTATTGTGATCTTGGTTGTGAGCTGAAAGGAGTAAATCTGAGTCTGTGATTGCTTATATCATGGGACCGGAGCTTGTGTTAGTAACACCAATTAGCTCCTGCTTACATCTCTGTAGAGTAGAGCTGTCATCACAAGAATTTAAGTCTAGGACACTGCATCACTCCACAATTTGAATCTCCAGTGTACTGAACTCAGTGTCTGTTAGGCTATGTGCCCACGATGCAGAAATGCTCTGGATTTTTCCTGAGCGTTTCTGCATCTCCCTGGTAGAAAAAACGCATGCGGATTGTACATGTGGATTGTACATGCGGATTGTACATGTGGATTGTACATGCGGATTGTACATGCGGATTGTACATGCGGATTGTACATGCGGATTGTACATGTGGATTGTACATGCGGATTGTACATGCGTTTTTCCTGCCAGGGACAAGCGGAAGTGAAGCGTTCTTCACTTGCATTTCCGCATGCGGGTTGTGAAGCGCTTTCCAAGCGATCTTAGCATCACTTGGAAAGTGCTTGACAACTTGGTCACACTAGAGAAATCCTTGCAACCGGCATGGATTTATATAGTGTGACCAAGTTAATAGTTGAAAAAAAGATTAAAAATGGTAAAAAAAACCCAAAACATTATACTTACCTTCTGATGGCCCCCGGTCTTTTCTCCGCTGCGTCCGGTCTCTTCTACGGCTCCCGGTAGTCTGAAAGGACCTCCCTTGATGTCATTTAGACTAAATGATGTCATGGCAGGTCCTTTTAGACCATCGCAAGCCGTAAAAGAGACCGGACGCAGTGGAGAAAAGACCGAGGGCCATCAGAAGGTGAGTATAATGTATTTTTTTATTTTAATTCTTTTTTTTTTTACAGGTACCATGGTACCCGGGTCTGGATGAGAGTCTCCTCTTCTCCAGACCCGGGTACCATCTGCACATTGAATCACTTAATATCCGCATGTGCACATGTAATCATGCGGATATTATGTGATTCAATGCAAGACAATGGCGGCGAAAATGCCGCAATTCCGCAAAATGATTGGTAGTGCTGTGGATTTTTCCGCAATGATAATCCGCAGCGAAAGTTTCCTGCAGCATGTGCACAGCACATGCGGATTATCATTGGGGAACATGGCAGGCCTTCTACCAAGCGTTTTTTAAGCTTTTCTGCTGCAGAACTGCGGCTGCGGAAACGCTTAAAAAACGCATAGTGGGCACACAGCCTTAAGGTCTTTAGTTTGCTCTTCACTAGTGAATAAAGGGCCCAATTGTTTCTTGCATTTGCACCTGTTTATTGTCTAGTTTTTTGTTTTTTTTTCATCTGTTTTTCATTTGCGTCTAATTCTTCTTTTAATTTGTACTATTTTTAAAGCTTATTTTAGATGTGTTCACCTGCGTTTTTTTTATGTTAACCCCTTAGTGACCAAGTCACTTTTGTTCTTTATGACCAGACCAAATTTTTGAAAGCTGACCAGTCTCACTTTATGTGGTAATAACTCTTGAACACTTCAACGGATCCCAGTGATTCTGAGAATGTTTTTTCGTCACACATTGTACTTTGTTAGTGAAAAATTTAGGATGAAATTTTTTACATTTACTTGTGAAAATTAGAGATGAGCGTTGTTCTACTCGAACTGTTCGCCAATCTCAAATTCGAGCTGTTTTGAGCGGTGTTCGAGCCGTTCGGCGAACACGAACAATTTGAGAAAAATTCGGCTGTTCGAGGTTATGTTCGATAACTGTTCGTGCACCAAAATCATAACTGGATTTTTTCTCAGTAATGATGAAAATTAATGTTAATACGCAGTTTGAGTGTACAGCGGGGCGGGGGGAGGGGCAGGGGATGGATCTCTGCAGGAACAATGAAGATCTCCATTTTTTTTTTCTCTTTCCCGCATTTACAGTGGGGAGGTGCAGTCTGTCAGCCTATCAGCAGCGCACACACGGAGCGAACTGCTTTTTTTCACACAAGCAAGGGCATGTGTCATTGGCAGTGTATGTCACATGTCCTTGCCCTATAAGACCAAGCCATTTTCCCCGTCGCCACCATTTTCTCACTGCTGCAGCTGCGTGTTAGACGGCACCGCTGTTGCTGTGTGCGCTATACCTTGTTAATTTCAAGCCAATTTTCGCACAAATCTACAGATAGCTTGGGAGTAGGGAATAGTTGTGATTGCAGTCCTTTTAAGGACTAGGTTACAGCATTTCCTACGACTTTTATCAGGCAGGTCTGTGCTCTTAAATAGATAGATTGTGGGAGTAAAGACTAATTGTAATTGGAGTCCTTTTCAGGACTAGGTTACATCAGTTCCTATCAGTTTTTGCCAGGCAGGTCTGTGCCAGTGCTGTGCAAGTTTTTTTCACAGCATTTGGCTGAATCTAGCAAAGCTAATCCTTTTTGGCCTATTGCAGAGTGTGTTAGTCAGTGGAGTAGCCTATCTGTGTTGCAAGATATACCACCTGTGTATAGAATACCAATTTTTTTACTGCACCTAGTGAAGTAAAATCTTTTGGGCATAGCATCATTCTATTAGTCCATCTATACTGACCTCCATCAGGTTGCAAATTGAATATAACTTTTTTCTGCATCTAGCTCTGAAAAAATATTGGGCTTCTAGCTGTGTGTGGGACTTGTTGTATTAGTCCATCTATACTGACCTCCATCAGGTTGCAAACTGAATATATTTTTTTCTGCATCTACCTCTGAAAAAATATTGGGCTTCTAGCTGTGTGTGGGACTTGTTCTATTAATCCATCTATACAGACCTCCATCAGGTTGCAAACTGAATATATTTTTTTCTGCATCTACCTCTGAAAAAATATTGGGCTTCTAGCTGTGTGTGGGATTTGTTGTATTAGTCCATCTATACTGACCTCCATCAGGTTGCAAACTGAATATATTTTTTTCTGCATCTACCTCTGAAAAAATATTGGGCTTCTAGCTGTGTGTGGGACTTGTTCTATTAATCCATCTATACAGACCTCCATCAGGTTGCAAACTGAATATATTTTTTTCTGCATCTACCTCTGAAAAAATATTGGGCTTCTAGCTGTGTGTGGGACTTGTTGTATTAGTCCATCTATACTGACCTCCATCAGGTTGCAAACTGAATATATTTTTTTCTGCATCTACCTCTGAAAAAATATTGGGCTTCTAGCTGTGTGTGGGACTTGTTCTATTAATCCATCTATACAGACCTCCATCAGGTTGCAAACTGAATATATTTTTTTCTGCATCTACCTCTGAAAAAATATTTGGGCTTCTAGCTGTGTGTGGGACTTGTTCTATTAGTCCATCTATACTGACCTCCATCAGGTTGCAAATTGAATATAATTTTTTTCTGCATCTAACCCAGCCAATAGTTTTGGCCTAATACCACAGTTTGGCCACTCAGCTCTGCTCGGTTCCCATCCATTGTTTTTTTGTGCAAACAACTCCAGAGTTGTGAATTAGTTAACCACCAAAATGAGTGGAAAAAGGCCTGCTGCTGGTGGAAAGGGGAATAGGCGTGTTGGGAAGGGGAAAAAAGGTTGTGTCCGTGGGGTAGGTGTTAAAGCAACAGTAACATCTGCAGAAGAAAGACCATCTTCCAGCCAAACTAAAATGTCTACTTCTTTTAGCAGACAATGTGATAAGATCCCTTTCTTACGGCCACGCCAATCGCTACAAATTCCAGATGAGGCACAAAAACAGCAGGTGCTTCAACGGATATCAAGTGCTCCTTTAAGTGGGCTCTCCTCCACATCAACTTCAACATCACAAATACTCCAGTCCTCAAAGGTGTCACCCCAATCGCACTTGCTTCCTCACAGCTCCCAAATCTCCAGCTGCCCGTCTGAGTATGAGGTAGAACAGATGGTTGAGTCTGCAGAGCTGTTTACTCATACTATAGCCTGGGAATCAGAGGTCGACTCCAGCGCTTCTGTGAATCCAGACGAGGAAATGATCTGCACTGATGCCCAGAATCTTTATGAGTCGGATCCAGGACCAGACGCAGAAGGTTCTGACCATAATGTAGACCCTCATTCCCAAACTGTAACTCCTGTTGGTGGAGACAATGAGGAAGACGATGATAAGACTCAAATACCTGATTGGAGCGACAACTTTAGTTTTTTGTCAGGGCAGGAACAGGTTGGATCTGAGGACGACGGGTGTGATAACGCACAGGGTGATGATGATGAGGTTGGAGATCCCACTTACTGTCAACCCACAGTCAGCCAAGAGATGAGGTCAGCAGAGGAGGTGGAGGAAGATGCTAGTGACGACGAGGTCAGGTTGCGCCTTCCTGGACAGAGACGTAGTACAGGAAGCACGTCAACAACTGCATCCTCAAACACAACTCTGCCTCTCACCACAAGTCGTGGTGGCTCTTCAGGTCGCATGGGTGCTAAGCCTTGCATAGCCTGGGCATTTTTTCAGATCGATAAAGATGACCCAACTCGTGTTATCTGTAACATTTGTCAGCAAAAGCTAAGTAGAGGCCAAAAAATACATAGTTTGAGTACTTCATGCATGAACCGGCACATGGACATGAAGCATAAGTTGCAGTGGGAAGCTCAGTGTGCTACAATGCGGCCTAGCCGGCCGGGCCAACCACCGTCTGCCATATCTTGTGCATCCGCGGCCTCTTCATCCTCTGTGACTGGGGGGACAGCAGTCACACCTGTTTTGGGGCGCAGACCTGCCACCTCTTTACCCGCAACAGCCAGCGTGATTGGCAGGTCATCATTTTCTTTGGAGGTGGTAACACCAGCTGGTGTTGAGCTCTGTCCGACATCGATAGCACCACCTTTGGATCAAGGCAACCTAACATGTCCGCCTGCATCTTCCTCACAGACCGGCAGTTTGCCGGGGACACCCTTATCAACCCCGTCTAAGCACAATAGCCAGCCCTCGGTCCCTCAGATGTGGACAAGTAAAAGACCATTTCCTCCTAGCCATGAGAAAGCTAAGAGGTTGAATTTCACCATCTGCAAGCTCTTGGCTACAGAAATGCTGCCTTTCCGCCTGGTGGACACAGAGGATTTTCGAGACCTTATGTCCGTCGCAGTGCCCCAGTACCAGATGCCCAGTCGGCACTACTTCTCAAAGAAAGGTGTGCCTGCGCTCCACCAGCGTGTCGCACACAACATCACCGCTTCTTTGAGAAACTCTGTGTGTGACAGGGTGCATTTCACCACAGACACTTGGACGAGTAGGCATGGACAGGGGCGTTACATGTCGCTGACTGGGCACTGGGTAACTATGGTGACAGCAGTACAAGGGGCTGCTGTCCAAGTCTTGCCGTCCCCACGAGTTGTGCGTCAATCCTCTTTATGTCAAAGTTCCTCCACTGCTTCTGCCTCCTCAACCTCCTCTCGGTCTTCCACCTGCACCCAAAGCCTGTCTGGTCATGCCACAAGCTTTCTAACTGCGCAGAAGGGATCCTGCACACCTCCTTACTATGCTGGCAGTAGGGCTCAACGTCATCAGGCGGTTTTTACATTGAAATGTCTGGGAAATGTGAGTCACACAGCTGAGGAGTTGTGGTCAGCTCTGGAGAACCAATTTCATGAATGGTTGTCTCCACTGGACCTGAAACCAGGGAAGGCCGTGTGCGACAATGCTGCAAACCTGGGTGCGGCCCTTCGCCGGGGCAATGTCACACACGTGCCTTGTATGGCTCACGTGTTGAACCTGGTTGTCCAGCAATTTTTAGCCCACTATCCCAGACTAGATGGCCTTCTGCAGAGGGCACGGTCGCTGTGTCCTCACTTCCGCCGTTCGCATCCCGCAGCTCAGCGACTTACATCTCTACAGAAGTCGTTGGGCCTGCCACTTCACCGGCTAAAATGCGATGTGCCTAGCCGGTGGAATTCAACTCTGCACATGTTGCAGCGACTGTGGCAGCACCGACAAGCCCTGCTGCAATACGTTCTGACGTATAACCTGGGCCAACGAGATCCAGAGGTGGGGCAAATCACGCTGGAGGAGTGGTCTCAAATCAGGGACCTATGCACCCTTCTGCACAGTTTTGAAATGGCGACGAAGATGTTTAGTGCTGACGATGCCATTATCAGCATGACTATTCCGGTGATTTACATGCTGGAGCACATGTTAAACAGAATTCGGAGTCAGGTGGTGGCACAAGAGGAGGTGGAGGAAGTAGAGGAGGAGGAGTTGTATGCGGAAGGGCTAACATCTGCAAGGTCCAGACGGTCGGCAGCACCAAGGCGGCAGGCATGTGAGGGTGGGGGAGATGGTTTTACCAGGGCGCATGGTAGCAGCCAAACTAGTGAGGAAGGTGCAGGAGCCCAGGAAGAAGTGGAGGACGAACTGATGGAAGACTCATCAGATGAGGGAGACCTTGATCACATTTCTGTTGTGCGAGGTTGGGGGGAGAGGACAGAGGAAGGAAGCATGATTGTTACCTCGCCACCAACACAACAGGGACTTGGTGCTCCTGGATGCGCAACACACATGAGTGCCTTCTTGCTGCACTACCTGCAACATGACCCTCGAATTGTGAGAATTAGAAATAATCCTGACTACTGGGTTGCCACACTGTTAGATCCCCGGTACAAAAGTAAATTTGCAGAAATTATTCCTGCCATAGAAAGGGATGCACGCATGCAGGAGTATCAGCAGAGACTGTTGCAGAATCTTACATGTGCTTTTCCACAAAATACCAGTGGTGCACGTAGTGAATCTCACAGTTCCAACTTGCCAACCGTGGGACCGTCAAGTGTTCAGCACTCAAACCGTAACAGAACCACAGTATCTGCTGGTAACATCAATTTTGCGGAATCATTTCACCACTTTTTTAGCCCATCCTTTGCAAGGCCACAGGAGACAAGAAGTCTGACACATAGTCAACGCCTAGAGACGATGGTACAGGAGTATCTCCAAGTAAACATTGAAGCCATGACTGTGTCACTGGACCCTTGCTCTTTTTGGGCTTCCAATCTGGATAAATGGCCAGAGCTAGCCACTTACGCCTTGGAGATCTTGTCATGCCCCGCAGCCAGCGTTCTGTCTGAACGTGTGTTCAGCGCTGCTGGTGGTGTGCTGACAGATAAGCGCACGCGGCTCTCCACTGATAATGTAGACAGACTCACGTTCATAAAGATGAACAAATCATGGATCCGAAACGACTTTTCTACCCCTGTGTCATCCTGGGGAGAGTAAAAGCTTGATGATTGGTTAAAATCACCCTACCAACCGTTTTAAGCTTTCAAATTACTAATCATGTTTATCTGTATCTTGGCTGGAAAATAATTTGGGCTTTGTAGCAGTGTGCAGCACTGATTCTATTAGGCCATCTATAATAAGCTCCACCAGATTTAAAATTACTAATCATGTTTATCTGTATCTTGACTGGAAAATAATTTGGGCTTTGTAGCAGTGTGCAGCACTGATCCTATTAGGCCATCTATACTAAAGCTTCACCAGATTTAAAATTAATAATAATTTTTAGCTGCATCTAGCCCGGAAAATAATTTTGGGGCTCCGAGATGCGCAAGACACATAAGTGCCTTCTTGCTGCACTACCTGCAGCATGACCCTCATATTGTCAGAATTCGAAGTAATCATGACTACTGGGTTGCCACACTCTTAGATCCCCCAAACTTTTCGATCAACCTTTTCATTTTAATAAAGACCAAAAAAATGGTCATTTTTGAAATTATAAGCATTAGCAGGTTGTTAGAAACTGAAATCAAACAGTTTTCAACTCAAAACTTTATTCTAGGTGATGTTACATTTTCACATAGGACCCCTTGTTCGAAAGGAGCTTCTGAACTCTCTCGTCCATTGAATTTGTCAGGTTTTGGATGGTTTCTGCTTCAATTGTTTTGCATGAGGACAGAATACCCTCCCAGAGCTGTTGCTTAGATGTGAACTGCCTCCCGCCATCATAGACACTCCTTTTAATGATGCTCCAAAGGTTCTGAATGGGGTAGAGGTCAGGGGAGCATGGGGGTCACACCATAAGTTTGTCCCCTTTTATGCCCATATCAGCCAGAGATGCAGATGTTTTATGTGCAGCATGAGATGGTGCATTATCATGCAAAAAAATGATCTTGCTGTGAAATACACGGTTCTTCTTCTTGAACCATGGCAGGAAGTGCTGTTTGAGAAAATCCACATACATTATGGAGTTCATCTTTAGCGCCTTCAGGGATCCTAAAGGGGCCGACAATCTCTCTCCCCATGATTCCAGCCCAAAACATTACTCCACCTCCTCCTTGTTGGCGCTGTAACCGTGTTTGCGTGGGGTGTCCATCAACCAGCCATCCTCCACTCCATCCATCTGGACCATCGAGCGCTGCACGGCACTCATCCGTGAACAAAACAGTTTTGAAATCAGTCTTCATGTAATGTTTGGCCCACTGGAGCCGTTTCTGCTTGTGTGAAGTGGATAGAGGAGGTCGACAGGATGGCGTATGCACAGCTGCAAACCTCTGAAGGACCCTGCATCTTGTTGTTCGGGGGACGTTGGAGGCACCAGCAGCTTCAAAAACTTGTCTGCTGCTATGACAAGGCTTTTTTGCCGCTGCTCTTTCAACCTGACATAATTGCCTGTAGGAAAGAGTCCTCAATTTGCCCTTATCAGCACGCACACGTGTGTACTGTGAATCAGCTACGTACTTCTTGATTGCCAAGACACTTCATCCTGATCATCGCACAATGTTGATTGTAGTCATGCCTTGACCTAAACACTCCACAATTTGTTGCTTCTCAGCAGCCGACACATCCTTTTTCTTTCCCATTTTGGCAGAAAATGTAGGCTGCTTAATAATGTGAGACAGCCTTCTTAAGTAGTCTTGCCTTTCATTGGACACACCTGCCAAACTAATTAGCACAGGTGTCTGCAATTGCTTACAGTGATATAAAGAGCCCTGACACACATCACCATCAATGAGTTTAACTGACAAACAAACAAATTCTTCCCTTATCACTCCTAAACACTTTTTGCATAATAATTTGGAACACAGTGTACATGTGACGCGCCCCTGGGCCTGTGTCGCGCTGCGGAGCTTACCCGGAGCCGGATCTCTTGAGGGTTGTAGTCTCGTGGCGGTGATCCGGTCCGTGCCCAGGGAGTCAGACTAAGTGGCGCTGTATCAGCGGTAGATGATGGACGACTACGCCACCCGTTGAATGCAGCTATGGAGCTGCTGCTGCAGGGCAGACCGCTGAGGCCGGTGGAAGGATGGTGCAGCGTGGATGGTATAACCCCCAACGGGAGGGGTATGGCCTCAGGGCAGCCGACGTGGATGATGGGGGTACCAGGAACCACTCAGAGACGATGCGGTGTAGTTCAGGGTCTTTACTGGTGACAAAGATAGACCCTCCCGGAGTACTGGCTAGCGGTTGGGGCCTGGTCAGTCCTTGAGCAGATGGGATCTCCCCTGGCCAGGCGGAGTTGTAGGCCTCCCAAACTAACGATACTCTTCTGGCTACCTTGCTAGAAGCGAGTATAAGTAGCCCACGTCCCTGAGTGTACCGTGTGGTGCTCACCCGTATGGCCGGTGACTCGGGGCCTTCTAGTAGCTTCCGCTCCACGACGGCGGTGCTGGTCCCATGCGTGTGACCGTGCCTTCGGGTTTCTTGGCCAGAGGACCTGAAATCCCCTGCCTGACGGATTCTGCTGCTGGGTAGGAGTTAGTCCCCACAGCCTCGGACTCCGGGTCCGGTAAGAAATCTTCTCAGTCAGGGCGAGCTCTGCAGCTGCCAGCCCCTGACTCTTTGTAACACTGCTCCCACAGAGCTCCTGTTGTTTCTTCCTATGCTGCTTCTCTTCTCTACTTCTGGCATGGCCCAGGAGCTGGGCCCAGCCGGAGCCACAGCTCCCTGTCAGCCCTCCTGGCTGAACTCTCCCTCTCAACTCTCTAACCCTGCCTCAGCCCCAGGTTTATACAGGGGAAGTTCTTCCCCTCCCAGGACTGGGCAGGAGGTGTGGCATGCATAGGATTCCTGACCAAGAGACCTCCCACCTGCTCTCAGACATAACATTGCCGTTACTGTGGAAACCAGACCCCTGGGGTGCCACACATGTGCTTTTCCACAAAACACCAGTGGTTCACGTAGTGAATCTTACAGTTCTAACTTGCCAACCGTGGTCTGTATGGAGTTGTTCAATAAAGGGCCCAAAATTAAGATAACATAGATGGGAGAGGTCTCTATGAATAGGAATTCCTAAGTATTTGATACCCTGTGAGGGCCAGGCAAAGGGAAAGTTGGACTGGATGGAATCCTATATGGATTTGGGGAGGGAGACATCGAGGGCCTCAGACTTCGCTGCATTGATTTTAAAATTTGACCATGTAACAAAGTGATCTATTTCAGCCATAACAGCATGGATGGATATATGTGATTGAGTGATATATACTAGGACATCATCAGCAAATAGAGAGCACTTGTACTCGGTGCCTCCCACCTCAATCCACCTAATATTGGGGTTATGGCGAATTGATGAGAGCAGGTGCTCCGTCACTAGGATGTATAAGAGAGGGGACAGAGAACATCCCTGCCTTGTCCCATTGGTGATTGTGAAAGGTGATGAAAATGTTCTGACGCACCCCCTGGGCCTTGGGACACCCGGAGCCGGACCCTTTTTGGTGGATGCTGGTGGTTGTAGTCTCCGTGGCGGCGACCCGGTTCCGTGGCTCAGGGCGGTCAAACCAGTGGCGGAACTATTTATGTGGTTTTGATGTTTAAATGTCCGACTACGCCACCCGTGGATTGCGGTCAGAGTGAACCGCCGCTCCAGGGCAGACCGCTGAGGCTGGTGTTGTGGGTGCAGCAGAGCGTAGCATAACTCCCCACGGGAGGAGTATAGCCTCAGGGCAGTGTATGCGGAGGATGGGGGTGATGGTGCAGGGCAGCAGCAGTAACGACACGGAGTCAGTGATGCAGTCCAGGGCCTTTACTCACAGTTCTTATTATCCAGACCACGTCTGCAGGTAACGGCTGCCCACGTCGTACTGTGCTCACCAGGTGAGGGGCTCAGACAACTCCCAGATAACTTTGGAGCGCTTCACAGGACCCCCTTTGTGTGTCCTTTGTCTGGCCTTTCTTACCAACCCTTCTGTCCGGCTGCCTCGGGCCTCCTCTTGGTAAACTTGGCGCCAGTTTCCCTGACCCTATGTGGTGCCTTCCTAGTGGGTGTAGCGAGGGGCTGCGCCACATAAAATGTCACAGCCTCCTGTTTCTAGCTGAGGGTCGTTTCCTGCCTCCACTAGTTTCGGGGACCGGTCTCCCCCTTTGGCCTGACCCCTCCACGCAGGTGGATTCGGGCGTGCGTTGGCGACTCGCCCGTCCGCACCCCTGGGATCCCTTCGTTCCTCGTTCCTGGAGCCTTCTCCGCTCCTCTTCCTTCCTTTTCCCTCTTCCAGGCCTGGGCCTCTGTTACTAGGCCCGCCTCCGGAGCAGAGCTCATGCAGAGCCCCTGCTCCCTGCCACTTCTGCTCAGACTTCTCTGCACTGAACTAAGATGGTGCCCACCTTTTATACTCCCTTCTCAATGCACCCAGGAACTGCTTCCTCCCTGCTCCTGCACTACAGGGTTCCCCTTCCTCAGTGTTCCCTCCCCCCACTCCAGCCAGGGACAGGGACTGTCGTGCCCATCTCAGGGGCATATTGGTCGCCCTGCCCCACGGCAATGTGGTGTAATGCATGCAGGTGTCGGGTCCTGATCCACACTACATCCTTACCTGAGAGTGAGATATCACACCTCTGGGTGAGGTGCAATACCTCTGTAGCAACCAAGCCCTCAGGGTGCTACAGTTCCATTTATCTTCAGCCTAGGTGACGTATTGCGATACAGGGCCGTGATTTTGGCTATAAAAGGGTCCCCTAGACCCCTACCCCAAGCTTTTTAAGAGAATCATATATGGCGTGCCAGGAGACTCTATGGAATGCTTTCTCAGCATCCAACGAGAGTATCTAATTACAAATTTTTAACTGCATCTAGCCCAGGAAATACTTTGTGCCTAGTAGCAGTGTCTGCTAGTCAGCGGATTATCCCGGCTGTTAAGCAAGCTACACCACCTGTAGTTTGGACACTTAATTTTTTCAAAGGAAATGCTTCGGGACCACGGGATACTCAGTGAAGAGCATCAGGAGGCACCCCAAGGCATAGGGGCTGGGACTGGCAGTAGGATGCCTTGCGGTGGACAGCCGAGCTCGATCCTTATAAAAGCTTTTTAACTGCAGCAGCTTTAGTGGACGCTACTGGAGCTGGAATTACGCGGCTGCTGGCATGAGACTTGCCCTCCAATAGATCCTTGTAAATGGATTTAAAGTGTATTCATTCAAATTAGAGAGACAATTTAAATTAAAAAGCTTAGAGCTGCCTCCACCACAGGGGGGCTCGCTCGACCCACCAGCGGACAGGCACCAGTATTGGGAGAGGGGGGCTGGCCGTCAGGGTTCACCGCGGCTCTGGCACAAACCCGGCGACGCGGAGGTGGCACGGGCAGGAGCGGACTGAACGTGTCGGCTTCTCACTTTTTGGATTTTAGAAGGGCATGACATGCCTATATCTGTGTCTCCCCCTCCTTTTACTCCTCCACCTCTTTTCTTTTCGCATGACTATATGTACTTGTCACTTTTCCATGTGTTAGTTGTGTCTTCTGAGCAGTTTGTCAGCTTTTGGACACCTTTGAAGGTGTTTTCTATGTGTTTCTATGTGTTTTTGTTTGCCTGCCATTGGTTTTAACGGTGTTCGAAGGTGTTCGACGAACAGTTCGACGAACAGTTCGGCGAACACACGGGTGTACGACGAACCGAACCGAACTCGAACACTACGGGGGTGGCTCAACACTAGTGAAAATATCAGAATTTTAGCAAAAATTTTGAAAATTTAGCACTTTTCAAACTTTAAATGTTTATATCCTTAAACCAGTTAGTCATGCTGTACAAAATAATTAATATATAACATTTCCCATATGTATACTTTACATTGCATCATTTTTCAAACGTCATTTTATTTTGTTAGGATGTTATAAGGATTAAAAGTTTAGCACCAATATTTTATTTTTTCAAGAAATTTACAAAACTTGTTTCTTTAGCGATCTATTTAGATTTAAATGGACTTTGTGGGGCCTATATATTGGATACTCCCCAAAAAGTGATACTATTTTGAAAACTGGCTGACTCTTATAAAAATGAACAAGGGCTGGATTGGGCCAGACTTCTCAACACCACCGAATGATAGAAATTTTTTAACCTTAAAGTTGCTACACAGGAATTAATGCAAAGTGGAATGAAAAAAATATTAATTTTACCTCTAAAATGTTGCTTTAGCCCCAATTTTTTCACTTTTAAAAGGGATAGCATGACAAAATGGGCCCCAAAATGTATTACCCACATCTGACCAGAAACCTTTGTTTGGACAAAAGGCAGGACTTGGAAGGGAAGGAGGACCATTTGAATTTTGGAACACAAATATGGTTGAAATAGATTGCAGGCACTATGTCACATTTGCAGGGCCCCTAAGGTACCTAAACATCAGAAACCTCACACAAGTGACCCGATTTTGGAAACTACACGCCTCAGAGATTTTATCTAGAGGTATAGTAAGAATTTTGAACCCGTAGGTACTACACATAATTTGATAACATTAGGTTGTTATATTGAAAATGTACCTTTTTCACAAAAAATGTTGCTTTAGCCTCAAATTTCTCACTTTAGCAAGAGGTAACACCAGAAAATGGACCCCACAGTTTGTTACCCACTTTTTATGACATTGGCGATACCTCACATGTAGTCAAAAAGTTCTGTTTGGACAAACAGCAGAGCTTGGAACAGAAAGGGCACTATTTGAATTTCGGAACACAAAGTTGGCTTTATTTGGAATAGATTGTCATATTTGAAGGAATCATGAAATCAGAGAATTATCAAGAGATTTTAGAGTGAAATGTCCTACCCAGTGTAAGAGAACTTGGTTTGAGTCAAAGATCATGGGTCCTCCAGCAAGACAATGACCCAAAACACACATCCAAAAGTACACAGGAATGGTTGAAAAAGAAAAAATGAACTGTTTTAAAATGGCCAGCAATGAGTCTTGATCTCAATCCCATTGAAAATCTTTGGGGTGAGCTGAAATCTGCCAGTGGGAAAAAGAACCCTGCAAATATTCAAGAGCTTGAACAAACTGCAAAGGAAGAGTGGGAGAAATTCCATCTGAGAAGTGCAAGAAGCTTATAGATGGCTGCAAGAAACGTTTGGAGGCTGTCATCAATGCCAAAGGGTGTGCAACCAAGTATTAATTAGGGGGGCCTTTATTGCTGCACATGCTGTTTATTCATGTGTGTGAGATATCATCAGACACATTGTGTTTCATTTATGAAGGAGGGACTCTGAGAGTCACAAAGCCTATTTTTATAGGGCCATCAGGCGGCCTTTACAATTCTTAAAGGGCCAGCAGTCGGCCCTCACTATTCTTAGAGAGCCATCAGCCGGCAATGTTTTATTATTCCCATTGCTAAGGAGTGGGTCTTCTATACTGTTATTGCGTATGCAGTGAGTGCCAGGGCTGCCCAAAATTTGGACGCACCCCAATACCACTTTGTAAATTTGGATGCACCCCAATACCCCTTTGAAGAGACTTAGAGGAGGGCCTCCTGAAAACAATATTCCCATTAATAGGAAGTGGGTCTCCCATTGTGTTTGCCTATGCAGTGAATGCAAGGGTTCCCAAAAATTTGGAGGCACTCCAATGCCCCTTGGAAGAGACGTGGAGGAGGGCCTCATGAAAAAATGTTCACATTAGAAAGGAGCGGGCCTCCTATACTTGTAATGCCCATGCACTAAGTGTATGGGCTGACAAACATTTACCCCTGGGGGGCATACATGAACATACTGTATAAAAAATTTTTTTTACGGGCATCATAAAAACCCATTAATAAAATTATGTGAGTGTTGCATCACGGACCACGGTCACCCTGGTGATATGGTGGTGGAGGATGAGGAGAAGAAGGAGGACAAGAGCAAATAGCCAAAATCAGGAAGTGTATACCCATGTCTGGGTGTGAAAAGGTGCATGGGAATATACCTCCCAAGAAAAGACCCTGGATTTGAGTTTATGTTATGCTTCTATCATTCGGTGGTGTTGAGAAGTCTGGCCCAATCCAGCCCTTGTTCATTTTTATAAGAGTCAGTCTGTCAGCATTTTCAGTTGACAGGCGGATGCGCTTATCAGTTTTAATTCCACCAGTGGCACTAAAAACTCGCTGTGATAAAACGCAGGAGGTAGGGCAGGCCAGGACCTCCAAGACATAGAGAGGCAGTTCATTCCATGTATCCAGCTTGGATACCCAATAATTATAAGGCACGGAGGACGTTGGGTCAGTCGGCAATGTACTCCTTCAGTATCTTCCCAAACTTTGCACTCCTTGTGAGAGTACCCCGCGCCTCAGAGCCTGTGTGATGGGAGGGGCTGAGAAAACTCTCCCAGAACTTTGATAGTGTTCCCCTGCCTCTGCTGGATTGAAGTTGTGTCTCTCTCGCCTGTACTCCTTGGTTGTCCAATGAAGTGTGCCCTCTGCCGCCAGCATTTTCAGATGGGAATTTTTTTAATAGTTTCGCAACAAGGGCCTTCTGGTGCAGCCCCATTTTTGTAGACCTGTCCGCCCCAGGAATAAGAGATATAAAGTTCTCCTTGTAGCATGGGTCTAGAAGTGTCACCAACCAGTAATGACTGTCACCCGAAATTTTGAAAAAGCGAGGGTCATGGGAAAGGCAGCGTAATAAACTTAGCCATGCGTGCCAGACTACTAACAGGCAAGACTTCCATGTCCTCACCAAGAGGATGACTGACCATGCTATCCTCCTCCTCCTCTCTGTCCTCTGGCCATCCACGCTGAACAGACTTTATGACAGCTGTGCAGGTAGTGCCGTCTATAGCGCATGAAACTAGCTCCTGTCCTTCCTCCTCCTCCTCCTCCTCTTCCTCATTGTCACCCAATCCACGTTGGGATGAGATGAGGCTGGGCTGTGTGTAATCAGCCTGTATGGTTCCTTGCTCCATCTCATCATGATCCGCCTGCAATGCATCCTCTTTGATTGTGAGCAGATAGCGCTTCAGAAGATAGAGAAGCGGGATGGTGACGCTAATTATGGCGTCATCACCGCTCACCATCTTGGTGGAGTCCTCAAAGTTTTGGAGGATGGTACATATGTCTGACATCCATGTCCTCTCCTGAGGTCTTACGTGTGGAGTCTGAACTGAAAACAAACGGCCTTGTTGATGCTGGTACTCAACAACTGCCCTCTTCTGCTCACAAATGCTTCCCAACATCTGCAGTGTAGCGTTCCAACATGTGGGGACATCACACACCAGTCTGTGAGCAGGAAGCTGCAAATGCTGCTGAAACACGGCAAGGGTGGTGGAAGCTGTACGTGACTTTCTAAAATGGGCACACAGGCGGCATACTTTAACAAGCAGATCCGGCAGCTCCGGGTAGGATTTGAGAGACTGTTGAATCACGAGGTTAAGCACATGCGCCAGGCATGGTACGTGTGTGAGCTCGCCTCGCCTTAGAGCCGCCACCACGTTCCGGCCATTGTCACACACGACCATGCCTGGCTGTAGGTTCAGCGGTGTGAGCAACAGATCTGCCTGCTCTTTCAGAGCTGTCCACAACTGTTCAGCATTGTGCGGTTTGTCACCTAAGCATATTAGCTTCAGCACAGCCTGTTGCCGCTTGGCCGAGACATTGCTGCAGTGCTTAAAGCTTGTGACTGATGTGGTCATTTCGGAGATGGAGGCTGAAGAGGAGGAGGAGACTGAGGAGGAGGAGGTGCAGGAGCTGTAGACCATGGGGGCAACCCTGATTGACCTAGGGCCCTCAATCCTTGTCGTTGGGAGGACGTGTTCCGTCCCAAGGTCCGACTGGGTCCCGGCTTCCACTATGTTAACCCAGTGTGCCGTCAGCGAGATGTACCGTCCCTTCTCACAAGCACTTGTCCACGTGTCCGTGGTTAGGTGGACTTTCCCGGTAACTGCGTTGTTGAGGGCACGTCTAATGTTTTGGGACACGTGCTTGTGTAATGCGGGGACGGCACACCGGGAGAAATAGTGGCGGCTGGGAACCGAGTACCGAGGGATGGCCACTGCCATCAGGTTGCAGAATGCTTCCGTCTCCACGAGCCTAAAAGGCAACATTTAGAGCGCAAGCAGTCGTGAAATGTGAGAATTTAGTAGTGTGGCCTGTGGGGCTTTTGCTGCATATTTGCGCTTGCGTTCCAAGGACTGGGGTATGGACAACTGAACGCTGCGCTGGGACAAGGATATGGACATGATTCCTGATGCTGCTCCTTGAGAGTGTGCAACAACAGGTGCAGGGCAGGAGGCATCTTTGCATGCACCATGGACAGGGGATTGGCTTGCATGCACAACAGCGGAAGAAGCAATGGTGCCACGTGCAGACACTGTTCCTGGACCCTGGGTTTTGGCCCACAAAGTCGGGTGCTTTGCTGCCATGTGCCTGATCATGCTGATGGTGGTCAGGCTGGTCGTTTTGCCACCCCTGCTGATGCTGGCCTGGCAGGTAGTGCAAATGGCTTTTTTGGGGTTGTCGGCAGAGTCTTTAAAAAACAACCAGACTCGGGAAGACCTAACAGTTGTACTGGCAACTTCCTTCGTGTTGTTCTTACGGGGAACGGTTGCTTGCCTTCTGTCTGCGGCCACCACACTGCTTCTTTTTGCCTGTTGGGGTGCTCTGCCTCCCTCCCCCTGTGTGCTGCTGTCCTCGCTCTGCATGTCCTCCTGCCAGGTTGGGTAAGTTACTACATCATCCACCACCTCGTCTTCCACTTCCGCACCCTGGTCCTCCTCCTGACTTTCTGGCAATTGTGTCTCATCATCGTCCACCTCTTGTGACACTTTCCCACCGTCGCCTTCGTGTGACCGTGGCTGTTCAAATATTTGGGCATCGCTACATGCGATCTCCTCTTTCCCCGCTTCAAGTGGACCGGGCGATAGGCCTGAATCTATAAATGGAAAAGTGAACAGCTCTTTAGAGTGTCCAAGTGTGGGATCAGTTGTCTCCAGGCACTCGGCATGGTGGGAGGAAGGAGGATCAGGGTGAGAAATATGCGGTCCAGACTCACAGCTACTGAGAATTGACCATGTGGAAGACAGGGTGGTGGTGGTGGTGTTGGCTAAGTGACTGGAAGCATTATCCGCTATCCAACCGACAACCTTTTGATACTGCTCTCGGTTCAATAGTGGTGTGCTGCGGTCCCCTAGGAATTGGGACAGGAAGGTCGGGCGAGAAGATGTGGGTGTTTGTTGTGGCACAATTTCAGCTTCACAAACAGCAGAATTGTGGACTTAAAATGTGACTTTTACTAAATATATTTAAAATTTATAAGGGCAGACAAACATATTACAAATTTAAGAACTAGAACGAAAACCCTTGTCCCTGTAAGAGAACATTTTACTGACAGTGGTCAGAATAGTAAAAAGGGTTAAGACATATACATAAATCTATAGAGTGATCAGACTCATATAGATATATCATTTGAGTGTCCAGAGGAATAAAAAAGGAAGATCTCACCCATATATGGTTTGGTCTTCTGTATCCTCCGTATCCTCTCACAGTTCCCTGTAAGTGGCGGAGCTCTCGTCATTTACTGTCCCTGCCAGTCCCTATATCTTAGAGATGGACCTAAGACCCCAAGAGCTCCTGCTCTTACAAGGGCAGTCCACAGCTAGCCCTATTGTGCTAGCACAGCCCTGAACTGACCCTTTAGTGCCTCACAAATTTCAGCTTGCCACGGCCTTGCCCTCGGCTTCTGCATGCACCATCACCATCACGTCCAGTTCCCCGTCCCTTGCCCATTTTAAATGGAGGACAGTATCTTCCCAGCTCACTACAAATGACTGAGTTTGGAGCGAACTTATATGTGATCCGTGTGATAGAGAAAACAAAGTTTTAAATACCTGGCCTGTAGGTAGCTAGTTTGAACAGCAAACTGGTGTGAATTGCTTCACTGACACACTGAAAGAAATTCTTAATGGAGGCCTGAAATGGCAGTATTTTCTGACAACGTATATGTGATCCGTGTGACGGAGAAAACAGAGTTTTAAATACCTGGTCTGTAGGTAGCTAGTTTCAACAGCAAACCGGTGTCAAAAACTTTGCTGACACAGTGAAAATAAAATTGGAATGGAGGCCAAAAATGGCAGTATTTTCTGAAAACGTATATGTGATCAGTGTGACGGAGAAAACACAGTTTTAAATAGCTGGATTTGTAGCACTGTAATATAGAAAGGACCTGGCTGTATTCTGCAGTGCCAATAAGCAAATGTCGCAGAAAAATGGTGTTCTCTCCTGAATCCTGGGCCTTTGTCTAGAAATATCTAACAGCAGCAGAAGGCAGAATTGGAATGGAGCCTCTTGTGCTATGTGCACTGCAGTCACATGACTAAATGACATCATGGCAGGTCCTTTTAGACCATCGCGAGCCGTAGAAGAGACCGGACGCAGCGGAGAAAAGACCGGGGGCCATCAGAAGGTAAGTATAATGTATTTTTTAATTTTAATTCTTTTTTTTTACAGGTACCATGGTACCCGGGTCTGGATGAGAGTCTCCTCTTCTCCAGACCCGGGTACCATCCGCACATTGAATCGCTTAATATCCGCATGTGCACATGTAGTAATGCGGATATTATGCGATTCAATGCAAGACAATGGTGGCGAAAATGCTGCAATTCCGCAAAATAATTGGTAGTGCGGCGGATTTTTCCACAATGATAATCCGCAGCAGGAATTTCCACAGCATGTGCACAGCACATGCAGATTATCATTGTGGACATGGCAGACCTTCTACCAAGCGTTTTTTAAGCGTTTCTGTAGCGGAACTGCCGCTGCGGAAAAGCTTTAAAAACGCATAGTGGGCACACACCCTTAATGTCTTTAGTTTGCTCTTCACTAGTGAATAAAGGGCCCAATTGTTTCTTGCATTTGCACCTGTTTATTGTCTAGTTTGTTTGTTTTTTTTCATCTGTTTTTCATTTGCGTCTAATTTTATTTTAACCCCTTAGTGACCAAGTCACTTTTGACCTTTATGTCCAGACCAAATTTTTGAAAGCTGACCAGTCTGACTTTATGTGGTAATAACTCTTGAACACTTCAACGGGTCCTAGTGATTCTGAGAATGTTTTTTCGTCACACATTGTACTTTGTTAGTGAAAAATTTAGGATGAAATTTTTTACATTTATTTGTGAAAATATCAGAATTTTAGCAAAAATTTTGAAAATTTAGCACTTTTCAAACTTTAAATGTTTATATCCTTAAACCAGTTAGTCATGCTGTACAAAATAATTAATATATAACATTTCCCATATGTATACTTTACATGTGCATCATTTTTCAAATGTCATTTTATTTTGTTAGGATGTTATAAGGATTAAAAGTTTAGCACCAATATTTTATTTTTTCAAGAAATTTACAAAACCTGTTTCTTTAGCGATCTATTTACATTTAAATGGACTTTGAGGGGCCTATATATTGGATACTCCCCAAAAAGTGATACTATTTTGTAAACTGCACCCTTCAAATACTTCAAAACTGCGGTCAGGAAATTTTTTAACCTTAAAGTTGCTACACAAAGTGGAATGAAAAAAATAATAATTTTACCTCTAAAATGTTGCTTTAGCCCCAATTTTTTCACTTTTAAAAGGGATAGCATGACAAAATGGACCCCAAAATGTATTACCCACATCTGGCCAGAAACCTTTGTTTGCACAAAAGGTAGGACTTGGAAGGGAAGGAGGACCATTTGAATTTTGGAACACAAATATGGTTGAAATAGATTGCAGGCACTATGTCACATTTGCAGGGCCCCTAAGGTACCTAAACATCAGAAACCTCACACAAGTGACCCGATTTTGGAAACTACACGCCTCAGAGATTTTATCTAGAGGTATAGTAAGCATTTTAAACCCGTAGGTACTACACATAATTTGATAACATTAGGTTGTTATATTGAAAATGTACCTTTTTCACAAAAAATGTTGCTTTAGCCCCAAATTTCTCACTTTAGCAAGAGGTAACACCAGAAAATGGACCCCACAGTTTGTTACCCACTTTTTATGACATTGGCGATACCTCACATGTAGTCAAAAAGCTCTGTTTGGACAAACAGCAGAGCTTGGAACAGAAAGGGCACCATTTGAATTTCGGAACACAAAGTTGGCTTTATTTGGAATAGATTGTCATATTTGAAGGAATCATGAAATCAGAGAATTATCAAGAGATTTTAGAGTGAAATGTCCTACCCAGTGTAAGAGAACTTGGTTTGAGTCAAAGATCATGGGTCCTCCAGCAAGACAATGACCCAAAGCACACATCCAAAAGTACACAGGAATGGTTGAAAAAGAAAAAATGGACTGTTTTAAAATGGCCAGCAATGAGTCCTGACCTTAATCCCATTGAAAATCTTTGGGGTGAGCTGAAATCTGCCAGTGGGAAAAATAACCCTGCAAATATTCAAGAGCTTGAACAAACTGCAAAGGAAGAGTGGGAGAAATTCCATCTGAGAAGTGCAAGAAGCTTATAGATGGCTGCAAGAAACGTTTGGAGGCTGTCAGCAATGCCAAAGGGTGTGCAACCAAGTATTAATTAGGGGTGCCTTTATTGCTGTACATGCTGTTTATTCTGTTTCTTCTTTGAAATTGCAACATGGAAGTTGAAAATTAATGTTTTATTGCTGTATTTGGACCACTAATTAAAACATCCTGAGAATATCTTTGGTACATTTCCATTCATTTCAGCAGATATTGTACAGTCTGTGAAATAAATGAAAGGGTGGCAATAATGGTGAGCAGCACTGTATGATTTTTGGGGGAATTCTTCACAACTAAATATCTAGTTTGATAAAAAGCCCATTGTAACAATTTGTCCCAAATTTATTAAAAAGTGTAGACCTCTTAATAACTTTGGCGCATTTGTGCATCTCAAACCCAAATCATTTGGTGAAAACTACCGCTATAATTTATGACTTTTAGAAAAAAAAAACTGTAAAAGATTTAGGGAATTTTCCCCCTTTATCTTTGTAAATTTATATTTGTTGTCCTTATTTGCTAAAGGCCCCGTCACACTAAGCGACGCTACAGCGATCCCGACAACTATACGACCTGTCAGGGATCGTTGCTGCGTCGCTGTGTGGTCGCTGGTGAGATGTCAAACAGTCAGATCTTCCCAACGACGCAGCAACGATGCGGCGACCCGTAACGATCTGTATAACGATGCACGCCTATGTGATTCTGTGTCTGGGTCGTTAACAAGGTCGTTGGTAAAGTGTCAAACACACCGATGCATGCTACCCAGCGGGGCCTCAACGATCAAAGAAATGTCCAGACCATTCCGACACGACCAGCAATCTCACAGTAGGGGCCTGGTCGCTGCTAAGTGTCAAACGTAGCGAGATCGCTGCTGAGGTCGCTGTTGCGTCACAAAACTTGTGACTCAGCAGTGATCTCGCTAGCGATCTCACTTAGTGATTCGGGGGCTTTACTCAGCTCACCTTGTTCTGTAGATGGCCCGAACAATGGTTTAGACAATCATTCAGCCACCAGTGATCTGTCACGATTCTCCATGCACACTCCATACTCCTCTGGCAGTAGCTTATCTCACAGATATCTCAGACCAAAAGGATCGTCAGTTAGAAATCGCGCGAAGCAGCCGACATTAGTGAAATATGCATGGCGGACTTTCCTGCAATCACTTTCTGGTCAGGCTCTGTAACCTGTATATTAAAGCTGGGTTCGTCGCTTGAACTATTAAGATCCTAACAATGCCCATGGTTTTGTATAGTGCATCATTAAAGAAAGAGACATATTGCCGCAGAAAATCTTTTAAGCCTCGTCTTCCCGCGCATGATATTTATATTGTTAGTTGATACGTGCCAATATTGCTAGTCCATTGCTTCTTGGTAAAGAAATACAATTTCATAATTACTTTTTATGTGAAAACAGACAGTAAATCTTTTTCACGCAACGCTTTCCTGCATAATTAACCTTCCAACCCAAACTGCCCTGTCTAGTATTTAATACTACAGATTATTATATGAAGCTACCCGAGTTGGCAGAGCAAGCGGAGTCCAGGGACTGACTCATATGTGATTTAGTTATAAAGCTCATTAATACCACAGGAAACCAAATGCAGTCAAAACACATACATTCTTATTACTATTAACCTTCATACACTGCTGAGGGAAAAGGAATATATTTTAACAATATTACCAACGATCTGTATACCAGCGGAGCTAATTTACTTGACAAAGGGCATAATTACACCAGTGTTAACGGAAACTACCCTTTAAAGGATTTTCCAGATTTCATGCTTTGAAAATTCTATTGAAAGATTTCTGCCAAGCAAAAAGAAGAGCAGTGGTCCTAGCTTTTATCCACACGGCTGTGCTTGGTACTACAGTTAAACCTCATTCCAGAATTGCGCTGACCTGCAGAACTGGACAAAGCAGCATAAAAGTTCTGCGGAATGTTAGGAGTCTTGATCACAAATGTATGCCTTGTTAAGGATATCCTGGTAAACACCCTTAGGGCAATGTTCTATAAGATTTACCCAGTTAAAAAAAGATGAATGTAAAAAAATGGTGCCTTATATCAGATACCAAGACAGAAATCTATCATAGATTATAAATAATTCAGTACAACCAAAGACAGAGCACCAATGTCATGTCAACGGCTAATTTCCTATTTGAATAGATTCGATTTTTGTATGCCTTCCTGGAAAAAGTCTCCATCCTAATATCATACTAAGTATGATCTAGACTCAGTTTTAGGTTATGCACTCTAATGACCCATAGGCAGAGCTGCCACCAGGAATTTCAGGGCCTCATACTGGAAAAATTATCGGGCCCCCTTGAGACTCCACCCCAGCTCCGCCTCCACCCCTCGAACCTTCCACAGTCAAACCGCACACTCTTGGAAAAACTCCACTTCTACACCATGTCCTCAAAAATCACACATTAACAGTTCCCATCGAACACCATATCACATATATAACCAGCAGCTTATGTTTTGGCCAAAAGATTTTTTAAGCCGCCACCACGACAAGGTAGACTATTTTTGCAGGTCCTTACTCTTCTCTAACTTATTAAACATTTCTTATAATACCCAATACTTTCGTTAGGTCTGGGGCCCGGGGAGCAGAAGCAAAAGAGGTGAGACCCACTGCCAGCATGTCTCACACCAGTAAGGGTAGTAATGCCCTGAAGGCAGCCCTGCCCATAGGTGCAAAAAGTTCTAGTTTTGCTTCATTGCTCCAAAGAAAACCGCAAAATTTCTTTGGCTTATTTATATGGATTTAAAGGGCACCTGTCAGCAGGATTGTGCTCAGTAAACTACATACACTGTCAGGTGGGCGACATTACACTGATTAAAATGATACCTTGATTGATTAAATCCGTCCTGTGGTTCTTGTGCAATCTTTATTTTCATTTTGGAGATAATGATATGCTCGTGCTTCGGGGAGGAACTGTGGGGAGGGCTCTATCTGGTGCTCTGCTTACATATTCACCTGCATGCTTTTATGACAGCTCACTGTACCTTCACTGACCTGCCCCCTATTTTACCTAGCCTGACACTACTATATGCATTATGTAAAATAGGAGACAGGTCAGTGAAGGCACAGTGAGCTGTCATAAGAGCTTACAGATGAATATAATAGCGCCGCTCAGAGGCAGAAAAGGCACCGCTAGGTATTTACAAAAACACTTCTGGGCCCCGGGGGGATACATTGGGGGTTCATATAAAGTAGTGGACAACTTCTTTAATATTAATCTGCTCCCAATTATTAGTTCAGCAATGAGTTCCTTATAGAGACTGTGATGAAAGCCGGCCGGGGGGTGCAGCTCTCTGGCGCCCCCTTACCTCTCAGGTCAGTCAAGGTACTGCACCTAGAGAAAGTAGTGCCAGGTAGCTGCAACCAGCGCAGGGAACACGGTAGTGTGTTATCCCTTCAACGTCACTAAACCGTAACGTCACTACACAGCACAACTCGCTAGCGCCCTCTTAGCCTCAGGTCAGTCAAGGAACTGCACCTAGGATAAGCGGTCGCCAGGGAGACTGTCCTGTAACCTACTGGGTATCGGGGCCCTCTGTAGTGAGGGCGGTATATATATCTTCCTTGGCCGCGCCAGGAATATATATATCTGAACCTCCGACCGTCACTACCAGCCTTCCCCAATCCCCAGTTGGTATGCTGCCACCAGTCCCTATTTTAGATATACGCCCAGTCCGTGAATGGGCCTATATCGGGTCAGGAACCAACCCTGGGTAGCGTTTTTGGCTTGAGCCGAGCTCACACGGACGTGCGTTCGTTATGCAGAATAAAAGGCGGGCCCACAATTACTTGAGGTAATTGATTATAATAATACACTAGATACACGATATACAACTAAATATACACAGGTATAAGGTCAGGCTAAACTATACAACAATGGAATACAACACACAGAATCACCACAGCATATCAGTTACCGGTTTCTTGATTTTCTTGTGACGCAGGGAGAGGATTCTGCGGTCGCAGGCACGGTTCTTTGTTACAGGCTGAGGCCTACCACCGCATGGTCAAACTGCTCCTCCCCTTGGTGGCCTCAGCTGGTGCTCAGATGTTCAGCACACCACTCTTGGGTCAACAACTGACTTGTCTCTTGTCTGTCCTGCTATCTTACCTGCCCCGTCCCGCCCACTGCTGGTGAGGTCAGCTGGCTCAGTCTCCACCCTCAGGTCTAACTTCGATCAGAAGCCCAAATTCTATGGAACCCAATAACTTCTTCTGGGATGGTCTCATGATACCCCCAGGGGTTCCCATGGATTCGGGCCGCCGTAACCGACCTTTTGACATCAATTATGATACCATACGGTCCTCAGGAATGGCTCCGCGCTATATCTTGGCTTCCAGAGCACGTACAAACGTCTACCGCGGAGGCTTGTGTGCGCAATGGCTCCGGGACGCCGTGATATTTTTTTATTGGCCCATCCCACGCAACATGCGTGTACTATTCATGTTTCTATATCTTATGCCTCCATGCTTGTGACAGACAAAGAAACTAGTCCTATGGGACAAATGGTCAGGTACAGATAGACGAAGCACCCCCCCCTGCTGGCTGTGTTTCCTCTCGAAGTCTTTGAAGCTCCTAGCATTCAAGTGTTAAGTAGGCTTCTTATCTTACAGGAGCCTGGATGGGGGGAAACTATCTAGTTGACGTTTTAACAGAAGGTCCCAAGGGTGGGGGCTGCTGAAGTGTGGCCATCCCTGGATATGATTTATCATTACCAAGATGGCGGCTACAGGTTCATCACACCTCCCCCTATACGAGGGCGCGAGGGGGTAGCACATTCCTGTGTTCCCCCGTGCGTCCTTCTGCACCCTCCCCTTGCCGGGATAACCCGTCAGCGTTACCGTGGTCACGGCCTCTTCTGTGGCGAATGGAGAAGGGGTACTGCTGGAGAGCGAGGCTCCAGCGTAGCAACCTGCCATTCGACCCAGAGACCGTGTGTAACCAGCTGAGGGGGTTGTGGTCCGTCTCCACGGTGAAATGGCTCCCGTACAAGTAGGGCTGCAGACGCTGCAGGGCCCATACAATTGCCAGGCATTCTTTTTCCACCGTGGAGTAAGCCACCTCCCGGGGCAGTAGCTTCCTGCTCAGGTACAAGACAGGATGTTCCTGGCCTGTCGTGTTGACCTGACTTAGCACAGCACCGAGGCCAAAGTCACTGGCGTCGGTCTGTACCACAAACGGCCGGTCGAAGTCGGCAGCTTGCAGTACAGGGGAGCTACTTAGGGCAGCCTTGAGTGCCCCGAAAGCTGTCTCGCAGGCGACTGTCCAGTCGACTGCGACGGGCAGCTTCTTCTTGGTGAGGTCCGTCAGGGGCTTGGCCAGGGTGCTATAGTGTGGGACGAACCTCCTATAGTACCCGGCGGTCCCCAAGAAGGACATCACCTGCTTTTTGGTCCTAGGAGTGGGCCAGGATGCGATGGCATCCACTTTCCCCGGTTCTGGCTTCAGAACCCCCCCGCCTACCCGGTGACCCAGGTAGAGGACCTCACTCATGCCCAGCTGGCACTTTTCCGGCTTGATGGTCAAGCCTGCCCGGTGGATCCGACCGAGCACCTGCCGCAGGTGCTCTAGGTGATCCTCCCAAGTGGGACTGAAGACTGCAATATCGTCCAAGTACGCAGCCGCGTACCCTTCAAGTCCCTCAAGCAGCGTATTGACCATCCGCTGAAAAGTGGCAGGGGCATTCTTCATGCCGAATGGCATCACTGTGGACTCGTACAGTCCAAAAGGGGTGATAAAGGCAGAGCGTTCCCTTGCCGCGGGGGTCAGAGGAATCTGCCAGTACCCCCGGCTCAGATCCATGATGGTCAGGTACTTAGCCCCGGCCATCCGATCGAGCAGGTCATCGATGCGTGGTATGGGGAACGCATCGGTGGCCGTTACAGCGTTGAGCCCCCGGTAGTCCACGCAGAACCGTGTAGTTCGGTCCTTCTTTGGTACGAGGACTACAGGCGAGGCCCACGCGCTGCTGGATGCCTGGATCACCCCCAGCTTCAGCATCTCGTCTATCTCTTGGCGCATGTTTCCCTGCACCTCGAAAGAGACCCGATATGCTGAACGCCGGATCGGCGGGTGATCGCCAGTGTCCACGTCGTGGACAGCCATCTCAGTCCTTCCGGGCAGGCTGCTGAACAGCCCCCGGAAGGGGTGCAGGGTGGTCCCCAGCTGGGACCGTTGGTCCTCCGTGAGCTGGTGGCCAACCCCCACATCCTCGATGGACCCACCCGCCTTGGCTTGGGTGAGCAGATCAAGGAGGGTTTCTACCTCTCCTTCCTCGGGAAGGTTGCACACTGGGTGGGCAGTCGCTTCCCGCTCATGATGAGCCTTCATCATGTTCACGTGGAAGGCCTTCCTCCTTCCACGGGCGTGATCCAGGGTGACCAGATAGGTGACGGCATTGAGTTTCTGGTGCACGAAGTAGGGACCTTCCCAGGCTGCCTGAAGCTTGTTCTGTGGTACGGGGACCAGTACCCACACCTTTTGACCCACCTGGTAGGTCCTCTCACAAGCATTCTGGTCGTACCACCGCTTCTGGTCGGCCTGGGCCTGGGCCATATTGTCCTGCACCAGCTTTGCCAAGGCCATCATCCTGTCCCGGTGGCGCACGACATACTCGATGACCGACACCTCGGGGGTGGCCAAATCCCCTTCCCATGCTTCCTTCACCAGAGCCAGGGGGCCCCGTACCCGTCGCCCGTACAGGAGCTCAAAGGGGGAGAACCCCGTTGAGGCCTGCGGAACCTCCCGGTAAGCAAATAGGAGGTGTGGGAGGTAACGCTCCCAGTCTCTCCCGTGGGAGTCGACCAACATCTTAAGCATCTGCTTTAAGGTGCCATTGAACCGCTCACACAGGCCATTAGTCTGTGGGTGATACGGGCTGGCCACCAGATGTTGCACCTGCATTTGCTTACAGAGGGACTCCATCAGCCGCGACATGAACTGGGTCCCTCGGTCGGTGAGCATTTCTTGGGGGAAACCCACTCTGGAGAAGATCTCCAGTAAGGCGGTAGCCACCTTGTCGGCCCGAATGGACGACAAAGCTACCGCTTCCGGGTACCGGGTGGCATAGTCCACTACCGTGAGTATGAAGCATTTCCCGGAGTGGCTGGGAGTGGACAGAGGTCCAATAAGATCCACAGCGACCCTCGAGAAAGGCTCTTCGATGATTGGCAGAGTTACCAGTGGGGCTTTGGGGCGCGGCCCCGCCTTCCCCACCCTCTGACAGGTGTCACACGAACGGCAGTAGGCACCCACCGCGGCTCCCATCCCAGGCCAGTAGAAATGCTGAGCTATCCTGGCCTTGGTTTTAGCGATCCCTAGGTGTCCGGCCATCGGAATCTCGTGTGCGATCCGCAACAATTCCGCCCTGAACGGATAGGGTACCACTAACTGTCGGTCCCTGGGCCACGCCTCCGGTGAACCCTGCTGGACCGTTACCCGGTACAGCCGTCCCTGGTCCCAGACCACACGCTCGCAGTCTGACTCCATGGGAGGCTGTGCCGCCTGTTCCTTGAGAGCTTTCAGGCTGTCGTCTGCTTCCAACGCAGCCTGAAATTCCTGACTTGATGTGGCCAGAATCGACGAAACTGCCACATCCTCCGTCAGCCCCTCCGGGCATGTCACCTGGCCGCTGTCTGACCCGGCAGACACTTGGTCAGAAGTGGGGAAGCCGTCGGACCTCTGCAAGGCTCCTTGGGCTCCGGCGCTCCCACTCCTGGTGACAGCGGCTATGACCGCTGTGACCGTGGGTAGTGCCTGCTTCCCCTCTGTTTCTGCCCAAGCCGCCCGATCAGGCAGGCTTCCTAGGCCTTTGGACATCTCGGATGTGGGGAACTCCTGCCCTGGGGTCTTACCTGGCGGCTCCTCTCTTGGGACACCCCCACCTCCCATGGCCTGTTCCTCCCCCTGCAGTGGGCCTATACTCAGCAGCCTGGATACCCCTGGGAGCCCTACACTGCCGGTAGCTGCCCCCCTCTCCATCCCTGAGCTTCCCTCTACAGAATCCTGCCCGCCCCCTCCCTCACCGGAGGACAAGAGGTCACGGCACGCCGGCTGAGCACCTCTGCGGGCATCCCCACACTCCCCACCTGCTTTCACTAACCCTGTTTGTGTTGTGTCTGTGCAGGTGTTACCCTCAGGTTTCACTCCCTCCTCCTCAGCAGGACACACACTACATACAACATGGTTGGCATTAGCAGCAGACAAATCAATACACTCTTGGGGGGCCGAACTTGGGGGTTCAGAGGGTACATACTGCGATACTAGACGCCCCAAGTCGGTCCCTAATAAAACATTTGCGGGAATATTTGGCGTTACTCCCACCTCCCGCATCCCCCTTCCGGCACCCCAGTCCAAATACACCATGGCAACGGGAAGTGCCGGCTCCACGCCTCCAACCCCGGAGACGGAAAGAGTCTTTCCTGGTACCAAGTCCTGGGGGGACACCACCTCAGGCCGTACCAGTGTTCGTTCAGCGCCCGTGTCCCGCAGTCCCATGACCGCAGAACGGCCTATGGTGACGGGTTGGATGTTGTCCAGGGACCTACCACCACCCCCTCCCACACACAAAACATTGGGCGCTCTCTGGGAATGGGATGGGGTCTTTTGGCGCTGGGGACACTCAGCCCTAAAGTGTCCTGGTTTGTTGCATAGATGACAACGTCTTACGTCTGGTCCTTGCCTGGAGAGGGCAACAGGGGGATACACCCCTTGTGTTCTAGGGGCCGGGGAAACAGGGGCATGACTGGGCTTACCCCCTCTCCAGGTGCTGCTGGCAGACTTCTTCAGCTCAGGCGCCCTGTTATTGGCATACTCGTCTGCCAGGGCGGCTGTAGCAGAAGCCCCTGTTGGTTTTCGGTCACGGAGGAACTGTCGGAGGTCCTCTGGGCAGTTCCACAAGAACTGCTCCGTGACGAACAGTTCCTGGACCTCCTGGCGGGTAGTACGCGCTAGACCCGAGGTCCAGTGCTCTGCGGCTCTCAACAGCGCCCGCATATGATCGGTCCAGGTGTCCTTGGGGCCACGCAGCAGGCTCCGAAACTTCTGGCGGTACGACTCGGGAGTGAGGTTGTACTGCCGGATCAGGGCCCGCTTGATGCAGTCGTAGTTCTGTACCTCCCCGGCAGGTAAGTCCCCCAAGGCATCCAGGGACTTACCCCTCAAACGGGGGGTCAGGTATCTGGCCCACTGATCCCGGGCCAGATGGTGCTGAAGACAGGTCCGTTCAAATGCCACCAGAAAGGAGTCCAGGTCCCCATCCTTCTCCAGTAGAGGGAAGTCCTCAGCTCGGACTTTGGACGACTTGGTCTCCTGATGGGTTGGTTGCTCTAGCGGAAGCCCCCGCTGGGCCAGGTCCAGTTGGTGCTGGCGCTCCGCAGCTCGCTCTGCACGCTCCGCAGCCTCCCGGCGCTCTGCAGCTTCACGCTCCGCAGCCTCCCGGCGCTCTGCAGCTTCGCGCTCCTCCTCCGCTGCCTTCTCTGATGCTGCCAGGAGGGTTTTGTAGACGGCATCGCCATGAGACTGGAGACTTGCCATAGCCGCTTGTAAAAGGGCTTGTGATCTGGACAGGCTGGGCTGGGTAGGTGGTGGGCAGCCCACTGCGGGACCGTATACTGGGGACTGGCTCCCTGAGGTGCCCGGGCTGGACTCCTCCTCGCCATGAGTAACAATGTCCTCCCCTCCTGCCACACGGACCGTAGCATTAGCCTCCTGCAGGGTCTTGCTCCTGGTGCCGTCTGCCATCTTGGTAACCGACACCGCTGCAACCCTGAGTTTGCACACACCTTGTTATACTTTTAGCCTGACCGTCTAACGTTGGGCTGACCTTAAGACTCCCGCAGTGGAAGTTACCACTGGCAGTCTTTAGTGCCTGGGAGTAGGGGTCCCACAACACTATTATTCTGCAATCCCACCGCTCTGCCACCAATGTGATGAAAGCCGGCCGGGGGGTGCAGCTCTCTGGCGCCCCCTTACCTCTCAGGTCAGTCAAGGTACTGCACCTAGAGAAAGTAGTGCCAGGTAGCTGCAACCAGCGCAGGGAACACGGTAGTGTGTTATCCCTTCAACGTCACTAAACCGTAACGTCACTACACAGCACAACTCGCTAGCGCCCTCTTAGCCTCAGGTCAGTCAAGGAACTGCACCTAGGATAAGCGGTCGCCAGGGAGACTGTCCTGTAACCTACTGGGTATCGGGGCCCTCTGTAGTGAGGGCGGTATATATATCTTCCTTGGCCGCGCCAGGAATATATATATCTGAACCTCCGACCGTCACTACCAGCCTTGCCCAATCCCCAGTTGGTATGCTGCCACCAGTCCCTATTTTAGATATACGCCCAGTCCGTGAATGGGCCTATATCGGGTCAGGAACCAACCCTGGGTAGCGTTTTTGGCTTGAGCCGAGCTCACACGGACGTGCGTTCGTTATGCAGAATAAAAGGCGGGCCCACAATTACTTGAGGTAATTGATTATAATAATACACTAGATACACGATATACAACTAAATATACACAGGTATAAGGTCAGGCTAAACTATACAACAATGGAATACAACACACAGAATCACCACAGCATATCAGTTACCGGTTTCTTGATTTTCTTGTGACGCAGGGAGAGGATTCTGCGGTCGCAGGCACGGTTCTTTGTTACAGGCTGAGGCCTACCACCGCATGGTCAAACTGCTCCTCCCCTTGGTGGCCTCAGCTGGTGCTCAGATGTTCAGCACACCACTCTTGGGTCAACAACTGACTTGTCTCTTGTCTGTCCTGCTATCTTACCTGCCCCGTCCCGCCCACTGCTGGTGAGGTCAGCTGGCTCAGTCTCCACCCTCAGGTCTAACTTCGATCAGAAGCCCAAATTCTATGGAACCCAATAACTTCTTCTGGGATGGTCTCATGATACCCCCAGGGGTTCCCATGGATTCGGGCCGCCGTAACCGACCTTTTGATATCAATTATGATACCATACGGTCCTCAGGAATGGCTCCGCGCTATATCTTGGCTTCCAGAGCACGTACAAACGTCTACCGCGGAGGCTTGTGTGCGCAATGGCTCCGGGACGCCGTGATATTTTTTTATTGGCCCATCCCACGCAACATGCGTGTACTATTCATGTTTCTATATCTTATGCCTCCATGCTTGTGACAGACAAAGAAACTAGTCCTATGGGACAAATGGTCAGGTACAGATAGACGAAGCACCCCCCCTGCTGGCTGTGTTTCCTCTCGAAGTCTTTGAAGCTCCTAGCATTCAAGTGTTAAGTAGGCTTCTTATCTTACAGGAGCCTGGATGGGGGGAAACTATCTAGTTGACGTTTTAACAGAAGGTCCCAAGGGTGGGGGCTGCTGAAGTGTGGCCATCCCTGGATATGATTTATCATTACCAAGATGGCGGCTACAGGTTCATCACAGAGACCCACAACATTGATAGCAACAAGCGTAGATGGAATGAAGCAGTTATGATGGAGTGACAAGATGGAAAGCTCGAGCATGGGACTCCTACTCAATACAAGGAAGACAAAGATATTGACTATTGCCAGGTATGACCAGGACACATTTGAGATGGATGGCGATGAACTGGAAGTTGTAAAGGACTACAACCTACTCGGATCAATGATTGATCACTCAAGATGCAGTGACGACACCGGAATTCAATAGGAGAATAGCTATGGGCAAATCAACAGTGAAGTCATTAGACAAGGTCTTCAAATCAAGGAACATTTCACTGGTGACGAAGACACATGATTCCTTCCATTCTCCCAATGATGCGGTGAAGTAGTCCTGTGCCCTTAGCAGAGAAAAACAAAACATAATGTTTCCACCTCCATGCTTGACAGTGGGGGCGGTGTTCTTTGGGTCATAGGCAGCATTTCTCTTCCTCCAAACATGGCGAGTTGAGTTAATGCCAAAGAGCTCAATTTTTGTCTCATCTGACCACAGCACCTTCTTCCAATGACTCACAGAATCATCCAGGTGTTCATTGGCAAACTTCAGACAGGCCTGCACATGTGCCTCCTTGAGTAGGGGGACCTTGCGAGCACTGCAGGATTTTTTTAACCTTTAAGGTGTAATGTGTTACCAATGGTTTTCTTGATGACTGTGGTCACAGCTGCCTGGAGATCATTAATAAGTTGTAGGACATCCCAGCTTTGTGCAGGTCTATGATCTTGTCCCTGACATCCTTAGAAAGTTCTTTGGTCTTGCCCATGTTGTAGAGGTTAGAGTCTGACTGATTGAGTCTGTGGATAGGAGTCTTTTATACTGGTGACTATGTAAGACAGCTGTCTTTAATGCAGGTAACGAGTTGATTAGGAGCATCTAACTGGTCTTTAGGAGCCAGAACTCATAATGGTTTATAGGGGATCAAATACTTATTTCTCACTGCAAAATGGAAATAAATGTATCTAATTTATACATTGTGATTTTCTTGATTTTTTTGGATAGTCTACCTCTCAATGTTAAAATTAATATACCCTTAAAATTATAGACTGTTCATGTCTTTGTCGTGGGCAAACTTACAAAAACAGCAAGGGATCAAATAATTATTTCCTTCACTGTATCATATACCCAGCACTATTCCTGATATTGTGTTCTCTTGGAAACACCCTTTTTTATTTTTCACATTCCATTACCTAGTGAGTTGCTCACATCATAAATTTCACATTTCCCAGAATACGTAATGACTACGCATGTGACGCGCCCCCTGGGCCAGTGTTGTTGGGGATACCCGGAGCCGGATCAGATGGGGGTTGTAGTCTCCGAGTGGCTGTGACCCGGTCCGTGCCCAGGGTGTCAAGCTCAGTGTGTGGCAGTCCTTATGATGTTACTAGATGTTCTTTTGTGTCGACTACGCCACCCGTTGAATTGCGGTCAATACGGCCGCCGCTGCAGCAGGGTCCACTGAGGCTGGTGATGTGTGTGCAGCTTAGGTAGTATAACCCCCAACGGGAGGGGTATAGCCTCAGGGGGTCAGCCGTGGAGGATGGTGGTTGTGAAGGTGCAGCAAGGAGACTCAGAGGCATAAAATGCAGTTCCAGGGTTTTATTTACTGGTGTTGCTCAGGTCACTGTGTACAGCAGTGACCACCCAAGCCGTGCTGCGTCCACCAGGTCCTGGACTCGGTCAACTCCCAGGCAACTCCGGAGTGTGGTCCTGAGCTCCTTTCTGTCTCTCCCTTCTTCTGGCCGTTCCCACCAGGGATCCACCTAAGTCCGGCTCCCTCGGGCCTCTTGTTGGTCAAGCCTCCTCTGGGCTCCCTGACCCTATTCTTGGTCTGCCTTCCGGGTGGATTTAGTGGGTGATCGTGGCAGATCCTGCCCACGACCTCCGGTTCCTGGCTAAGGTGTGCTGTAGCCTCTGCCAGCTTGGGATCCGGTACCCTGTTGCCGACCCTTCACCCTATTAGCTCTCTTATGGGCTCTTGGGGTCCCCTCTGCGCCTCTGGGTCTCTCTCTCTTCTCCTCTGCTTCTCAGGCTCTCAGACAGACTGACGTCTCACAGACTGACAACTGACTGACTGACTGACTGTGGCTGACTGACCCTGATCTAAGATGGTGCCCACCTTATATACTCCCTCTATGTGTGAGCTCAGGTGACCAGCACCCAATGAGCTCCTAACTTTACCCAGGCTGCTCCCCCTATCTGCCCCTACACTACTGGGATGTTCCACCCCCCTCCCACTCCAGCCAGGAACAGACACTGTCGTACCTGCACATTTCTCTAGTGGGAGTACCATCGGTCTGTTCCCCGGAAATGGGATATGTGTAGTGCATGCAGCCTACTAGCTCAGTTCCACACTCCATCCTTACCCGGGAGTGGAATATCACACCTCTGGGTTGAGGTGCAATACCCCTGTAGCAGCCGAATCCTCAGGGTGCTACATTCCCCCCTGGTAAATCACAGCACGTCCTCGGACTGTAAAATATAAACATCCAAAACATACAAATTTTTTTTCATAAACATATAAAACATATAAAACATCATATACATCATCAGCAGCAATAAACTCTTCATATAAAAACTTTTCATAAATAACATTCTTGTTTCTGGTTCCTCCGGTCACGGTGCAACTTGTGACCGGGTAAAGTGCTACAGTCTCTTGAAGAAAATAGTTTCCTAAAAAAACGGTAGGGGGCGCTTTAGGAAGCGCAACTATATACAAGGGGATATGGCCGCTCTCAGTCCTCGGCCAGGTATTAGGAACTAGGGACACACGGGCATCAGTTCAATTGGCTGGTCCCAACGGGGACTATATTTTAACTAGAACAGTTCTTATACCCTGACGGGTAACTATGTACAGTCTCTTTCTACCGTACTTCAACGACGGCGTCCTCCTGCTCCTTCTTTAGATTCTTCAGACCCGTCCGGGTCCTCTTGCTCCTCCTCACACCGCAGCTCCTCCTCCGTCAGGCGATGCACATGGAGGGCGTAGGGTCCTTTGGCACACTTGTGCCGGGTGAAGGTGACCTCGTCCCCTACATACAGGTCACGACCTCTGTGTCCCTCTGGCAGATGGCTTTCTACGTCTCTGCGGGTTACAAAGACGTCGCCGGGGGTCTGATGGTCTCTGATAAAGCCCCATCCGTGCTGCATGTTGAATTTTATCACAGTCCCGGTGGAAGGGGGACCATGTGCTGCACGGGGATTCCTCCTGGTCCGGCTCTTCTGCTCCGCGCTCCTTATCTGCGCTTGCTGTTCCCGGACCCGCCTCTCTCTCCGCTCCCTCTCGAAGACCTCGAGCTGCTGCCGGCAGCACTCTGCACGCTCTGCTGCGGCCGCCCGAGTCTCCTGAGTGAACCCCATGAGGTCTTCTCCGGTGGGGTCCCACTCGAACTGTGCCTCCTCCAGCGGGGGCGAGGTCCTCTTTACAGGCTTCGGAGCCGGAATCAGGGGCTCGTCTAGGGGTCTCTCTTTCCGGAGTCGGGGATGGTGAAACTCCGGTGGCCATATAAAGGGCTGCCCATCCGGGCACGTATGCTGGGCAAATAGATTTTCACCCAGGTGCGGCACTCTAGATGTTGAGGGCGCGTTGATGGTAGTGGCGCCCGGGTCGACCAGGCCTTGCGACCAGGCTTGGGGCACCCTAAAGGCAAAGGGCACCGTAAGAACGGCGGCGCCCGTGGTTACTCGGCCCTGCGGCCAGGCCGGTGGCTCCGCGGAGGTAGGGGGCGCTGTTGGTATTGCGGCGCCCGGAGGTACTAGGCCTTGCGACCAGGCCGGTGGTATTTCCTGCTTTGCCACGCTCGAGGTCGAGGCGTGTGACGTCACAGGGGTCGCGGCTGCGGCTTCCGGTTGAGGCCTAGTCTGCGGCGGTGATGATGCAGCGACGGGCACGGCAGGGGGAATTTCGGGCTCTGCGACGGGGAGCTGGGGCAGGCACGCGGTTTCCCGGCTCGGGGTAGAGACGTCCCCTTTACCTGCCTCCGTCCGTTCAGCTCCCTTCTCGGCGCCGTCTCCTGCCTTCATTCCTCCTGCGCCATCCTCAGAGGCGGTCTGTCTCCTCGTCTCGGGTGGCGTGCTCCGCTGACGGGTTTCGGTCTGCTGGGCCATCTCTCGGCTCCACTCCGCCGTCTCTCGCTGCACCCGGGCCATCCTCCGTGCGAGGCCCTCCAACGCGGTCTGTGCACACTCCCGGTCTCGGGGGAGCTGTGCTAGGATCTCCAGCAGGCCTTCTGGAGTGGCGACCTGCAACAGGCTCCTGACCACTGGGTCGGTGCTGCCTGACTCTCCCTCCATCTCCGGGTAGGCTCTCTCTGGACTCTCTTCCAGACGTCTTGTCTCCGGGTGCGCTCTCTCCAGACTGCTCCAGGCGACACCCATCTTTGTTCTCTTGTTCTGTCTCCGCCCACATCGAGGGTGGTCCCGGGGCAACTTCAGTTCCAGGGGCAGTTCCCTCACGCTGATGGACACTTCCGGCATCACAGTCTCTGTTGGTGGGCGCGGTTTCCGCTTTTGGCGCCATTCTTCGACCTGGCCCACGATGGGAGGTGGCCTCTTGCCACCCTCTGGCACGCCCATAATGGCGTCCGCTCTTCCAAGGCGGGAAATCTTTGGAAATGGCGGGAATCGTCTCCCAGTGGCGGGAAACTCCATGGATGGCGGGAAAAAGCTGCAAATGGCGGACAACCGGCGGGAAACGACCTGTGATGGGGTCCGATGGCGGGGACCCTCCGGAACCGGCGGGAGACTTCTTTTTAAGGTAACGGTGAACTTTTCTTCAGGCACGCAGTACCCGGTTGTTGCGGGCACGTAATCCTGCCGACTACGCCAAAGTTGACGCGCCCCCTGGGCCAGTGTTGTTGGGGATACCCGGAGCCGGATCAGATGGGGGTTGTAGTCTCCGAGTGGCTGTGACCCGGTCCGTGCCCAGGGTGTCAAGCTCAGTGTGTGGCAGTCCTTATGATGTTACTAGATGTTCTTTTGTGTCGACTACGCCACCCGTTGAATTGCGGTCAATACGGCCGCCGCTGCAGCAGGGTCCACTGAGGCTGGTGATGTGTGTGCAGCTTAGGTAGTATAACCCCCAACGGGAGGGGTATAGCCTCAGGGGGTCAGCCGTGGAGGATGGTGGTTGTGAAGGTGCAGCAAGGAGACTCAGAGGCATAAAATGCAGTTCCAGGGTTTTACTTACTGGTGTTGCTCGGGTCACTGTGTACAGCAGTGACCACCCAAGCCGTGCTGCGTCCACCAGGTCCTGGACTCGGTCAACTCCCAGGCAACTCCGGAGTGTGGTCCTGAGCTCCTTTCTGTCTCTCCCTTCTTCTGGCCGTTCCCACCAGGGATCCACCTAAGTCCGGCTCCCTCGGGCCTCTTGTTGGTCAAGCCTCCTCTGGGCTCCCTGACCCTATTCTTGGTCTGCCTTCCGGGTGGATTTAGTGGGTGATCGTGGCAGATCCTGCCCACGACCTCCGGTTCCTGGCTAAGGTGTGCTGTAGCCTCTGCCAGCTTGGGATCCGGTACCCTGTTGCCGACCCTTCACCCTATTAGCTCTCTTATGGGCTCTTGGGGTCCCCTCTGCGCCTCTGGGTCTCTCTCTCTTCTCCTCTGCTTCTCAGGCTCTCAGACAGACTGACGTCTCACAGACTGACAACTGACTGACTGACTGACTGTGGCTGACTGACCCTGATCTAAGATGGTGCCCACCTTATATACTCCCTCTATGTGTGAGCTCAGGTGACCAGCACCCAATGAGCTCCTAACTTTACCCAGGCTGCTCCCCCTATCTGCCCCTACACTACTGGGATGTTCCACCCCCCTCCCACTCCAGCCAGGAACAGACACTGTCGTACCTGCACATTTCTCTAGTGGGAGTACCATCGGTCTGTTCCCCGGAAATGGGATGTGTGTAGTGCATGCAGCCTACTAGCTCAGTTCCACACTCCATCCTTACCCGGGAGTGGAATATCACACCTCTGGGTTGAGGTGCAATACCCCTGTAGCAGCCGAATCCTCAGGGTGCTACACATGCACTGGTTCAATTCCACCTTATTTTTATCATTTTTTTTCTCGTTTCCTTTGGTTTTATTTTTTATCTTTTCATGCAACAATATTTAATCATTTATTAATTTCAATGCTTATGATACAACTGTTTGTAAATTTTTATACGCTTTTTAATCTTCGGTGTAACGATGATGTATTCCGGTCATATGACATCAGGGGCCCGTTTTTGCTCGCTTTTATATGAATACTGTGTCTATTTATACCCGCACTTTTTGGCTGTATGCATCATTGTGATTTGTCCTGGTGAAGAAGTGTGATACTTTGAAACGCGTTTACAAGTAAACCACATTCTTGTATCTCTGTTTTCCTATTCATCACTGATCTGTCGGCAGCACAGATTTTAACCTACTTTTTCCACCACACATGTTCTCCAGATCATGGGTCTGCAGCAACCTTCACAAGCATTTAAAGAGATTGTGATTTTACAACCACGTCAGTTGAGCACATTTGCCCACATTTTTCTCTTATTCTACTCGGCTAAGACCCTATTGCGCTCATTGTCTTTCCAGCTTATTTTATCCATCCCGTACTAAGTACACTCAGATATGAGGGATTCCTGCTCTTCTGTTTTTATGTAACACATGTCCAGAAGCAGCAATAGCATTTGGGGTCATTATACCACAGTACTGAACAGTGTAGCCATTAGCTAGCACCAGAGATGAAAATACTTACCAGAAAGCAGCAGCATGAGTCTCCCTTTAACTCTGGTGCTCCCTCCCTCCTCACCCTACGCTATCTATGGGCTCAATAGGCAGGTGAAATTTGACACTTTGGTGAATTGCAGTCCATTTTTTTTTTTATTAAAGAAGATTTAAGGGGTATTCTCAAGTTGTCTCTTGATCAATTTAGAGCAATGTAATCTCCTTACAGTTTCCTTACTTCCTGGTGTCTAGAAGGGCGGGTTCTCCTCCATGAGTGACATCGTTGGTGAATAGAACTGTAGTATTAGTAGAATTATGAAGCCCAGCACAAGTTCTGCTATAGCTTTATGTGCAATCAGTAGTTAGTTCTGAGGCTACACTGTTATCATTGTATTTACACATAGAGATAACAGGTCATTTGAACAAGCACACAAGCCAGCACAAAAGCAAGAGTAGAGAGCGATGGTTATGAGACCTGCTGTGAAAGATGCCCGGCTTGTAAGTGCTGTTGCAGAGTGTGACATGCAGAAGTAGTTCTGTTGCTTTTTAAAGCATTCAGCAATTATTAGAAGTAACACAAGCACAGGAGACAGGACGTGTTGTGCTCCAGAAGCATCCAGCAACTAGAGGGTTTAACACAGTCACAGTAGAAGGGGAGTGTTTTAGCAGAGCCCCAGGGGGATTGTAGGGAAGTTGTTTACTGTCTGGCTGGAGCTGACGAGAAAGGTGGTGTGTGTGTTTTGTATCTCACAGAAGCTCCCCTGCAAGTGAAAAGGATTCAAGTCAGGAGTGAAGCTAAGCACTGGAGCCTGTTGATCATAAGACTTAACTTGTACAGGCTGTGCGGCTTCTTATTAAATACTACTGTTCTACCATTTATGAGGCCTCTTGCCAAGTGTGTCTGGTCAGCAAGTGAAACAACCTACGTGTCTGTGCCTGAGTGTCAATACCCCTGTGTGCCTGAGAGAAGCTGCAGCACATGTTCTATGGTTTCCCTGGGTCACGGTTCCCCAGGATTCCAAAGAATTCATGTAACCTGTCTCGCCCATATCTGAACCTAGCGGCGTGCGTGTAACATTGGGGCAAGTACTAAAGGCAAAGCTCAATGAAAAGCAGCTGTACACTATAAAAGATAAAATCTCTCATTGCAAGAGAATAACAGCAGATAGAAAAAGCAAGTCATTTGCAAACTTGCTTAATTTCCTGTTGCCTAACTAACGCAATTTAAGACCCCTTTAAACTTATTTCCATAGTGATTGATGAGTTCATTAGTGGTGAGTAGGAGAGGCTTCTAAGTAGAGAAATAGCTATATTTCTCTGCTAAAATATATGACAAAAGTTTCTTATATTGACTAGTACTATAGTTTTATATACAGTTTGTTGAAATGACTGTGACCATTTAAGGACATGCTGCGTAGGTCCTGCATATGTTGGCAGTAAAACAGTTAAATATTATTCATGCATGATATATCATTATGTTTCATTTTGTCTCAGCTGGTTTTGTGGCAGGATCATCAGTTGATTGAATCCACTTCTACCTCCCTGTTTCCTATCAAACGTGACTACAATTTCATATTGACATCTGGAAACAGTTCATTCCAATTCAATGCTGGCAAAATGTGAGATTAAAACCTGCTTATGGCATTAAAAGAGTTAACAGTAGCCATGAAGATGAGCAGGATTTCTGTTACTTTGGAAAGCGAGTTCTTCGGAATATAAAATGTAAGATTTATGTTTGGAACTGGTTCTGGTGGATAATGTTTATTGCTTCTGAATCCATGATTCACGCTAGTGTAGGAGTGCCATGGAATAGCTATGTATCACCTACGGAATGGGAGTTATCACGGTTGCTAAGAAACAATGATAGCATTGTATTAGAACTTCAAAAATACTATCCCCACCTACTTCTCTTCCCTACATTTTTTTTTATAGATAATGATTTAATAGATAGACCTCCTAGCAAGCAATTGTTTCATAATATAATTTATACTGTTTATTCCTTGTTCCATCTGTATATTCTGAACACATAGATCAGCTCAGCTTTCCAGATAAGATATTACATTAAAACAGGAATATGATTAAATGTTCTAAAAGTAGCTGTGCAAGGCTTCAAGTAAAATGTATCGACATGATCCAATCTGCAACTTGCTTGGGAAAGCAGTAGGAATATTCCGGGTTAAATGGCCAAAATAATTGACCTAAGTGGTAATATCTAAAGCTCTTTGACAGCTCCGACATACACTATATTGTCTGATAATACCAAGATCTGATTGAGAACAGTTTAAAGAAGCACTCCCCTGTATTTTTTTTATTAATTGTGTGTATTGCTATAGCTCCCAACCGTCCCGGGTACAGCGAAACGCTGCTTCAAATGTGCACCAAAAAGTATCAAATAAGAGTGGAAAGGCATAGAAAAATGCAGCAAAAATGAAGAACCAGAGAAAAATATTATTGCTCAGTTTGGTGCAGACACCTGCCGAAAACAAAGAACATAGTATTTATGCAACAAGTGAACGCGGCCTTACAGACAAAAAAAAGTCAGATGTCATATGGTGAAGTTATATAAAAATGAGAAAGTTCTAGCTGCTACGACTATGACTGAATGAACAAAAAATAAATCCACAGGTCCCAACTTGAGAAGAGCAGGACACATAGATGATGTCCCACCAGCCCTATCTAATCAAAAGTCACGACGGGGACACCGAAAGGTAAGAGATTCATGGGCAGTCGCAAATACTGCTGAATGTCCCTCACTGCCACCGCCCCCTCTAGCATAATTACCCATAATTGGTAAATGGGTATAACTTGGGGTGTGGTCAAATTATTCCGCAGTTTGGTACACACGCCGCATAGCTTGTCCCTCTTCCTGTTCATCAAAAGTTGGGAGGTATGATATGTGCATTAGTGTAGTGTGAGTGTATTGATATACTCACCTACTGCCACTCTCTCAGGAATCCAGCATCATTTTTGCCCTGATTCTCAGTGATGTCACTACTCTGTAGACGGCCTGGGTCACTCTGAATGATCTGGAAGTGGCTTTTACAATTAAGCCTATGGAGCATCAAAATAAGGCTCCATAGGCTTCCATTGTAAAAGAGACTTCCAGCTCCCACATTGAGTGAGCTGGCTAGTCGCAATTGTGGTGACGTCACTCAGAAGCAGAGCAGAACAGTGCTGGACACCAGAGAGAGCAGCGGTAGGCAGGGCCGTCATCAGGGCATTACTGTGCTTACTGACGTATGGGGCCCGGTGAGCGTAGGGGGCCCGGTCCGGCCCCCCATGTTCTGCTTCCCGGGTCCCAGTGCAGGATTCTGCCGGTTCAGTTACTGAACATGCGTCCTTGGATGCTTCTCGCATGGCAATAGTTAACAGCCACCAGCCAATCACAGGCCGGCAGCTGATGTCAGCGCACATGTCACCGGCGTATGACGTCATTGCCGGCGACCGTGCCTCGGATGATGGGAGAATCGGGCGCCATTGGACCGTGGCAAGGTAAGGAGAAACGTTTTTTTTGTAAAGCCACACTAAGGGGGCAGAATGGAGAGACATGGGGCAGAATGGAGAGACTTGGGGGCAGAATGGAGAGACATGGAGGCAGAATAGAGAGACTTGGGGGGCAGAATGGAGAGACATGGGGGCAGAATGGAGAGACTTGGGGGCAGAATGGAGAGACATGGGGGCAGAATGGGAGAACATAATATTGGGGCAGGATGGAGACATGGGGGCAGAATGGAGACATGGGGGCAGAATGGTAACATTGGGGGAAGAATGGAGAGACATGGGGTCAGGATGGAGACATTGGGGTCAGGAAGGAGACATTGGGGCAGAATGGAGACATAGGGGCAGAATGGAGACAAATACGGGCAGAATGGAAAAATTGGAGCAGAATGGAGAGACATATGTTCAGAATGGAGACATAGGGGCAGAATGGAGACAAATAGGGTCAGAATGGAGACATTGGGGCAGAATGGAGAGACATGGGGCAGAATGGAGAGACATGGGGGCAGAATGGAGACATGGGGGGCAGAATAGAGACATGAAGGGCAGAATGGACACATGGACGGCAGAATGGACACACGGACGGCAGCTTGGAGACATGGGGGCAAGATGGAGACATGGGGCAGAATGGAGACAAATGGGGACAGGATGGAGAAATGGGGCAGGATGGAGACATGGGGCAGAATGGAGAAAATGAGGGTAGAATGGAGACATGGGGGCAGAATGGAGACATGGGAGCCAGATGGAGACATGGGGGCAGGATGGAGACATGGGGGCAGAATGTGGGACATAATTACTGTTGGGGCTAATAATGGATATTATTACTGCTGTGATGTATTTTATTTTTGAGGATACTGTTTTCAGTGGGGGGGGGGTCCTGTTTTTCTTCATCTGGTGCAGTGTAGAATTGGGGAAAAATTGAGGAATGTGCTCTGGAAGCGGTGCTCTAGATAACTGTGTTATTTTCTGCAGAGACGAGTCCTGGTTGGAAGAAGTAACGGTGGTATGTGCTGGATAAAGAAGAAAAGTGAAGATAAAGGACTTCAACTAGAGACGTCACCGGTGATCACTGAATTACCTGTACACTGACATTATATACAGAGCTCCTGTGTAGAATGTCCCCAGTGATCTCTTTATTACCTGTACACTGACACTATACACTGTATACTATGTACAGAAATCCTGCGTATAATGGCACTTATGGTAATACTAGTATTGTGTTTTTTTATTAATGATCAGTATTGTAGTATTCGGTCACTATGTGGTCTGGTCATGGTGTGGTGGTATTTGTCCCTTGCATGTGGCAGTATTCGGTCACTATGTGGTGGTAATATGTGATTTGGTCACGGTGTAGCAGTATTTGTCCCTTGTATGTGGTTTTATTCAGTCACTATGTGGTGGTAATATGTGGTCTGGTCATGGTGTGACAGTATTTGTTCCATGTATGTGGTATTATTCGGTCACTATGTGGTGGTAATATGTGATCTTGTCATTTTAAAAAATGTATGTGACTCATTTCCTTAAAGAAAAATAAATAAAAACATACATAAAAAGAGTATTGGGTATTGTAACAAGTGTTTAATAGGTGAGAGTAGAGCAGGGCCCTGCCAAAATAGTCTAATTTGTTGTGGCGGTGGCTTAAAAAATCTTTTGGCCAAAACAAAAGCTATTGGCTATGTATGTGATATGTTGCTTAATGGGAATGTGGCACCCCAGGGGTCTGGTTTCCACAGTAATGCAATGTTATGTCTGAGAGCAGGTGGGAGGTCTCTTGGTCAGGAATCCTATGCATGCCACACCTCCTGCCCAGTCCTGGGAGGGGAAGGACTTCCCCTATATAAACCTGGGGCTGAGGCAGGGTTAGAGAGTTCAGAGGGAGAGTTCAGCCAGGAGGGCTGACAGGGAGCTGTGGCTCCGGCTGGGCCCAGCTCCTGGGCCATGCCAGGAGTAGAGAAGAAGTAGAGAAGAGAAGCAGCATAGGAAGAAACAACAGGAGCTCTGTGGGAGCAGTGCTACAAGGAGTCAGGGGCTGGCAGCTGCAGAGCTCGCCCTGACTGAGAAGTTATCACCGGACCCGGAGTCCGAGGCTGTGGGGACTAACTCCTATCCAGCAGCAGAAACCGACCGGCAGGGGATTGCAGGTCCTCTGGCCCAGAAACCCGAAGGCACGGTCACACGCGTGGGACCAGCACCGCCGTCGTGGAGCGAAAGCTACTAGAAGGCCCCGAGTCACCGGCCATACGGGTGAGCACCACACGGTACACTCAGGGACGTGGGCTACTTATACCCGCCTCTAGCAAGGTAGCCAGAAGAGTATCGTTAGTTTGGGAGGCCTACAACTCCGCCTGGCCAGGGGAGATCCCATCTGCTCAAGGACTGACCAGGCCCCAATCGCTAGCCAGTACTCCGGGAGGGTCTATCGTTGTCACCAGTAAAGACCCTGAACTACACCGTACCGTCTCTGAGTGGTTCCTGCTACCCCCATCATCCACTTCGGCTGCCCTGAGGCCATACCCCTCCCGTTGGGGGTTATACTATCACGCTGCACAATCCTACCACCGGCCTCAGCGGTCTGCCCTGCAGCAGCAGCTCCTTAGCTGTACTCAACGGGTGGCGTAGTCGTTCAACATCTACCGCTGATACAGCGCCACTTAGTCTGACTCCCTGGGCACGGACCGGATCACCGCCACGAGACTACAACCCTCAAGAGATCCGGCTCCGGGTAAGCTCCCGCGTGCGCAACGCAGCGCGACACAGGCCCAGGGGTGCGTCAACTTTTGGCGTAGTCGGCAGGATTTCGTGCCCGCAACCACCGGGTACTGCGTGCCTGAAAAAGACTGTTCAAACTTACCAGTGGTGAAGATTCCCGCCATCCGTGGAGGTTTCCCGCCATCCGGCGCCATCTTCTACCTTCTTCCCGCCATCCGCGAAGTTTTCCCGCCATCCGGCGCCATCTTCTGCCTTCTTCCCGCCATCCGTGGAGTTTTCCCGCCGTTGGACGCCATCTTGAAGACGCCGCGCGGGAAGAAGAGGGGCGTGGACTCCGAAAGCGCGCGAGAACTGAAGCCCCGCCTCACGTCCGGACGTTGCGTAAGGTCCTGGAAGGAGCCCAGCAGACGCCGACGTCACAGGAGCGCGACGGAAGGTCCTCAACCCTGACGATCCACTGCGGAGCCGCGGCCTACGGAAGAGGATCATCGCAAGGTAGGCCACGGTCCACTAGGGGGGAGAAGGATGTCGGATACGGAGGAGAGCTTCACCGCTTCAACCCCCGCCAGCGCCACCGCTGTTGCGGTCATGCCTTTCACCATGCCCTATATCCCGGGGGCAGCCTGGCTACCCCAGTACTCAGGGGAGTCACATACCCTGCATGACTTTAGAGAAAAGCTGGATAGCCTCTTCCAGGTGTACCCCCTCACAGAGGAGCAAAAAGTGAGCATCCTGGTGGCCCAATTAACCGGGGCAGCCCAAAGGGAGGTAAAGTCCTGGCCACCTGGGAGGAGGACTGTCGCAGAGATACTAACCCAGCTAACCGAGGAGGAGCTGCAGTACTACCAATACGAGGAAAGCCAAGAGGACCCGGACGGGTCTGAGGACTACCCTCAGGAGGGAGCACAAAGAGGACATAGCTACTGAAGGGAAGTAGCGTGAAAAAAGAGCTGTACATAGTTACCCGTTAGGGTACAAGGACTGCTGCTAATTAAAATATGGTCCCCATTGGGATTAGTGAATTGTTCCCCGTGTGTCCCTATCCCTTACCAGGCTGAGGACTGTGAGCAGCCATCCCCTATCCCTTACCAGGCTGAGGACTGTGAGCAGCCATTCCTTATCCCCACTGGCCGAGGACTGAGAGCGGCCATATCCTGTAAATAATTATGTGTTTCTAGTAATTTATGGGAGTCTTTGGTGGATTTACTGGGAATCCTTTGTACATAGTTGGAGCGTAACCCAGGACGGACTAAAGACTGTTAAGGACTCGGGGCAGGACAGACCCCTACCTGGTTACGTCTCCCTGTTTTGGTGAAATGGACACCTTTGTTTCCTTCAAAGACTGCACCCGGTTGCGGACATGCCGTGACCACCTTTATGTGTTTTTCTTATTGTATTATTATTGTTATACCCTGTTATGTCTTTCTAAAAAAATATGTTTAGTCCCGGAGTACTAAATTTCACTAGGGGGGAATGTGACACCCCAGGTGTCTGGTTTCCACAGTAATGCAATGTTATGTCTGAGAGCAGGTGGGAGGTCTCTTGGTCAGGAATCCTATGCATGCCACACCTCCTGCCCAGTCCTGGGAGGGGAAGGACTTCCCCTATATAAACCTGGGGCTGAGGCAGGGTTAGAGAGTTCAGAGGGAGAGTTCAGCCAGGAGGGCTGACAGGGAGCTGTGGCTCCGGCTGGGCCCAGCTCCTGGGCCATGCCAGGAGTAGAGAAGAAGTAGAGAAGAGAAGCAGCATAGGAAGAAACAACAGGAGCTCTGTGGGAGCAGTGCTACAAGGAGTCAGGGGCTGGCAGCTGCAGAGCTCGCCCTGACTGAGAAGTTATCACCGGACCCGGAGTCCGAGGCTGTGGGGACTAACTCCTATCCAGCAGCAGAAACCGACCGGCAGGGGATTGCAGGTCCTCTGGCCCAGAAACCCGAAGGCACGGTCACACGCGTGGGACCAGCACCGCCGTCGTGGAGCGAAAGCTACTAGAAGGCCCCGAGTCACCGGCCATACGGGTGAGCACCACACGGTACACTCAGGGACGTGGGCTACTTATACCCGCCTCTAGCAAGGTAGCCAGAAGAGTATCGTTAGTTTGGGAGGCCTACAACTCCGCCTGGCCAGGGGAGATCCCATCTGCTCAAGGACTGACCAGGCCCCAATCGCTAGCCAGTACTCCGGGAGGGTCTATCGTTGTCACCAGTAAAGACCCTGAACTACACCGTACCGTCTCTGAGTGGTTCCTGCTACCCCCATCATCCACTTCGGCTGCCCTGAGGCCATACCCCTCCCGTTGGGGGTTATACTATCACGCTGCACAATCCTACCACCGGCCTCAGCGGTCTGCCCTGCAGCAGCAGCTCCTTAGCTGTACTCAACGGGTGGCGTAGTCGTTCAACATCTACCGCTGATACAGCGCCACTTAGTCTGACTCCCTGGGCACGGACCGGATCACCGCCACGAGACTACAACCCTCAAGAGATCCGGCTCTGGGTAAGCTCCCGCGTGCGCAACGCAGCGCGACACAGGCCCAGGGGTGCGTCAGGAACTGTTAATGTGTGATTGGTGAGGACTTGGTGCAGAAGAGGAGTTTTTCCAAGAGTGGGCGGTGGAACTGTGGAAGGTTTGAGGGTGGAGGCAGAGCTGGGGTGGAGGCAAAGCTGGGGTGGAGCCTGGGTGGAGTCTCAAGGGGGCCCGAAAATTTTGCCAGTATGGGGCCCCGAAAGTCCTGGTGGCAACCCTGCCTGTAGGTGAGTATATTAATACACTCACACTATATTACATACACATATACACACATTTAATAAAAAATATACATGAGAATTCTTCTTTAATGCAGAACTTGACTGGGACTGAAATTCTGCCCTGGCATTTGAAACAGAAACCGAGAAAAAACGATCTAGAGGCCATATTGTAAAACTACATTAATCTTTTTTAATGTCAAAAATCAATCACAGGGCATGGAAGTGAACAGAGCACAATGCAATAGGCTATGCACAGAGGCTCGCAGCAGTGAGGATACATAATAGAACAATGAATTACAGAATATAATTTATATAAATGTGTATCCCTCCTACATATCCAGGAATCAATGGATATACTAAATATAAGAATGAACGAATATAAATCGATCTTAGTATAGTGTGTCACTCTTAAGGGTAGTATTGAACCACTTCAGTATGTGCAAGGCTCTATGCACCCACATACTGGTCAGTCATTATAGGGTAAATCACTTGTGGAATGAATTGTTACTGCTAACACTGGTCCATATCTCTACCCACTTAGTAAAAGCTTACCTATAGTAAACAGAGACCTGGAAGCGATGAAAAAATGGAGGGGATAAATGTATGCTCCAAACTGCCGCGCGACCGCCCCAACGCTCTTTCGGAACCCTTCGTCAGGGGGCATTTGAAAGCACACATGCGCACCTTACCCCTCACACCTGTTTTTCTAGAAGTAAGCTTCCATTACAAATATAGCCTTGCCTGATGTTGGAGAAAATGAATTGCTGCAATTTACCTGTAATTCCAAAATATACAGTGGGTACGGAAAGTATTCAGACCCCTTTTAATTTTTCGCTCCTTGTTTCATTGCAGCCATTTGGTAAATTCTAAAAAGTTCATTTTTTTCCCATTAAAGTACACTCTGCACCCCATCTTGACTGAAAAAAAACAGAAAATGTAGAAATTTTTGCAAATTTATTAAAAAAGAAAAACTGAAATATCACAGTCATAAGTATTCAGACCCTTTGCTTAGACACTCTATTTAAGTCACTATTTAAGTCACATGCTGTCCATTTCCTTGTGATCCTCCTTAAGATGGTTCTACTCTTTCAGCTGTGTTTAATTAAACTGATAGGACTTGATTTGGAAAGGCACACACCTGTCTATATAAGACCTTACAGCTCACAGTACATGTCAGACCAGGCAGGGCTCGGAATTGAAGGAGTGCTATTTGACTTTTGGAGTGAAACATTGTCTGGAATAGATAGCAGACGCCATGTCGCGTTTGCAAAGCCCCTGATGTGCCTAAACTGAAGAACCCCCCACAAGTGAACCCATTTTGGAAACTACACCCCTCAAGAATTTATCTAGAGGTGTTGTGAGCATCTTGAACTTATAGGCGCTTTGCGGAATTTTAAAACATTTGACTGTGAAAATTAAAAATGACTTTTTTTCCCAAGAAATGTTGTTTTAATCCCAAATTTTTCATTTTCACAAAGGTAACAGGAGAAAACTGACCCCAAATTTTTTTATGCAATGTCTCCCGAGTACAGCAGTGCCCCATATGTTGTCAAAAACTTCTTTTTAGTCACAGTGAAAAGCTCAGAAGGGAAGGAGCGCCATATCAGAGTGCAGATTTGCCTGGAATGGTTTGCGGGTGCCATGTGACATTAGCAGAATCTCTGAGGTGTCAGGGCAGCAGTACCCCCATAAGTGACCCCATTTTATAAACTACGCCTCTTGATGAAATCATCTAAGAGTGCAGTGATCTTATTGACACCATGGGTGTGTCACAATATGTTATACCATTGAGGGGTGAAGAAAAAACATTTAGCCCCAGATTTTACATTTTCACAAGGGGAAATGGGTAAAAATGACCACATAATTTGTTACACAATTTCTCGTGAACGAGGCAATACCCCATATGTGGCTGTACAGTACTGTTTGGCCACACAGCGAGACTTGGGAGGAAAGGAGCACTATTTGACTCTTGGAGAACAAATTATCTTATAATAGTTTGTGGACTCCATATACAGAGCTCCTAAGTGCCAGAAGAGCAGAATCCCCCCTCAATTGACCCCAATTTGGAAATTACACCCTTCTGCGACTTTATCTACAGGTGTAGTGACGATTTGACTCCATGGGTGTTTTACAGAAAAGAGCAGCAATGGATGGTGCTAAATGAAAATGTAAATCTGCTAATCTAATGCCCATACATTGTAGTGTCTGTACATTGTAGTGCCCATACACTGTGCCCAGCTCGTGCTTCTGGAGACATGCACCCTGTAAATTAAGTGGGCTCTCCTCATTATTGTGATGCCAAAGATATGGATGCTAACTGCGGTTTTATTTTTCAGCACTTTTTGAGGTAATCATAACTCTTCATCAGGACAAACCACAATGATAGGGTGCAACTTGCAAAAATGCAGAAATAAATAAACAATAGATTAAAAAAAGAAGCACACAAAAATGGTCCTCCGTGGTCATATGAACAGCACATCACATTATCTTGAGATAAGAGTGAGGGGGGTTTGAAAAGGGAAAAAGAAAAATAAGACAAACAAGAGGGAAAAATAAGAAAAAAAAAGGGGGGGGGTAAAAAAAGAAAAAAGGAGAGAAAAAGGAAGAAAAGAAAGAAGAAGTAAAAAGGAAAAAATGTTTCAATTAAAATACTTAAAATATCATGGAATTATGGAAGAAAAGATGCTTGTTTTTACTGAAAAAAACAATAGTACTCTTTCTTCAATAAAAGCAAGCATCTTCTCTTCCACCACTTCACGATATTTAACCCCTTAAGCCCCGGAGCATTTTTCGTTTTTGCATTTTCGTTTTTGCTCCCCTTGTTCCCAGAGCCATAACGTTTTTATTTTTTTGGTCAATATGGCCATGTGAGGGCTTATTTTTTGCGGGACGAGTTGTACTTTTCAACGCCATTACTAGTTTTATCATATCCTGTACGGGAAAACAGGAAAAAAATTCCAAGTGCGGTAAAATTGCAAAAAAAGTGCAATACCACAGTTGTTTTTTATTTATTTTTTTTACCATGTTCACTGAATGCTAAAACTGACCTGCCCTTCTTATTCTACAGGTCATTACGAGTTCATAGACACCAAACATGTATAGGTTCTTTTATATTTAAGTGGTGAAAAAAATTCCAAAATTTGGTAAAAAAAAAAATAAAAAAATAGCGCCATTTTCTAAGACCCGTAGCGTCTCCATTTTTCGTGATCTGCGGCTGGTTGATGGCTTATTTTTTGCGTGCCAGGCTGACGTTTTTATTGATAACATTTGGGGTAGATCCGATGTTTTGATCGCCCGTTATTGCATTTTATTGCAATTTTGCGGCGACCAAAAAAAACGTAATTCTGGCGTTTAGAATTTTTTTCTCGCTACGCCGTTTACCGATCGGAATAATTCTTTTTTTATATTGATAGATCGGGCGATTCTGAACGCGGCGATACCAAATATGTGTATGTGGGTTTTTTTTTTATATATTTTATTTTGAATGGGGCGAAAGGGGGGTGATTTAAACTTTTATATTTTTTTATTTTTTTTTATATTTTTAAAAACTTTTTTTTTTTACTTTTTGCATGCTTCTATAGTCTCCATAGGAGACTAGAAGCAGCAACTATCCGATCGCCTCTGCTACATACAGGGGACGAGCAGGTCCCCTGCATGCAGCAGAAATGGTCCTGTGCTATGAGCGCCGACCACTAGGTGGCGCTCATAGCGACAAGATCATGACAACCACAGGCGTCTGCTGCAGACCCTGGGTTGTCATGCACGCCCATCGGCGACCCGCGATCACGTGACGGGGTCGCCGGTGGGCGGGGCTTATGACGCGCTACCCGGAAGCGCGCGTTAAATGCTGCTGTCGGAGATTGACAGCAGCATTTAACTGGTTAACAGCCGCGGGTGGATCGCGATTCCACCCGCGGCTGTTGCGGGCACATGTCAGCTGTAAGAATCAGCTGACATGTGCTCCGTTCAGTGAGGGCTCAGCGCAGCAGCCCTCACTGAACGGGGGGTACGCAAATATGCGTACTAATACGTCCCCGGTAAGTAAGGGGTTAAAGTTTATTTTATTGAAACATTTTTTCCTTTTTTTTCTTTTCCTCTTTTTTCTTTTTAATCTCCCCTCCCTTTTTTCCTTATTTTTCCCCTCTTCATTGCCTTCTTTTTCTTTTTTACATTTTACCCCTCTCCCTCTCTCTTTTTTTCTTTCAAATATTTTCATCTTTCCCTTACTCAGTTGCTCCCTTTCTAGTGGCTCATACAACTAAAGCCCACTCCCAGCACACTAACCATAATAGCTGGTTTGATCCTCTCTTTGTTATTCCTAATAAACACCCTTAGCCACCTCTATTTCTGCTCAGTTTTATTTCTAAATGCTAATAGTCTTATTCTTCACATATATCATTTACTTATTTCAAATGTATTTTTCTATTTAATTTTCATGTTTGTGCTATGGTGTTATCATGTATTATGCCGACAAGATAATGTGATGTGCTGGTCATATGACCATTGAGGTCAGTTTTTGCGCTCCTCTTTTTTGAATGCATTGTCTTTTTATTCCTGCATTTTTACAAGTTGTACCCTATCATCGTACTTTGTCCTGATAAAGAGGTATGATTACCTTGAAACGTGTTGACAAATAAAACTGCATCCATACTGCATCTGGTTTCCTATTGTATATTAGATGCTCGGCAGCGCGGGTTTTATATCCACTTTCATCTCCAAGTTTGCTTACTACCTGTTTGGTGGATCTGCAGCAACCATCTTTGCTTACAAGCTAACACAGGCGTTGTGACTTTCACAACCCCCCCCCCTCCCCCAGGTGAGCAAATTGTGTTTTACTCTTTTCTTTGTAATCCGGATAAGACCATATTGAGCTTATTATCATTCCAGTTTTTATCTACACAACTGCGTTTAGGCACACTATGGGGTTCAGGAGGAAGGGGGGCATTTTGATTTGGGAGCACAGATTTTGCTGGATTTCTTAAGGTGGGAGCCACGTCACTTTTCCAGAGCCTTTGTGCTACCAGTAACATGGACACCCCCCATATTTCAGTTAACAGATGACGAACCTGAGTGGGGACTTGTTTTTCTGTGGGTTGAGTAGAAGCTTTTATTGGTGGAATTTGGGGGTACAGAACATTTTGGATCACATTTATCCTGAGCTCTTGCCCTGAGCACTTACATTGGGATTTCTATCTAAATGTACAAAATATGTGATTCGGATCAAACCCCCAATGGATCCATTCACTAATGAGACTGCAGAGTTACTCTGAACTGTCTGGCTTGTGTTTGGCAGTGTCTGGCTTTTCAGAGGTGCACAAAACTGCGGCCAACGGCACTTTTATGCACACCTAAAAAGATGGACACCGCTGGATCAAAGGCCAGACGGCATCCAAAGTGCCTCCATCTGAATCATTATAGGGCATCTCTGGTCAGGGGTTCCATCTGAATCACATATTTCAGAGACTTACATGAAGACCCCGGTATAAGCTCTCAGCGCAGAGAGCAGGATAAATGTGAGCCGAGCCTTACTGCGATCAGCAAACAAATCAAGAGCAGGTCAAAAATTGGTTTATTTATTTTGTACGCTGTTCCTCGTGCTGTATAAGTCATTAGATGACTTTATTATTCAGGTCGGTGCGATTACAGATTTATATAGGTTTTTTTTTTATGTTTGGAAGCTGTCACACACTAAAAGACGCATTTTTTTCTCAAAATAAAGTTTTTGCATCACCATATTTTGAGAGCTATAATTTTCCCATATTTCTGCCAAAAGAGTCATGTGAGGGCTTGGTTTTTGCGGGACGAGTTGACGTTTTTATTGGTTCCATTATCGGGCACATAACATTTTTTTGATCGCTTTCTTTTCCAATTTTTGGGAGGCAGAATGAACAGAAACCAGCAATTCAGGTATCTTTTTTTTTTTATGCCGCTCACCGTATGGTAAAAGTGGCAAGACATCTTTATTCTTCGGATCAGTATGATTACAGCGATACAACGTTTATATAATTTTTTTAACGTTTTGTCGCTTCTACACAATAAAAACAATTTTATAGAAAAAATATTGTTTTAGCATCGATATATTCTGAGTGCTATAGCTTTTTTATTTTTCCACTGATGCAGCTGTATGGCAGCTTGCTAGTTTGTTTTTTGCGTGACAAGATGACGTTTTCAGCGATACCATTTTTATTTACATTGGTCTTTTTGATCACATTTTGTTCCATGCTTTTTACAACGGTATGATGAAAATCTATAGTTTTTTGCCACATTTTTTTCTTACGGTGTTTACTGAAGGGGTTAACTAGTGGGGCAATTTTAAAGGTAAGTTAGTTCCGGAAGCGGTGATACCAAATGAGAGTACTTTATTTGTTCATTTTTGTTTTTACATCATGCATTGCAGTGCACCAGCACTGGCTCCCAATTCCCCAGCGTGTGCAGTTCAAACTACTAACACTGACCTACAAAGCCATCCATAACTAATCTCCCGATACATTCCCTTACGTAATCTCTGGTCCTCCCAAGACCTCGTTCTCTCCTCCACACTTATTCGTTCCTCACCCAATTGCCTCCAAGACTTCTCCCGAATATCCCCCATCCTATAGAATTCTGTGCCTCAACACGTCCGATTAGCCTCCACATTTGGATCCTTCAGACGAAACCTGAAAACCCATCTCTTCAAACAAGCTTACAGCCTGCCATGACCTTGCTTGCTGCCACCCCCAACACCACCGGAGCTACTGCAACCCCCAACCTACTGTCTCCTTCCCCGCTCCTGTAGAATGTAAGCCCGCAAGGGCAGGGTCCTCTTCCCTCTGTACCAGTCTATTATTGTTCATATGTAACTGTAAGTGATATCTGTATTTGGTATGTAACCCTTTCTTATGTACAGTGCCATGGAATCAATGGCGCTATATAAATAAATAATAATAATATAATTGAGATGTTTAAACCATCATATAGAGTATAAATGATATCAGTACCGATGGGGTATAAATAATGGCACATTATTATTGAAATACTGTGAAATGGACTCATTGATCTAGGTTGCAGCTACTGATAACCAAGAAGGATGTCACCACAACTGAGATTGCATGTAATGAGCTATGTGACAATATGACTAGGAATATTTCATTTATCCATCATAGAATCTTTAAAATAAAGAATTGAAGTAGAACTTTTGCTAGAAGGATATAACTGAGCTCATTGATTGCCTGCAGCAATATTGATGTGACATCACCACTGTAGCCGCTGACATAGGCGGATTATAATGAGGGCAATCCGGGCTACCGCCTGGAGCCTCGGGTCTCCAGGGGGCCCGGGGCTCCGGGGGGGCTATGGCCGGATTGCCCTCATTATATGTGTGGCCGCGCGGCAGATACCGGCAGACAGTGGCGGGGGGGGGCCCCGGACCACTCCCCCAGCAGCGGCCGCCACTGCTTCTTCTTCGGCCGGGCCAGCACTGCAGCAGTTAACTTCCCTGTGTGCTGGCCGGGCCGCGTCACTGCTAGGAGACACGGCCCTGTGCGCGGCCATGTCTACTAGCTGTGACGTCATGCCGTGCGCGCCCGGCCTGCACTGCTACTTACCACCGGAGAGAAGCAGGAGCCAGGAGGACTGGAGCCGAGCCGGGGGATGGTGAGTGAGTGTGTGTGTGTGTGAGAGAGTGTGTGTGTGTGTGTGTGTGTGTATGTGTATGTATGTATAGGCAGATATCATTGTGTGATGTCTGTTTATATGTATTTTTGTGTTTCAAATGTGTTTATGCGTGTATGTATATGTTTGTGTGCGTGACTGCGTGCGTGACTGCGTGCGGCCTCCTGCTGAGTATAGATGGCGCCGTGCGGCCTCCTGCTGTCTCTGCAGGGGGGGCCGTGCGGCCTCCCGCTGTGTCTAGATGGCTCCATGCGGCCTCCCGCTGTGGCTAGATGGCTCCGTGCGGCCTCCCGCTGTGGCTAGATGGCTCCGTGCGGCCTCCCGCTGTGTCTAGATGGCTCCGTGCGGCCTCCCGCTGTGTCTAGATGGCTTCGTGCGGCCTCCCGCTGTGTCTAGATGGCTCCGTGCGGCCTCCCGCTGTGGCTAGATGGCTCCGTGTGGCCTCCCGCTGTGTGTAGATGGCTTCGTGCGGCCTCCCGCTGTGTCTAGATGGCTCCGTGCGGCCTCCCGCTGTGTCTAGATGGCTTCGTGCGGCCTCCCGCTGTGGCTAGATGGCTCCGTGCGGCCTCCCGCTGTGACTAGATGGCTCCGTGTGGCCTCCCGCTGTGTCTAGATGGCTCCGTGCGGCCTCCCGCTGTGTCTAGATGGCTTCGTGCGGCCTCCCGCTGTGTCTAGATGGCTCCGTGCGGCCTCCCGCTGTGTCTAGATGGCTCCGTGCGGCTCCCTGCTGTGTATAGATGGCTCAGTGCGGCTCCCTGCTGTGTATAGATGGCTACGTGCGGCCTCCCGCTGTGTATAGATGGCTACGTGTGCTCAATATTGAGTCATACAATTAATGTAAGACTATGTGCCCACGATGCAGAAATGCTCCGAATTTTTTTTGAGAGTTTCTGCATCTCCCTGGCAGAAAAAACGCATGCGGATTGTACATGCGGATTGTACATGCGGATTGTACATGCGTTTTTCCTGCCAGGGACATGCGGATGTGAAGCGTTCTTCACATGCATTTCCGAATGCGGGTTGACAAGCGCTTTCCAAGCGGTTTTAGCATCACTTGGAAAGTGCTTGACAACTTAGTCACACTATATAAATCCATGCAACCACCTTCTGATGGCCTGCCGACGTCAGCGGTCGCGTGACCCGTCACATGACTAAATGACGTCATGGCAGGTCCTTTTCAGACCATCGCGAGCTGCCTGCAAGCCAGGACGCATCGGATAAAGACACCGGGGGCCATCAGAAGGTAAGTATAATATTTATTTTATTCTTTTTTTTACAGGTTCTATGGTACCCGGGTCCGGAGGAGAGTCTCCTCTTCTCCAAACCCGGGTACCATCCACACATTGAAACGCATGGATTCTGCATGTACAGATGCAGTGATGCGGATTACATGCGTTCCAATGCAAGTCAATGGCGGCGAAAGTGCCGCGCTTCCGCAAAATAATTGTTAGTGCTGCGGATTTTTCCGCAATGATAATCCGCAGCGGAAATTTCCGCAGCATGTGCACAGCACATGCGGATTATCATTGGGGAACATGGCAGACCTTCTACCAAGCGTTTTTTAAGCGTTTCTGCAGCGGAATTTCCGCTGCGGAAACGCTTAAAAAACGCGTAGTGGGCACACAGCCTAAAAAAAATTATTATAATTAATATTGTGCCAAATTAATTTCACGTGAACTATCACATGATCTATCACAGGGGATCATGTGACATGTCACGTGATACATCAGGTGTGTGTGTGTGGGGTGGGGGGCCCGTGCCTTCTAAACTGCCCGGGGCCCTTGCTACTCTTAATCCACCCCTGGCCGCTGAGCTCAGTGATTGGCTGCAGCAATGCTGATGTGGCATCACCACTGCAGCTACTGACCTGAATGATTGGCTGCAGCAATGCTGATGTGGCATCAGCACTGCAGCTACTGAACTGAATGATTGGCTGCAGCAATGTTGTTGCCACATCACCCCTGAAACAGTGGCAGAGACACTGCACTAGACGCAGAGAAAGCTCGGTTTCTTTTTTGTACAACAAGCTGTGCATATAGGGAAAACTTTTCCGAAAGGTGACAACCCCTTTAAGCTTTATTTATTTACCTTAGTTTAACCCTTTGATTCGTCTGCATACAAAATGAGCCGCCATGTTTGCTTTCTGAGTATTTCAAAGATTGGTTAGAGCAATGGCTGAACAGCCTGGAACATTTGGTCTTCTTGACTGCAGTCTGTAAGAGAACATCCAATGAATACACAATTACTCCCGTGACAAGTAGTTCTGGAAAAGTAGCAACCATTTTTCAGGGTTTCAGCAGCAGCAACAGCAGGGAAATTCTGTGCACATGCCAATCCTCCTGCCAAGATTAACTACCCGATTTTAGAGTCAAGACATTGATCGATAGTCCTGTTTACTGCTTTCTGAGGTCAGATGGGATTAAGCTGTGATATATTAATTTATCTCATTTAATGCTGACATAATACAGTGCATAACTTTGTTCTTATCATCAATTAACCCATGCCGCCTTTGCTACAGAAGATAAATCAGATCCACTGGTAATAGATTACTGTGTCTGCATTGGGAGAGATCGTATGGCTTTATGTAAATAAGATTTAATGCAAACTTATTATTATATTATGTCAACATATTTAATCATTTAGAGTCAGAATTTATTATGTGCTATGGCCAATAAGTGTCTGGAATATAGAACATCACTAGGCAAAATTAAATTATTTTAAAAGGAAAACTTTACCCCACCCCCACAGCCATTAATATGACCATGTATCCCTTTAAAAGCTAGATCAGTTGATCTTTTTATGATCCGAAAGTGCTGCTGTGGGGCCCCTGAGGGTTCGACCGCCACAGGAATGCTGCACTTCTCTAATGGAGTGTAGTGTTCCTCCTCCGAGGTAAGGCCAGTGTGATAGTTGTGACCTAACCTTTGCATCCAACACCACACTTCTCCACCAGAGGGAGCTAGTATGAACTAGGTGCTGCTCCCCTGGTTACAGGGAGACTGGGGAACACAAAGTGGTAGGAACCAGTTAGTGGGTGAGGGTGGAGGACTTACCAGTAAGTTACACTTTAGATTTCATATTTAATAGTAAGCCATCTTTGATCTTGGTCTTTTGGTCTTTTTGGTCCTTCTGCTAATTCTCCCTAGTTAATTAGTTGGTCGTACTGTGCGGTCAAAATACTGTGTGTAATGTGACCTCCCTCCGGGAGCGCAGATCCTGTGTGGGCCTGTGCCGGTAAGGGACACAGCCCTCGTACCCTGGCCTTGGGACGAGAGGTGGTTGCAGACAAGGAATAACTCAACCCGGCCGAGGACCAGGATCAAGAAGGCCCGGGAGCTTTAGAGTGTGGCTCCCCAGCAAATGGGTCCCGGGGAGGATGCAGACGGAGCGGAGTACCCCACCTGTCCTCGCCTACCTGATCTATTCAGAGGGATCCCGGCTGCAAGAGGGGTACCTGCCCCCCGACACCCGACCTTGTACTCTATGTCCTGGACGGGAAAGCCCGGTTAGGCCCTGAGGATCCCACCGGGCATCGGATGGAGAGGAATTGCCACCCGTGCCCTAGTCCTGAGAGGAGCTCAGAGGGAGACCTGGCCTATCTACACACTCACAGACGGGAAAGGGTGAAGTCTGTAGTGCAGGAACACTCTGGTGTAGGGTCGCTACCGAACACTGGACTTTCTTGGAGGTAGTCGGACCCCAGTCCCTGGTGGCCGCAGGACTCCGCGGGGAGCAGGGAGTCGCCTTCCCGCTGTCATCTCTAAGTGAGTAAAGCCTTGGAAGTTCACCCCTATGGCCTCCGGACTGTTCATTACGCGCCATACCATGAGACGCGGTGCCCGTACTCCCCGCACTACTACTCCCCCCCTCCATCCTGTTTGCCTGCCCTGAGGCCCTGCTCCGCCTGTGGGGAGCAGCGACAACTTTGGCCGCCATGACACCGGGCCTCAGCGGACTGTAGCGGCTCTGGTGACCCTTCACCAGGCACCACAGGTGGCACAGTCGTTAAAATAAGCCACTCAAGCCGGACGAGCCAACATCTTCCTTTTCATGTGACGGCCCTGAGCACGGGTCGGGCCCGGGCCACGGCTACATCCCATCTCTTCGTCACATGGCCCGACACCGAGTGCCCCAACACCCAGGGTAAACTCAAAACTAAAAGGGCTCTTTCGAGAATTGAGGCGTCACAAACCTGGCGTAGTCGGCAGGATCGCGTGCCCGCAGCAAAGGAAGAAGTGCCCATTGCTATCGGGTACTGTGTGCCTTACACCTTGTACTGTTGTTTTACACTTAAAATGGCGCCCGCCCAAGAACAGATGCCATAATTCTGTGAAAAGACTGTCTTTGAACGCCTCCCATCATGGGCTGGGCTCCCACTTGGCGCCAAAAATGTGGACTGCCCCTTCCATCAGAGACTGTCCGCGGGGTAATGCCCGTCAAACTGGATGGGCCGAACGAAGGCGGGCCTGTCAGCATTCCGCCCAGGAAACGCCCCGAAAGAGGAGGAAGAAGAAAAGCAACAAGGTGCGGCCATTGCAGTCGGAGCTTGGCAGTCAACGGAGGCAAACATGGATGCCTCTGGGGAGCAAGACCACGCATCTACTGAACCCGGTTCAGGCCCTTCACCCGGCTGAGAGCAAGGCGGCAGCGTGTTGACCCCGGGAGATATTACATTTCTCCAGCAGGAAGCTCCGGAACTCCTAAGAAGGCAGAGAGAAGCCCAGGAGGCTGCGACGGCTGCGTGGCGGGAGGAGATGCTGCTGCGTATCCGGGACCGCCACCAAGGAGTAGAGGTCCCAGGACAAGTCGACTCGGTGACAGAGGTCGAGGGCGGCCCAGCGGCGGGTGAGTGTGCAACCCCTGCCCCGGCTGCAGAGCCTACCGTGACTATCCTGGACCTCATGGCGGAGTACCTGATTCCCCACGCGGTCACCTGGGAGCAGGCGTTGGCTCCAGAGCTGCAATCGGCAGCTGTGGGTGGGGACCTGCGATGCCGCCCAAAACCTGACATGAAGGTGCCTGAAGCTGCGGAGGAAACTACCGGCTCCAACCCGGACTGGTCCGCGTCTACAAAGGAATCGCAGCAACCCGTTCTAACCCCGCTACCCGCACCAGCAGTAACCTGGCCCGAGGCTGAGGAGTGGGCCTAGGAAAACCAGGGGGGCGACTTAATGGGCTTCCCCCGGGAGACCCGGGCTGAAGCACGGAGGAGGAGCCAGTGGTGCAGCGACCAGATATTCCAGCTTGCATGGGAGCAGCGTCAGCGGGAGCAGTGCTGTGAGCGCCTCGAGGCCCGGACCATTGCTGCAAAAACTCGGGCGCGTCAGGAGGAGGCCACCCGTCCCAGTTCCCGGTACGAAGGCCAAGTCGTCCGTTTTCATCATGAGGCGGGGTGGGGGTTCATCCAGTGTCCCCAGTTCCAGGACGATGTGTTCGTCAGCCGGCGGGACATCGAGCCGCGCCTCAGGAAGGGACACCCCGGCCGGAACCTCTTCCCGGGCGACACAGTGACTTTCACTCGCCAACAGGGGGAGCGTGGGTGGTATGCCCTGGACGTACACAAAGTATCTGGGAACGACGCCACCCCGCGCTCAGCCTCAGAGGACCGGCTAGCCTCCATCAGGAGGCACTACTACTCCCCCCCTCCATCCTGTTTGCCTGCCCTGAGGCCCTGCTCCGCCTGTGGGGAGCAGCGAGAACTTTGGCCGCCATGACACCGGGCCTCAGCGGACTGTAGCGACGCTGGTGACCCTTCACCAGGCACCACAGGTGGCGTAGTCGTTAAAATAAGCCACTCAACCCGAACGAGCCCACAACATCTTCCTTTTCATGTGACGGCCCTGAGCATGCGTCGGGCCCGGGCCATGGCTACATCCCATCTCTTCGTCACAGGGCCCGACACGAGTCCCCCAACACCCAGGGTAAACTCAAAACTAAAAGGGCTCCTTCGAGAATTGAGGCGTCACACTGCTTCAGCAGCAAGAAATAGTATTTTGAAGTTCAGTCTGGAAGTTCAATGGGGAGTGACGATGCACTTACAGCTTCTTTGCCTCTGCTGTATTTTTGAAGTAGCAACACCCTTCCATGGCTGATTGACAGGCCATTTGCTTTGGTTCACTGGCTACTGACCTGTCATTCAGCCAGGAGAAGGTGCTGCTAGTTAAGGATTACAGCGAAGGCTAAGAAGCTGTAAGTGCATCAGGATGCCCCAGTGCACTTCAAAATGCAATTTCTCATTGTTAAAATATCACTTTGGCTACACTTGTGCTTATTTCTTAAAAGGCCATACAGATAATGTTTCTGACATGTTCCATTAACAAGGATTTTCCTGTAATAGTAAGTTATAGGTGATAACTACTAGATGAGTGAGAGTCCGACTGCTGAGATCCTCCATTTGTTTAAAGCAACAGTGGAGTAATAGTATTTAGGTATCTCTAGCAATCGCTTATAGAATGAGTGGAGCAGTAGTGAGAAAGCTCCATTCTAATGATGGGAAAAAAACTCTCCTTTCTGGTGATTGGTGTAGGTCTCAGTATGGCAGGTGGGAGATGTGCCCCCCCCCCCCAAGTGATTATCGGTAAGGAAAGTGCCGAGTAGGGCAAGGCCTATGGCGCAGCAGGCAGCCATAAAAAGATATGGTCCGGTAGATGTGCACCGAGAGCAAAAACATAGAAGATGATCTACAGTCTATGCCCAATGTAGGCGGCGCCATGTATTGATATTACTATGCTGCTTGTGCTGGGTGCAGATTGCAGCGAGCAAGAAGAAAGGAGACATCACTGAGGACAGTAAGGAGAGTTTAATGGAGTTTTCATTCTAGAGATGAGCGGATCCACATCAGTGCTCTCTTGCCGTGGACAAGAGTGGAGCAAATTTCCTGAGCTTCTGGGTTCCCCCACATAGCATTTGATTCGGCGGCCTAGTGTTCATTGTACAGAGCACAGGTGACATCTTGCTAGTCTGGCTAATCATGAGATGAAACTCGTGTTGACCAAACTACTGGCACATGAATCATTTAAATGCCAGGGGAGGAGTCCTGAGGAGATAATTTGCATATTCCCACTGCATTTTGGGGTAAGTGAAGAGTCTCCGCGAGCTCAAAGAACACTGGATTTTGGCCGTTGGAGCTGAAAAGAGGACATCGGTAAACCGCGCGCCGGTAGGCGCGCGCATTTTGAAGCTTTTTTTTTTAAGCTTTTTTCACTGTTTTCAGAACATTAACAGTAAGAACATGGAAGAGTCCAGGAGCCATTTGGTGAGCTGCATATCCTGCTACATGTTCACAGACTTGCCAGTGGAAAAGCCAAACTTCACATGCCAGAAATGCAAGCTTGTGTCCCTGTTGGAGGAAAAGTTGCGAAATCTAGAAGAGAGGTTAACTACCTTGAAAATCATTAAGGAAGGTGAAGAGTTCTTAGACAGAGCAGAATTATCTCTTCATGATTCAGAAAGAGAAGAAATTCGAACTGCACCTGACGAAACAGAGGAATGGAAGCATGTGACCCACAGAAGCAGGAGGATCGAGAGGCAGTCAGCACCCATACTGCTCAGGAACCAGTACCAGGCTCTCACGCAGGAGAACCATGAAGAAATACAGCAAAATAAGACTTTGCCAGCAATGAATAACCTTGTAAGCCCTCAGAATCCTCCTGGATGGAGAAAGAAGAATGTTGTGAAGAAAAAACGGAGAGTGGTGGTCATGGGGGATTCCCTGTTAAGAGGAACAGAGGCCGCTATCTGCAGACCAGACATAACCTCAAGAGAAATGTGCTGTCTTCCAGGAGCAAAAATTAAAGATGTGTCTGACAGGATATCAAGACTCTTCAGACCTACAGATCACTACCCATTCCTGCTAATACATGTGGGGACAAATGACACCGCAAGAAAGGACCTGGAAACCATCTGCAGTGACTTTGAAGACTTAGGCAAGAAAGTGAAAGATTTGGGAGCGCAGGTGGTCTTCTCATCCATCCTCCCAGTGGATGGCCATGGAACAATGAGGTGGAATAAGATTCTACAGGTGAACAACTGGCTACGTCGATGGTGCCGTCAACAAGGATTTGGATTTCTGAATCACGGAATGAATTACCTATACGATGGACTACTTGCTAGAGATGGGGTGCACCTTACGAAGACTGGAAAACATGTATTTGGAAGTCGCCTTGCTACACTCATCAGAAGAGCTTTAAACTAGAACCATGTGGGAAGGGAAGCAAAAGGCCAGAAAAAGCCATACAGCTGACAAATACTATTGAGATCTCTGCTACTGGAAGTGGAAAGGAAGAACAAAGACAAAACAATTTAAATAATAAAAATATGGGAGGAAGAGAAACCAATCACAAACTAAAATGTTTTTATACAAATGCACAAAGCATGGGCAACAAACAAGGAGAATTGGAACTACTAATGCAGGAAAAGGAATATGATGTCATTGGAATCACTGAAACTTGGTGGGACGATACACATGATTGGAATAAAAGGCTAAAAGGATACAACTTATTTGCAAGAAACAGACTTGATAAACGAGGAGGAGGTGTTGCATTGTATGTTAGAAAAGCGTATATCTGCACAGAGATTGAAGCTTCAGAGACTGGGAGTTCTGTGGAAACTGTTTGGGTAAGAATACAAGGAGAGAACAACGGAAAGGACACCATTGTAGGCATTTACTACAGGCCACCTGGGCAAGCTGAAGATATGGATGAACTCTTTATGTATCAAATGACCAAGTTCTCCAAAAAATATGACGTAGTGGTCATGGGAGATTTCAACTATCCAGACATTTGTTGGGAATCTCTCTCAAGTAAAACTAACAGGTCAAGCAAATTCTTATCCTCTCTTGCTGACAACTTTATCTTCCAAAAGGTAGGGGAGAAAACAAGGGGATCTGCTACTTTGGATCTAATCCTTATAAACAGGGAGGAAATGGTTGAGGAGGTAAAGGTGGCTGGGACCCTAGGAGGCAGCGATCATGCTATTATAGAATTTTGGATAACTAGAGGAGGAAGACATGTGAAGACTCAAACTTCAAGGTTAGATTTTAGAAAGGCAGATTTTAAGAGACTCAGAAAGAGAATAGGAGGGATCCAATGGCTGGATGTCCTTAAGGACAAAAATGTCCAGGAAGGATGGGAAATTTTTAAAAATGAGATTCTCAAAGCACAATCGTTAACAATCCCGAAAAGTAGGAAGAATGGGAAGCATTTAAGGAAACCAGGATGGATGAACACAGAACTTAAACACATGCTAAAAAGAAAGAAAGAAATGTTTATTAAATGGAAAGAGGGAGGCATATCTAAAGAAGATTATAATGCAGTCTGCAGATCCTGCAGGGCACGTATCAGGTTAGCTAAAGCTGACAATGAATTAAGGCTTGCAAGAGATGTCAAAAGCAATAAAAAAGGATTTTGGGGGTATGTCAAAAGTAAAAGAAAAGTCAAAGATGCTATAGGATTTTTACAGGATGAAAATGGAGAAATGGTAAGAGAGGATGTTGAGAAGGCCGAACTTTTTAATTCCTATTTTGCATCTGTTTTCTCTCAGAAAGAAAATGTAACATCAACTGATCTTCACTGTTCTTTTAAAGGAATAGAGGAATCAAAGTTATCTGTAAACAGAAAGATTGTGAGGGAATATTTAGCTAACATAAATGAGTTCAAGTCTCCAGGTCCAGATGAATTACACCCCAGAGTACTGAAGGAGATCGTAGAAGAAATTTTAGAACCACTCTCCATAATCTTTGAAAATTCTTGGAGAACAGGAGAAGTCCCAGAAGACTGGAGAAGAGCAAATGTTGTTCCTATCTTCAAAAAGGGGAAGAAGGTGGACCCAGGGAACTATAGGCCGGTGAGTCTGACTTCTATACCAGGAAAGATCTTTGAACAAATTATTAAACAACATGTATGTAAGTACATGGATAAGAATGAAGTGATTAACCAGAGTCAGCATGGGTTTGTAACTAACAAGTCATGTCAGACTAACTTAATTTCCTTCTATGACAGAATCACTGACTGGGTGGATCAGGGAAATGCTGTAGATATAGTATATCTTGACTTCAGCAAAGCATTTGACAAAGTATCTCACACCATCCTTATTGAAAAAATGACCAAGTATGCAATGGACCAGGCAACTGTTGGGTGGATTCATAACTGGCTTAGTGATCGGACTCAAAGGGTGGTTGTAAATGGCTTCACATCCAGCTGGATGAATGTCTCAAGTGGGGTACCACAGGGCTCCGTCCTGGGACCTGTATTGTTCAACATCTTTATCAATGATTTAGATGAAGGAATTGAGGGTAAACTGATTAAATTTGCTGATGACACAAAGCTAGGAGGGATAGCTAATACTAGAGAAGAGAGAGAGAGGATTCAAAAAGACCTAAATAAACTGGAGCAGTGGGCAGCAACCAACAGAATGGTTTTTAACAGGGAAAAATGCAAAGTACTACATCTGGGCAATAAAAATGAAAAAAGCATATACAGAATGGGAGGAATAGAGCTAAGCAACAGTACATGTGAAAAAGACTTAGGTATACTAATAGATCATAGACTAAACATGAGTCAACAGTGTGATGCAGCAGCAAAAAAGGCAAATACAATTCTGGGATGTATTAACAGAAGCATACAGTCTAGATCACGTGAAGTCATTATCGGTCTTTACTCCTCTTTGGTCAGACCTCATCTGGAATACTGTGTACAGTTTTGGGCACCACATTTTAAAAAAGACATAGACAAACTGGAGCAAGTTCAGAGAAGAGCGACCAGAATGGTGACTGGTCTGCAAACCATGTCCTATGAGGAACGGTTGCAGGATTTGGGAATGTTTAGCTTGCAAAAAAGAAGACTGAGAGGAGACTTAATAGCTGTCTACAAATATGTCAAGGGCTGTCACATTGTAGAAGGATCATCTTTATTCTCATTTGCACAAGGAAAGACTAGAAGCAATGGGATGAAACTAAATGGGAGGAGACACAGATTAGATATTAGAAAAAACTTTTTGACAGTTAGGGTGATTAATGAGTGGAACAGGCTGCCACGAGAGGTGGTGAGTTCCCCTTCAATGGACGTCTTCAAACAGAGGCTGGACAGACATCTGTCTGAGATGATCTAGTGAATCCTGCTTTGAGCAGGGGGTTGGACCAGATGACCCAGGAGGTCCCTTCCAACTCAACCATTCTATGATTCTATGATTCTATGAAATGCAAATTAAAGGCCACGTTTATGACTCACCCCCTAGGCCGTGGGGCACTCGGAGCCGGGCAACAGGGCAATAATGGGGGTAGTAGTGGCAACCCGGTCCGTGGCTCAGGGTGGTCAGACCAAACGTTGTGGCAGTCTATTCGTAGGGTTTTAAATGTCCGACTATGCCACCCGTGGATTGCGGTCAGGGTTAACCGCCGCTGCAGTGCAGACCGCTGGGGCAGATGTAGGTGTGCAGCACTAAGTAGTATAACTCCCCACGGGAGGAGTGTGGCCCCAGGGCAGTATATAGATGGATGATGGAGGGGATGATTTCGATCGCAATAACCAGGAGACGGAGGCCTCTTAAACAGTTCAGGGTCTTTATTAGAACAGGTGAGACGACCCCAAAACAGTCCCGGCTTGGAGGGGGCCTGGATGTCTGAGAACAAGTGGGAAGCTGGCCCTGGTCAGGGTGAGGGTGAAGGCCTACCGTATTCTCTGCGCTCTTTCTGGCTATTTCCCTCCTGGTGGTGTAACAGCCCACGTTCCTGAGCTCGGCGTGTCTTCTCGCCCGTATGGCTTGCAACTTGGGTTCCTTTCTATTCTTGGCCTGGTGCAGCTTTGCTGGTCCCTTCTGCTGTGGCGGAACCTCTGGGCTTCTTAGGCCAAGGGACATACAATCCCCTGCGGACTGGTTATTTGCTGTAGGACTTGGAATCCTAACAGCCTCGGACACCAAAGTCCGGTAGTTCAGTTTCTCTCTCAGCCAGGACAGGCTCCCCTCACCTTCCGTCCCTGGCTTGTGGCTCTACTGCCACTCGTCCTCCTCAGCCTCAGCTGAAGTGGCTCTCCCTTCTCTAGGACACCTCTCACTCCAGAGACAGGTCGTCCAGAACTCTCTAACCCTGCCCCCAGTTCCAGCTTTTATAGGGGCAGCCTGCTCCCCCTACTGGCCTGGGACAGGAGGTGCTGCATGCTAATGGTCCCTGACCAGAGAACCTCCCCCTTGCTCTCAGACACAGCTTTATTAAACATTAGTGGCATCCAGGCCAGGGTGACACATTTACATGCAGCAAAAACCTTTCTTTTTGCAGCCAAAACCTGCTTCCTCGGTGATAAAGAAAAACCTCAATTGTAGACATTTTTTATAATAAATATCAAGGTTGGTCCAAGTTTTTAATGTTGGCCTTCTGTGTATTGGAGTTTGACATCCCTGGTCTACAGTGATCTTTGTTCATTATCAGCTTGGTGGTATTATGAGATTGTAGTGTGGTGTGGCGGTGTTAGTAATTTAGTAATATTGACCTTGGTATACAACAGTTAGGGCCAAAAGGTTTGAGTCTGACAAATTTTTCTTTCTTTTTTTTTTTATTTTTTTTTACAAAGTTTGCTGCTTCAGTTTTTATATTGGCAATTTGCATTACCTGTAGATTTTCATGAATAGTTATCAGATGAACTGCATAAAATTGCAAAGCCGCTCCTTGACTTGAAAATTAATTTAATCACAAAAAAAACATTTTGACTGAAATGCTGTCCCAGGGAATGATGGCACCTGCGCAAGATCTCCGGTGGGCATTCAGACAAGTGTGATCTGTCATTCAGTGACCATGTGTGGGGAAAAACGGAGAGGGGCTGGAGAGATGTAAGGGCAGGTCCAAGCATCTTGCCCTTGTGGCTCATTTACATAAAATTTGCAAAGTAATTTCTCGGGAATGGAATAAAAGATTAAAAAAACAAAGATGCAGAATCATCTGCACTACAGTGGCCTAACACATCAGTTGTGGTACCAAAACCTGGTGATAGGTTCCCTTTAAACTTTAGATGGAGGGTCGGAGGGAAGAAAGTGCGCCAAATGAAGCATTTGTCCCAGGAAATGGAGGAAAATGCACCGCAGGCCTCAGTAATCAGACCCCCACCAATCTCGTATCACTTATCCCTAGCCCTTATTCAGTAATTTTATTACTATAAGAAAATGTAAAAAATTGGTATTGCTGCATCTATAATCACTAGCGTTGAGCGAGCACTAAAATGCTCGGGTGCTTGAAGCTCGGGCCGAGCTCACCGTGATACTCGGGTGCTCGACCCGAGCAACGAGCCCAATGTTAGTCTATGGGAGACCCGAGCATTTTTGCGGCGGCACCCCCGGCAGTCTGTAGAAAGCCTAAAAAATGCCCAAAACGATAGTGACAGTGCTCAAAAGACATGGGGACAGGTCACTGCTGTCAACAACGTGGTCAGAGGTATTAAGCCACTTTAACGGGCTCACAATAAAACGTTCAAAAACAAAACTGAAATGGTTTTCCTGTGAAATATGTTAAGGAACTTCCTTTCCAGGGTAAAGACTTGTGTATAAGGTAAAATAAATAACCAAAAACAAAAATATTCCTCCACACCTTGGGCTATGTTCACAAGTAGCATTTTTTATGCGTTTTTGCACTTTTGTATTGCTTTCAACCGTGACAAATGCATTCACCGGGAAATGTCATTTTAACATTTTACAATCTTATCTGGCCATGTGCTGTGTGACACATGCATACAGTGCTGAAAAGACATGGGAACAGCATGGGGAAGACCCCTGAAAGCATCTCTGACACCCAGGTCACTGCCTAAAAGTGTGCCCATCAGAAGTGATCCTATCCGTATCAGAAGATGCAGACTTTCAACTATCCCGTGCAAGTCCTTGTCCCAGGGCAGTATTCAATTGTACCTCCCCCATTCCTGGCAATGCAAGCGCAAGTATGCAGCCTGCCACCCACCCACCCCCAGGCTGCAATACCATACTGCTAGCTTGCTTGCACTTGAAATGGGCCTTTTAGTTTGGAGGAGGCCGAAGCTGGCCACTACCTCATGGCTGCTTCGGCAGCGAGGTATCCATACTCAGTCCCCTGCCACTCGGTGTCCAGGTGTCCACGCTCGGTCCCCAGCTGCCTGGGGCGGCCGGGTGTCCATAAATGGTCCCCAGCCGCCCCTATTTCTCCTTGAAACTTACCCCACACTTTTCTTAGCCTGGCCTGCTTTAGGGCAGCATTGGATGAGCCCACCAGAGAACCAGACTCCTCCGGTGGGCCCTGGCTTCTCCATCAGGGGAGTTGAGAGTGCCAAGGTGAGGAGCATGATAATGATCATAGAAGTTAGCATCTGCTTTGTTTTCTTGGAATGCAAGCGTAAGTGTGCAACCAAACACCCACCCACCCCCAGGCTGCAATACCATACTGCTAGCTTGCGCTTGAAATGAGGCCTTTTAGTTTGGAGGAGGCCAAAGCTGGCCACTACCTCATGGCTGCTTCGGCAGCGAGGAATCCATACTCAGTCCCCAGCCACCCAGCGGCCGGGTGTCCATACTCGGTCCCCAGCCGCCCCGCGGCCGGGTGCCCACACACTGTCCCCAGCTGCCTGGGGGCGGCCGGGTGTCCATAAACAGTCCCCAGCCGCCCCTATTTCTCCTGGGAACTTCCCCCACACTTTTCTTAGCCTGGCCTGCTTTAGGGCAGCATTGGACGAGCCCACCAGAGAACCAGACTCCTCCGGTGGGCCCTGGCTTCTCCATCAGGGAAGTTGAGAGTGCCAAGATGAGGAGCATGATGATGATGATAGAAGTTAGCGTCCGCTTTGTTTTCTTGGAATGCAAGCACATGTATGTAGTAGCGGCTAGGCCTGAGGTGGTCAGCGTTTTGGCGCATATCCTACCTCCTCCGAGGATTGCTGGATGTTTTCCTGCTACTATCCCAGTTCTATGACTCCCGTTAAAACAAAGCTTCAGGTGATGAATGATGGATGAGGTGGTGGCAAAGGAGAAAGAGCAGGAGGAACAGGGACCATTCACATCAATATCAGGCCAGTCAACCACACATGTCTTGTAGGATATGTTTCTGTACCAAAAGGAGTGGTTCGGCTACACAGTTAAAGGGCATGCAGTGAGTACAATGCCTAACAAAAATTTCGAGGCACTCCAATGCCCCTTGGAAGTGACATGGAGGGCAGAGGGCCTTAACTAAACCGTTTTTTCCATTTATAGCAACTGGGTCTCCTGTGCACTGTTGGCCTAAGCAGTGAATGGAAGGCTTTGCAAAAATTATGAGGAACTGCAATGCCCCTTGAAACAGACGTGGATTACAGCATACTAAAAACCTTCTACCCATTATTGGGCAGTGGGTCTCCCTTAGACTTCACCTATGCATTGAAAAGCAAAAGCTGACTAAAATTAGGAGTAAATGCAATGCCCGTTGGAAGAATGGTGGAGGTCGCAGTGGAATAAAAAGACAATATCAATGACTTGGAAAAGTGGTGGAGGTCGCAGTAGCTTAACAAGACGGTTTTAATATCCCTGGGGAAATTGGTGGAGGTCGCAGTAGCCTAACAAGACGGTTTTAATGCCCCTGGGGAAAGTGGTGGAGGTCGCAGTTAGTGTTGAGCCACCCCCGTAGTGTTCGAGTTCGGTTCGGTTCGTCGAACACCCGTGTGTTCGCCGAACTGTTCGTCGAACTGTTCGTCGAACACCTTCGAACACCGTTAAAACCAATGGCAGGCAAACAAAAACACATAGAAACACATAGAAAACACCTTCAAAGGTGTCCAAAAGCTGACAAACTGCTCAGAAGACACAACTAACACATGGAAAAGTGACAAGTACATATAGTCATGCGAAAAGAAAAGAGGTGGAGGAGTAAAAGGAGGGGGAGACACAGATATAGGCATGTCATGCCCTTCTAAAATCCAAAAAGTGAGAAGCCGAGACGGCCAGTCCGCTCCTGCCCGTGCCACCTCCGTGTCGCCGGGTTTGTGCCAGAGCCGCGGTGAACCCTGACGGCCAGCCCCCCTCTCCCAATACTGGTGCCTGTCCGCTGGTGGGTCGAGAGAGCCCCCCTGTGGTGGAGGCAGCTCTAAGCTTTTTAATTTAAATTGTCCCTCTAATTTGAATGAATACACTTTAAATCCATTTACAAGGATCTATTGGAGGGCAAGTCTCATGCCAGCAGCCGCGTAATTCCAGCTCCAGTAGCGTCCACTAAAGCTGCTGCAGTTAAAAAGCTTTTATAAGGATCGAGCTCGGCTGTCCACCGCAAGGCATCCTAGTGCCAGTCCCAGCCCCTATGCCTTGGGGTGCCTCCTGATGCTCTTCACTAAGTATCCCGTGGTCCCGAAGCATTTCCTTTGAAAAAATTAAGTGTCCAAACTACAGGTGGTGTAGCTTGCTTAACAGCCGGGATAATCCGCTGACTAGCAGACACTGCTACTAGGCACAAAGTATTTCCTGGGCTAGATGCAGTTAAAAATTTGTAAGTAGATACTCTCGTTGGATGCTGAGAAAGCATTCCATAGAGTCTCCTGGCACGCCATATATGATTCTCTTAAAAAGCTTGGGGTAGGGGTCTAGGGGACCCTTTTATAGCCAAAATCACGGCCCTGTATCACAATACGTCACCTAGGCTGAAGATAAATGGAACTGTAGCACCGAGGGCTCGGTTGCTACAGACGTATTGCACCTCACCCAGAGGTGTGATATCTCACTCTCAGATAAGGATGGAGTGTGGATCAGGACCCGACACCTGCATGCATTACACCACATTGCCGTGGGGCAGGGCGACCAATATGCCCCTGAGATGGGCACGACAGTCCCTGTCCCTGGCTGGAGTGGGGGGAGGGAACACTGAGGAAGGGGAACCCTGCAGTGCAGGAGCAGGGAGGAAGCAGTTCCTGGGTGCATTGAGAAGGGAGTATAAAAGGTGGGCACCATCTTAGTTCAGTGCAGAGAAGTCTGAGCAGAAGTGGCAGGGAGCAGGGGCTCTGCATGAGCTCTGCTCCGGAGGCGGGCCTAGTAACAGAGGCCCAGGCCTGCAAGAGGGAGAAGGAAGGAAGAGGAGCGGAGAAGGCTCCAGGAACGAGGAATGAAGGGATCCCAGGGGTGCGGACGGGCGAGTCGCCACCGCACGCCCGAATCCACCTGCGTGGAGGGGTCAGGCCAAAGGGGGAGACCGGTCCCCGAACTAGTGGAGGCAGGAAACGACCCTCAGCTAGAAACCGGAGGCTCTGACATTTTATGTGGCGCAGCCCCTTGCTCCACCCGCTAGGAAGGCACCACATAGGGTCAGGGAAACTGGCGCCAAGTTTACCAAGAGGAGGCCCGAGGCAGCCGGACAGAAGTGTTGGTAAGAAAGGCCAGACAAAGGACACACAAAGGGGGTCCTGTGAAGCGCTCCAAAGTTATCTGGGAGTTGTCTGAGCCCCTCACCTGGTGAGCACAGTACGACGTGGGCAGCCGTTACCTGCAGACGTGGTCTGGATAATAAGAACTGTGAGTAAAGGCCCTGAACTGCATCACTGACTCCGTGTCGTTACTGCTGCTGCCCTGCACCATCACCCCCATCCTCCGCATACACTGCCCTGAGGCTATACTCCTCCCGTGGGGAGTTATGCTACGCTCTGCTGCACCCACAACACCAGCCTTAGCGGTCTGCCCTGTAGCGGCGGTTCACTCTGACCGCAATCCACGGGTGGCGTAGTCGGACATTTAAACATCAAAACCACATAAATAGTTCCGCCACTGGTTTGACCGCCCTGAGCCACGGAACCGGATCGCCGCCACGAAGACTACAACCACCAGCATCCACCAAAAAGGGTCCGGCTCCGGGTGTCCCAAGGCCCAGGGGGTGCGTCAGAACATTTTCATCACCTTTCACAATCACCAATGGGACAAGGCAGGGATGTCCTCTGTCCCCTCTCTTATACATCCTAGTGACGGAGCACCTGCTCTCATCAATTCGCCATAACCCCAATATTAGGTGGATTGAGGTGGGAGGCACCGAGTACAAGTGCTCTCTATTTGCTGATGATGTCCTAGTATATATCACTCAATCACATATATCCATCCCTGCTGTTATGGCTGAAATAGATCACTTTGTTACATGGTAAAATTTTAAAATCAATGCAGCGAAGTCTGAGGCCCTCGATGTCTCCCTCCCTAAATCCATATAGGATTCCATCCAGTCCAACTTTCCCTTTGCCTGGCCCTCACAGGGTATCAAATACTTAGGAATTCCTATTCATAGAGACCTCTCCCATCTATGTTATCTTAATTTTGGGCCCTTTATTGAACAATTCCATACAGACCACGGTTGGCAAGTTGGAACTGTGAGATTCACTACGTGCACCACTGGTATTTTGTGGAAAAGCACATGTAAGATTCTGCAGCAGTCTCTGCTGATACTCCTGCATGCGTGCATCCCTTTCTATGGCAGGAATAATTTCTGCAAATTTACTTTTGTACCGGGGATCTAACAGTGTGGCAACCCAGTAGTCAGGATTATTTCTAATTCTCACAATTCGAGGGTCATGTTGCAGGTAGTGCAGCAAGAAGGCACTCATGTGTGTTGCGCATCCAGGAGCACCAAGTCCCTGTTGTGTTGGTGGCGAGGTAACAATCATGCTTCCTTCCTCTGTCCTCTCCCCCCAACCTCGCACAACAGAAATGTGATCAAGGTCTCCCTCATCTGATGAGTCTTCCATCAGTTCGTCCTCCACTTCTTCCTGGGCTCCTGCACCTTCCTCACTAGTTTGGCTGCTACCATGCGCCCTGGTAAAATCATCTCCCCCACCCTCACATGCCTGCCGCCCTGGTGCTGCCGACCGTCTGGACCTTGCAGATGTTAGCCCTTCCGCATACAACTCCTCCTCCTCTACTTCCTCCACCTCCTCTTGTGCCACCACCTGACTCCGAATTCTGTTTAACATGTGCTCCAGCATGTAAATCACCGGCATAGTCATGCTGATAATGGCATCGTCAGCACTAAACATCTTCGTCGCCATTTCAAAACTGTGCAGAAGGGTGCATAGGTCCCTGATCTGAGACCACTCCTCCAGCGTGATTTGCCCCACCTCTGAATCTCGTTGGCCCAGGCTATACATCAGAACGTATTGCACCAGGGCTTGTCGGTGCTGCCACAGTCGCTGCAACATGTGCAGAGTTGAATTCCACCGGGTAGGCACATCGCATTTTAGCCGGTGAAGTGGCAGGCCCAACGACTTCTGTAGAGATGTAAGTCGCTGAGCTGCGGGATGCGAACGGCGGAAGTGAGGACACAGCGACCGTGCCCTCTGCAGAAGGCCATCTAGTCTGGGATAGTGGGCTAAAAATTGCTGGACAACCAGGTTCAACACGTGAGCCATACAAGGCACGTGTGTGACATTGCCCCGGCGAAGGGCCGCACCCAGGTTTGCAGCATTGTCGCACACGGCCTTCCCTGGTTTCAGGTCCAGTGGAGACAACCATTCATGAAATTGGTTCTCCAGAGCTGACCACAACTCCTCAGCTGTGTGACTCACATTTCCCAGACATTTCAATGTAAAAACCGCCTGATGACGTTGAGCCCTACTGCCAGCATAGTAAGGAGGTGTGCAGGATCCCTTCTGCGCAGTTAGAAAGCTTGTGGCATGACCAGACAGGCTTTGGGTGCAGGTGGAAGACCGAGAGGAGGTTGAGGAGGCAGAAGCAGTGGAGGAAAAATGACATAAAGAGGATTGACGCACAACTCGTGGGGACGGCAAGACTTGGACAGCAGCCCCTTCTCCTGCTGTCACCATAGTTACCCAGTGCCCAGTCAGCGACATGTAACGCCCCTGTCCATGCCTACTCGTCCAAGTGTCTGTGGTGAAATGCACCCTGTCACACACAGAGTTTCTCAAAGAAGCGGTGATGTTGTGTGCGACATGCTGGTGGAGCGCAGGCACACCTTTCTTTGAGAAGTAGTGCCGACTGGGCATCTGGTACTGGAGCACTGCGACGGACATAAGGTCTCGAAAATCCTCTGTGTCCACCAGGCGGAAAGGCAGCATTTCTGTAGCCAAGAGCTTGCAGATGGTGAAATTCAACCTCTTAGCTTTCTCATGGCTAGGAGGAAATGGTCTTTTACTTGTCCACATCTGAGGGACCGAGGGCTGGCTATTGTGCTTAGACGGGGTTGATAAGGGTGTCCCCGGCAAACTGCCGGTCTGTGAGGAAGATGCAGGCGGACATGTTAGGTTGCCTTGATCCAAAGGTGGTGCTATCGATGTCGGACAGCGCTCAAGACCAGCTGGTGTTACCACCTCCAAAGAAAATGATGACCTGCCAATCACGCTGGCTGTTGCGGGTAAAGAGGTGGCAGGTCTGCGCCCCAAAACAGGTGTGACTGCTGTCCCCCCAGTCACAGAGGATGAAGAGGCCGCGGATGCACAAGATATGGCAGACGGTGGTTGGCCCGGCCGGCTAGACCGCATTGTAGCACACTGAGCTTCCCACTGCAACTTATGCTTCATGTCCATGTGCCGGTTCATGCATGAAGTACTCAAACTATGTATTTTTTGGCCTCTACTTAGCTTTTGCTGACAAATGTTACAGATAACACGAGTTGGGTCATCTTTATCGATCTGAAAAAATGCCCAGGCTATGCAAGGCTTAGCACCCATGCGACCTGAAGAGCCACCACGACTTGTGGTGAGAGGCCGAGTTGTGTTTGAGGATGCAGTTGTTGACGTGCTTCCAGTACTACGTCTCTGTCCAGGAAGGCGCAACCTGACCTCGTCGTCACTAGCATCTTCCTCCACCTCCTCTGCTGACCTCATCTCTTGGCTGACTGTGGGTTGACAGTAAGTGGGATCTCCGACCTCATCATCATCACCCTGTGCGTTATCACACCCGTCGTCCTCAGAGCCAACCTGTTCCTGCCCTGACAAAAAACTAAAGTTGTCGCTCCAATCAGGTATTTGAGTCTTATCATCGTCTTCCTCATTGTCTCCACCAACAGGAGTTACAGTTTGGGAATGAGGGTCTACATTATGGTCAGAACCTTCTGCGTCTGGTCCTGGATCCGACTCATAAAGATTCTGGGCATCAGTGCAGATCATTTCCTCGTCTGGATTCACAGAAGCGCTGGAGTCGACCTCTGATTCCCAGGCTATAGTATGAGTAAACAGCTCTGCAGACTCAACCATCTGTTCTACCTCATACTCAGACGGGCAGCTGGAGATTTGGGAGCTGTGAGGAAGCAAGTGCGATTTGGGTGACACCTTTGAGGACTGGAGTATTTGTGATGTTGAAGTTGATGTGGAGGAGAGCCCACTTAAAGGAGCACTTGATATCCGTTGAAGCACCTGCTGTTTTTGTGCCTCATCTGGAATTTGTAGCGATTGGCGTGGCCGTAAGAAAGGGATCTTATCACATTGTCCGCTAAAAGAAGTAGACATTTTAGTTTGGCTGGAAGATGGTCTTTCTTCTGCACCTACCCCACGGACACAACCTTTTTTCCCCTTCCCAACACGCCTATTCCCCTTTCCACCAGCAGCAGGCCTTTTTCCACTCATTTTGGTGGTTAACTAATTCACAACTCTGGAGTTGTTTGCACAAAAAAACAATGGATGGTAACCGAGCAGAGCTGAGTGGCCAAACTGTGGTATTAGGCCAAAACTATTGGCTGGGTTAGATGCAGAAAAAAATTATTTTTAATTTGCAACCTGATGGAGGTCAGTATAGATGGACTAATAGACCAAGTCCCACACACCGCTAGAAGCCCAAATATTTTTTCAGAGCTAGATGCAGAAATTTTTTTTATTCAATTTGCAACCTGATGGAGGCCAGTATAGATGGACTAATAGACCAAGTCCCACACACTGCTAGAAGCCCAAATATTTTTTCAGAGCTAGATGCAGAAAAAAATTATTTTTAATTTGCAACCTGATGGAGGTCAGTATAGATGGACTAATAGACCAAGTCCCACACACTGCTAGAAGCCCAAATATTTTTTCAGAGCTAGATGCAGAAAAAAATTATTTTTAATTTGCAACCTGATGGAGGTCAGTATAGATGGACTAATAGACCAAGTCCCACACACCGCTAGAAGCCCAAATATTTTTTCAGAGCTAGATGCAGAAAAAAATTATATTCAATTTGCAACCTGCTGGAGGTCAGTATAGAAGGACTAATAGAACAAGTCCCACACACTGCTAGAAGCCCAAATATTTTTTCAGAGCTAAATGAAGAAAAAAATTATTTTTAATTTGCAACCTGATGGAGGTCAGTATAGATGGACTAATAGACCAAGTCCCACACACTGCTAGAAGCCCAAATATTTTTTCAGAGCTAGATGCAGAAAAAAATTATATTCAGTTTGCAACCTGATGGAGGTCAGTATAGATGGACTAATAGAATGATGCTATGCCCAAAAGATTTTACTTCACTAGGTGCAGTAAAAATATTGGTATTCTATACACAGGTGGTATATCTTGCAACACAGATAGGCTACTCCACTGACTAACACACTCTGCAATAGGCCAAAAAGGATTAGCTTTGCTAGATTCAGCCAAATGCTGTGAAAAAAACTTGCACAGCACTGGCACAGACCTGCCTGGCAAAAACTGATAGGAACTGATGTAACCTAGTCCTGAAAAGGACTCCAATTACAATTAGTCTTTACTCCCACAATCTATCTATTTAAGAGCACAGACCTGCCTGATAAAAGTCGTAGGAAATGCTGTAACCTAGTCCTTAAAAGGACTGCAATCACAACTATTCCCTACTCCCAAGCTATCTGTATATTTGTGCGAAAATTGGCTTGAAATTAACAAGGTATAGCGCACACAGCAACAGCGGTGCCGTCTAACACGCAGCTGCAGCAGTGAGAAAATGGTGGCGACGGGGAAAATGGCTTGGTCTTATAGGGCAAGGACATGTGACATACACTGCCAATCACACATGCCCTTGCTTGTGTGAAAAAAAGCACTTCGCTCCGTGTGTGCGCTGCTGATAGGCTGACAGATTGCACCTCCCCACTGCAAATGCGGGAAAGAGAAAAAAAAATGGAGATCTTCATTGTTCCTGCAGAGATCCATCCCCTGCCCCTCCCCCCGCCCCGCTGTACACTGAAACTGCGTATTAACATTAATTTTCATCATTACTGAGAAAAAATCCAGTTATGATTTTGGTGCACGAACAGTTATCGAACATAACCTCGAACAGCCGAATTTTTCTCAAATTGTTCGTGTTCGCCGACCGGCTCGAACACCGCCCAAAACAGCTCGAATTTGAGATTGGCGAACAGTTCGAGTAGAACAACGCTCATCTCTAGTCGCAGTAGCTTAACAAGACGGTTTTAATGCCCCTTGGAAGAGACGTGGAGGTTGCAGTAGCTTAACAAGACGGTTTTAATGCCCCTTGGAAGAGACGTGGAGGTCGCAGTAGCTTAACAAGACGGTTTTAATGCCCCTTGGTAGAGACGTGGAGGTTGCAGTAGCTTAACAAGACGGTTTTAATGCCCTTTGGAAGAATAGTGGAGGTCGCAGTAGCTTAACAAGACAGTTTTAATGCCCCTTGGAAGAGCGGTGGAGGTCGCAGTAGCTTAACAAAACGGTTTTAATGCCCCTTGGAAGAGTGGTGGAGGTCACAGTAGCTTAAAAAGACGGTTTTAATGCCGCTTGGAAGAGACGTGGAGGTCGCAGTGGAATAAAAAGACAATATCAATGCCCCTGGGAAAAGTGGTGGAGGTCGCAGTAGCTTAACAAGACGGTTTTAATGCCCCTTGGAAGAGACGTGGAGGTCGCAGTAGCTTAACAAGACGGTTTTAATGCCCCTTGGAAGAGACGTGGAGGTTGCAGTAGCTTAACAAGATGGTTTTAGTGCCCCTTGGAAGAGACGTGGAGGTCGCAGTAGCTTAACAAGACGGTTTTAATGCCCCTTGGAAGAGACGTGGAGGTTGCAGTAGCTTAACAAGACAGTTGTAATGCCCATTGGAAGAGACGTGGAGGTCGCAGGGGAATAAAAAGACAATATCAATGCCCCTGGGAAAAGTGGTGGAGGTCACAGTAGCTTAACAAGACGGTTTTAATGCCCCTTGGAAGAGACGTGGAGGTTGCAGTCGCTTAACAAGACGGTTTTAATGCCCCTTGGAAGAGAGATGGAGGTTGCAGTAGCTTAACAAGACGGTTTTAATGCCCCTTGGAAGAGACGTGGAGGTTGCAGTAGCTTAACAAGATGGTTTTAATGCCCCTTGGAAGAATGGTGGAGGTCGCAGTAGCTTAACAAGACAGTTTTAATGCCCCTTGGAAGAGACGTGGAGGTTGCAGTAGCTTAACAAGATGGTTTTAATGCCCCTTGGAAGAATGGTGGAGGTTGCAGTAGCTTAACAAGATGGTTTTAATGCCCCTTGGAAGAGCGGTGGAGGACGCAGTAGCTTAACTAGATGGTTTTAGTGCCCCTTGGAAGAGTGGTGGAGGTCACAGTAGCTTAAAAAGATGGTTTAAATGCCCCTTGGAAGAGACGTGGAGGTCGCAGGGGAATAAAAAGACAATATCAATGCCCCTGGGAAAAGTGGTGGAGGTCACAGTAGCTTAACAAGACGGTTTTAATGCCCCTTGGAAGAGACGTGGAGGTTGCAGTCGCTTAACAAGACGGTTTTAATGCCCCTTGGAAGAGACGTAGAGGTTGCAGTAGCTTAAAAAGACGGTTTTAATGCCCCTTGGAAGAGACGTGGAGGTTGCAGTAGCTTAACAAGATGGTTTTAATGCCCCTTGGAAGAATGGTGGAGGTCGCAGTAGCTTAACAAGACAGTTTTAACGCCCCTTGGAAGAGACGTGGAGGTTGCAGTAGCTTAACAAGATGGTTTTAATGCCCCTTGGAAGAATGTTGGAGGTTGCAGTAGCTTAACAAGATGGTTTTAATGCCCCTTGGAAGAGCGGTGGAGGTCGCAGTAGCTTAACAAGACGGTTTTAGTGCCCCTTGGAAGAGTGGTGGAGGTCACAGTAGCTTAAAAAGATGGTTTAAATGCCGCTTGGAAGAGACGTGGAGGTCGCAGTGGAATAAAAAGACAATATCAATGCCTCTGGGAAAAGTGGTGGAGGTCGCAGTAGCTTAAAAAGACGGTTTTAATGCCCCTTGGAAGAGACGTGGAGGTCGCAGTAGCTTAACAAGACGGTTTTAATGCCCCTTGGAAGAGACGTGGAGGTTGCAATAGCTTAACAAGACGGTTTTAATGCCCCCTGGAAGAGACGTGGAGGTTGCAGTAGCTTAGCAAGACGCTTTTAGTGCCCCTTGGAAGAGACGTGGAGGTTGCAGTAGCTTAACAAGACGGTTTTAATGCACCTTGGAAGAGACGTGGAGGTCGCAGTAGCTTAACAAGATGGTTTTAGTGCCCCTTGGAAGAGACGTGGAGGTCGCAGTAGCTTAACAAGACGGTTTTAATGCCCCTTGGAAGAGACGTGGAGGTTGCAGTAGCTTAACAAGACAGTTGTAATGCCCATTGGAAGAGACGTGGAGGTCGCAGGGGAATAAAAAGACAATATCAATGCCCCTGGGAAAAGTGGTGGACGTCACAGTAGCTTAACAAGACGGTTTTAATGCCCCTTGGAAGAGACGTGGAGGTTGCAGTCGCTTAACAAGACGGTTTTAATGCCCCTTGGAAGAGAGATGGAGGTTGCAGTAGCTTAACAAGACGGTTTTAATGCCCCTTGGAAGAGACGTGGAGGTTGCAGTAGCTTAACAAGATGGTTTTAATGCCCCTTGGAAGAATGGTGGAGGTCGCAGTAGCTTAACAAGACAGTTTTAATGCCCCTTGGAAGAGACGTGGAGGTTGCAGTAGCTTAACAAGATGGTTTTAATGCCCCTTGGAAGAATGGTGGAGGTTGCAGTAGCTTAACAAGATGGTTTTAATGCCCCTTGGAAGAGCGGTGGAGGACGCAGTAGCTTAACTAGACGGTTTTAGTGCCCCTTGGAAGAGTGGTGGAGGTCACAGTAGCTTAAAAAGATGGTTTAAATGCCCCTTGGAAGAGACGTGGAGGTTGCAGGGGAATAAAAAGACAATATCAATGCCCCTGGGAAAAGTGGTGGAGGTCACAGTAGCTTAACAAGACGGTTTTAATGCCCCTTGGAAGAGACGTGGAGGTTGCAGTCGCTTAACAAGACGGTTTTAATGCCCCTTGGAAGAGACGTAGAGGTTGCAGTAGCTTAAAAAGACGGTTTTAATGCCCCTTGGAAGAGACGTGGAGGTTGCAGTAGCTTAACAAGATGGTTTTAATGCCCCTTGGAAGAATGGTGGAGGTCGCAGTAGCTTAACAAGACAGTTTTAACGCCCCTTGGAAGAGACGTGGAGGTTGCAGTAGCTTAACAAGATGGTTTTAATGCCCCTTGGAAGAATGTTGGAGGTTGCAGTAGCTTAACAAGATGGTTTTAATGCCCCTTGGAAGAGCGGTGGAGGTCGCAGTAGCTTAACAAGACGGTTTTAGTGCCCCTTGGAAGAGTGGTGGAGGTCACAGTAGCTTAAAAAGATGGTTTAAATGCCGCTTGGAAGAGACGTGGAGGTCGCAGTGGAATAAAAAGACAATATCAATGCCTCTGGGAAAAGTGGTGGAGGTCGCAGTAGCTTAAAAAGACGGTTTTAATGCCCCTTGGAAGAGACGTGGAGGTCGCAGTAGCTTAACAAGACGGTTTTAATGCCCCTTGGAAGAGACGTGGAGGTTGCAATAGCTTAACAAGACGGTTTTAATGCCCCCTGGAAGAGACGTGGAGGTTGCAGTAGCTTAGCAAGACGCTTTTAGTGCCCCTTGGAAGAGACGTGGAGGTTGCAGTAGCTTAACAAGACGGTTTTAATGCACCTTGGAAGAGACGTGGAGGTCGCAGTAGCTTAACAAGACGGTTTTAATGCCCCTTGGAAGAGACGTGGAGGTTGCAGTAGCTTAACAAGACAGTTTTAATGCCCCTTGGAAGAGACGTGGAGGTTGCAGTAGCTTAACAAGACGGTTTTAATGCCCTTCGGAAGAATGGTGGAGGTCGCAGTAGCTTAACAAGACGGTTTTAATGCCCCTTGGAAGAGACGTGGAGGTTGCAGTAGCTTAACAAGATGGTTTTAATGCCCCTTGGAAGAATGGTGGAGGTTGCAGTAGCTTAACAAGATGGTTTTAATGCCCCTTGGAAAGCGGTGGAGGTCGCAGTAGCTTAACAAGACGGTTTTAGTGCCCCTTGGAAGAGTGGTGGAAGTCACAGTAGCTTAAAAAGACAGTTTAAATGCCCCTTGGAAGAGACGTGGAGGTCGCAGGGGAATAAAAAGACAATATCAATGCCCCTAGGAAAAGTGGTGGAGGTCGCAGTAGCTTAACAAGACGGTTTTAATGCCCCTTGGAAGAGACATGGAGGTTGTAGTCGCTTAACAAGACGGTTTTAATGCCCCTTGGAAGAAACGTGGAGGTTGCAGTAGCTTAACAAGACGGTTTTAATGCCCCTTGGAAAAGACGTGGATGTTGCAGTAGCTTAACAAGATGGTTTTAATGCCCCTTGGAAGAATGGTGGAGGTCGCAGTAGCTTAACAAGGCGGTTTTAATGCCCATTGGAAGAGACGTGGAGGTTGCAGTAGCTTAACAAGATGGTTTTAATGCCCCTTGGAAGAATGGTGGAGGTTGCAGTAGCTTAACAAGATGGTTTTAATGCCCCTTGGAAGAGACGTGGAGGTTGCAGTAGCTTAACAAGACGGTTTTAGTGCCCCTTGGAAGAGTGGTGGAGGTCACAGTAGCTTAAAAAGATGGTTTAAATGCCCCTTGGAAGAGACGTGGAGGTCGCAGTGGAATAAAAAGACAATATCAATGCCCCTGGGAAAAGTGGTGGAGGTCGCAGTAGCTTAACAAGATGGTTTTAATGCCCCTTGGAAGAGACGTGGAGGTTGCAGTAGCTTAACAAGACGGTTTAATGCCCCTTGGAAGAGCCATGCAGTACAGCATCTTAAAAACATTATTCCCATTATTGGGGAGTGGGTCTCTCATAGTCTTTGCCTATGCCTTCCAAGCAAAAGCTGCCAAAAATTAGGACGGAGGAACTTGCAATGCTGGCAAACAAGAGCCATGCAGTACAGCATCTTAAAACATTATTCCCATTATTGGGGAGTGGGTCTCCCATAGTCTTTACCTATGCCTTCCAAGCAAAAGCTGCCAAAAATTAGGACGGAGGAACTTGCAATGCAGGCAACACGGACCAAGGTCACCCTGGTGGTATAGTGGTGGTGGAGGCTGAGGATAAGGAGAAGAGCAAAATACAGCCGAAATGAGGAAGCGTATACCCATGTGTGGGTGTGAATCGGTGCATGGGAATACACCTCCCGATATAACACAGTGGATTTGACTTTATGTTACTCTGCTGTCATTTGGTGGTGATGAGAAGTCTGGCCCAATCCAGCCCTTGTTCATTTTGATAAGGGTCAGCTTGTCAGCATTGTCAGTTGACAGGCGAGTGTGCTTATCAGTTATAATTCCCCCAGCGGCCCTAAAAACACGCTCCGATAAAACGCTAGCGGCAGGGCAGGCCAGGACCTCCAAGGCGTACAGAGCGAGTTCATTCCAAATGTCCAGCTTGGATACCCAATAATTAAAAGGCACAGAGGAATCACGGAGGACGCTGGTACGGTCGGCAAGGTACTCCCTCACCATCTTTTGAAACTTTCCACTCCTTGTGAGAGTACCCCGCGCCTCAGGGCCTGTAAGCTGGGCGGGTCTCAGAAAATTGTCCCAGAACATTGACAGTGTTCCCCTGCCTCTGCTGGATTAGAGTTGCATCTCTCTCACCTGTACGCCTTGGTTGGGCAACGAACTGTGACCTCTGCCGCTAGCGTGTTCAGATGGAAATTTTTTTAACAGCTCTGCAGCAAGGGCTTTCTGGTACTGCTCCATTTTTGTAGACCTCTCCACCTCAGGAATAAGAGAGTGAAAGTTCTCCTTGTAGCGGGGGTCTAAAAGTGTCATCAACCAGTAATGACTGTCACTCAACATTCTGACAACGCGAGAGTCACGGTTAAGGCAGCGTAACATAATTCAGCCATGCGTGCCAGACTGGTAATGGGCAAGACTTCCATGTCCTCACCAAGATGACGACTGACCATGCTCTCCTCCTCCTACTCCTCCCCCCTGTCCTCAGGCCACCCACGCTGAACCGACGGTATGACAGTTGTACAGGTACCACCATCTACAGCGCATGATACCAGCTCCTGTTCTTCCTCCTCCTCCCCATCCTCCTCCTCTCCCTCATTGTCCCCCAATGCACATTAGAATGAGATGAGGCTGGACTCTGTGTAATCGCCCGCTACGGCTTCTTGATCCATCTCATCATACTCTGGCTGCAATGTCTCCTCTTTAATTCTCTGCAGAGAGCGTTGCAAAAGACAGACAAGTGGGATGCTGACGCTAATGATGGCGTCATCGCCACTCACCATCTTGGTGGACTCCTCAACATTTGTCAGGATGGTACATATGTCAGACATCCAGGTCCACTCCTGGGGTCTTATGTGTGGAGTCTGACCTGAATATCGACGGCCTTGTTGCAGCTGGTACTACACAACTGCTCTCTTCTGCTCACAAATCCTTTGCAATATGTGGAGGGTAGAGTTCCAACGTGTGGGGACATCACACATCAGTCGGTGTGTCGGAAGCTGCAAACGCTGCTGCAACACAGCAAGGGCGGCGGAAGCTGTAGCCGATTTGCAAAAGTGAGCTGACAGGCGGCGTACTTTGATGAGCAGATCTGGCAACTCGGGGTACGATTTAAGAAACCGCTGAACCACGAGGTTAAGCACATGAGCCAGGCATGGTACGTGTGTGATCTCGCCTCGCCTCAGAGCCGCCACCAGGTTACAGCCATTGTCACACATGACCATGCCTGGATGTAGGCTCAGCGGTCTCTGCCACAGATCTGCCTGCTCTTTCACAGCTGTCCACAACTCACAAGCAGTGTGAGGTTTATTACCTAAGCTTATGAGTTTCAGCACAGCCTGTTGCCGCTTGGCTGAGGCAGTACTGCAGTGCTTCCAGCTTGTAACTGATGTGGTGATATCTGAGATGGAGGCTGAACATGAGGAGGAGGAGGAGGATGATGCGCAGGAGCTGTACACTGTGGGGGCAACTCTGACTGACATAGGGCCCGCAATCCTCTGTGTGGGGAGGATGTGTTCCGTCCCAAGGTCCGACTGGGTCCCGGCTTCCACTATGTTTACCCAGTGTGCAGTCAGGGAGATGTACCGTCCCTGGCCACAAGCACTAGTCCACGTGTCCGTTGTCAGGTGGACTCTCTCAGTAACTGCGTTGTTGAGTGCACGGCAGATGTTTTGGGACACGTGCTTGTGTAGTGCGGGGATGGCACACCGGGCAAAATAGTGTCGGCTAGGGACTGAGAACCAAGGGACGGCCACCGCCATAAGGTTACGGAAGGATTCCGTCTCCACCAGCCTAAAAGGCAGCATTTCCAAAGCAAGCAGTCGGGAAATGTGCGAATTTAGGACTGTGGCCTGTGGGGCGTTGGCTGCGAATTTGTGCTTTCGTTCAAAGCTCTGGGATATGGACAATTGAATGCTCCGGTGGGACGTGGACGTGGACATTGATGCTGCTTCTTGAGAAACTGCCATAACAAGTGAAGATTGAGAGGAGGGGGCATCTTTGCATGCAGTATGGACAGGGGATTGCCTTGCATGCACAACAGGGGGTTCTATCACACGCACAACAGCGGAAGAAGCAGTGGTGACACCCGTTGACACTGGTCGTGGACCCTGGGGTTCGCCCCACAAAGTCGGGTGCTTTGCTGCCATGTGCCTGATCATACTGGTGGTGGTCAGGCTGGTAGTTTTGTCACCCCTGCTGATGCTGGCATGGCAGGTGGTACAAATGGCCTTTTTGGGGTTATCAGCAGAGTCTTTAAAAAAAATTCCAGACTCTGGAAGACCTACCGGTTGTACTGGCAACGTTCCTCATGTTGGTCTTACGGGAAACTGTTGCCCGCCTTCTGTGTGCGACCACCACACTGCTTCTTCCTTCCTGTTGGGGTACTCTGCCTCCCTCCCCCTGTGTGCTGCTGGCCTCGCTCTGCGTGTCCTCCTGCCACGTTGGGTCAGTTACTAGATCATCCACCACCACCTCCTCTTCCACTTGCGCATCACGATCCTCCTCCTCACTTCGTGGCAATTGTGTCTTGTCATCGTCCACCTCTTGTGACAAATTGCCAGCGTCGACTTCCTGTGGCCGTGGCTGTTCAAATATTTGGGCATCGCTACATGGGATCTCTTCTTCCACCACTACAAGCGGAGGAAGCGATGGGCACAAATCTGGAAATGGACCAGTGAACAGCTCTTCAGAGTGTCCAAGTGTGGGATCAATTGCTGTCTGACGACACTCGGCATGGTGGGAGGAAGGAGCATCAGGGTGAGGAGGAGTATGCGGTCGAGACTCACGGCTACTAAAACTTGACCGTGTGGAAGATAGACTGGGGGTGGTGGTGCCCAGGTAACTGGAAGTATTATCTGCTATCCAATTAATAACCTGTTCACGCTGATCAGTTCGGAATACTTGTGTTGTAGTGTGATTCCCTAGTAATTCGGTCAAGAAGTGGGAGCGAGAAGATATGGCTGTTGGTTGTGGCACATTTTCACCTTGGCCACGGCCCCGTCCTCTACATGCACCATCACCAGAACGTCCAGTTCCACGTCCCTTGCCACGCGCCTTGCCCATTGTAAATGAAGTAAAATAGCTTACACTCGCACTATCAATGGAAAAAGGGTAATAAAAAGGAGATTAGAACCGTGGAAGAGGAAAACCACAGTTCTATTTGTCTGGCCTACACCAGAATCTTTTAAACAGATATATTTGTGACTGAAGAGACAGGGAGACACTATTACTGTTTTTTTTCACGTAAAACAGGCCAAACTGCAAGGAACTGCAAAACCACAGTTCTAATTTACTGGCGTATACCAGACTTTTTTAAATAGATATATTTGGGGCTGAACAGTCAGCGACACACTCAAACTGTTTTTTTTATGTAAAAAAAACCCAAAAGTGGATAATACAGAGATTTGACCCGTGGAACTGCAAAACCACAGTTCTATTTTTCTGGCCTACACCAGACTCTTTTAAACAGATATATTGGTGTCTGACCAGTCAGGGAGACACTATTACAGTTTTTTTACCGTAAAAAATGCCAAAAACAGGATAATACAGAGATTTGACCTGTGGAACTGCAAAACCACAGTTATAGTTATGTGGCGTACACCAGAATCTTTCAAACAGATATATTTGTGTCTGACCAGTCAGGGAGACACTATTACAGTTTTTTTAACGGCGAAAATTGCCAAAAGCAGGATAATACAGAGATTTGATCCGTGGAACTGCAAAACCACAGTTCTATTTTTCTGGCCTACGCCAGACTCTTTTAAACTGATATATTGATGTATGAACAGTCAGGGAGACACTATTACAGTTTTTTTTATGGCAAAAAATGCCAAAAGCAGGATAATACAGAGATTAGACCCGTGGAACTGCAAAACCACAGTTATAGTTATGTGGCGTACACCAGACTCTTTTAAACAGATATATTGGTGTCTGACCAGTCAGGGAGACATTATTACAGTTTTTTTTTTTACGGCAAAAATGCCAAAAGCAGGATAATACAGAGATTTGACCCGTGGAACTGCAAAACCACAGTTATAGTTATGTGGCGTATACCAGACTCTTTTAAACAGATATATTGGTGTCTGACCAGTCAGGGAGACACTATTACAGTTTTTTTACGGCAAAAAATGCCCAAAACAGGATAATACAGAGATTTTACCCGTGGTACTGCAAAACCACAGTTATAGTTATGTAGCGTACACCAGACTCTTTTAAACAGATATATTGGTGTCTGACCAGTCAGTGAGACACTATTACAGTTTTTTTAACGGCAAAAAATGCCAAAAACAGGATAATACAGAGATTTGACCCATGGAACTGCAAAACCACAGTTATAGTTATGTGGCGTACACCAGACTCTTTTAAATAGATATATTGGTGTCTGACCAGTCAGGGAGACACTATTACAGTTTTTTTACAGCAAAAAATGCCCAAAACAGGATAATACAGAGATTTGACCCGTGGAACTGCAAAACCACAGTTCTATTTTTCTGGCCTACACCAGACTCTTTTAAACAGATATATTGGTGTCTGAACAGTCACAGACGCACTCAATTCTTTTTTTTTGGGGGGGGGGGGATACCAAAAGGTTAATAAGACCCGTATTTGGACAGTCTGACTGAGGAAAAAAAAATACAGGATTTAGATGAAAAAAAAAAAATTTTTCCTGGCCCCTGAGACCAGGGTGATAAGTCTAGCATTTTGACCAACAGGAGCACACAGGACTGTAATGCAGCGTTTGCTGGTATAACCACTGCGTCTCCTATACAGCCTTCCTGCCTGCGTGCCTGACATCTGGGATGGATATTAGTCCTGAGAAGGACTGTTTGTTTGATTTGGCAGGCTTTAGAGACCCTACACTACCTATTTCGCACTATATATCTCTCCCTAACTCAGCAGCACTGACCCTACACTGACTGATCCATAGCGACTGTGTCCAAGATGGCGGCGCCCGGTTTTAAATACTCGAGGTGACGCTGTGCGGCCAGCCAATCACTGTAATGCCCTCAAACAACATGGCTGCGGTATTACAGTGACTGGCTGGCAATCCCTGCATGTTCATTGGCTGTGTAAAGGGCGCCAAATGTGCAGGGCGGAGACCCGAGCTCCCGCCCGAGTAACCCGGGAATGCTCGGTGCTCGCCGAACATCCCGAGTAGCGTGATGCTCGGGCGAGTAACGAGCAGTGTCGAGCATGCTCGCTCAACACTAATAATCACCCAAACTATAAACTTATGAGGGTAATTATCCCATACAATGAATGCCAAAGAAAACTTAAAAAAGACTCACCTCATCTCCCCAAAATTTGACAATTAGCAATACGTGAATTCACTAAAATGCTGCCACAATTTTGCTAAATTATATAGGACTAGGAAAGGTGTTAAAAAAACCCAATACTCTCCATACCTTATCTTACCTGTTCTACCACCACAGCTCAATGTCCAGTCCTCTGCCCTCTCTGGCCTCTTCTTTCCTCCTTCCTCTGGCTCTACATTTTCTTCGGGAATCCTCTCTCTGTTCTAGCTTCTGGCATCGACTAGGCCTCTGACGTCACATTGTACATTGGAAACCTTAGCGCAAAGTGAAGATATCCAAAGAGGATGTCACTTTCTACAGGTTGGCAGAAAGAAGAGGCCGGGCGAAGGGAAAAAATAAACAGTAGGCTGCAGCGTCAGCAGAAAGGATAAGTGACAAGGTGAGTATTCATTGTTTTTTTGCTTTTTTTAACCAAACAGTTATTATGTTCTGGGGTCATACGATTGGCAAGATATGACTTTAATGCACATCTTTGTTCCCTGCCAAATCGAACAATCTGCCGAATTTCAATCTTGGCAAATTTGCTCATCGCTTGGAAAGAAATGATAGATAAATGAAAAGAAAATGTCAGGACCTTAACCCTGCTGTTCTGTTCTGGTTTACTATACACTTATAATGTTCCGGTCATTTTTGACCAGACCTATTAAAGTCTTGATTTTAGCTAATTTAAGTGTTTTATTTGAATACCTGTTGCATTATTATTCTGCATGTGAACATGGTTGTTCATAAAAAATTAAAAATGAAATCAAAAACTTACATTTTTATTTTTTTGCATCAAAAAATGTACATTTGCACATGAAAAAATTCTTTATATAAGTGTAAACTATAACGAATAACATCAAACTGCATGTAAATATATATTTAAAAATAAAATGCAAAATAAAAAAATTGCTGCTTTACACTATACAATCTAATCAAAAGAATTGAATAATTTGAGAATAAAAGAATAGTTTATCTGGTACATACCTGTAAAGATGAGTTTTCAGAGCTCTGACGTCTATACATGTGCTCTCTCTGTGTTCTCTCCAGCTGTACTGAAAGTGAAATAACTGTATAAACTAGTATGGTAATTGTCTGCTGATAAGATCAGAGAAACCACCACACTCTTTAGCAAAAGATAGCCCACAGTAAAACAAACACATTTGTCAAACAGAATTTATTAGTGCGCTTTTCAGGTCAGCATTACACAGTAATAGAACCAGCTAACACAAGGAAAATAAAAAAATCTTTTTATTTTCAATGTGAAATGTTGACAACTTAATTGAACTATTTCTATATGAACAGCAGGGTAAATAAGATACAGCGAAAAATTTTGCACATGACTATACTGGAAGCAAATACATCTGCTGTATCGTAATTTGAAAATGCATGTATGTGTAAATCTGCACGGATCAAAAGGACCTAGATAAATTGATAAATAGTAGTAGATGCAATATATAGTCCAAAATGAGATTATAACTCCTTTATTTTACTCAAAAAATGGCTGGAGATTAGTACAAATGACTCGCCCCCTGGGCCGTGGGGCACTCGGATCCGGGCAGCAGGGCAATAATGGGGGTAGTAGTGGCAACCCGGTCTGTGGCTCAGAGTGGTCAGACCAGTGGCAGTCTTCTATATGTTTTGCAATGTCCGACTACGCCACCCGTGGATTGCGGTCAGGGCTAACCGCCGCTGCAGTGCAGACCGCTGGGGCAGATGTAAATGTGCAGCACTGAATAGTACAACTCCCCACGGGAGGAGTATGGCCCCAGGGCAGTATATTACGGATGATTCCGACCGCAATAGCCAGGAAATGGAGGCCTCTTAAACAGTTCAGGGTCTTTATTAGAACAGGTGAAACGACCCAAAAACAGGCCCGGCTAGGAGGGGGCCTGGATGTCTGAGAACAAGTGGGAAGCTGTCCCTGATCAGGGTGAGGGTGTAGGCCTACCGTGCTCTCTGCGCTCTCTCTGGCTATTTCCCTCCTGGTGGTGTAATAGCCTACGTTCCTGAGCTCACCGTGTCTTCTTGCCCGTATGGCTGGCGACTTGGGTCCCTTTTTACTCTTGGCCTGGTGCGGCTTCACCGGTCCCTTCTGCTGTGGCGGAACCTCCGGGCTTCTTAGGCCAAAGGACATACAGTCGCCTGCGGAATGGTTATTTGCTGTAGAATTTGGAATCCTAACAGCCTCAGACACCAAAGTCTGGTAGATTAGTTTCTCTATCTGCCAGGACAGGCTCGCTTCGCCTCTTGTCCCTGGCTCGTGGCTCTCCTACTGCCACACGGCTTCTTAGGCTGCAACACAACTGTCTGTCCCTGCTCTGGGACACCTCTCAATCCAGAGACAGGTTGTCCAGTTCTCTCTAACCCTGCCCCCAGCTCCAGCTTTTATAGGGGCAGTCTGCTCCCCCTACTGGCCTGGGACAGGAGGTATTGCATGCTAATGGTCCTTGACCAGAGAACCTCCCCTTTGCTCTCAGACACAGCTTTATTATACATTTGTGGCATCCAGGCCAGGGTGACACATTCCCCCCTAGTAAAATTTAGTACTCCGGGACTAAACAAGAAACAAGAGTAATATGCGTGACCATAAAACATTAGTAGACAAACGACGCAGAGGTTGAGTTCTTAAGGTCGCAGTGTGGTCTGTGACCGGGTGTCCATATCACCAACACAACGGGGAGCCTTAACCAGGTGGGGGTCTGTCCTAGCCCCAAGTCCTTTACAGTCTTGGTTCATTCCTTGGTTAGGCTCCGAACGCAGTCCATACAAAGTTCCAGTTATTAAAAGTTCATAACCTTTGAGTCCGTACGGCAACTGTAAGAAGCTGAAATACACAATTACTAATCATGCTTGTAACTTTGCAAACATTTCAACACTTGGCAACAGGGTTATTTACAGTTTTAGTGCACCCTATATTTTCCAGCGAGCGGGTATCTGCCCCTTTGTGCTCCTGGTTGATCTGCGTAACCCACTGTCTGGTGGTGGTCTAACCTGGTTTTCTTCACTACCATTTAGGGTACAGTCACTGGCTATACTTACAGGCAGGGCAGGCAGCTGTCTGCGGGTCCTCTGGCTTACCGCATGCATGGCAGGCTCACTGTCAGCAAAGGGTTGATTCTCCTGGGCTGCTGGTACCGGCTCTTCTGCCTCTGGAGCTGCTTGCTCTTCTTCACCTTCCGGCTCTGGTGTAGGTTGTTGCTGAGCCGGTTTCAGGAAATGCAGGACGAGTACCACTATGGCATCGTTTATTCGAGTCCAGGACTGAGGGAACTCTCCGAGAACGGTGCTGATCATTTCTTCCTTGTCCTCTGCGGGTTCAAGGTCACTTTGATCCTCTTCTCCACTACGGAGTTGCTCGGGGCACCTTTTTAGGTGGTCTCTGGACAGGGTACTAGTGGTTTCTCCTCCATCCTTGGTGATTACGCACACCTTCGAGTTGTCGTGATCAGACTGCAGTATGGTGTAGGGTTCCCTTTCCCACTGGTCGTCCAACTTATGTAGCCCTCTCTTTCGCTTCAGGACCTGCTCACCAGGTTCTAGGAGACCAGCAGGGGCGTGTTGGTTGAAGAGTCTTTCTTGCCTTTCTCTCACCTGGGCCAGGCTCTTCTCCACACTCTCCTGTACCTTCTTGTACTGCAGTCGCCTTTCCGTATCCCAGTCCGCATCCGGGGAGGTGTCCTCAGGTGTTAGGACTCCCATCTTCAGGTCCATGGGCAGCTTACCTGGTCTGGCTCACATCAGGTAAGTCGGGGTGCAGTTTGTAGCATTCACCGGGATATGGTTGTATAAGTCTATTAGGTCCGGCAGTTTTTCTGGCCACAGGCTGCGTTCCTCCAGGGGCAACGTCTTCAGGAGATCAATGACTATATTGTTCATTTTCTCACACATCCCGTTGGTTTGTGGGTGGTAAGGCGTTGTCCGAATCTTCTTACAGCGATAGAGGTTGCCGAACTCTTGGAAGATTTCGGCCTCGAACGCTGGACCCTGGTCTGTCAGAACTTGTTCTGGATACCCATGTGGATGGCAGAAGTATTGCTGGAAGGCTCTGGCCGCCGTTTGGGCTGTCAAGTCTTTTACCGGGACCACCACTAGAAAACGGGAATAGTGGTCCACGATTGTCAGGGCGTAGATGTATCCTGACCGGCTTGGAGCCAATTTGACGTGGTCCAGAGCTACCAGCTCAAGAGGCTGCTGGGTGACGATGGGCTTCAAGGGTGTCTTCTGGCTGGTGCGGTCTTTTCTCCTTGAGTTACAAGGGCCACAGTCCCTGCACCACTTCTCTACATCCCCTCTCATGCCGACCCAAAAGAACCGTCCTCTTAGCAGGAACTCCAGTTTCTTCCAACCGAAGTGCCCCGCTCTGTCATGGTAAGCCCCCAGGACCATAGCTGCATCCCGCCTTGGGACCACGACTTGCCAGGTCAGCTCGTGTGTCCGGTGGTTGACAAGTCTTCTACACAGCTTGCCTTCATAGAGGAACAGCTTGTTCTTCTCTTTCCATAACTGCTTGGCTTCCTCTGGAGCATCCGGATCTAAGCGGGCGTCTTCCTGGGTCAGCAGATCTTTCACCAGGCGGATTGCAGGGTCACTATCTTGGGTCTCGGCCCAGCTGTGGTGAGGTAGGGGATTGATCATAACGGTTGTTAAATCTTCCTCCTTCACGCGGTGGGAGTATTGAGCGGCTCCGTACAGGTGAAACGCGGGGAGTTCTACCTCCTCCAGCTCTTCCGGGTCTTCGTCACCTTCAGGTAAGTGAGGCATTCTCGATAGGGCGTCAGCATTTGCATTGGTTTTGCCTGCCCGGTACTTGATCATGAAGTCATAATTGGAGAGACGGGCCATCCACCGCTGTTCCAGGGCACCAAGTCTTGCACTGTCTAGGTGTGTTAACGGGTTGTTGTCCGTGTACACAGTGAACTTTGCGGAGGCCAGGTAATGCTTGAAGCGTTCCGTTACGGCCCACACCACCGCCAAGAATTCTAGCTTGAAGGAGCTGTAATTCTCCGGGTTCCTCTCGGTGGGCCTCAGCTTCCGGCTGGCGTACGCGATCACCCTTTCTCTGCCCTGTTGGTTTTGGGACAGTACGGCTCCCATTCCCACATTACTGTCATCTGTGTGGAGAATAAAAGGCTGGCCGTAATCAGGGTAGGCCAGGATCTCATCCCCTGTGAGGGCCATCTTCAACTGGCGGAAGAACTCCTCTTCCGGTTTATCCCACTTGAAGGGTGGCTTTTGGCTTCTGGACTTAGACTGTCCTATCAGGAGGTCCTGCATAGGAGCTGCCATCTTAGTGAACCCGGGGATGAACCTTCGGTAGTAGCCTACCAACCCGAGGAATTGCCTCACTTCTTTGATGTTCGAGGGGCTTGGCCAGCTCTTGATTGCTGTGACCTCGTCAGGGTCGGGGGCTACTCCTTCCGCACTTACCACGTGCCCTAGATACTGGACCTTCGGTTTCAACAGGTGACACTTTGATGGTTTCACCTTCAGGCCATAGGCTGCCAGGGCTTCGAACACCTCGGCCAGGTGCTTTAGATGGTCCTCGTAAGTCTTCGAATAGACGATCACGTCGTCCAGGTAAAGGAGGACCGTCTCGAAGTTTCGGTGCCCTAGACAGCATTCCATCAGCCTCTGGAAGGTCCCTGGTGCGTTGCAGAGCCCAAAGGGCATAAAGTTGAACTCGCTCAGTCCCATCGGGGTGGTGAAGGCGGTCTTCTCCTTGTCAGCCTCTGCCACAGGAACCTGCCAGTACCCGCTAGTAAGGTCCAAAGTAGAAAAGAAGTTAGCTGATTTTAGTGCGGCTAAAGACTCCTCTATTCTAGACAACGGATATGCGTCTTTGTGGGTGATACGGTTGATTTGTCTATAGTCCACGCACATTCTCATGGTGCCGTCTTTCTTTTTTACCAGAACCAAGGGGGCTGCCCAGGGGCTACAGCTATCTCTAATGACCCCAGCTTCTTTCATCTCCCTCAGCATGCCCTTTGCGTTCTGATAATGTGCAGGGGGTACAGGTCTGTGTCTTTCTTTTATCGGTGGATGGCTCCCTGTGGGGATGTGGTGTTCCACTCCCTTTACTCGGCCGAAGTCTAGCGGGTGCTTACTAAAAATTCTCTCGTACTCCTGAACCACCCGGTAGACTCCTTGTTTTTGGTGCAGGGGAGTGGAATCAGCACCCACATGGAGTTTCTGGCACCAGTCCTCCTTTTGTTTCTGGGAGCCATTACCCTCCGCCTGTGGAGATGGAGCCAAAGGCCCTGATAGCTTTGTGTTCAACAGCAAACAGTTTGGCAAATGTAGCATACCTGGGTAAGTGTACCTCCCTCTCCCCAATGTTGAGAATGCGAACGGGCACCCTCCCATGACAGACAACAACCACCCCCCGGCCTGTCAAAATGGTGGGCCTGCTGTCTGAGTACACGGGTTCTACCATGGCTTGGTAGTCTCTACCTCTCAACCTGATTGCAGTCCGACACCAGATCATCATTTCACTTTTGGGAGGCATGGAAATGGGGAATGGGTCACTCATTCTTACGCTACCGATCTCACCACCAGACAGTTCTACCTGCTGCCGTCTCATCAAGGCTTTTATCTCTTTGTTGAGGATTCTCTGTTGGCTGGAACTAGCATTCACCGCCACCTGTTGTAGAATTACAATTACCTCTGAAAGACAATTTTCAATCACGTTAGTACCCACAGTTATTTTAGGGTGACTTTCACGACGGTCAATGTCCACAATAATCACTCCCTGTGCCGGCAGTTCAACTTTACCAATCTTAATGGTCATCTCCTTGAACCCCATCTGCGGCACGGACAAGCCATTACTGGCGATGACGCTCAAGTTACTGTCTGGATACCGTGTTATATCAGCATCAGTCCAATACTGCTTAAAAAGTACATAAGGGATAGTAGTTACTTGCGACCCGGTATCCAGCAAGGCGCTCATGGGGATACCGTCCAGCACCACAGGTAAAACCGGGCGCCCCCCAACGTACTTATTACGCCAATTGTAAGGGCCTGGTGATCTTATGCCTGGGGGTTGGCCCTCTGCCCCAGGTTGGACCTGTTTAAATTACAGTACCTGGAAATGTGTTCGTGCTGGTTGCATCGACGGCAAATGGGCTGTCCATCCTCTGCGAAGCGGTCTGTGGGCCTCCCTTGGAACGACAGGGTCCTCCTCTGTCGACACCACGGGACATCCTCCGGACTTGAAGCCAACTCGATGGGTCTTGACGGGTCCACTTGTAACGCCTGGACGGTCCTGGTCAATGCCGCGACGCTCCTGGTCAGCTCCTGGACTTGGTGGTGCAGATCTTTCGACGGGGCTTGGTTCAGGGCCTGTGCATCAGCCCCCACAGAGTCCATAGAAGAGGGCGCTGCCTCCTGGTGGTAGGTGAGAGCAGGGCGCCGGGGGTTTATAGCGCCACTTGTTGCGGGTTCACAGAGCACCCTTATGGCCCTGTCCTTAAATTGGGCAAAGGTCAGATCAGGGTTCTGAAAGAACATGAGGCGCAGCTGGGTCCTGTGGGCGTTAGACAGCAGACCTTCTATGAACTGTTCTGTTAGTAGCTTATCCGTATCCTGCACGCTGTCAGGGTCAGCTTGTTTGATGGCTCTCAAGGCTTCCTGCAAATTTAGGGCATAGTCTCTGATGCTGTCCTGTGCCCGCTGCTTACACCCGTAGAACCACATTTTAATTTCAGCGGAGGTACTTGTATCAATGGTACCCCGCAGCTGGGCCAGAATGTCCTTTACAGTTCTTTTCTCCTCAGCGGGCCATGACTTTACCTCCCGCTGGGCTGCGCCAGTTAACTGCCCTGTCAGTATGCTGATCTTCTGTTCCTCTGTCAGGGGGAAAACTTGGAATAAACTGTACAGCCTTTCCTTAAAGTCAGTTAGTGCATGGGGCTCCCCTGAATACTTGGGATGTAAGGCAGGGAGAATGGCATCACCGCTGCTGCAGCTGCGCTGGTGGTAGTGGGTGCCTCCGTGTCCGACATCTTCCTCCCCCCTAGTCAATCCTCTTCAGTAGGCCGCGGCTCCGCTGGTGCTGCTCCGGACGAGGACCTTGCGTCGCGTCCTGGTGACGTCAGCGTCGCTCTCTCTCCCTTCCAGGACCATGCGCAGCGTCGGTGCGTAGGGCGGAGCTTCGGGTCTCGCGCGGTTGGACGTCCACGCCCCTCTTCTTCCCGCTCGGCGTCCTGCAGATGGCGTCCGATGGCAGGAAAACGGCTGAAGATGGCGGGAAGCTGCTGAAGATGGCGGGAGACGGCTGAAAATGGCGGGAAACGGCTCCGGATGGCGGGAATCCTCTTTTTAAGGTACGTTACAGTCTTTTTCAGGCGCGCAATACCCGTTTGTGGCGGGTTGGTCACAATCCTGCCAACTACGCCAAAGCTGACTCGCCCCCTGGGTCGTGGGGCACTCGGATCCGGGCAACAGGGCAATAATGGTGGTAGTAGTGGCAACCCGGTCTGTGGCTCAGGGTGGTCAGACCAGTGGCAGTCTTCTATATGTTTTGCAATGTCCGACTACGCCACCCGTGGATTGCGGTGAGGGCTAACCGCTGCTGCAGTGCAGACCGCTGGGGCAGATGTAAATGTGCAGCACTGAATAGTACAACTCCCCACGGGAGGGCAGTATATTATGGATGATGGAGGGGATGATTCCGACCGCAATAGCCAGGAAACGGAGGCCTCTTAAACAGTTCAGGGTCTTTATTAGAACAGGTGAAACGACCCAAAAACAGGCCCGGCTAGGAGGGGGCCTGGATGTCTGAGAACAAGTGGGAAGCTGTCCCTGATCAGGGTGAGGGTGTAGGCCTACCGTGCTCTCTGCGCTCTCTCTCTGGCTTTTTCCCTCCTGGTGGTGTAATAGCCCACGTTCCTGAGCTCACCGTGTCTTCTCGCCCGTATGGCTGGCGACTTGGGTCCCTTTTTTCTCTTGGCCTGGTGCGGCTTCACCGGTCCCTTCTGCTGTGGCGGAACCTCCGGGCTTCTTAGGCCAAAGGACATACAGTCCCCTGCGGACTGGTTATTTGCTGTAGGACTTGGAATCCTAACAGCCTCAGACTCCAAAGTCTGGTAGATTAGTTTCTCTATCTGCCAGGACAGGCTCGCTTCGCCTCTTGTCCCTGGCTCGTGGCTCTCCTACTGCCACATGGCCTCTTAGGTTGCAACACAACTGTCTGTCCCTGCTCTGGGACACCTCTCAATCCAGAGACAGGTTGTCCAGTTCTCTCTAACCCTGCCCCCAGCTCCAGCTTTTATAGGGGCAGCCTGCTCCCCCTACTGGCCTGGGACAGGAGGTATTTCATGCTAATGGTCCTTGACCAGAGAACCTCCCCTTTGCTCTCAGACACAGCTTTATTATACATTTGTGGCATCCAGGCCAGGGTGACACATAAAAGGCTATCGGTCATTTTTGACCGAACAGTGCAAGTGTAAAAAAAAAAAACATGGAACAAAAAGTAAACAAAAAAAATATACCCACAGTAAGAACCCCTCAAATGAGGAAAAGTCAATTAACCACAATTTTCAGAACTGTATAATGAATATTTTAAAAAATATCAAATTTCAAATTCAGTTATTTTTGAAATTTGACCGAACAGAACAGCAGGGTTAAAGGGGTTGTCACATTTATTAAACTTATTATATAGCCAAAGGTTAGGACCACATTAATCTCCAGAAGGGGCCAATTGCATTTTGAGGGGAATGGAAAAGTAGCCGGGCATGATTCCTTTTAATGGGTGTAAGAGTGTCAAGGCAGACTCTCTCACCCACTTACCAAAAGTTTTGCCACTGTTGGTTCAGACTACCTCCACTCTAAATGTGCATGCTTATTTTGCTGTACCATGTTGGCGCTGAGGTGTGTTGGGTATGTCACCCCATTTATTTTGATAATACATTTCTCTTGTTATTTTATTGCCTTGATGCGCGTGTGATTTTTTTGGCTGTAAACCTGTTGCTTAAGATGATGCCTGGCTGGGTCTCCCTGATAAAATCGTTGAGTGAGTGGAAATGCTCTGTAGTTGTGCAGGGACAGCCACTCAAAAGAAGGCCCCTGTGCAAGATCAGTATTTGGGCCCTATTGTTACACGCACGCCGCTAGGTTCAGATAGGGCGAGACGGGTTTCATGAATTCGTTGGAATCCCAGGGGAACCGTTACTCAGGGCGACCATAGGCTGCAGCTTCTCTCAGGCACACAATAGATTCAGTTGCTGACCAGACACAACAATCTTCATTACAGTACAGTTTAATAAAGCAGGCACAGTAACGTCAGTCTCTTCAGTAGCATAATTCAGCACAGATTAGATCTCTTAGCAGCACACTTCTATGCATACACAACCACAGGCTTTTCCTTCACAAGGACTCAATAGTACACAGCATTTTTTATCCTGCATGGAGATGGAGGAGGGACGGTTTGATGAGGGAGAAGATCCCTCTGACACGATTCCTTCCAGTCCTTATCTTTCTGCCCGATAATACTCCACACTGTTAGCTCAGGAGTCTACCTGACCTGTGTTTAGCTTCCCTCCTGACCTGAATTCTGTTCCCTTGCCTTCTGTGAGATACAGATCACACATTCCCCTGGGGCTCTGCTAAAACACTTCCTGTCTCCTGTGACTGTGTTAACCCCTCTAGTTGCTGGATGCTTCTGGAGCACAACACTTCCTGTCTCCTGTGCTTGTGTTACTTCTAATAGTTGCTGGATGCTTTTGAAGCAACAGCACTACTTCTGCATGTCACACTATACAGTCCAATAATGTGTCTGTGGCAGAAGCTTCTTGTTACTTTGGGGTTCTAAGTGAGCCCCCTTTCTTCTTGGGTTCCTGTGCAACTGTATAGTTTGCCCCAATTGTATAACTGCACCAGTAGTAGTGTGCAGGCAGGGCATAAGAAACTAGCAGGTATATTTAGTTTTCTCCTGCACCCGGGCAGATTCCCAGGGACTACAGGACTCGGGAGGGCAGCTGTTAGCCCTTTAATTTCTTCTTGCTCTGCGAGCATGCGCATGCAGCATTCACTACTGACCACTGTGGTGCATGCAATGAAAGATTACGTCTTGATGCTAGTAAGTGCCAGCATCAGGATGTACTTTGAGTGCAGAGTTAGCGCTCAATATGTTCCCATCCCACGAAAGAAGACAGCAGCGGCAGCCCCTGTGTCTCCTGTGATATCTACACTGCACCCCCAGAGTCTCCTGTGATGTCTGTACTGCAGCTTCAGCGTCTTCTCTAATGTCTATACCACCGCCCCAGCATCTCCTGTGATGTCTATACTGCAGCCTTTTGACTCCTGTGACGACTATACTGCAGTCCTATGTCTCCTGTGATGACTATACTGCAGTCCCATGTCTCCTTGATGACTATACTGCAGCCCTATGTCTCCTGTGATGACTATACCGCAGCCCTATGTTTCCTGTGTTGACTATACTGCAGTCCTACGTCTTCTGTGATGACTATACTGCAGTCTCATGTCTCCTGGGATGAATTTACCACTGGCGGACACAGACAGAAAAGGGCCCCTGTGCAAGAACAACATATGGGCCCTTTGCAGCCCAAAAGCTCCTAAAAATGCAAAATTGTACTTGCTTTGGAGATAGAAATGGTCCCCTTTACCTCTTGGGCCCCTGTGGGCCGCACAGGTTTCACCAATGGTATGTCCGCTCCTGGATTATATTGCAGCCGCATGTCTCCTATGTTGTATATGTCACAGTTTCATGTCTCCTGTGATGTATACACCTCAGCCCCTATGTCTCCTGTGATGTATATGCCGCAACCCCCATATCTTCTGTGGGGTATACAGTGGTGTGAAAAAGTGTTTGCCCCCTTCCTGATTTCTTATTCTTTTGCATGTTTGTCACACTTAAATGTTTCATATCACAAAATAAATTTAAATATTAGACAAAGATAACACAAGTAAACACAAAATGCAGTTTTTAAATGAAAGTCTATTGTTAAGGGACAAAGAAATCTAAACCTACAGGGCCCTGTGTGAAAAAGTAATTGCGACCCCCCCTTAAAACTGTGGTTTATCACATCTTTGGGAAGCTGAGTTCAATTTCTCTAGCCACACACAGGCCTGATTACTGCAACACCTGTTCTCAATCAAGAAATAACAGTTTAGGTGTCCCTATGTAATGTACACAACTTTCTCTGTGTCTCCTATGTAATGTGTATATAGTAGTCTAGGTTTCTTCTATGTGATGTGTATAAACTACAGGCAGTCTCGGTGTCTCTTATGTGATATATATGACAGTCTCGGTGTCTCCTACATGATGTCTACAGTAATCTTGGTGTCTCCTATGTGATGTATACACAGCAGTATCTCCTATGTTTTACAGTATAGACCAAAAGTTTGGATACACCTTCTTATTTAAAGATTTTTCTGTATTTTCATGACTTTGAAAATTGTATATTCACACTGAAGGCATCAAAACTATGAATTAACACATGTGGAATTAAATACTTAACAAAAAAGTGTGAAACAACTGAAAATTTGTCTTATATTCTAGGTTCTTCAAAGTAGCCACCTTTTGCTTTGATGACTGCTTTGCACACTCTTGGCATTCCTTTGATGAGCTTCAAGAGGTAGTCACCGGAAATGGTTTTCACTTCACAGGTGTGCCCTGTCAGGTTTAATAACTGGGATTTCTTGCCTTATAAATGGGGTTGGGACCATCAGTTGTGTTGTGCAGGAGTCAGGTGGATACACAGCTGATAGTCCTACTGAATAGACTGTTAGAATTTGTATTATGGCAAGAAAAGAGCAGCTAAGTAAAGAAAAACAAGTGGCCATCATTACTTTAAGAAATGAAGGTCAGTCGGTCTGAAAAATTGGGCAAACTTTGAATGTGTCCCCAAGTGCAGTTGCAAAAACCATCAAGCGCTACAAAGAAACTGGCTCACATGAGGACCACCCCAGGAAAGGAAGATCAAGAGTCACCTCTGCTTCTGAGGATAAGTTTATCTGAGTCACCAGCCTCAGAAATCGCAGGTTAACAGCAGCTCAGATTAGAGACCAGGTCAATGCCACACAGAGTTCTAGCAGCAGACACATCTCTACAACAGCTGTTAAGAGGAGACTTTGTGCAGCTGGCCTTCATGGTAAAATAGCTGCTAGGAAACCACTGCTAAGGACAGGCAACAAGCATAAGAGACTTGTTTGGGCTAAAGAACACAAGGAATGGACATTAGACCAGTGGAAATCTGTGCTTTGGTCTGTTGAGTCCAAATTTGAGATCTTTGGTTCCAACCACCGTGTCTTTGTGCGATGCAGAAAAGGTGAAGGGATGGACTCTACATGTCTGGTTCCCACCGTGAAGCATGGAGATGAAGGTGTGATTGTGTGGGGGTGCTTTGCTGATGACACTGTTGGGGATTTATTCAAAATTGAAGGCATACTGAACCAGCATGGCTACCACAGCATCTTGCAGCGGCATGCTATTGCGTTTAGTTGGACCATTACTTATTTTTCAACAGGACAATGACCCCAAACACACCTCCAGGCTGTGTAAGAGCTATTTGACCAAGAAGGAGAGTGATGGGGTGCTACGCCAGATGACCTGGCCTCCACAGTCACCAGACTTGAACCCAATCGAGATGGTTTGAGGTGAGCTGGACCGCAGAGTGAAGGCAAAAGGGCCAACAAGTGCTAAGCATCTCTGGGATCTCCTTCAAGATTATTGGAAGACCATTTCCGGTGACTACCTCTTGACGCTCATCAAGAGAATGCCAAGAGTGTGCAAAGCAGTCATCAAAGCAAAAGGTGGCTACTTTGAAGAACCTAGAATATAAGACATATTTTCAGTTGTTTCACACTTTTTTGTTAAGTATATAATTCCACATGTGTTAATTCATAGTTTTAATGCCTTCAGTGTGAATGTACAATTTTCAAAGTCATGAAAATACAGAAAAATCTTTAAATGAGAAGGTGTGTCCAAACTTTTGGTCTGTACTGTTTATATACAACAGTCTCAGTGTCTCACATGTGATGTATATAAATCAGTCTTGGTGTTTCCTATGTAAAGTGTATGGCAATCTCAGTGTCTCATATGTGATGTATATACGACAGTCTCAGTGTCTCCTATGTAATGCACACACAGCAATCTTATTGACTCCTATGTGATGTATACAGCTGTCTTGGTGTCTCTTATGTGATATATATATACAGCACTCTCGGTGTCTCCTATGTGATGCATACAAAGCAGTCTATGTGTCTCCTATTTGTTGGATATACAGCAGTCTATGTGATATGTATATTGCACTCTTAGTGTCTCCCATGTGATGTATATTTGGCAGTCTTGGTGTCTCCTATGTGATGTATATACAGCAGTCTCAGTTTCTCTACGTGTATACAGCTCTATCTGTGTCTCCTATGTGATGTATGTACGGCAGTGTCGCTGTCTCCTGCATGATACATATACAACAATCTCGGTGTCTCCTATGCGATGTATACTGAAGATCTCCCACTGTATGAGTTCTATAAATGTGTAATGCAGGTGTCGAGATGCAATGCACAGAGACACAAGGCGAGAACAGTAAGAGTTGAATATAAACAGTTTATATATATATATTTAACAGGTACGCTGAACAAGGGATTGCAACAAGGGTAATAAACAGTAATTTGAAGTAATAGCAAAATGCGAAGTCTCTCAAGGTAATGTGGTGCCCTAGATCATGGGAGACACCACGTGAGTTCCTTAACTGTGCATATGGCTCTAGTGGGGGTCACCGATTATTCCCGCTAGGCCGTGAGTCTTTTTCCGGATAAATTCAATTAGGTCACGTTGAGCTTCTTTAGCCCCAACCGTTCCCCTCCCAACCTGAGTACCTAAACCCAATTGTCCCCGGTACCGTGAGTGAACAGTAGAAGTGACGGCCCTGTTCATGTATGCAGCTCCTCTGCTTTCGCTGGCGTGACTTTCCTGGGGTAGCCGTCTCTCAAGTCCTCTCTGCTTGGCCATTGGAGGCAGTCTCTCAAGCCTTGGGTAGGGGGGTCCAGACCTCGTCTGTCGTCGGGCGACGTCGGGTTCCGCGAACTCATTCAGCACCGCAAGAAGGTTCCAAGTCTCCTCAGCAGGCACAGCACTCGGGTCACATCTGTGAGGGATCTGGAGCTCTTCTACTGGTGCCCGGCTGTGGCACCTCACAGGCCTCTGGCTTAGGCCTGTCACGCGGGGCTTCTCAGCACGCAGGGAACATGTCTGCTCCTTTCTGCTGCTTGGCGCCAAAGACCCCTCAGGTTTGGCGCGCTGGCCTCTTATCTCCAGCGTTTAAATCTGCTCTCCCTTCAACTTCCCTTGCATATCTTGGTTCCGCTTGACTGTGTCTGGCCAGCAGATGGCAGCCTCTCTCCATCTTTGAAACATCATGTAGGAATTCCCTTACAAGCTCTCTCGCCTTTGCTACAAATGTAACATGAGCAGTGATGAATTTCCCACTGTGAGGAGACCTGCAGTGTAATATACATCTGTGTTCGGTGCAACCTATTGCTGTGAGTTCTTTACAAAACGTACCATCACAAAGAATCTACTGCGCTCCAGACCAACTTAAATTTAGAAAAGCGGTTAAGAGTAGCAACATCTATACCACCTAACATCACAGCCGCATCAAAGAGAAACAGCTCCAGCCATCACTTAGGGGTGAGTTAATTAAATTTTTGACCAAATATAGCAGGATAATTTTAAAGTTGGATAACTTTGTACGGCCCCCGAAGAATGGTATAAATATCCAAATGGCCCTTGGCAGAAAAAAGGTTCCCCACCCCCGAGTTAAATTCTTGCCTCCATTCAGGATCATTCGCCTTTTAATACTGAATTTACAAAATTGAAAGTTAAAAAAATGCTCATAATTGTTTTCTACTCTGCTATATTCAAGATGGACAATATGATCAACTTTTTCTCTATTTATATTAATTTTTACAGCTTTTATCACAAAGTTATTTCTAGTTTATCATGCTTTATCTGTTTGTTTTCATATGCCTAATTTTTCTAACCTGACTTAATTTGTATATTTCCTCTTGATACCTTGCCTGCATTTTTAGTAATTTTATGTTTTGGTTCTTTTCATCTTATTATCTCCAAGACTTTTCCATTTAGACATATTGATTTCCTTTTATTCCTAGATTACTTTATTATCATCAATGTGATTGTGTGTCCAGAATAAAAATCAGTCTAATGACATTGAGGTGGTGATAATGACAGTGCTAATTTTTCCTACTGAAGCGTAAAGGGGATATCTTATCAATATTGCAATTTACTTGTTTTCAAAAAAATCCTCTCTATTCTCTAGAAAAAAAGGTACTCTGTTTTTATTGCGTACTACTTGTTGCCTAGATTCACTACTGCGGTCTATTATTGGGCAGCGGTTTTCTGGGCAAGTAGCACATAGCTTACAAACTCTTTCCAGTAGAGCACCACTCTTAACTGTTGAATCCCATCGGCTTCAGTGCCCTTGATCCCCTCCAGTACTGCAGAGGTAAAACTGTCTGTCTTTGTAGCATCCGAGAGCACCCAATTCAGGCCAGAGGGCCACGATGATGCTGGTCTGAACAGTCGGTAATTCTAGAGCACACTTCCCCCAATAAGCAGGAAGCTAGGAGGCAGTGGGGCAGTGTACTCCTATCCAGAAAGATGAGACAATCCCTTAAGCGATACATGTCAAACTCTGACCCGTCGGCCAAATCTGGCCCACAATGTGATTATATTTGGCCCGCGATGCCAGAACCACCAACCCTATGTGGGGCCATTATTCTGTATGGAGGACTATGTGGGTCCCATTATACTGTATGGAAAGCTATGTGGGGCCATTATACTGTTTGGAGCACTATGTGGTGCCCATTATTCTTTATGGAGGACTGTGTGGGGCCCATTACACTGCATACTGGTCAGCCTGCGACTTTGTCCAAGTTTTTCATATTGGCCCTCTGTTATAAATGTTTTTTATGTCAGAATTCTGGCCATACACATCTTATTCTCCGGCGTTATAACACTTTCAAAATTTGCAAAATGTTTGCATAAACTCAAGTTGCTCAAATATGTTGAGACTTTTGGCGTTTTCATGCCTGTGGAAACATGGGAGTCAGTCGGTGCTCTCGTCCGCTGGCCCAACTGTCTTTAGAAAAACTGCATAAAAAAGGGCTCAACCCACTGAGCGTCTGCCTCCACTGATCATGACAATAAATGCCTTATTGGAATGGAACATTGGAGCTCATGCTCAGTGTGAAGACACTGGGGTCTCCCGTGGGCAGAATACTACTCAGACAACAAAGGCTGAGGGTAAAAACAGTTCGGCAATACTTTATTGAACCTCCAACAGACAATAAAACAGAACAGTCCCAGCAAATGCACAAGATGGTGCAAATTACAGAGTCTCACCCTTCCTCTGACTCACTGGGATTATAGAAACTGCAACTTCGGAGCTTCCAGGGCCGACTACCCCCACCAGTGGCACTCCACTTTTGGTGGGCACCCACAGAGAAGATAAAAGCAGGCTTAGGAAGCTGACAGTCCATTGAGGTACGTGGCTATGTGACTGGATGGTCCCAACCTGTCTTCTCCGAACGTCTCCATGGGGCCAGGTGACCGGATGGTCCCAACCTGGCTTCTCTGAACGTCTCCATGGGGCCAGGTGACTGGATGGTCCCAACCTGGCTTCTCCGAACGTCTCCATGAATTCAGTGATGGCCATTGGAGCAGATCTGTATCCCTCTAGCTGGGGCTGTGGTCCTGTGGCACCCCTGTGGGTTCAGTCGCCACAGAGGTACTGCATCTCACCCAGAGGTGTGGTATCTCACTCTCAGGTAAGGAAGGAGTACTGCCCGGGATCCTAGCACCTGCATCCAACACTACACTACTCCAGACCAGCAGGAGGGGCAAGATGCATCACTCTCCTGCTGAGCCCTGTCCCTAGCTGGAGTGGGGGGAACCAAAGTAGGGGGAACCATGTAGTGGGTGTGAGTGGAGGAAGCAGTTTAGGGGAGCACTTGAGAAGGAGGATATAAAAAGGGGAAGCCATCCTGTGAGGGGTGGTCAGTCTGATGAGTTCAGTCAGAGGAAGAGAGTGTGTGGAGCAGGAGCTCAGCAGGAGCTCTGCTCAGGAGGAGGGCCTAGTGAGAGAGGCCCAGGACAGAAAGAAGAGAGGAGAGGAGCAGGAAGAAAGGCTCAAGTAAAGCAGAAAGGATCCAAGGGGTACGGACAGTGCTGGAGGCCACCCGTACGCCTGAATCTACCAGGCGGTGGAGGATTGAGCCGCAGAAGGGGACCGGCCCCTAAACTAGCAGTGTTCTTCAAGTCTCAACTAGGTAACCGGAGGGTGCAGCATTTCAGGTGCAGCAGCCAAAAGCCACATCTAGCTCACCAAAAAGGTGGCCATAGAGGACCCAGGGGACAGAGAAGACGTCGCCCGACAAGGTCCACGGTCACTGGCTTGGGACACTGGGTGTGAGGTGCAGGGAGACGACCAGAAGGAACACACAAAAGGTGTAGTATCGGCGTCTCTGCCCCCTGACTCTGCCCTCTGACAGGCAGAGACGCCGACCCTCTTACCGCCGCGCTCCGGGCCCGGCATCTTCCGGCTCTCCTGCTGCTGCTGCCGGCGCGCAGCTTCCCGGCACTGTGCTTAGGGCGCGCGCGCTCCCTCCCTCTTAAAGGGGCCGCGTGCGCCATCCTATGGAGACCCCGGCCAATGGCCGGAGGACCTCTCATATAAAAGGCACCTCCTCCAAAATGGAGGTGCCCGTGCAAGGTTGTAGCTTTGTGTCCTAAACTCTGCTTCAGCCCTCAGGTCCCGCTGCTAGTCTGACTACCAGTCTAGTCCGCCTGCCTGACTACCAGTCCATTCCGCCAGCCTGACTACCAGTCCAGTCCGCCAGCCTGACTACCAGTCCAGTCCGCCTGCCTGACTACCAGTCCAGTCCGCCAGCCTGACTACCAGTCCAGTCCGCCAGCCTGACTACCAGTCCAGTCTGCCAGCCTGACTACCAGTCCAGTCCGCCAGCCTGACTACCAGTCCAGTCCACCAGCCTGACTACCAGTCCAGTCCACCAGCCTGACTACCAGTCCAGTCCGCCAGTCTGACTACCTGTCTCCGCCAGCCAAGTGTACTCTCCAGCCCGACTCTCCAGCCCGACGGTCTGCCTATGATCCAAACCTGCCAGTCTGTCTATGGGCCTGGCTTGCCTGCCTACCCGGAGAATGTACCAGTTACCTGCCGTGCCTATCAGCCAGCCTACCTGGAGGCTCCAACCAGTTACCTGCCATGCCTATCAGTCAGCCTACCTGGAGGCTCCTGCCAGTTACCCATGGGAGTCACCTGCTCTCATACAAGGACAGGCCCAGAGTAGCACCTGGTCCCTCTGCTCGGTCCTTCCCTGGTTCACGAAGTCGATTGAGCCGCCGTGCGACCTTGGTCAGTCCGAGTTGATACCTAGTTACGCCCCTCTGGTGCCTCCTTGCTCCGCAGCACAGAAGTTCCACTACCCGGATCCGTAACAGAAGGGGGTCCCGTTATGTACTCCGGAGGTACCTGCGGGTTTGATGAACCCCTCCCTGAGTAAGCACAGGACGACGTGGGAAGTTACCCTGGCCCTGGTAACTTGGAGTCTAAAAATCGTGAGTAAAACCCTGAAGACTGCACCCCACTGTCTCTGCACCATCATCCCCTGCACTACACTGCACAGCAACATCTATAAGATCACTATTTCCTGCCTTGGAGCTAAGCTCTGCCTGTGGAGAGCTGAACCAACTCTGCTGCACTAATATCAGCTCCAGAGGACCTGCTCCGCAGTGGCGGCTCCCTTTTGCCGCATACCACAGGTGGCGTCACGAAGTTTATATAAAAATTATAAATCCCCTGTAAATATCCTCTTTTATTGACCGCCCTGGGTCATGGACCAGGTCACCGCCACTGTGACATCTCCCCTAGCAATGACCGTCCCGGCACCGAGTACCCCATGGCCCAGGGGGCACGTCATATATTGGCGTCACGAACAGGATATGAGCCCACCCGTTATCACCGGGTATTGTGCGCCTAGAGACTGTGTTGTACACTAAATGTGGCGCCAGCCCCAGAAGAACGGGCGCCATTATGTGCGTGATCAAAGACAACAAGAAACCACCTCCCATCGTGGGCCGGGTTCCAGAATGGCGCCAAAAGCGGGGCCCGTCCCGAGCAGCAGTGGCCATGTATGTAGATGTGTCCATCAAGGTGGGGGGGCCGCCCCTAGGTGTGGCCGACAGCAAGCTGCCATGGAACCGCCCCCAAAAGGGGAGAGGAGAAGAGAAACAGTGGAGACAGGGTGTAGTCTCCAGCAGATCAGACAGACCGCACCCGGCAGGCAGCATGGAGAGGAGTCAGGAGCAAGCTCCCGTCCGTGGCCTGCAGCACGCCGAGCTGCCTCTTACCTTGGAAGAAGCGATCTCAAAACTGTCCCTGGAGGACACGGAGTTCCTCCACGCCGAGGTACAGGAGTTGGGCCGCAGAATGGAGAAGGCGCAGCAGGCTGCAATCGCAGGTTGGAAGGAGGAGCTGCTGGGGAAGATTGCGACCCGGCAGCAGCCAACGCTGTGCAACATCAGCAACGCCCCAGTCCTGGCGGAGCCAGAATGGAGCCAGGAGGCAAAGAGCAGCACAGGAGTGGCCACGGGAGCTGGTAAGAGGAGTCTCCCTGTCGCAGGCGCTGAGAGTGCTGACCTGCTCCAGGGCACCCTGGTGGAGCCTCCAATCCCGGGTGCCTATTCCGCAGGCCTACTTCTAAGACCCCTACCAGAGCCACCAGCCCCTGCACCCGAGTGGGTGTATGGATGCCCCGTCTATGACTGGTCCGCCAAGTTTGAGGACCAGCAGAGACTCCCTCTGACACCCACACCCGCACCCCCGGTTGCCTGCCAAGGAGGAGAGGCGTTTCAGTAGTACAACCGGGAGGGGAACCTCATGGGGTTCCCGTGGGAGACCCAGACCCAGGCCCTCAGGAGGGAGGAGCACTGCAGGTGGAAGCTCCTGCAGTTGGAAAAGGAGCGGCACATCCGATAGGTGCGTTGGGAGCAAATGGAGGCCCGGAATATGGCAGCCAAAACCCAGGCTCGCAAGATGAGATCTGCCATGTCCAGTCCCTGTCTGGAGGGGATTGTGGTAAAATTTGACCTGGAAGCTGGGTGGGGCTTCATTGGAGAGCCGCAGATGGCCCGGGACGTCTTCGTGAATCGGCGGGACGTCGAGTCCCATCTCCAACAGGGACATCCCGGTAGAGACCTCTACCCCAGTGACCGTGTCACCTTTACCCTACACAAGGGAGAGCGCGGGTGGTATGCTCTCCAGGTGTACAGAGTAGTGGAGGAGGGAAAGGACATGCCCCCGCAGTGCAAGGCTGATGACCCAGCTGGGCCAGCCTACAACAGCGAACAGGTGTCTCCCAGGAGGGAGCATCACTACTAAGTGACTTGAGAGAAACTGAACTGCAAATAGTTACCCGGGAGGGTATAGAAGAAACGCTGCAAGTTTAACAGAGTTATGTGTGCATTTACTTAATTACCCAGTGAAGGTACCAGAACTTGTAGGCTGAGGACTGTGAGCAGCCAAAAATTTTCCATGTAAATAGTTTGCACTTCTTAAAGTGCCCCTTATTGGTTTTATATTAAAAGACCGCAGAACAAAAACCCGTTTGGCGTGGCCGAAGACGTGGCCCAACGACTGGATCATCTATGCCCTGCTGCCACGCTCAGGGCCTACGTTGAGGGTTTTCGGACGGTCCCTCATGTTCATCAGAATTGCACCTTGTTTAGTGGAATGGACACCCGGTTACAGATCGCGCTGTAACCTGCTAAAAATGTTTTATAAGGAAAATGTTTTACATATATGAAGAAAGTTTTATAATGTTTGATAGAAATTAATAAGAAATATGTAACGTTCAAGGAACGTGCCTCCCATAAAGGGAAGAAAAGTTGTTTGAAAATTCTTGTAAGTGATGCATCTAAAAATTGCATGACTTTAAAATTGCTTTGTTTTTACTCTGTTCCAGCCCGCGGATGTGCTGTGTTTTACCAGGTGGGTATGTGGCGCCCCTGCGGGTTCAGTCGCCACAGAGGTACTGCATCTCACCCAGAGGTGTGGTATCTCTCAGGTAAGGAAGGAGTACTGCCCGGGACCCTAACACCTGCATCCAACACTACACTACTCCAGACCAGCAGGAGGGGCAAGATGCGTCGCTCTCCTGCTGAGCCCTGTCCCTGGCTGGAGTGGGGGGAACCAAAGTAGGGGGTGTGGGTGGAGGAAGCAGTTTAGGGGAGCACTTGAGAAGGAGGATATAAAAAGGGGAAGCCATCTTGTGAGGGGTGGTCAGTCTGATGAGTTCAGTCAGAGGAAGAGAGTGTGTGGAGCAGGAGCTCAGCAGGAGCTCTGCTCAGGAGGAGGGCCTAGTGAGAGAGGCCCAGGACAGAAAGAAGAGAGGAGAGGAGCAGGAAGGAAGGCTCCAGTAAAGCAGAAAGGAACCCAGGTGTACGGGCAGTGCTGAAGGCCACCTGTACGCCCGAATCTACCAGGCAGTGGAGGAATTGAGCCACAGAAGGGGACCGGCCCCTAAACTAGTAGAGTTCTTCAAGTCTCAACTAGGTAATCTCAGGGTGCAGCATTTCAGGTGCTGCAGCCAAAAGCCACATATAACTCACCAAAGAGGTGGCCATAGAGGACCCAGGGGACAGAGAAGACGTCGCCCGACAAGGTCCGCGGTCACTGGCTTGGGACACTGGGTGTGAGGTGCAGGGAGACGGCCAGAAGGAACACACAGAAGGGGGTCCCATTATGTACTCCAGAGGTACCTGCGGGTTTGCGGAACCCCTCCCTGAGTAAGCACAGGACGATGTGGGAAGTTACCCTGGCCCTGGTAACTTGGAGTCTAAAAATCGTGAGTAAAACCCTGAAGACTGCACCCCACTGTCTCTGCGAATTATTACTGCGCCATCATCCCCTGCACTACACTGCACAGCAACATCTATAACGTCACCATTTCTTGCCTTGGAGCTAAGCTCTGCCTGTGGAGTGCTGAACCAACTCTGCTGCACTAACATCAGCTCCAGAGGACCTGCTCCGCAGCAGCGGCTCCCTTTTGCCGCATACCACAGGTGGCGTCACGAACTTTATATAAAAACTATAAATCCTATGTAAATATCCCCTTTTATTGACCGCCCTGGTTCACAGACCGGATCACCGCCACTGTGACATCTCCCCTAGCAACGACCGGCCCGGCATCGAGTACCCCACGGCCCAGGGGGCGCATCAGTCCCTTAAGCTAGAGCCCTGTAGAGTGTCAAATCTGTAATTTGGAGCCATGATTCCCTGGCTGCTGTTCTGTAGAGTCTCTTTGCAGAAGGATAGAGGTCCCTTTTTAAACCCACAGCTGTACTCCAGGCCATCATTCACAAGTCAGGGGGAAGGTGAGATGAGGTCAACTGTCATTGTTCAAGTATTCAATCAATGTTAATAGTTTATCTGTCAGTGTTTGCTGTTCAATAAGCTTCAGGGACTGATACAATGGGTAATCAACATTTTAGCAAACATCAATTCAATCTACAAGACTCAATGTTCAGAGTCATATGAACAATAACTCATATGCCTGGACCTACTAAATATCCATGGAATAATTGAGAATAAATGCTGTGCCGTCACAATGTCTGTCCTGGAAAGATCTGCCAAAGAGGGCAAAGCATGGGTGGGACAGCCAAAAAATTCTTCAAATCTTATGCTACGTTACGCAACGATAAGTATGCCAGTGATAAGATTCGCCTACTTCATTAAGTGGCTTCTTAACAAATTGGACGCATCTTACTCCTGTATTCCCCTTTCTTTTAGTCTGGTATGTACAGCACCTGTCTTAATGAATCGGCCATATGTTTTCTCAGTCCTGGTTGTGTATTTTTTTTTCTTTAATCATTACTGAGACATGGCAACACTTCTCAGAACACATTATATGGTGGAGAAAGCAGTAGATTTTAATTATAAGGTTACTGACTGAGAGAAGGGGTACAAGGTGGAGGAAACAGGAGACTTGGAAATTAACTACATGTGGCAGAAATATTATAAGAGTTCTAAATCAGTAGCTAGCTAAGTATACTGAAGGTTACAGCTAAAAAGAGATGGTTGGTGGCATTTGAGGGCAACTGGAAGAGTAAGAAAGTTCAAACACACAAGGCACAAAATGTTTGATGGTTACTGAATACAGATTGAAATGCTCATTCAATTCCGAACATTCATTTACTAAGTGGGGACCACAACTCCACTGATAGTCAAGTGTTGCACTCAAAGTGACTGTCTACTTTCTCCTATCCTACATTGGTGCTATGGATCTCTGGGATGTCACCCAATGTTACAGACTTCATCACCTCGGCATTTATCACAGGATTACAAAAGCTTTTTTTGTATTGATCTGCCTTGTGCACAACAGAAGTGCAATTTAAATGGATTTGTGGTCAATTCAACTTGTTATTGCAGTAATTCAACAGCACAATTGTAACAGAAAATGTGACTTTATCTTCAGAAAGGTCAATGTTACCTTCACACACATCAACTGTAGCACAGGTTACTGTAGCTTCAATTTATAACACGCAGCTACTAGATGAGTCTTTATTGTACAAAGGAATTATTCTGTGCTTTTTTGGCTTATATTAAAAGAGCCAACTGGTTAAAAGTCAAGACACTGACCAATTTCTAAAGAAAAACCAAAATGAAAAATCCGATGTGGAGTCAAATAATGAATTATATGGACAATATATAGTGCTAGTATAATTTTTTTTTATTAACAACAAGGATGCGCAGTAGAAATGCAGAGAAAAGATGGGCTCACACACTGAAAATATGAAAATCATAAGAACAAGATATAAAAAGATATATATAATAATATTCATATATGTGTGGAGGGAACTTGTTGGGTAATTAAGAAATGCAGTTAATAGGAACAGTAGAGGTCTCAAGATAAGGTCTGGAAGACCAAGCAAAATTTCAGTGAGAGCTGTTCATAGGATTGCTAGAGAGGCAAATCCGAACCCCCACTTGACTTCTCAGATGCGTGATTTTCACGGATGAGTGAATGGTTCTATAAAACTCTACTAGTCCGTGTACCGTCCGATAAAAAAAAATCTGGCAGCACACGGACATATCACACATATGTGAGAATGCAGTCTAAGGGATTTTACAAATAACATTATTACTCCAAGTCATACAGTGCAGATACAGAATAGTATTTACCTTCAGTGACCACTAAGGTTTTGTCTGCTTAGTCGTTTTCTGCTGTTTCTTCTCCTTCTGTTCAGGTCTTCATGTCAACATCTTCCAGCCTAGACTCATCTTGTCATGATGATCACCGCAGCCCTAAAAAAAACAGGGTCACATATATTGCATATATACATGCGTCTCCCCCGCACTGCGCCCCTGAATACAGATTTGTACCCCACCATTAATAAACTATTAGCCAAACACCAAACTATAATCTCTGCCACCCAATAAATATAACTTATTCGATCTCTGTAACTCTCCACAATTAACTTAAAGGCTATGGACACACACTGCATTTTTGTTATGGAAAATATGCAAGGTTTTACAGTACAAGCAAAGTGAATGAGATCTCTGAAGTCTCATGGACACATTGCTTATTTTTTCCTTAATCACACAAATGTCCTATACTAATCCATTGCTGGACACTTCAAGATGAATATACAGCTAGGATCCAGATCTGTGTACGCTTAACAGTCTGGATAAGGAAGAGATACCAGCTGAATATTAAAAAGATATATATTTTATTTCATTAATTATAAAAACCAATTAAAAAGACAGGGCAACAACCTCTATAAAGGAGGGATACATACATCAACTTGGAGGGAAAATTAACCCCCGAAACTAGGCCAAAAAGCATCACTTGCTTACATGAAATATACTTACAGGTGCTTCTCACAAAATTAGAATATCATCAAAAAGTTAATTTATTTCCGTTCTTCAAAGCAAAAAGTGAAACTCATATATTACATAGAGTCATTACAAACAAAGTGATCTATTTCAAGTGTTTATTTCTGTTAATGTTGATGATTATGGCTTACAGCCAATGAAAACACAAAAGTCATTATCTCAGTAAATTAGAATAATTAACAAAAAACACCTGCAAAGGCTTCATTCACGTTTAAAAAGGTCCTAACAATACAACCCTTCTAATGTCAAATTAGCGTATGTGGGAGGAATTACTTCCCACAGGCGCCAAAAAATGACGACTCATAATACACATATTAAATGAGAGAAAGAGAGTTTTTACGGCATAAAAAAATGTATAAATTTTATTACATCATTAATCAATATAAAAAAATACAAACAGTCGTAGAAATAAAGTGCATAGGGATAGCAGCAAAAACCACCGGTGCAAATGGTCCTATATTTAGATAGAGCTCATATATTCCACGAAGGGTGGGTAAAGGAGGAATATGGCCTAGCTATATTAAATAACAATTGGGTCAGTCTTGGACTCAATGTATAAATTAATAAATGTTTTTTGCTGCTATTCCTATGCACTTTATTTCTACTACTGTTTGTATATTTTTATATTGATTAATGATGTAATAAAATTTATACATTTTTTTATGCCGTAAAAACTCTCTTTCTCTCATTTAATACGTTTAAAAAGGTCCCTTAGTCTGTTTCTGTAGGCTCCACAATCATGGGTAAGACTGTTGACTTGACAGATGTCCAGAAGGCAGTCATTGACACACTCCACAAGGAGGGTAAGCCACAAAAGGTCATTGCTAAAGAAGCTGGCTGTTCACAAAGTGCTGTATCCAAGCATATTAATGGAAAGTTGAGTGGAAGGAAAAAGTGTGGTAGAAAAAGGTGCACGAGCAGCCTGGATAACCGAAGCCTTGAAAGGAATGTTAAGAAAAGACCATTCAAAAATTTGTGGGAGATTCACAAGGAGTGGACTGCTGCTGGAGTCATTGCTTCTAGAGCACCTCACACAGAGGTATCCAGGACATGGGCTACAAGTGTAGCATTCCTTGTATCAAGCCACTCATGACCAATAGACAACGCCAGAAGCGTCTTACCTGGGCCAAGGAGAAAAAAACCTGGACTCTTGCTCAGTGGTCCAAGGTGTTGTTTTCAGATGAAAGTAAATTTTGCATTTAATTTGGAAATCAAGGTCCCAGAGTCTGGAGGAAGAGTGGAGAGGCACACAATCCAAGCGGCTTGAGGTCTAGTGTGAAGTTTCTACAATTGGTGATGGTTTGGGGAGCCATGTCATCTGCTGGTGTAGATCCACTGTGTTTTATCAAGACCAAAGTCAGCGCAGCCATCTACCAGGAAATTTTAGAGCACTTCATGCTTCCCTCTGCCGAAAAGCTTTTTGGAGATGGAAATTTCATTCTCCAGCAGGACTCGGCACCTGTCCACACTGCCAAAAGTACCAATAACTGGTTTAAAAACAACAATTTCACTGCTTGATTGGCCAGAGGAAGACACCAGACCCAACAATGCAGACGAGCTGAAGGCTGCTATCAAAGCAACCTGGGCTTCCATAACATCTCAGCAGTGCCACAGGCTGATCACCTCCATGCCACTCTGCATTGATGCAGCAATTGATGCAAAAGGAGCCCCGACCAAGTAATGAGTGCATTTACTGAACATACATTTCAGTAGGCCAACATTTCGGATTTAAAATAATTTTTCAAGCTGGTGTTATAAAGTATTCTAATTTACTAAGATAATGACTTTTGTGTTTTCATTGGCTGTAAGCCATAATCATCAACATTAACAGAAATAAACACTTGAAATAGATCACTCTGTTTGTAATGACTCTACAGTACAGACCAAAAGTTTGGACACACCTTCTCATTTAAAGATTTTTCTGTATTTTCATGACTATGAAAATTGTACATTCACACTGAAGGCATCAAAACTATGAATTAACACATGTGGAATTATATACTTAACAAAAAAGTGTGAAACAACTGAAAATATGTCTTATATTCTAGGTTCTTCAAAGTAGCCACCTTTTGCTTTGATGACTGCTTTGCACACTCTTGGCATTCTCTTGATGAGCTTCAAGAGGTAGTCACCGGAAATGGTTTTCACTTCACAGGTGTGCCCTGTCAGGTTTAAAAAGTGGGATTTCTTGCCTTATAAATGTGGTTGGGACCATCAGTTGTGTTGTGCAGAAGTCTGGTGGATACACAGCTGATAGTCCTACTGAATATACTGTTAGAATTTGTATTATGGCAAGAAAAAAGCAGCTAAGTAAAGAAAAACGAGTGGCCATCATTACTTTAAGAAATGTAGGTCAGTCAGTGCGAAAAATTTTGCAAACTTTGAAAGTGTCCCCAAGTGCAGTTGCAAAAACCATCAAGCGCTACAAAGAAACTGGCTCACATGAGGACCGCCCCAGGAAAGGAAGACCAAGAGTCACCTCTGCTTCTGAGGATAAGTTTATCCGAGTAACCAGCCTCAGAAATCGCAGGTTAACAGCAGCTCAGATTAGAGACCAGGTCAATGCCACACAGAGTTCTAGCAGCAGACACATCTCTACAACAACTGTTAAGAGGAGACTTTGTGTAGCAGGCCTTCATGGTAAAATAGCTGCTAGGAAACCACTGCTAAGGACAGGCAACAAGCAGAAGAGACTTGTTTGGGCTAAAGAACACAAGGAATGGACATTAGACCAGTGGAAATCTGTGCTTTAGTCTGAGTCCAAATTTGAGATCTTTGGTTCCAACCACCGTGTCTTTGTGTGAAAAGGTGAATAGATGGACTCTACATGCCTGGTTCCCACCGTGAAGCATGGAGGAGGAGGTGTGATGGTGTGGGGGTGCTTTGCTGGTGACACTGTTGGGGATTTAATCAAAATTTAAGGCATACTGAACCAGCAGGCTACCACAGCATCTTGCAGCGGCATACTATTCCATCCGGTTTGCGTTTAGTTGGACCATCATTTATTTTTCAACAGGACAATGACCCCAAACACACCTCCAGGCTGTGTAAGGGCTATTTGACCAAGATGAAGAGTGATGGGGTGCTACGCCAAATGACCTGGCCTCCACAGTCACCAGACCTGAACCCAATCGAGATGGTTTGGGGTGAGCTGGACCGCACAGTGAAGGCAAAAGGGCCAACAAGTGCTAAGCATCTCTGGGAACTCTTTCAAGATTGTTGGAAGACCATTTCCGGTGGCTACCTCTTGAAGCTCATCAAGAGAATGCAAAGAGTGTGCAAAGCAGTCATCAAAGCAAAAGGTGGCTACTTTGAAGAACCTAGAATATAAGACATATTTTCAGTTGTTTCACACTTTTTTGTTAAGTATATAATTCCACATGTGTTAATTCATAGTTTTGATGCCTTCAGTGTGAATGTACAATTTTCATAGTCATTAAAATACAGAAAAATCTTTAAATGAAGTGTGTCCAAACTTTTGGTCTGTACTGTATATAATCTGAGTTTCACTTTTTGTATTGAAGAACTGAAATAAATTAACTTTTTGATGATATTCTAATTTTGTGTGAAGCTCCTGTATATTAAACTGTATACATATACACTGTATATAATATACTAATTCACAAGTGACATGGATGATCCGTATAATAATAACATAGATTCAAAGAAATTCAATACCAATAAATATACTCTGAAGGAAGGTTCTCAGAATATAACCTAAAGTGCAAGTGCTTAAATAAATGTGGTAATCATACAGGTAATAGAAAGCTATGTCATCATATAAAACAGGCCTTTAAATAATGGTAAGCTTTGGATAAATAAATCATATATTCAAGGAAAAGTTACCTAATAGATTAGCTGCCACCACGTGTAGTGTCCTCCCCTCCCCGACGCTGTTTCGCCAATGCTTCTCCCTGAAGAAGCGTTGCAGGGCCTTAGGTATCCATGGTTACGACCACTAGCAACTTGCTAACTAACTGTCACTATATCAGTGGTTGGAACCATGGATACCTAAGGTCCTGCAATGCCTGCACAAGAGGAAAGAGACATAGCGAATTAGAAGAACTTTAATACATTTCTAATTGGAGGTATTTGCTAATATTATTCATATTGCCCTCTTCCCAACATTCCTCATATTGTCCTCTCCCGTTCTTTCATATTGTCCTCCCCCCACATCCATCATATTGTCTTCTTCCCCACATCTCTCATATTGTCTTCTTCCCCACATCTCTTATATTGTCCTCTTCCCTTCTTTCATATTGTCCTCTCACCCACATCCCTCATATTGTCTTCTGCCCCACATCCCTCATATTGTCCTCTGCCCCACATCCCTCATTATTCTGTGCCCCACATGCCTCATATTATCCTCTCCCCCACATCCTACATATTGTCTTCTCCCCCACATCCCTCATATTGTCATCTCCCCTTCTTTCATATTGTCCTCTCCCCCACATCCATCATATTGTCTTCTGCCCCACATCCCTCATATTGTCCACTCCTCTCCCCTTCTTTCATATTGTCCTTCCCCCACATCCATCATATTGTCTTCTTCCCCACATCTCTCATATTGTCTTCTGCCCCACATCCCTCATATTGTCCTCTGCCCCACATCCCTCATATAGTCTTCTGTCCCACATCCCTCATATTGTCTTCTCCCCCACATCCCTCACTGTCCTCTTTCCCACATCCCTCATATTGTCCTCTGCCCCACATCCCTCATTAATCTGTGCCCCACATGCCTCATATTATCCTCTCCCCCACATCCTACATATTGTCTTCTCCCCATATCCCTCATATAGTCCTCTCCCCTTCTTTCATATTGTCCTCTCCCCCACATCCATCATATTGTCTTCTGCCCCACATCCCTCATATTGTCCACTCCTCTCCCCTTCTTTCATATTGTCCTTCCCCCACATCCATCATATTGTCTTCTTCCCCACATCTCTCATATTGTCTTCTGCCCCACATCCCTCATATTGTCCTCTCCCCTATATTGTCCTCTCACCCACATCCCTCATATTGTCTTCTGCCCCACATCCCTCATATTGTCCTCTGCCCAACATCCCTCATATTATCTTCTGTCCCACGTCCCTCATATTGTCCACTCCTTTCCCCTTCTTTCATATTGCCCTCTCCTCCACATCCCTCATATTGTCTTCTGCCCCGCGTCCCTCATATTGTCTTCTGTCCCACGTCACTCATATTGTCCTCTGCCCCACATCCCTCTTCATCCTTTGCCCCACTTCCCTCATATTGTCCTCTCCCCCACATCCTACATATTGTCTTCTCCCCCACATCTCTCATATTGTCCTCTGCCATGTGTACATGGAAAAAAAGCAATTCTCACCTCTCCGTCCATTCCCTCGCAACAATGCTTCTTTCTTCCTCGCCGGCAACTTTCTAAATGACACAGGCGCACGTGATGTGCTGATGTCATCAAGCTGCGCGTGCCTGTGTCAAAGAGAAAGCGCCAGGCAGAAAGCTGAGACAGATACCTGCGGCTCCGCTGCCATTTTCTCCTGTAGGCAACGGAGCTGCAGGATCGTTCCCTGCCCAGCACACCTATATACATATATAATGAGGGCAATCTGGCCATGGCCCCCCTCCACCTTGGGATTCGAGCAACAAGCCAGATTGCCGTCATTATTACCGCCCTGCTAGGGCCCCCCTCCACCTCTGGGCTCCAGCGCAGCTTCACCAGTTGCACCAGCTATATGTCCACCCCTTATCCTGACACCACTCAAGGGCCCGTTGTAAAATGTGCTGGTTAATGTTATACTATACTTTTATGGAGTTGCAGCTCAAATTGCCTGCTTGCCTTTAGACAGTGATAATATAAAATAATAAAATTTTAGCTTTTTGCATCTGCCTTCAGGGAAGATTACTTTTCAATAAGTTTATTAAGAACTGTACTCATCTATGTTGTAAGTTACTTGCACCCAAATTGTTACTTTTTAAATTATTTTCTGCTAATTTTTTTTAAATACAGGGCTCGACTGTCTCCAGCACTCCCATAGAGAATGAGTGGGGCAGGCATGTGTGATGCTCAACCTCCTCTCCCATTCTCGGTATCGTGGGGGTCCCAGTGGTCAGACCATTTGAAGGAAGCAGTTCAGTGGAGAATCACTTCTCATTTCTACCCAATTGAAGTGAATTATGGCAACCTTGCTTCTGATTTATGCTGTTTTATTGTGTAATCCGAACCAAACAGGTTTCTTTCACTGATGTGGCAAAGTTACTTACTGTTAATGCTGCCATATCACTGCTGATACCAGGGGCTCCAGGTGACAGATGTCACCATTTATTTTCTTACATTAGTGTACCAGAATATGTGATCACACTCTTTACATTTTGCAAATAAACTTGTCTCAGCATATGTTACTTAAAGCACATTTCCACATGACATGAAATAATACGGAGCCAGGAAGTTAGCAGCTGTTTCTTGAACACATGCTTCTGTCAAAGTTGTCGAAAGCATGAAAATGTGGGTTTTAAATCTGAAAAAGTGAAATGTCAACTTGTCAACTGATTTATACAAAAAGAAATTCAAGATAGAGTCATTTTCTTTTGCAAGTTGATAAGAATATGGCAGTAATATTGCATGAAAATAGCTATTTGCACGATGAAACAACTATAAGATTTGCCCCTTATTCAAGAAGCAGAAAAAGGTGATTAGTTTTAGAACCGGAGAATCGTGTCCACACCTGGGTTGACAACCCTCCATATATTCATAGAGCAAAAACAGGTGCTTTTTGCTACTGTCCATAGTTTTCTTTACCAAAATTGGTACTGAACATGCGCAATAAAAGCACTAAGGCCACAGCCCCACTATCAGCATTTGGTCAGTAATGTTTCTCAGGAGTGGGAGCCAAAACCAGGTGAGGAACAATCAGAGAAAGGGTATAATAGAAACAAGTCACCAATTCTGCATTTATCACCCACTCCTAGTTTTGTCACCCACTCCTGAGAAAAAATACTAACCGAATACTGACCAAATACTGATAGTGGGGCCGTGACCTAACAGCCAGAGTCAAACTAAAAAGCTGGGACTCCGTAGGGCAACAAGAGGAATGAGTGGAGCTGCTGTGACTTTTCTGCTGCTACATGAAGTCTTGTATTCCAATCACAGAGCTGCATTCAATATTCTGTTTTTACATCATGTATTATACTGGAATCACGGCTACAGCTGCAGTCACTATTCTGCTGTTACATCACAGGCGGACACTAATCTGCATGAGAATCTGCCTCTGGAGCTTATTATACAAGAACGGGAAGTTACCAGTGTGATGAGTGATGGCCGCTCTCTGCTCTCCTGATCTCACTGCAGAGCTGTGTGTGATTATACCTGACACATCTGCAGGTTCCTCTCAGGTTCAGCTTCCATCTCTCAGTCAGACAGGGTGTAAAACAGCAGAGCTGTGAGAGCTGCAGCTGCTAACGTGTTTGTAAGGAGACAGAGTTCAGTTCTACTGTTCTGTGTTTGTTTACATGTCACACTCTGGTAAATTCCTCTTTCATGTAAAATAATCTCTGGAGGCAGATTCTCATACAGATCAGTGTCCGGCCCATAGCCCTGAACAGCTCATTTACATATAATAAAAACATGGATTTCTGTGGAATAAGACATCAGATCGCAGATATCAAGGAATCATTTTATTCAGCTTCACCTACATGCCCATGCAGACGGTTTAGGAGGGCTAATCCTACTGACAGATTCCCTGCAATCCTAAACTTGCACGTACCATGTTCATGACAATGGTGAATACAGCAGTAAAGGGAATCTGTCACCCCCCTGGGACCTATCAGACTGCTAATATGGGCATACAGGTTATAGAAATGTAAATCTATACTTACCTGTATGTTCCATATTAACGGTCTTGTGGCTGTGAAATTTCATTTTATAAAATCCTTTTTCCTAGGCTTGGCGTCCGGGGGATGCCAAGAAATGCCCGCCTGTATGCTTAATTTAAATATTTCCCCCTCCCCTGCAAGTCACAGGGCCCTGTGATGTGCATTCTAAGGCTGCACATCCCGCGCCTGCGTCTATAGCTTAAGGCCCATTTTTTTTTCTCCCTGACTTATTATACAGATCTTCTCTAGTGCGCAGGCACCAGGGAGTCACTGTGACTTCCGCTCCAGTGATCTGCAGCGTGCGCAACAATGAGGTTTACTCCCCACTTCCTCCCGGATAGCAGGTTACTTGCGGTTTTTCATTGCGTTCTTTTGGGGGAGGTTAACATGTGTTTTTATTGTGTTTTTGGGGCTGCATTTTTTGTATCTTTTTAGTATGTAATGCTTTAATTAAAGCAGTTTTGTTTTTGATACTTCCTGGTATTTGGCTTAGATAAAACTTTTTTGATACAGTCCTATGCGGATTACATGTGTTTTTGATGTTTCTCTGGCACAGAAACCCACTAAAAACGCATGTGCGTTTTTTTATCTGCAGATTTTAATTCTATGGGAATAACTGCACAGATATTTCCGCTGCAGAAATGCGCTGGGGGATCTTGGCCTCACAACCAGAATAATAAGAGAAAAATGTTTTTAAAACTGTAGCTTTTAATTGTTTGGAATAAAGAGATTACACAGTATAAGCATAACAATAACAATGTAATTCCAGGAAACTGTATCTGTCCATCTAATGTCAAATCTGTAGGCAAAATACTTATAATAACACAAAAAAAAAACTTTTGTGGGAATAAAATTCACTTCCACACAAGAAAGACCAAACAAAATGATGGAAAAGTCCTAGTTAATACAAAAGTAAGCGGAAGGGCAAGAGAAAAGTAGGGAGTGGGTAATATTGAAGAGGGGTAAGAAGGATTCACTTTAGAGCAGGGGTCCTAAACTTGGCACAGTAAATGAGCTGCACATAGAAAAAATTTGAAGCTGGCAGGCCACATTTTTTGTGAGGTGAGATGACTTTTTCAGTGATAACATTTTTTCTATACTAATTTTTGATTACATTTTTTTGTGTGTTTATAATGAATAAGCTACAGTTATAGTTGAAACCAGAAGTTTCCATACACTATATAAAAAGACACATATGCATGTTTTTCTCAATATCTGACATTAAATCAGAATAAACCTTCCCTGTTTTAGGTCAATTAGGATTACCATAAGTTTTAATATTTGCCAAATGCCAGAATAATGAGAGAGAGAGAATATTTTATGGCATTTTTATTACTTACTGCAAGTCAAAAGTTTCGATACACTAAGATTACTATGCCTTTAAACAATTCTGGACTGCCCATATGATGATGTCATGTGTTTGAAAGCTTCTGTTTTTTGGTAGCATCTGAGTTAGAGACACACCTGTGGATATATTTTAATGCACACCTGAAAGACACTGCTTCTTTGTGTAGCATCAAGCGAAAGTCCACGCAAGTGCAAACAAGATGGGAATGTCCAGCCATCATACCGCTCAGGAAGGAGACGGGTTCTGTGTCCCAGAGATGAACATGCTTTGGTCCGACAGGTTTCAACTGTATATAACTTTGGGTGGTTCTGGAAGCAGAGAAACAAAACGTGTACTTTTTTTATTTGTTTTTGTTTTTTTGCATAAATCAGCATTTTTATTGGCAAATACATTTTCTGCTATTTTTTCAGACTTCGTTTTGTTTGTTTTTTTACTTTTTTTTATTTAGTTCCTTTATGGGACTTTAACTTTTATTTGCTGGATTGATATCGCTGATCTAATATCCTGAAAAAAATTCTGTACTGCAGGATACTAGATATGTGAGTTTTAGGGCTCGCTCACACTGACGAGTAGCATCTGATGATTCTCTCATGCGACAGAATTGGATGCTATATGCAAATGACACTCGGCTCAAACTCTGCTACGAGCGTGAGCCAAGTGTCAGTGCACTGTGATCCGATTCTCTTGTATGCGAGAAATGCATCACAGGTGCGGAGAAGATGGAGAGCTTAATTTCTTGATTTCTTCATCCAGTTGATGTTATTATTGGCTCTGCCATCATTCCGCCATAAATTTCCAGCAGTTTGCAGGAAGTCACCTCTCGCTACTCCATGCATGCGAGGCTGATATCAGGAAATATATTTTAAATAAAAAATTATTTCACTCCATATTCACCTACCACCAGCGTTCCAGTAACACAGGAAAGAGACATTTTCACTCTGACACGCTGTTCTCTGGTGTGATGTCATTAGGGGGCGCCTTCGTCTCGCTCTCTGCTGCTTCAAGGATGTCTCGGGGGCTCCGGTGCCCAGCTGGCTGCAGACAACAGCCTTGGGGGCCACATACGTCCCTTTGGCCACATATTTGAAACTCTTTCTTTAGAGGGAAGTGATTATGAGTCACTATTAAGAGGCTCTTTATAATAATACACTGTAAAAGTTTAAAACGACCTGGAACATTTGTTACAGATGGCCGAGAAGATAAAGTAAAAGCTTTCCATTTTCTTCTGCTGT